>NW_017728947.1:85585925-85619171 GCF_001723895.1 Crocodylus porosus | reverse complement strand
GGGGAAAGGCAGTGGAGGGAGCTTGTTCTTGGGTCTCCCCAGACTGTGCTGAAGGATGAGGTAGGTGAACTGGAGCCCCCCACCTTGGGGGGGCAGGGCTGCTCCAATACAGCTGCTTTAACTGCCAGGGGGACTGAAAACCCCACAGTCTGAGCTCCCTTTGTTTCCTTTCTCCCCCATCCTATTCCGAAAAGAGCAACAGGCTGTGAGCTCTGCAGACACAAGTTACAAAAGGTGCTACATTTTGAAACCTCTTTGTCTGATACCTCATGCAATGAGGGGTCAGATTTTCACCCAATCAGCCATTTTTAAGCTGTTTGCAGCTGTGCACTTGTGCTTGGTCACAGCTATAGGCTGCTTTCTGTGGCCAGATCAGGCAAAAATTGTCACTTCTGCCTGCACCCAATGTGGTAGATGCTTTTATTCTTGGTTACTGTCTTTTCAGCCTCAAAGGCTTTGTCCATACTTTCTTTTTGTAAGCACCTTGCCGTGGCAAGCTGACCTAGTGCAGAGGTGCTCAGCTTCTGGCTTGGTAGCCAGATGCAGCCCCCAAAGCCTCTGGAATCAGGGCTCTGCACAAGTTGGGGAATTTGGACGCAGGGGAGCAGTGGCAGCACCACCGGCCTCATTGTTGCCAGAATTCCAAGCCCCATGGGGTGGGTCTGAGCTGGGCCATGACCCTCTTCCTGCATGGCCAGATTGGAGCCAGGCCATGACACTTCCCTCTGGGCCACCAGGTTGAGGCCATGCTGCATCCTCTTCTCCCTGTAGGGCCTCGTTATGCCCCCTTCCCTCTCCTAGTCAGATTGGGTCTAGGCCACACCCCATCCTCCTTCTCCCTTTCCCACCACCCATGGGGCTAGACCATGCCCCTGCCCTCTGCAGGGCTGGACTGGGCATAGGTCATGACCCTTTCCCACACAAGAGCAGGTTAAAGCCATCCCAAGCCTCCTTCCACAGCGTGGCTGGATCAGGGCTGTATTGCCCCTCTCCTCCCTCTATGAAGCTGGGTGGGGCCTTGCCTGATCTGGCCCACAGAAGGTTTGGGCACAGTACCTATCTGATCTGGGAGCCAAACATATTAAGCACCACTGACCTAGTGCTTTCTGTCTGCTAGTTGCTTTGGGAGTGCCATCAACCTTGAGGCATCTACATAGTGCTGCCCTGTTTGGCCTCACAAAGAAAATACTGTTTCATTTTTTTTCTAGATAGTCCCCAACTGATCCTTCCTCTCCCCCTGCCTCCGTCTTTTCCTTTTCTTGTATGGCAGCTTTTTGATGCCTCAGGACACCCCTGATTATGCTGGAAATAAGATACATGTCCTGTTCCTATAAAGCCTTTTTTTTTTTACTAGGCCAGGTCATTGTATATGTATCATATATAAGATCAATACATATTACTTTCATATTGTACCTCTCTTCTCTGAACACTGTTTTGGTTTCAATAAAGCCATACACTTTGGCATTTTATCGTATTGAAACTATTTGTATCATCTCTGTTAGATATGTTTCCTTTCCTAAGTTCTCACAATTAATATTTTATCTATAGAATATTACTTTAAAGTTTGGTCATAGAAATGCAAACCAGATTAATTTTTTTGTGTTCAAGTTTCATTACAAAATACAAACATGAGACAGACTTGCCATAAAACTTACTAAGTTTTGCAAACTTGGTGATGAGCTGGATGTTAGTTTCTGGTGAATTTCATCAGCTTTTGCAGGAAACAAAGGAGAAGTTACAGACTTGGATTCAAGTTACAAGAAAATAGGTGGTTTCATGTAGTTCTGAAATTCTACAAGACAACCTTTGGTACTTTTTGGGGAAGAATTGTTCCTTTTTCACATGTTTAGAGAAAAGGGATCCTGTGAACTGAAATCCCATATGCTAGTAAGGGGAAGGCAAAATAAAGAGCTGTTTTAATGTCCATGAAAATAGTAGCTCATTGATTAAAATCCCCAGGCTTAATTTCTTTTGGACACCAGCAAGGGTAGGAATATTTCTTGGATTTACACTTACTTATGTGGAGCTAGTGATAGGCAAGAAACTGCTTCCAATAAGTATGTGCTTGAATAAACACTGTACTATTGAATTAATCCTGCCTCAAGCAGGAGTGCTGTTAGTTTAAATGTCCTATCTTCTTGCCAGCTGCTTTTAATCTCCACTCCCTTCCTACCCCTTCTAATCTGTTTTACCATCCCCAGTTCCTGAAACACCCAGAGCAAGGAATTCGTTGATGGTTCTTTTAACATAGGAACATTCCACTGACTAGCACTTGGTGCTCTGCTCTGGCTTCCAATGTCAGGTGAAGGGGAAAGTAGATGGCTAGAGAGTGCCAAGAAGAGGCGGCCAGCTAGTTTCAGGTATGCTGCCTCCCACTCAACCAGCAGGGTTGGAGAGAAGTGAGGGGCAAGAACAGATGGATGGATTTGGAGGGGTCAAGGCGGAAAGAAGTCTGGGGGAGGGAGAAAGCAACACAAGGAAAGCAAAATAAAAAATGTACTCCAGTGGTATATAGCCTTGTTCCAGGACGAGGGAAATCTCCCTCAAGCATTAGTCTGGACCTGGCAGTTCTAAGTCATGCCACAAAAGTTGTCAGTGGCAATAAAGATTCATGTCAATGCCAGAAAATGTCAGCTAAATTCTGCCCAGAACTGTTTTCCTAAGGCTGAATCATTAAAAAACAAAAGAACTGTTCAGCTGTTCCCAAAGCTTATCTCCATCCTAACGCTCTCTTTCTCTCTCCTTCAGCAAAATTGTCAGCTTCCAGCTCAGAAATAAGCTGTGGGCCTTGGAAGAGTCAAAGAAACATCCCTTAACTGTTTTTCACTTTGTTGCAAGGGCTCTTAGCAGGCTTTTATGTAAGGCTGTAGAAGTGAACTGAGGCTACTTTTTAACACATATTATATCCTTGTTACACAGGAGCTCTGAAGTAGTATCTTGTAACACTGTCACCCTTGGGCAGTATCCTTCAGCCAGGTAGGCTGGATTCTGATCTGTTACACCAGAGTAGCTGAAGTTAGAATCTGCCCTGTAGCCTCTGAAATTAAACAGACTATGTTATGCACTAGCGTTATGCTATCTCTATGACAGACTAAAGCAAGAGTATTATAGACTCCACACCTACTAATCATGCAACAGACAAAGCAGCATTTTCTCTCCTACAGTGGAAGAAACACATGTGTCACAGTGATGGAACTTGAAGATTTCTAGGTCCAAATTTAGATCCAGCTAGGCTGAAGTCTGAGGAAATGTACCTGGTTATTCCAGCTGTGGATTTGGCCTTCAGGACTTAAAAAGCATGTACATATCTAGTATAGATCTTGCTTAAATGAAATCCCATTGTTACTGTTCTATTCAGTCTATTTGTTTGCAACTTTGTGGTAAATTAATACATATAATACCTGCCTCATTAAGGCTTATATCTAATATTTGTAAAAAGTGTGGAGACTCTCAGATGAAAGGCACCACTTAAGTGTAAAGATGATTATGACAGACTTTTGGCACAAACTAATACCAAGAGGAATATAGTGATTTAGGTTTCATTACTTATTTTGTCTGTCTTTTCATAGAAATCCATAAAAGGGAGGGGTGGATTGGACCTCCTGGGATCATTTAGTCATATTCATCAACTCTGAGACTGGATAAGTACTTTTGGATCATTCATGACACACAGTTGTCTAGCCTGTTCTTAAAAGCTCACAGTAATAGGGGTTGCACAACCTTTTTAGGTAGTATGTTCCAGTTTTAACTATCCTTATAGTTAGAAAGTTTTTCTTGCTATCCAACTTAAATCTGTTTCACTGCAAATTCAAGCTGATTGCTGCTTCTCTATAACAGTCTTTAGATACTGGCACACTGCTACCATTTTGCTCCTATGTCTTCTCTGTCCTAGGCTAAACAAAACTAATTCTCTCAACCTTTTTTTATAGGTTCTGTTTTTCAAGCCTTTCTTTCTTCTCTGAACTTTCTCCTGTTTGGGTATATGTTTCTTAATGCTATGCCCCAAACTAAACACAGTACTATAGCTGAGGTATCACTAGCCTGAGTAAGGGAGGTTTAATTGTCTCCCATGCATTGCATACAACAAGCCTTTTAATACATCCCAGAGAAACTTTTTTCCTTCTGTTTCAACAATATCACTTTTTTTTAACTTGCATTCAGTCTGTGATCTATTATAATCACTGCATCATGCTGTTGCCTGCCCATATATTGCCCACTTTGTATACATTTGAATTTTCCTTGCTAACTATGGAACTTCACACAAGACTTTACTGAATTTTCTTATCCATAGGGTGCTCCTACACATGTACCGGGCTGCACAATTGGTACTGTGCAGTCATTTAGTACTTGCTTTAGTACTTGCTAGTACTGTATAGTTCCGGTGGCACATAGGCGCATGGGCACTGCCCCAGCTCAACCCCCATGCCAGGAAGAGCCCATTGCTGCCCCTGGGCCCAGCTCACATTCCTTCCACATTTTGGTCTGCATTCTCTTGGTGGTGATGAGTTGTGTTTAAAGATCTAGAAACTTTTTGTGAATTCTAAAGCATATAAGGTATGGGATACAGTACTTCTGCCTTATCATTTTGGGACTGTGAAATTTGCTTTGTGTGAAAATTTGTTTTGGGCTCCTTGAATACCTGCAAAAATGGAAGATTTGCTTGGGGAAAGAGTGTGGAAAGAAGTGAGAGAGAACCACATTTATTAACAAAGTCAAATGAGCAGCTGTAATATTCCCCTGACTCTAACAGTGAGTGACAAAATCATTGCCAGCAGAAGGCTATAATATGAGTGCTGGCTTGCATATTTGTAGTCTTAGGGCTTTCCCATATCTCTGCAGTGGCTAGTTCTGAGAGACAGTGCTGAGCATGGCTCACCTGAGTCAGCAGCCATGCTCCAGACCCAACAGTTTGCCAGTGAGCTTGATCTGGTCACCTCTCCAATGTTCATTTTTGAGTCCTGTATCTCAACTGGGTCTTAGAGCAATTGCTGGGAATGAGCCTGGAGCAGTTCTGGTTCTGGAGCATGTGAACAGATTTGTGTGGGCATGGCATGCTCAATACCATCTTCCCTAGATTTATCTGCTGGAAAGGTATAGGCAAGTACTCAGTTCACAATGTAAAGAACAGGTGTTTCATAGGAAAAGACCCTGAATAGGAAACTTGGAAAAGTAGGCAGGAAATGTACCATCCCCTTTGGACTCTTCTGTCATCTCTGCTGCCCTATCCACTCTGAAATGGGAGGCAACCAGACATTAGCCATGTCACTTAATGCACTAGTGGAAAGAGCTCAGACACTAGGCTGATGAGGGCAACATAAGAAACTATGTGGATGGAAAAAGAGCATTAAAAGTTTAAATTTTTGACAGTAATCAGATATAGGGTATGACAGAACTGAAGGATGAGGTTTCCAGAGCCTACTTCATTAAAAGGGATACAGGCAGTCCTCGACTTACAATGTTTTGAGTTGCAACATTTTGCACTTACAATGTTTATAAATTGACACCATTTCAACTTTCTGACATCAATTTTGACTTTACAACGCTTGATCCGATGTGACGCCACGTCAGCTGTGTTACCCATCTCCCTGGAGAACATCTGTCCAAACTTCCTGGGACACTTTCTTTAAGAAAGCAGAAAAGACTCCAGAAAAACCTGCAGCCAAGACTCCTGAGAAGACTCCAGCCTTCAAAAAGTCCAACGAAGAGCCCTTCAAAAAGTCCAGCAAAGTCACCACAAATAAGTCCTTCCAAATCAATATGATTGCTATTAACAATATAAATACATTAATATAGCTATATTAATCATCTATAATTGATTCAGTACAAAATTATGGGGTATTTTTAGTGAAAATAGGGTATCAGGCCTTAGTTCAGAAACCAATCCCCCATTTATAATATAGTTTCTTATGAGAAAATTGGTTCTGAGTTACAACGTTTTGACTTAAGACATGGTTTTCAGGAACCAATTGTTTCATAAGTCTGAGGACTGTCTGTATACCCCTTCTTGGGACTGACACATTCTGTAGGAGCAGGCATATTCTGGGGGAAGCACTGCCACTGTTGGGCAGCCTCCAAACTTCTTGACTGTTTCTACAAGGTTTATTTAAGGTACAGAGAAGAAGATTGAATTTCATTGGCTCTTACAGCCTTCTGATGCCTACCACCCTCTCTCTGCAGGACTACCTTATGGTAACTGGGAACCCATCCCAAATGGAAAGACAGGCTGAGTCTCAGACCATCAGAATTAGTTCGTTTCAAGCACATACTCATTTCTGACTGCCTTGTTTTCTATTTTTGTCTTGACTGTAACTTTCTAATAAAGAAGAGAGAAAACAGCGCTATACACTGTGAATTTTTAACTTTCTCTTAATAACTGCATTCCAGGTCAATTCAGCATTGGGTTACTTCAAAAACTATTAATTACTGAGTTTCAATTATAACTGATTAAGCAGAATTATGTAGATTGTCTGAAAACTACCAAGAATCATATATCACCAGCCAGTGGCTGACAGTGTAGCAAATGGCATGACAACTGCAGAAATGTTTTTACACAACCTTTTCATCCCCCACCCCACTCCCCAGCTGCTGGCAGGGATGACAAATCAGTGATGAGGCTTCATTCCCATGTGGAACAGCCCGCTGACAATTCTCCTTCCCAAGACAAAGAGCACTCAATGTGTGAACTCTTTTTATTTTGTGTTGTACTACAATAGTAAGTAAAGTAGGTTTTATTTCTTGTCCAGTTCTATAATCTACCCAAAATAAAAAGAAGCCTTGGGGACAGAAGTGGTTGGAGATAACCAATATTGCTTTGTTTTTAACATGCTCAACTTCTTTGGTTTAATGTTGGCTGCCATTTGTCTCTTCTACCTGTCAACGTCTCTTTTCATCCTTAGTTGAATTCCTTGTTGCTGATGACTGCATTTGCAGCAGGTTTGTGAGATGTTGCTGATCTCAGCAGCACTAATACTGCATTACAGAATCCACTTTAGGTTTAGGGAAAATGATGTTAGATTTAACCAGTATGGTGCTGCTGTTGTGCAAAGTGATTTGCTCTGAGACACACTATGCATTGTGCCAAGAGGTGATGTGTTGAGCTTTGTTTTTATTTATAGTAAATGGAATGGAATGAATATTTGCTCTGAGATACTATATGTATTCTGCCAGGAGGTGATGTGTCAAATTTGCTTTTATTAACAGTAAACATTACAGTAATTTTTTGCACTTCCAAAATCCCTCCCAGCAAAGCACATTACAAACATGATGTGGCAGTCTTGCACCAGGTCCTCTGGTCTGCCCTGCTTAGGTACACCAGGAGGAGTGTAGTTGGGGTCAGTCAGAGGTGTAGATACTCAGGGAATATAGGTCATCCATGTTAGTGCTGTGTAGGCCAAGATGAATGGCAGGCTAATGGATCCACAGTTATATGAATGCAGCAGCCTCCACAAAGGTAAGTTTATTATTTTGATTTAGACTAGAACAAATGGCCTGGGGATGCAGAAGCACAGCTCTTAGTCAAGGGGAGGATTCTGGACTTTGCAAACTTGGATATTGCAAACTTGCTAATATCACTTTTGGATTTAATTTCAGGGGTTTTTTTTAAAGCAAACTGCAAAAGCAAATCACATTATGCTGAACCATACCTACACTGACATGCTTCAACAGGGCTAGAATATTTAGATATACTCCATATCACTGTCACTTGAGCTAATTAATTTGACAGAGTAACTAATAATAATAAGTTGTCTTCTTTTGTGAGGACCAGGAGTAGTGGGAATGAACCACAGAAGAGAGTTGACATTCAAGGCTAATGTTTTCCGTTCCATATTCGGGAGGGGATCATACTATAATGGTCACAGACCTTTCTAACATTGGTATAAATGCTAAGGTTTTCAATTTAATTTCGTTTTGAGATCAGTTTAAACATGGAACTCAGAGCAAGCCTCTGAGACACTGAAATATGTGCATCAGCTCCTCCCAATGTTAAATGTTTATATGATGCTGGGAAGTGAGCCTGAAGTGTTGTCTGGCTTTGCATAACGAAGGGAAAGAGGTATGTACATTGTACTTCATGTGCAAGGTGTTAGCTGATCCAGCACCTAAATATGAAGGATAGGAAGCCAAAAACTATGATTTCTTATGGCTGTTTTGGACAGGAGCATATCAATTTATCCTTTCAAGCATCTCATACAGCTCCATTTCTAGAGAACAGGGTTCTTGGATATTTCTTATATTTGCTGTTTTTAGGGTAGACTGAAGCTGGCAGACCTTGGATCAGTGTAACAGTTGTACACATGCATTCAGGAGCACAGGCACCCCCCAGAGTCTAGAGCCAGTTTGATGTTCTAGTTTTGTTCTTGCAAATGGCTTAGTGAAGAAGCTGGGTTTCTACTACTGTAACTTTTTTATTTGAAGCTTATCTTTATGTGGGGCTATGTTTTGAGTCTCTTTACCTTGAAAATATCCCTTCAAATGAGGTTCATGTTTGAACACAAAAACTAAATAAATGCAGTATTGCCAACCCCCTGCCAGTCAGAAATAACAGGTCAAATTCTAAAAATCATGAGCTGTACATAATAAATACACACATTTGGGGCTCTTTGTTTGCTGTCTGGTTTCAGAGGTACAAGTTTTATGTTTAAGGGCTTCTTCTCCTGACTTCACTGGCTAAAAAAAAATGCTGTAAAACAATGCTGATAGTTTCACGTACTTCCTGCACAGGAGCTGCAACTTCAAGGAAAACACCAAATGAGTGCAAGCCTCATGATAAATTGAGAGGGTTCACAATTCAGGGACTATAAAAACCGTTAGGGTCATCTGGGTTTTTGGTCGTAGCTGTGTTGGTCTAAGGACATAGGCAAACAAGGCTCTTTGAGAAGATGTGATATCTTTTATTACACCAAGTGAATAGTTGGAGGGGAAAAAAGTTCTTTGCAAGATTTTGGGTGCAGTCACCCTCCTTCAGGCATAGGGAGTCTCTGCAGGTCTCCTTTAGTCACTGTAATGTCTCCTTTCAGCCTATTTTTTTCTTTTTCCCTGCTCTCTTCCCCTCCCCACTCTGGTTTACCTTTTGTCTTTCTAATTTCTGCCTATTTACCTTTTCACTGACATTCTGCTACACTTCTAGCTTCTTTCATTCCTTGGAGTCTCAGACTAGTAGAGGCTCCCTATGCCTGAAGAAGGGTGACTGCACCCAAAAGCTTGCAAGAACTTTTCCCCAGCTACTCAGTTTATCTAATAAGAGCTTCAGTCTAAGAACCTAGCTTGCCATTAGGGTCATCTAGTCCTTCTCTAGAGAACCAATGTGTCACGGAGTGGGTCTCCAGGGGTGGCAGTGATGCCCCTGGTGGCTCCATGACCATGCAGAGTCCACCCTGAGGGTGCCCTCTTATCTTGTCTGCCATGTCTTTGTTGGAAAAATAACTTGGGTCCATGGGCCTTCACTTAGTCCCAGTTCCCTGAACCTTACTTGAGTTCCCTGATCTTTGTTGGGCCTTTCTTCAACACAGAGCTGCACAGGGCACCTCAGGCCTTATGGGCTAGTTGCATGGCTCTAACATTTACCATGCCCCATGCCTTACAAGTGTTACATCATTGTTGTTTTCTCTGTTGTTATGCCCTCCACCCCTTTAATACAGCTAGGCCTTCTAGCCTAGACCCACTGTGTCAGGCCTGGCTTTGAGGCACTGGCCCACAATCTCTTATCACCTAGCCCTTGTCTATTGCATCTCTAGCACTGGGCTCTGCAGCCCCTTGCAGCATGCGCTGTTCTGGCACTGGGGCACTACACAATAGTGTGCCCCAAAGAGGCTGCCTCTTCCCCTATTAGCCTCATCCCAGTCCACCAGTTCAAACAGTAACACAAACCTAAGCCCCTGGGCTACAACATAATATTAACAATAAAGGTAGCACTCTTCCCCTTTAAGACAGCAAAATACCACCCTTAGAATACCAGACCCCTTAGCTCTGGGAACCTTGTGCCCCTAGAGTCTTACTGCATTTGGAGGTAGTAAAGCAGGCAGCCAGATGCATCAGGCAGCTCTCTTGTGCAGGAGCTCCTTTTCACGCAAGTTGCCAAAGAGAGGGTCAGACCAGCCCCAGCCCTGAGCTTATGTTTCCCTGGGCTCTGACTCCTTCTGGTCCTTGACTGCCTGCAGGTGCTGGCTAATTACCTTGTTAGCCTGTTACTCAGGCAACCTGTGGCTTTGGAGCCTGCCAGGCTCCTTTGCTAGGCTGCTACTTTCTGTAAAGGTGCAGGCACACCGTGGTGCCCTGTAACATAGTGCAAGGCTTTTTCCTCAAACATTCTTCAAGGACAGTAGTGTCTATCTTTCTAGGCCCCAATCTTAACAGCAGCACCATTCAGTGGAGTTAAGATCAGATCTCTAATGGGCAAATTTATCTTATGCATGACTTGGCAAGAGGGGTTCCATGTTTCTGTACTTAATATGGAACAATATCTCTAGATCCAAGCATTCAGATAATTTACTACTTAATCCTAAACCACCAGTAAATGATTAAAGAGCATGTACAAATAATAACAACTAAAAGGCATGATGATGATCATATTATGGTAACTAGGATGGTGTCTGCAACTCAGGGTGTATCACTTTGATAACAATACTATTTTACATTTCAGCATTTTGCCTTTCTTTGCCTGTTTGTCCAGTGATGTGCCTGCCAGGCTTTCGAAAACTTATGTCTCATCAGCTGTTGACAGAAGTATTGCAGATAAACACTTCATGTACTAATGTAAATCCTGGCTGTATTGTTCTTGCATGGGCAGAAGGATTTGTAAGGCTTGGCTTCAGTAGTCTGGTTTTCTCAGGGATTAATGACTGTGAGGATGCTTACATTTAATGCAGCTTGTAATGTTAGTGTCTTTGATTGTTTCATTTTGAGGCTTGCTCAGACAAACAGGATCTTACCTTTCCCCACTGGCATCCTCTCACTGGGAAAGACTGTGTCAAAACACTGGCATGTTCCTTTGAGGGCTACATACTTGCCAGTTTCGTGTGTGTGTTTGTGTGTGTGCATGCGCATGCACACTGTGCCCCTGAATGGAGACTCACCATTGCTTTTAATAAGGCAGATTTAGTTCCCTTCAATATGATTCAACAAACAAACATGGACAATTCAGTGTACGGGGAAAAGCCAATTTTGATAGCTGCATTTTTGAAACACAAAAAGGGATTAATAGCCAAAGGCTATCTTTTGAATTTGCCAGTTCCTATGCACTAAGTTTGTCAAATCAAATAGTATAATCAATCAAATAAAAATAATAATGGTGCAGAGCAAAATTTAATGTTTGTGAAATTAATCCATCTGTTCCCAAGCAGACAACCAAACCAAAAGTATATGGGCCTGATGGCAATACCTATGCTAGGATTTTCCATTGTAGGACGATCTTTTCAGTAGATTATAACATTTGCCAATTTAAAATTCTGGAAGCTGAATTTTCAATACTGATGTGTATCTGTAGGAAAATTTTCAGCTAAAATGGTTCATCCACTTCTGAGCATGAGGTTAGTGAAAACTATCTTTTCTTTTTTTGCCCGTATTAAAAACGTTCTGATAAGGGCTCATTCAGAAACCCAAGCCTTGCCATGCTCAGGAACAGGATGTTGCCACTTGGCAGGATGGTTTTCCTGGTGTCAAGGAAAAAAGGACAAATATTATCAAATCAGAAATGTCACTCATGTTATATCTTATGAAAAACTGCAGTCTTCATTCTCAGCAAAGATTTGTTACTAGGCCTGTGCGAATAGGGATTTATTCCATTTGGATTCGGCCGATTTGGAGGACAGTGATTTGATTTGGAGATTTGGATCACTGTCCTGAATTGGTTTGTCTGAATTGGCTTCGGAAGATTCGGCACTGATTCGGAGTGATTTGGTTATTCAGATTAAGCTGGGAGAGGCAGGCACAGCTGGGCGGCTGCAGGTTCTCCCACGGCTCTTCCGGCTATGCTGCCCCTCCCTGGACAGGGGGAACTATGGGAGAAGCCCCCATGGCTGCCCTGCCCAGCCCGATCCCCCACCTGGCCCCAGCCTAGTCCTGGTGCTTTAAAAAGGGACCATGGCATAGGTGCAGTACGGCTCAGCAGGGTGCTGTGTGGTGCCATGGGAGCTGAGGCTGAGTGCTGCTGGGCTCCAGCTGATTGCTGGAGCTGCCCCAGCTCCCAGACAGCACATGGAGGGGGCTCTGTCACAAGTGCCAGAGGCCCCAGTCACTGCTCCTGTGGAGGTTTTTTTTTTTTTTTTTTTTTTAAGTGCCAGGAGGCTGGGCTGGAGATGAGCCTAGGCAGGGCAGCCATGGGGGCTTCTCCTGTGGCTCCCCTGGCTGTGCCTGCCTCTGCCCTGGTAGAGGCAGCCACAGGAAATATGCCCTGGTGCTGCTTGCCCAGCTGGTGTGGGAGGGAGGGGGGACACGAAGCAGGCATGACTTGCTCCAGGTGGCAGCAGGGCATAGCTCCTGCTCCCAGTGCTGCTGCACCTGCATCGGTGCTGGGAGTGGGGGCTCTGCCCTGCCGCTGCTTGGCAGGGGGTGTGGGATGTTTGTGTGGCAGTGCTGGGAGCAGGGGCTATGCCCTGCTGCCACTTGCCCCCTTCTGCCTAGAGTGAGCTGTGCCTGCACACCGCTTCCCCCTGCCCCGGCTGGGCAAGTGGCAGCAGGGCAGAGCCCCTGATCCCAGTGCTGTCACACCTGCATCCCGTGCCCCACCTCCCACTAACCGAGCAACATGCCCCCTACCCTGGCTGGACAGTTTGTCCCAGCCCCAATCCCTGCCTCCCCCATGCCCCTTCCCCTCTCCCAACCCCAACAAATTTACCAGTTGGAGGCAGCTGTCAGCTGCCTGTTTAGACTATGGCCAAATCTCCGAATTGGCTGAATCTTTTTCCTAATCTTTTTCCAAGTTGATTCAGATACTTTGAATCAATTTGGAACTTTTACTTGGTCTCCCACTTTGATTTGGATTCAGAGATTTGGTCCCTGAATCGGGCCAAATCTCCTCTGAATCAGATCAGCTACTGAAGCTTCACACAGTCCTACTTGTTACATCTGACAGCTAAATTTTCCAAAGATTCCATCTTCATTGTGCATGTTCAGATCCTATATAACAGGATCTTCACACAGTGACTTACCATGCTGCAGCCTAGTGCTCCAAGAAGTGAGCTGGGCTTTCCTTGAAATTCTTCCAATCTACTAGGGGCTACTGAGTAGCAGTATAACTGAGGTGGGGTGGGGAGATGACACAGGGCAGCAGGGTGAGAGGGACATGAACCCTGAACGTTGACTTGGAGCACCAGAATGATGCTGTCTTCCCTCAGAGACTTTGCCACATTTTGAGCAGCCCTGCCTCCTTTGGCCATAGCTGGAGAAGCCTCGTGCTGCCTGGCTATAGGAGCTGTGCGCCAGGAAACAGAAACAGCAACTCTGCATCAACCAGTCCTAGAAGCTGAGTAGGAGGAGGGCTGTGCTGCCCAGCCATAGGAATTGGTTGAAGGGACATGGTAGGAGCAGCTAGGGTCTCTGAGTCCCTAGTGCAGGTAAGACCTTCCTATGGCTGGCCTGGTTCAACTCAGCTTCTAAGGACAGGCAATATAGGGCTGCTTCTGCTATGTCCTGGCACACAGCTCCTACATTTGGGTAGCACAGGGCTTCTCTGACTCAGCTCCTGCAGCTCAATGGGGCTGCTCCAAATGTCACAAAGGAATGCTAGACTCCCTTCCCCCTTAATTTTGGTGCCCAAGCAGGACAGGCCCTGGAGTGGCCATGGCACCCCTAGGGCCACACTAATCCCATCTGCATTCCTGGTTCTCTATATAACCCCCCATTTATCTCTCCTGCCATGCCTTGGGGTTCCTTTGATATTAGTAGGGAGTGCCACTGAGTCCCAGCATGTCCTCACTGGTGTTTTGCTTAGCTTCACTCATTTCTTGTGATTGCTGGGCCCTTTGCCCACTAGCCAAAGCCATGCAGCTCTTCATGGGTGCCTCTTGCACCCTGGTGGACTTACTGGTGCCTAACTGGCATTGTGAGCCAGGAGTCACTACCTATGGCTCAAATGGCCCTTATTTAACCCTTAAGGCTTTTAAGGGTGCTCTACTGCTGCCCCTATATCCACATCCATGCCTTGTATATCATTTGGTCACCATTTGCCTTCCTGTATAGACTTTTAGCTTTAACCTACAGGTTACTCTGGTTGCTGACTGATGGCCTAGGGCTACTGTTTCTGGCCTGGACTTTTCAGTCTCAGCCTCTTGTTGGCCCCTCACCACCTCTGTTGGCTTCTCTGAGCTCAGGCTCTGGACCTCTGAGTGTCAGCCTGCCTATGCCTTGTGCCCCTGCCCCTGGCAGAGCTCAATAACATGTCCCTGAGGCACCCCTGTGACCAATTTTCCTTCCCTATCAGCCACACCCAGTCCACTGGTTTAAATTAGAACAAAATCCAAGCAACCACTTTCATTCAAAATCCCCCCTTCCAGGTCATCATACCACTGCCAGGCCATCTTCCTACTGTTGCTATCCTGTGAGTGTCATGGTCTGCAGCTCCCACTCCCCACCAGCCTGAGCATTCAGCAGAGTTCAAGGCTGCACTGCACCTCTGCCTCAGAAACCCAGGTTTATATCCCTTGGGCTCCTCCCCTTCTCATCAGGATTTCTCCTGACCAGCTGCAGATGTGTCCCCTTACCTTAATGGGCAGCTTCCTGCCTAGGCTGTAGTTTAGGGGTGGCCAACCTGTGGCTCTGGAGCCACATGCATCTCTTCAGAAGTTAATATGTGCCTCCTTGAATCTTTGCACAAGCACATGGTGACCAGTTTGGTGTGATGACTTGGAAAGGGGGATTTTGAGTTAAAGTGGTTGCTTGGATTTTTGTTCTAGTTTAGATCGGTGGACTGGGTGTGGCTGATAGCGGGGAAAAGAGGTCACAGGAGTGCCTCAGGGGTATGCTGTTGAGCTCTGCTAGGGGCAGGGGCACAAAGCATAGGCAGGCTGATGCTCAGAGGTCCAGAGCCTGAGCTCAGAGAAGGCAACAGAGGTGGCCAGGGGCCAACAAGAAGCTGAGACTGGAAAGTCCAAATATACATAAACTGGTACAAGTGATCAGAAACCTCTTCAAATCTGTAACACAACAGAAGTTCAGTGCACATAAACTGCTCAGAGAAGGCAAATGGAAGCTGATCACTGTGTGCTTGTGCAAAGATTCAAGGAGACACATATTAACTTCTGAAGAGCCATGTGTGGCTCTGGAGCTGCAGGTTGCAGTGGCAATGCGTAGGGCGTGCAAGGTGGTTTACTCCTTGAGAGCACCAGTGCACCCTGCCAGGCCACACTCCCTGCTCAGGTGATAGGTGACAGGGGGCAGATGGGAGCGCCGGTGCACCCCCGAGAGTGCCGGCTGGGGAGTGGGAGTGCCGTGGCTGCTTCCTGGCTGGTGCGATTGGCTGTGGGGGGACCCCTCTCCCCTGGTCAACAGACTCTGGTGCTGGCAGCTGGCTCTGGCTTGAACATGGCTGCTGAGTGCTGGTAGCCATGTGGCTGGAGACTAGAGCTCCCCCTGGCAGCCACAGGAGCACATGGCCGAACTAAAGGGACTTGAGACTAACTTTAGTGTCAAGTCCAGGGACTTTGGACTAATTTTATTCCTGAGTCCCTGCACATGTAGACACCTGCCAAAAATCACTTAATGTGCATTAGCTTAATGTGCATTAAATTTAGACATGCTTAAATGCATGTGTTGACATGCTTTTATGTTTAAAGTACTGCATAGGCACTAACTTCAGTGATACCTGTGGGGGGTAGAAGTGTAAGCATTACTGTTCTCATATCACAGTTGGAAAAGCAAGGGCAACACTGGACCCCTGCTAAACCAGATGGGACATCTGACAACTGATGCCCAGGAAAAAGCAAACTTGCTAAATGGGTACTTTGCATCAGTCTTTCACCAGTCCCATGAGATGCCCCTGCCCATTACAAGACAGGGAGGCCCAGGTGAAGGAGATTCCTTATTCCTCATCAGTGCTGACCTCATAAAGGAACACCTTGAGAGGCTGGACACCTTCAAGTCAGCCGGCCCTGACAGTTTACACCCCAGGGTACTCAAGGAGCTGGCTAGCATCATAGCTCAGCCCCTGGCACAGAACTTCAAGAACTCCTGGTGCTCTGGTGTAGTGCCTGATGATTGGAAGAAGGCCAATGTGGTGCCTATCTTCAAAAAAGGGAGGAAAGTGGATCTGGCAAACTATAGGCCCATCAGTCTGACCTCTGTCCTGGGGAAGGTCTTAGAAAAGGTTATTAAAGATTATATAACAGATTGGCTGATAGCAACATCCTGAGGGATAGCCAGCACGGGTTTATTGCGGGTAGGTCTTGCTTGACCAATCTCATTTCCTTCTATGACCAGGTGACCTATCACCTGGACAAAGGAATTGGCTCCATGGTAGGACCTAGAGGGTGGTGGTTGATGGAAGTCAGTCATTGTGGTGCCCTGTGACTGGTGGGGTCCCCCAAAGCTCAGGCCTTGGGCCTATACTATTTAACATCTTCATTATTGATGTGGACATTGGTATCAGAAGTGGACTGGCCAAGTTTGCTGATGACACCAAACTCTGGGCTAAAGTGTCCACACCTGAGGACAGAAGGGTGATCCAGGCTGACCTCGATAGGCTCAGAAAATGGGCAGATGAGAACCTGATGGTGTTTAACAATGAAAAATGCAAGGTTCTCCACCTTGGGAAGAAAAACCTGCAGCATCTTTATAGGCTCGGCAGTGCTACGCTGGCTAGCACTACAGACAAAAGGGACTTGGGGGTCATGATTGACCACAAAATGAACATGAGCTGCAATGTGATACTGATGATAGTAAAGCAAGCAAAATGCTTGCTTGCATCCACAGATGTTTCTCAAGTAAATCCCAGGACGTCATCCTTACATTGTATTCAGTCTTGGTGAGGCTACAGCTGGAGAACTGTGTCCAGTTTTGGGCTCCAAAATTCAAAAAGGATGTGGAGAAGCTTGAGAGGGTGCAGAGGGGAGCCACATGCATGATCAGAGGCCAGGAAAGCAGACCTTATGAAGAGAGGCTGAGAGCCATGGGACTCTTCAGCCTGGAAAAGTGCAGGCTCAGGGTGATCTGGTGGCCACCTATAAGTCCAGCAGGGGTGCTTACCAGGATCTGGGGGAACATCTGTTCACCAGAGCTCCCCATGGGATGATAAGGTTGAGTGGTCACAAACTCCTCCATGACCATGTCAGGCTGGACATAAGGAAGAACTTTACTGTCCGAGCCCCTAAGTTTTGGAATAGATTGCTGCCGGAGGTGTTTCAAGCACCTACTCTGAACGCCTTCAAAAGACATCTGGATGTTTATCTTGCTGGGATCCCATGATCCCTGCTCACTTCCTGCCCCTGGGGAAGGGGGCTGGACTTGATAATCTTCCAAGGTCCCTTCCAGCCCTAATATCTATGAATCTATGAATCTTACTAAAGGACTCCTTACTAAATACTCACTCTTTCAAAACAAACTGCAAGGCAGAGTGGACTATATGCTAGCTTTTACAACAGAAGAAGTTCCCAATCTAAGACTGCTCGGAAATATCCCCACCTTTAGGAGGAGATCATCTCTCCTAGGTATCAGATATTTTTAGTCCCTTAACAGATGTTTAAAATGAGTCTGTCAGTCAGTTTGTGTATATAATCTCATTTGGGGTTATAATCTTTATATGATGTTGGACAAAAGTTCAATAAACCAATTTAATCTAAATCAGTTAAGTCTGATACTACATCTATTCAAGTTTATCTTGAACTAGTTTTGGCCACTTTGAAAGCAGTTTATATGCACTGAGCTTCTGTTGTGTTCTGATTTGAACAGGCTTCTAAACACTTATACCGGTTTATGAGTAATTTCTATTCCTTACCTATAAATCCATGATGGCTAGAAAGGAATCCATAAGATACGTTTTTCTTTTAAAAGAACTGTCTTTAGCTCTGAGAGATCAAACACAGTAACCCGCTGACCTATTTAAGTGAAGCAGTTCACTTTCCTTTCCCTGTACTCTACAGCTTGTTCTTAAATCAATGCAACACACTTTCCTTTAAGGGGTCATATAACAAGCCATGGCTTTTTCTGTACAGCTGTTATTAACACACTGCTAAAAACATGGTTTGAATAAGAAAGATGCTTAAAGCAACAGAGAAAACAGATCTCCCTTGAGCAGTCTCAACCCAGGAAGCATTTATGTGTAGAGGCATTTTATTTTACCTGTTCTGTTTGAGAGATATAGTATCCATGCATCTCTTTGCAATGAAAAATTAGCACCAGCCTATATATCAAAATATGCTACACTTCAGGGAATCAGCATACCAAACATGCCAGGCAAGTCCTGGCTTCTTAGTCCTTTTTTCTTGGTAGGCCTACGCTGGACAAAATGACTGCTAGAACCTGCAATTAGTGCTCCTCCAACATCACTATTAATAATAGCTATAGGCCATATTCTAAGTCTATGTGAACTGATGTAGTATTGCTGAAGTCCTAGGAGCTATGCTATGTTGATTTTCATTGGCTGGGATTCTGATCATACATTTTGAGATTTGCTAAAATTAATGAATGGTTCAGCAAGGAGAAACTAATTCGTATTTTAGTGACTTGCGTGGTAAGGTGGTGACAGATGAGGATCAGAATGCAAATCCACTCTTCCAACCAATATACATAGACATGTGACTCTATTTTATATTATTCTTGCTTCCTGCTCCCCTCTTTTCATGTCCTGGGATAACATGCTAGATCAGCCACAGTAACCCTTTTCCTTCAGAAAGCTAGATGAGTATAGCAATCGATCTTTTCTGCTAAAACCAGGACCCTAATGTTGTCACCACTTCCCCATAGGCAATATCATTTTTAGAATTTGTAAAGGCTACATGAGCCAAATTTGGAGAGAGAGGGCAAGTTTACGTGTGCAACTAACGCAAAGCAATAAACTCAGGAACTTATCACACAGCAGTTTATTGCTTCCCAGGTGCTGTGTTTACATGTGCACTCGGGACTGCAGCACGTTGAGCCTGCCAATCTGGGGCTGCTCTGAGCCAGCTCACCATGCTTTGGAGGGGCTGGTTGGGGCACAAGGGTGCTCCAGTGTGGGGTTAGCTGGCAGGCAGCCCCCACACTGAAGCACCCTCATGTCCCAGTCAGCTGCATGAGTGTCTACATGCGCACTGCTGTACTGTCCTGCTGCAGAGTTAGTTTACTCCTGCCTAATAGCACTGCATGTGCAGATGCGGGACATTTACTACAGAGCTAATTAGTCAACTCCTCAGTAAGTGTCTTGTGTAGATGCGCCCACCAGGTATCATCTTAATCTGATGCTAGCCCACCCAACCTGGTACACATTGGGTACTCTGGTGGAACTGGTGCTGGTGAGGAAAAACAGATGTGACAAAAATTATTTGGGATTTGGAAAAGGAGAGGCAATTAATTACATAAAGGTCCCTTTTCCTGCAAATCCTGGGTTTTTATTTTCTCTTGAAAGTATTCCATAAACAGTTTTGCTGTAAAAATAATATTAATATTGGGTACAAAGGCTGTGTCTCCACATGGATTTGATCTGGGAGCAGTTTACTTGTGAGTAAATTACTCATAAGTAAATGCTCATGGATAGGTATCTACACATGCAAAGACTTGGGAGATTTGCTGCTCATGGCAGCAATCTGCTCCTGCCCCCACTGATCCTGTGCTGGTCCCCTGCCACAGCCAGGGGGAGTCCCCCACCCCCTGATCATGAGGGTGAAGTGGGGGCCGGGAGATAAGGATCTCCCAGCCCCTGCTCCCCCATTGTGATCTCAGAGCAGGGGTTTGGGAGCTCCCTGCTGCTGGGGTGGGGGAACATAATCCCTGCCCAGGCTCCGGTGGTGGAGCCAACCCCAGCAGCCAGCAGCTGCCAGGAGCAGGAAGCAATCTCCTCTCCCCTCCTGGCCAGCTGACTGGCAGCACATTTGCTCCCAGTCAGGCATCTACATGAGCACTACTGCACAGTGACTAATCATGAGTAAATTTGCTACTTGCATTTGCAGGTACCAAATTTACTCGTGATTAGAGCAGTTTACTGCACAGTAAGATTGTGCATGTGTAGATGCACACACTTACTGCTCAGTAAATTACACTACTGTGCAGTAAACATCGCATATAGATTCACCCAATGACCACTGCATTCAGTATTTACTGGTCAGTAGGGCTGTGCAAAACAGCACCTTTCCCATTTGACTTCCATTTCAACAATTTGATGGAACAGTGTTTTGTTTTGAGTTTCTATTAATTTTGAAAGCGTGGTTCCATTTTGTTTAATTGAAACTGTTTTGCTGTTTCAACACAGTTTTGATGTTTCATTCATAAGTTATTATGGGGAAACAAAATGCAGCAGGCAGGCAGATCGGGAGCTTGCCTGCACCCCGGGAGGGCTGTGGGGGCTGTGCCAGAGTCCTTCTGGGGGTGCAATCCCCTGATCTGCCTTCCAGATGAGAGAAGATTGGTTCTGTCATCTGGGACCAGCACCGGGAAAATTGGTGCTGCTGCTGGTCCCAGGTGGCAGCACCCTGGTCCTCTCTTCCAGCATGCAGATTGGGGGCTTGCCAGTACCTCTGGGAGGGCTGCAGGGGCTGTGCTGGAGTCCTCCTGGAGGTGCGGGCCCCCAATCTGCCTGCCAGATGACAGACAGGTGCTGGGCACAGCCCACACCCAACACAGGGAAGATTGGTGCTACTGCTGGCCCCAGGTGGCAGCACCCAGCTCCTGTCACCTGGCAGGCAGATTGGGGGCACACACCCCCGGGAGGACTCTGGCACAGCCTCTGCAGCACTCTTGGGGGTGCCAATGGACCCCCAATCTGCTTGCTGGCTGACAGGACCCAGGTGCTGCCACCTGGAGCCAGTGGGGCCAGGGCAGACCAGCTCATGCAGGGACCTGCCACCCCAATCCCAGGGTGGGGAAGGGTCCCTGCATGAGCTGATCTGCCCTGGACCCTGCACCTTCCTTGAGCTGGCTCCAGTATGGGGCTGGGGCAAATCAGCTGGTGCAGGGACCTTCCCCCACCCTGGGATCGGGGTGGTGGGTCCCCACATGAGCTGATGTGCTGCAGCCCAGCTGGTCCCAGGCAGCAACACCGGGTTCCTGTCAGGTGGTAGGCAGTTTGGGGGCCTGCCAGCACCCCTGGAGGGCTGCAGGGGCTGTGCCAGAGTCCTCTCAGGGGTGCATGCCACCACTCTGCCTGCTGGGTGACAGGAGCCAGGTACTGCTGCCTGGGGCTAGCAGCAGCACCTATCTTCTTGGCACTGGGTGCGGGCTGTACTCAGTGCTGGTTTGTCATTTGGCAGCGCCAGTCCCAGCTGGTAGCACCTGCCTTCTGTCATCTGGCAGGCAGATTGGGGGCCCACACCCCCAGGAGGACAGTGGCACAGCCCCTGCAGCCCTCCTGGGGTGCAGGCAAGCCCCCAATCTGCCTGCCAGATGACAGGAGGCAGGTGCTACCAGCTGGGACTGGCGCTGAAGCCAGTAAGCTTGGCTTTGAAACTCAAAATGTTTTGAGTTTCTTTGTTTCATTTTGAAGCTGTTTTGTTTTATTTCGATTTTGCTGTTTTGAACTCAAAACGCATCGAAACAGCTTTGAAATGAAACGCTGAGTGAAATTTGACATGCTGTACTGGTCAGCATTATCTTGGTCAGCTGCGATCTGCATCTTTAATGTAATGCTTGAGAAGTGTCAGTTGTAAGAAAATTAGATTTTAGTTGATGGTAGAATTTCTGTAAATTATTCAGTACTACAAGACAGCCTGTTGCTGGGGGAGAGTTGTAGCATGCTGTTTAGCTGAACGTGTAATCTTGTTTTTATGTTCAAATCTTATATAGTCAGTCTGTTTACAGTACTGCTGTCTTTAGATTCTATCAGTGTCCTAGTATAGTTCTTGAGCTGAAGAGGCAATAGTATTTTGGGAATAAATGTAGTTTGGGCTTGGCTAGAGAAGCCATATTTTAATGGTTATCTTGTTTAGGTCACAAGAGGAATGACCCAGTGTGATCTCAAAGAAATTATGGGCCAATGGTAGCTACACCATATGAAGGTTCCAGCAAGGGTTCTGTTTAAAATAAAACTAGTATCTTCTCTTCAACTAGACTGTTAGTCCAATCCATTTGAAAAATAGTGTGTTAGTTCAGGGGCCCAGGTCAGCCTATTTTTAGGGCTTTAATGGGACTTGACAGGCATAGGTCTTCTGGCTCTCTCAAGGGAGTTAAGTTTCACTTGCAAATGTCTGTCACAAAATGTTAATGATTTATGCCAGATTGTGTGAAACTCCACTAGACACTTTCTCTAACACCTGTTGCTTTTGTGTAAGCTTGTGAATAATATGGCTATGCAAACTGTATCAAACCAAACATGGGCTTTGAGTATGTCTACACCACTTCCTTGGTGGTAGTCCAGGGAGGGATGCTCCTGCGCCCATCTGACCTGCCCATTCCTTCTTTCCCATGCTGAACCTAGAACTACAGTGGTAAAGCTGCTCAGGGGAAGGAGAACTTGGGAAAGTCATACCCCTTGATTTGTAGAACTGTTTAAAAAACAATTTTAGTTTTTTCACCAGCTTTGTTTCTGGTCACTAATAATCCCACTATGATCAATTACTATTTAAGAAGCAGAAATTTATCCTAGTGTCCCGACCAATAGGATAAACTGTTTTGTACACCTATAAATTGTTCTTATCCTAGAGGCAGTAGGAAAAACAACTCCTAATTTGTATACTAATGTACGAAATGTTGGTGGATCTTCAGGAGGGAAGGAGTCACATCAGTATAAGATTATTTTCCAAGTAACAAGATATTTTCCATTTATTTCGGAAATAACCATGTAGAAACTTAACTTTGGGTATATGTGGGCAGGAAGATTAAGCCCAGCTTTTAACTAAAGAGATCTTTAACATCACCTTTTGTTCTACATTTCAGTGGCTGTTCCTGCAGCCGTACCAGCTTGTGAACCCAAGACTAACGAGCCCTACCCAGCTCCACGTCTCTCTCTTTCTTCAAGGACAACTATGGTTGTGACCATGGAAACTGCCTCCCAGGGCTTGCAGACAGTCATGAAGTGGAAAACAGTAGTTGCCATCTTTGTTGTGGTTGTAGCTTATCTGGTAACAGGAGGGCTTGTCTTTCGTGCCCTGGAACAGCCCTTTGAAAGCAGCCAGAAGAATACAATAGCCTTGGAAAAGGCAGACTTCCTTCGGGAACATGTTTGTGTGACCCCAGTAGAGCTGGAGACACTGATTCAGGTAAGACATACGGGCAAGACAGCAGCTCACAGCTAAAGAGGGAATATTCTCCTTTTTTTGGATCTTTTTCTTTTAAGTTGTGAGAAATAAGCTTGGCATTTCATGATAAGCCTAGCCTGTGGGGTCTGGATGGCTCATGGGTGTCTGGTAATGAGCTAGGAGGCATTATAGCTCTGAGTCCCTGTTTGAATCCTACCCTGGTGAGAAGTGGCAGATAACTGTCATCTTCTGACAGCTGTTTGGTGTCTTGTGTGAAAAGAATTGGTCTCATTCCAGGTCCTAGGGGTCCATATTGCTGAAAAGCACCATCCCAAGGGGTATCCTCAAAGGAGGCCTAAGGATTCAATGGCCACAGAGACTTGTTAATCCTTTCTTTGTTCCTCTTTATGGTATAATGCAGCCAACACATTGAAGAAAGGGCTGTCTGGCTGCTGACTGTGCTGTACATGCTTTCTGGTGATGCAGAGGACTTGTTTGCTTGCCATGCTTCTAAGCAGACATCTTTCACTGAAACTGAAGCAGCAAGGAACTGGTTCAATTTACTTGTTGTTAGGGCTGTGCTGTATAACAACAGTTCTTGCTGGTTTGCCTGACAAAGCCTGGGGATTCACAAATAAACTGGCCATTCATTGGTTAAAGCCTAAATCATGCACACAAAGTTCGGAATTCTTGTAGAAATCCTTTTTTGGTAAAGAAGATTAAAATTTCACTTTAGAGGGTAGAAATAGTTATTTTATTTTAAAATATAGTCAAATGGCAGTAATAATTGCAGGCATGACTCAGATGAAGTTATTTAACTTAACAGTAGGGTTGAATTTGGTCTAGTGAGGTTATCACTTCAGTGTGAAAACTGTCCCAATTTACTGTAAGCGATTTAAACTGCAGCACTGAGACTCAGTAATGAGGTAGAAAGGTATGAGCTTTATTGATGATGTCTGCAAGGCATAAGCATTCATTCTGCACTGACTGCAGTCATATCTTAACATGAAATCAGCTTATTGCAAAACCAGTCATGGATTATATATGGGAGCAGATCCTTTTTGGCTGTTGTAAACTCCCAGCCAGGATCTGGAGGATTTGTTCCCAAAACACTGCAAATGGAAGTTCAGATCTATTCAGTAGAGTGATGCAAAATACTTGCAAATTCAGAACTGTCATTTCAAGACAAGCGCTGAATTCAGAAGATGTTCACAAAAGGTTTTCTTACATACATAAACCTCGCAGATGGAGAAGGGCCCAGTTCGTTTTACATGGTCAAACCCAGAACACAGAAAACAGTAAACAGGAGAGTGTGCATGGGATCTGTCATTGGAGAGGAAGGAACAATTCTTGTTTAGAGGACATGTACATTCATATTTCTCTTGTTTGAGTGCTTGTTTGGTTGCTATTGGTAGTTTAAAGGTATTATGGATGGTTTCTTTGCATAGTTTTTTAGGATAATATATGTTGTGAATAGGATAGAAATCCTGTAGGTACAGGTACAAGAATTTTCATGACTTCGAGCAAACTTAATATGACATGCTTAAAAAGATACACAGTCAGCAACTAGGGGAGTAAACAAACATATATTCATAGGAGAGGAATTTGGGAGATTGTGTCCTTTTCTCAGGCTAAAAAAGAGAAGATATAATGTTTCTGATGCAGCAGTGGAAGTGGCCTGAAGAATGAAGGAAACAATGGTGACTGGATGCTGAAGCTCTGGTATGTACGTTATTCCTGAGTGGGCACCTGACAGAAGATATTAAAGCAAGAGATTTTACCAGAAATAACTTTTAGTAGGGGATGTTGAGGAATAGAGGTTCAGTTTAAGATTATTCTTGAGTTCAAGGGGCTTGTAGAAATGATGGAGGTCAGGAGAGAGAAGGCTCCACAGGGGGGTCAAGATTTGTAACCACTTGATGACCAGGATGGCTTTGAGGGCTGACTGCTATGTGAGGAGAATGATCCACAGAAGCCTGTGACCATGAAGATAATGCAAAGAAATACAAGCTATGGAGAAAAAATACATCTGGGAAACAAGTTTGCTGTGGTGGAGAGTGTGAAGGAGGAGAGAGCAGCAAAAGAAAGTGAGACAGGAAAGAAGAAATGGGAAGCTAATTCCACACGAAGAGAGGAAGAGATGATGGAGTCAAGGAGAAATAATGCTGGGAAGTAAAAAAGGTAGAATGATTTGCAAACAGAAAGAAGATTGGAAGGGAGAGCACCTGAGACTTAGAGCAGGAAGAAGTAGTTCTTTGTAGTCGGGA
This sequence comes from Crocodylus porosus, assembly GCF_001723895.1. Taxonomy (NCBI): domain Eukaryota; kingdom Metazoa; phylum Chordata; order Crocodylia; family Crocodylidae; genus Crocodylus; species Crocodylus porosus. Next base: position 85,593,613 of record NW_017728947.1, on the reverse strand, counting down.
TCTCCTTGTTGAAAAGAGCTGACAGATGTGCCACCACACCCAAAAACTATGAAGAGTGTACCGGGAGCAAGGGCATGATATCCTCAAAAGGATTCTGATAGGACCGAATTGAAAATACATGCATCAGTTCTCACATTTGGACAGATGATATTGTTAGATGGCACTGGAACAGATCAAGAATAAGCACACCAAACTAGAAAAGCTGTTAAAAAGAGTGGTAGCTCACCTAATGTTCCACTGAATTTTTTTAGTACCCAGAGAAGAAGGACGAATGCAAGATAAGGCAGTAAAAATCAATAGATGTTTCAAGGATCAGTGCTATGGGAAGAGTGTAGAGATGTTCAGCCATTTGGCAGTATTCATGCAAAGAGGACTCTTGTTGATGGATAAACTCTACCTTAGAATCAGGCTAGCACAACTGTTATGAGCTGTAAAATAAGAAATGAAGGGAAAGAGACTTGAGGGACTGGAGCCAGAGCAGAAGGTATGGGAGGGAAAGGACAGCTGTTGGGGGGAGGGTACATTGGACAGTCTCCCCTGCACTCCCTGAGAGCAACACATATGGGTCTCTTATATTATTCACCCCCCACCCCATTGTCTCCCTTGTGCCCTTCCTGCTGTGAGCCCCTCCCCTGCCAAATGAGCCTTCCTAGTCCTGGTCGGGCAATGGCTTGATCCAGCTTCAGCCCTGAGCTTGGTGCTGGGGCTGAAGCTGGAGCTGAGCTGCCACCTTCCCTGGGCTAGTAGTTGAATCTAAAACCAGGCTTTTTCCCCGCCATGAAGACTGGAGAAAAACCTGGTCTTGCATTCAAGCAAATATAGTAATTTCTGTGTCTGGTTTTGATCCCCATGGTGCAGTTGTTACAAGTGATTTCATAGATTCCGTAGACACTAGGGCTGGAAGGGACTTGGGAAGATCACTGAGTCCAGCCCCCTGCCCCAGGGGCAAGAAGTCAGCTAAGGTAAAAGGATCCCAGCAAAATAAGTGTCCAAACATTTCTTAAAATAGTCCAGAGTAGTTACTTGTACCACCTCTGAAGGGAGTCTATTCCAGGTGTTGGGGGCTCTGACAATAAAGAAGTTTTTCCTTATGACCAACCTAAAACGGTCTTGAAGGAGTTTGTGACCATTTGACCTTGTCATCCCTTGGGGCGCTCTGGTGAACAGGCATTCCCCCAGATCCTGATGCACACCCCTTATGTACTTATAGGCTGCCATCAAGTCATCCCTGAGCCTGTGATTTTCCAGGCTGAAGAGTCCCATGGCTCTCAGCCTCTCTTCATAAGGCCTGTTCTCTTTCCCTCTGATTATGCATGTGGCTCTCCTTTGGACTCTCTCAAGCTTCTCCACATCCTTCTTGAATTGTGGAGCCCAGAATTAGATGCAGTTCTCCAGCTTGGCCTCACCAAGGCTGAGTACATTTGGGAGGATGCCATCCTGAGATTTACTTGAGAAGCATCTATGGATGCAAGCAAGAGTTTTGTTTTCTTTGCCAGCTGTGATGTTGCATTGGTGGCTCATGTTCATTTTGTGGTTAGTCATGACCACCGAGTCTCTTTCAGCCGCAGTGCTAGTGAGCATTACTGCATGATGGTGCAGTAACAGCCATTACGGCACCGTCCCAGAAGTACGTGGTTATTTTTCGGAACTACATTGCCATAGCACCATACTATAATGAGGTAGTTCGTCACGGCTTGTAGCACAGCATCACGTATAGATGTGCCCAGGGAGAAGAAAATCACACTAACAAAGATATAACATTGCATAAAGAAATTTCAGAGGGAGGAGAGTGAACCCAAAGAGAAAGAAAGCACTGAGACTGATAGTAATTAGAAAAACAATACACGTAGGGAAAGGATTAACTTCATTCTGGCTGGGCAATTAAAGATAGTCAACCAAAATGTATGTATACTAATACAAGGATTCTGGGCAAAAAAAAAAAAAAATGGAGGAACTAGAACTGGGCAAAAAAAAATGGAGGAACCAGTTCAGGATGTGACACTTTTCGTTATACAGTGGTAGAAACCTGGTAGAATAGCAACCATGGCTGAAATGTGTCATATATTTTTAAACAGCAGGAATTCCTTATTTATTCAAACATCAAAGTCACCTTTTCTTCAAGAATAAGCCTTCCAGAATTGGGTGTCTGTTAAGCAGGACATCTGATTTTCTGCTGAAACCAAACACTACACTGTAAGATAGTTGCCACTTCTTTTCCTCCTTTTCCTTCAAGCAGCCACATAGAGGGAACAATGGAGTCCAGCAGAAATAGATTCAGGAGGATGCAGTAATGCAATCACAGCTGTCTTTGATTCCTGCTCCTCCCAAGGTTTAAAGCTAACTGGCCATGTCTACATGAGATGTTGACTGCACAGTCGTTACTGTACAGTCATTTAGTACTTGTATAAACTTATGCTAGTACTAGTATAAACAAGTATTAAATGACTGTGCAAGCATTGCCAAACAACATTTTTATGACACTAGCTGCACAGTAGCCTGAGACTACTACACAGTAGCATCATGTCACACTTTCTGCCATGCACTGCTACTGCACAGTAGTCATGGGCTACTGCGCAGTCAGTGTCTCATGAAGACGTGGCTACTGCCTACCAGCAGCAGCGGTGGCATTTCTAATCAGGTGGCTGAGAAAGTTAATTAACTTCATGGCTCATTGCAATCTACCTGATTTCTGCTGAACTCTCTTCCTATAGTCCTTTCACCTTTTTAATGGTATTCCACTAATCCAGCTATCTATTCTTCAGCAATTTGCTGCCTATTATCTACTTTTAGCTTTTCTTCTCCTATTTCACAGACTTTGGACTGTTTTTAGCTCTTTTCAAAATCCTACCCCATGGAGTCCAGTCTTCACCAGAAGGTGTAGTTAACAGCTTGTGGCTGAGCAGCCAAGACTAAACAAGCCAAACTCTTTCAACTCTCTTCTCATATAGCTGTCCATTTTCCTACTCATCCTAGCAGTCTTTCTCTGCATCTGTTTCAGCTGAGCTCATCTTTTTTGAGCATGGAAGCATGTATTTGAATGTGGACTCTTCCAAGGTCAGACAGCGTCTGGGATTTTGGCTCAGATCTTTTTCTAATACATATTAGGATAGTGTTGCTGAGATTAACATTTCCCATAACTTTTGAGGTGTGATACATAACGGAGCAGTGCTAGGTGGGTTGTGATTTTTTTAATTTAAAAGGCAACAAATTTGCATGTTCTACATGTGAAAGCTAGTCATGAAAGATATGCAAAGTCCTTCTTTTTCAAACAAACAGAATACTTAATGGTACAATAAAGTATATCAACAGGATGACAAACATTGCAGTCTATGGAGTTCAGGGCTTTCTTAATGTCATATGTTTTCCAACTTGATCCGTATGCAGGTGTCAGTTCTTGACTGTACACAGTATTTTGTCTTTTCTTTTACCTCAAATGTTGTGGTATTAAGATAATAAGGAAGCATGTTGTGCCACTACGAGCCAAACGTTATAAGCAAACTTTCTCTCTTGTATATTTAGTAGATCTGTAGGCATTTTACTGGGTAACCCAGAATTATTTCTAACGTAAAAGGCTTTAGCAGCTTAACATATTGAATAGCTCAAGACCTGTTAGTATTAAATATTTAAATGTATTTTGTCAATAAAGAAGAATTTCCACTTGATTCTTCTTCATGACTGTCTGACCTGGATCAGAGATGTGGTTAAATATAATACAGAAGCTGTGGTTGTAACCAAGCTGAGTGCAAGAGGGCAAAAAAGAGTTTGAGAATAAATGTGAAGGGGGTTAATATTTGCTTTCACACCTTTGTGTTGATGATCTTTAAAAATGAGAACTCCTTAGGTGGCACAGTGGATTTACTGCATTGCACCAAGGGCTTGCCTGTAAGAGTTCAGAATAACAGTGCTGATGTGGTAACCTCACTGGGTCCTGGCTGCTGTGCTATACGTATTCATCATAAAGTTCTATGTAAGGGAGATATGTATTATTAATATTACAGATAACGTTAAAGTGTTTAGATGAATGCATAGATCATACTCTCCAGAATGAAAACAGTGATTCAGCTCTGAGTTCCTGGAGAACATTTCTGTGGCACAAATACAATAAGGGGAAAGAAAGGGATATTTTTATCACAGGGCAAGCCGTATGGCTTTATTTATTTATTTGAAAGGGGTAAAGAGAGATTTTGAAGAGGGAAATAAGGTATGCCATGTATGCTGTGTTTGCAAGGTCAAAACTTCTTTTGTGATTCCTACACTCTAGTGCCTAGACCTGGATCTCTTGAAGAGTCCTGCTGTTACAGGCAAAACTTCAAAGAAAAATGTATGGCCACTGTATGAGGTGTGCAGAAACATTAGTGTAGATGAAATGTGTCTTTCATATTTCTCTGCCCTCCAAAATTATCTGCAAATACAATGTGCTTTGCTGATAGTGCCCACAGATGAGCCCAGGCTGTGATGTTCATATATGAAGGTACTCTGATCATATAGTAATGAGTGCAGCCCCAACAAGTGCACAGAGATGGGAATCTAAATCTAAATCTAAATATTTTCCAAGTTTGTGACTTTTCTGTTTCATCCTTTATTATAAGAAGCCTATATATTAAACTCTGGGAAAGATGTGAGCTTCTCCAAGTTTGTGCTTACCTATAGGGTTTTAGCTCAGGTCTATCTAACACTGATGCATGCTGTGGAACAGAACAGTTTTTCTTAGCAACAACTCTCTTTCACAGCACATGCTGTGTGATCCCAGCTCACCTGGAGTGGAAAGTTTTACTTTTTTCAGCACACATCTGTTTCTGAAGACTAATTTACTGCTGGGAAGCAAATTCATTATTTAGTACTGATGCAATCTACAACTTGGCTTGAATGACTCTATGATCTATTGTAAACATACAACAATAAGAAACTGACCAAAACAACTATATTCTAACAGCCCATTCAACTCAGGGTGTTTCCATTAAATTAGTTTGAAACTGAATTTTGAGAGAAAGAAAAAATAAAAGCTGAAATGTGGTAGAGGAAAAACAGACTTGACTATCTCTGTGCTTATCTGTGTAGTTCCTATTTGCCTAAATACTGAAGCATAGTAAGATTCAACAAAGCATTATATATATATTTGGAACCTTGCCCCCCCAAACACATTTGCAGTTAAACTTGCTAAGAAAATTAAAAATCCTTATGCTACAGGGCATAAGATAATCCATAGCTGGAGCTCTCCCATGGTATTGTACAGTTCGAGTATTCTGAGGTCACACCTCTGCATGTAATATCAGGCATTACCCATGACCTAAGACACATAACAGAGTATTGCTGTGGGTTGGCATAGCAATTCCTATGGATCCAATTAGGAAGTATACATTCTGTTTTCACTACTCATCACCCAGACTGGACCAAGTGAGAAGCTTGGAATTTGATCTGCTAGAAATAGATGTGACAAGATGGTTTAATAACTTTGTGGGTACGTAACTTCAGTGGGTTTTTTTTTTATCCTGTGCCTTCAGATTTTAAGTTAGAAGTGTAGGATATGTTAATCCATCCACATACTTGGAAATCAGGTTTATGAAGGGATACAAATGGGTGCAGTAAGGTTTGTCGGTTGGTCTATAAGGCAAGACAAAATTATATGAAGCTAAGAACAGAGTTATTAAGGTAGGGGGCTAGCCAGGAGTTACCATTTGGGATTTATTGATATTGATAATGCTGTTACTTCTTTGGATAGGCTTTTCAGCATATTGGCCTTCCTATGCCAAAGATAGATAAGAAAAGGCAATAGAAGAGCTCCAGTGTCTAACTGCTTGAATAGAGCACAACTATCTTCTCATGCCTTTTGACAATAGCCAAAAGAGAACTTGGGTGGCAAAAGAAAAAATCTGGAGCAGAAAAAAGGGTCTTCTGAATAAGTTAAAGGAGGAATTGTTTTTTGATGATGATGCAGACAAGACTGGCTGAGCAGTATAGAAAGGAAACTGGCAATTGGCTTTGTACATCCTGTTTAGAAAAGCTATTTTCTATATATGTCAAATTGTTTTTCTGTTCCTTATGTTTTGTTTCTTAAACTATCAACTATAGAGACAAAAAACCCCTAAAAAAAAAAAATAAGGACAACATTTAGATAGCTTTAGCGTACCCTTGTCTTGATCAGCAGTGAGCAACTCCTATGGGCTGGATCCAGCCCATGGATCTTTGGATCTGGGCTGCAGAACTGGAGGACTTTGATGGCATTTCTACTGTGAGGGCTTTGCCTGTGCTGCAGCTGGAAGGTGGGGAGCTTTCCTTGTGTTGTGGCCAGAGGTTACCCAAGCAGGGTGCAGGGCCCGGGGCAAATCAGCCCAAGCAGGGCCCTGCCCCCACTCTGATCCCACAAGCCCCACACCAGGGACGGCCCTGTTTGTGGCAGTAGCTTGGTTGGAAGCACTAGCACACCTCAGACTTGGGCTTGGCTTCTTTGGCCTGCTGTTTGAAAACATTGCTGACTGCTGCCATAGGTGTTACATTATACAGTTGTCGCAGGGCACTTCAGTACCCTGCTCCTAGTGAGTTTTGAACTTAAGGGGCGAAGGTGTGTCGCAGGGCACTTCAGTGTCCTGCGCCTATAAAGAGGTACAGGTGCCAGTTGCCGGGACAACCACAGTTGGTCAGCTGACCGGAAGGGGGCAGGGCCTGACCTATATAAATGTAATCCAGGCTGAGGCCAGGGAGGCAGTTCTCCACTAGCAGCCGAGGAAGAAGGAGCTGTGCGGGAGTAAGCAGAGTAGAGAAGCCTGATGGCCTGTGCAGCTTCTGTTCGAGGATGTCGGGTGGAGGAAGCCCTGGTAGGGATTTGAATGATGGTTAGCCAGGTGGCTTAGAGTTTACATTATAGCCCAGGAGCTTGAGTTTTCCATTTGTAGTTTTATAAGACCGGTGGACTGGGTGAGGCTATTAGGGTTTGGAGGAGGCCTCATAGGGGCTCCACAGTAGTGTGGGGACCCTGGTGCCAGAGAGGGCACAACATTCAGGGGTGCATTGACCCCAGCCCTGGGAAGGGGTGGAGAAGATTGGGGGTCAGGTAAGGCTGAGGCTGCCTGAGCCCCACAGGAACTTTAGACCTGAGGAGGGGATTTGGGGGCCAGGCATGGCTACGGCCACCTGAGCCCAATTGTGAAAGGCCCCAGAGCAGGCGCGGTCGCGGGCGCGGTCACGGTCGCGAGGGAAGGCCCCAGAGCGGGCGTGGTCGCGGTCACGAGGGAAGGCCCCAGAGCGGGCGCGGTTGCAAGGGAAGGCCCCAGAGTGGGCACGAGGGTGCGGGTCATAGGTGAGACAAGCCCAGGGAACCTGTGAGGGTGCAGGTGATTGCAGAAAAGCCAGGGGATGCCCATGAAGGCGTGGGCAATTGCAAAACGAGCCAAGGGGTGCCCATGAGGGTGCTGAGGGGAGAACTGACAAGACAACGTCTGGTACATCTGCGAGGCTTGGAGCATGGTACAGGGGTGGTTGGAGTCACGTGTAGCCCCTAAGCCCTAGTGCACCGAGTCACGTAGGACAGAGCACAGACTGGGATACATCAGGGCATCGTGTCAAAGAAGACAAAAAGGCAGCCTCCCTTAAACATGACTAACATCAAAGACGTGGTGGGCGAGATGGTGAGGGTGCATTGACACTAACTGGGCATAGTAGGGGGCACTAGGGGAGTTCACGGCACCCCTAGG
>NW_017728947.1:85584668-85585825 GCF_001723895.1 Crocodylus porosus | reverse complement strand
GCAGCCACCCCTGACGGGAAAAGCCCAACACTGCCCCGGCCCCAGCCCACAGCGGCAGGCTGCCCTGCCCCATACAGATCCCTTCCCCCCCACTTCTGCCACAGGCTTGGTGCACATGCTGGATAGACTCAGCAAAGATTCTGGTTGCTAGAGGAGTTGTATTTTGGGATATTGGAAATTCTGGTTAATAGAGTATTCTGGTTAGTAAAATGCCAGCTTACACAGCTTTTACTGTAATCTAGTGGATAGATCCAGCTGGTTCGAGACTCTGTCAGAATACCAGGGGTTGTCAAACTGTGGAGGCTGGACTCAGATGGCAGTGATGCTTCTGAATTCAGAACCACATTAACTTTTTAATTTTACAAAGTATAACATTGTGTTGTGGTGTTCATCCAGACTAAGGCCCAGGGATTGTGAGCATGGAGGGGGTTTAAGGCACAAGATATGGACACCCAAGCAAATTAGAATGAATTAAAGGTGACAGGAACATTCTGCATGGCAGTCGTTCCATGGTAGTGTCCTGTGTACATGCTCTTATCTCACAGAAGCCAAGAGCTGTTAGTGAGAGAAGCCTAAGCTAACTGTGGTTTTGTATTCATTCACTGTTTGGCAATAGCATGCACGTGGACAGATACAAGAGCACAGTGATTTATAGAATGCCCCCACTCCATTTTAATTTGCTGTAATTTGTTTGTTCATATCCAGAGGATTTTTTTGGTAGGTAAAATAACTAACAACAACAAAAACTAAGGTATGTTATTTTTACCAAGTGTCCTAAGGATCTCCTAAATTTAAGTAAAAGCGATAGGGGGCCAGTACATACATCCACAGGATGCCTCAAATGCCTCTACACAAATGCTCGTAGTATGGGAAACAAGCAGCAGGAACTCACCCTCCTGCTAGCTGACACCAACCTGGACATAGTGGGGATCACTGAAACATGGTGGGACTCAACACACGACTGGGCGGTGAATATCAAGGGCTATAGGCTGTACAGGAGGGACAGGATAGGAAGGAAAGGTAGGGGTGTGGCACGCTACATTCAGGAGGAATACCCATCTTCATCAATTAACAAGGAATCAGGAGGGGCACTCTGAAGTGCTTTGGGTTAGAATACAAGGCAGTCGAGGGGAAAGAGACTTAATGGTGGGGGTCTA
>NW_017728947.1:85581210-85584657 GCF_001723895.1 Crocodylus porosus | reverse complement strand
ACCTGAACCTGTTCAGCCTCCACAAGAGAAGGCTGAGGGGGGATCTAGTGGCCTGTTACAAACTAGTCAGGGGGAATCAGCAGGCACTGGGGAAGTCCCTGTTCCCCCGAGCACTGCCAGAAGTGACCAGGAATAACGGTCACAAGCTGGCAGAGGGTAGATTTAGGCTATACATCAGGAGGCGCTACTTCACGGTCAGGGCGGCTAGGATCTGGAACGAACTTCCAAGAGAAGTGGTGCAGGCTCCTACCCTGGGGGTCTTTAAGAGGAGGCTAGATGAACACCTTGCTGGGGTCGTTTGGCCCCAGAACTCTTTCCTGCCATGGCAGGGGGTTGGACTAGATGATCTACTCAGGTCCCTTCTGACCCTAGAAACTATGACTAGCAAGTTTGCAGTGCACTAATATAGGAATATATAATAACATATTGATAAACCATGATTATAGCATTATTAAAGTTTTTCCCCCTGCTCAGATCAGTAATCACCAAGGAAAAATCTGACTGTGGGGGAGATCAGATTAACTCAGCTTCTGATCTAGACATTCAAGGAATATGTTCTTACTTGATATGTCAAGTTGAAGTGATGGTGAAGATGACAAAATGACTTTCAAAACTGCAGATTAACCCTGATTTCAGTAGGAATAAATTCTTGCTAAACAATTCCTATTCACATAAAACACTTATGAAACAACATCAGCAATGATAATATTTGCACTTATGGTGACTTTCTGCTAAGGATTTCAGAGTGCTCTATATGTGATGGGCTTGATCTCTAATCTCTTTGGACATTCAGCTTGTATGAGAACTGATGTGTTTAGCCCTTTTATTACTACTCTTCATACAAATTGTGAGGTCTCCTTTTTTGATCTGGGCCAATATCTTCTGTTTGTTTAATGACAGAAGTTTGATAATCCATTGCTTCAAATTATTCTGGAGGTATGACATGCTTTACAATTTGACAAGAGTTTTCTGTTACCATGCTTGCTGTTTAAGTCCACTGAACATTTAGTTTTCATCAAGCAAATAGATTCTTTTGGCCCTTATAAAGCAATCAATGCTATATTTTAGCTGAAGCATGGGTGATTGGTGCCTCCTGGCTCTGGTGGAGCACCAGTGGCTGATCGCTGCCGGGGGGGATATCCCACAGCAACTGATCACTGACCAGGGAGGGGTGAAACCGGAAATGCTGCTGGTGCTTCTTGGAGTGAGGGAGGGCACCAGCTGGCGCTCCCCACTCCCCAGCTGGCGTGCCCCCCATACCCTCCACTATGCATCACATATTAGCTGAAGTAATTGGGCATCGGGTTACCTCTGCTCTCCAAGATAAAGCATGCAGCTGTCATTAGGTCCCTTTATGGCATTACTGTTATTGTTTGTAAGCATTGATGCTTTAGCCCACTAAAAATCAATTTCTGAAATGAAAAAAGATACAAAATGAGCACTTTATGACAAACTATGGAGTGTGGATATGGCCATGGCTTTGGAAGTAACTCACAGATGAAGATGTAGGATCCAAATGAAGAATTTATATAAGAAATGTGAGAATGCAAGAACAGAATACCATAGTCGAGTTTGGAAATGAAGATTAATATTATGTTTATCTTTTCCATATATTTTTTGTTTATGTATTGTCCATGAACTATCCAGCACACTTTGGACAATATCTGGTCCTAACCTCATGGGTGTTTAATGTAATTTAATGTAAATGTAAAGATACCAGAAAAAGAGATGAGAAACAAAGATCAAGATTATAAGTGAGAGAAGGACGACGGTTAGAGGTTCCTTTGGTGACTCTACTGTCTAAATTTACTCTGTTACTTTTTATTATGTTGATTGGAAATTGTAAAGCTGGCAAACAAGGAACAAAGGAGCTAATAGGTTTTATGAAAAATAGTTAGTGGTCTAAGTCTTTAGAGCAGAACAGGATATTAACAAGAGGTTGCAATGAGCATTGTTTAACAATTATTGAGTAGGTAAAAATGCAAACGCAGAATTGGGCATCTGGTAGAAAGGTATTAAGGAATTCGTCTCTAAAAGCTGCTCCCTAATGAGAAATCATTATAATAGAGAAACATCACAGCATGAAAGGCATTTGGAACATCCTTTTGTCTATTTGATAGGAATCTGTTTTGAGAGGAATTACAGTGAGGGAGATGATCATTATATGATTAATACAATTCTTGGAGGGGAATTAATAGAACAGAAAATAAAGGAAAAATATTTTAACTATTTTCTTTCTCAGTTTTGACACAAATTTTTACCCTTGGATACACATGGTCTGTTTCTATTGAACACATTCTCTCCAGACCCTCACCTACCTTACCTTTCCAGATATTCAGTAAGTTGTCTACATTATTTCTGTGCTCTACGGGAAATGAGGATATCTGTTCTTGGCTTGGATTCTTGTGGAAAACTAGAGGGATTAGAGCACCAAGTGAACCAAATTGCACCGATTTTCTTTTTTTCTTTTTTTTTTTTCTTTTTTTTCCTCTAAGGAGTCTATAACCAGCACCCTTGACACTCTGCTCTGCTCATCCATCACATCAGTTGCCAGTAGTACCACAGCCTGTCTTGCTGTGCTGGGTTTATTTTAACTAGATTATTTTTATCCTGAGTCAACTGATCATTAATTCAATCAAATTACCTAAGGCAATATATTTCCAAGGGTTAATGTGCACACATGTGGATCAGATATATAAGCCTGATAATTTCATGGTCGCTGTTGCCCAGGTTTCCCTCAGTGTTCAAGCCACACACCAGTTTATCTCCCTTGGCCAAGACCAGGTCCAGGAGAGCATTACCACTTGTTGGCCCTTGTACTTCCTGGGTCAGAAAGAGCTCCTCAATTGCAGTCAGGAAACTGCATGAACAATTTGACTTAGCTAAGTGCTCCTCCCAGTCTATGTCTGGGTAATTGAAGTCACCCATGACTACCAAGTCCCTTGTGAGTGCAGCCTCTGTCAGTTCTCAAGAAGAACTCCAGATCCAGCTCCTCTCCTTGGTTTGGTGGCCTGTAGTAAATGCCCACAGTTAGGTATCTCTCACCTCTCCCCCCTGTAGCTTGACCCAGAGATTTTCAAGCTGCTTCTCATAGTTTCATAGTTGGTAGGGTTGGAAGGGACCTGAGCAGATCATCACATCTGACCTCCTGCCACGGGCAGGAAAAAATGCTGGGGTCAAACAACCCCGGCTAGGCAATTATCTAGCCTCCTTTTGAAGACCCCAGGGTAGGAGCGAGCACCACTTCCCTTGGAAGTTGGTTCCAGATCCTAGCTGCCCTGACTGTGAAGTAGTGCCTTCTGATGACTAGCCTGAACCTACTCTCAATCAACTTGTGGCCATTATTCCTAGCTACTCCTGGGAGTGCTCGGGGGAACAAGGACTCTCCCGTTCCCCACAGATCCCTCTGGTAAGCTTATGGACGGCCACCAGATCCCCTCTCAGCCT
>NW_017728947.1:85569720-85580580 GCF_001723895.1 Crocodylus porosus | reverse complement strand
AAGCCCTGGGGAACCCTACTGCCCACATCCCTCCAGGTCGAAAATGACCTGTCCACCACCACTTTCTGGGTGCAGCCCTCTTGCCAATTTGTGACCCATCTGACTGTGTAGGCATCAACACCACAGTCACCTAATTTTTTAATGACAGTGGAGTGAGAGACGGTGTCTAAGGCCTTCCTAAATTTAGGAAAGACTACATCCACTGTGACACCTCCATCCAAGGATTTTGTAACTTGGTTATAAAAGGCCACCAGGTTGGTCTGACAGGACCTGCCCTTAATGAACCCATGTTGGTTGGCCCTGAGCATAATCTCCCCTGCTGGTCCGTCGCAGATGTGCTCCTGAATAATTTTTTCAAAGACCTTCCTCAGGACCAAGGTAAGACTAATGGGCCTATAGTTACTTGGGTCCTCCTTCCTCCCTTTTTTGAAAATGGGGACCACATTAGCCCTTTTCCAGTCCTCTGGCAGCTAGCCAGAGCACCATAAAGGCTCGTAAAGCCATACCAGGGGTCCCTCAATGACCCCTGCCAATTCCTTCAGCACCCTGGGGTGGAGATCATTTGGACCTGCTGATTTAAACATGTCCAGCCCCACCAGAAGTTCTCTAACTAGGTGCCCCCTGACCCTAGGCTTGGCAGTGCCTCCTCTCCTTGAAACTAGTGTCAGCCTCCAGAGAGGTGTACTGCTCTCTTATGTTGAGAGCTACCCCTCCACCTTTTTTCCTTACTCTGTCCCTTCTGTGCAGGGTGTAGCCCGCTACAGCTATGTTCCAGTTGTGTGAGGAGTCCCATGAGGTCATATTGCCTACTAGAGAGCAGGAGGACTAGATCCTTCTGCTTTTTCTCCATGCTCCTGGCATTGGTGTACAGGCAACTGAGGCCCTCAAGTGACACCCTCATTTTCCTGAGATGCTGTGGAGGAACTCTTCAGTTAACATTTTCAGAAACAGTTGTACTAGTGTCCTCCACAAGGGATTTTTCTTGTGTGCCAGTCCCCAGTCATGCTCCACTTGAACCTTCCCTGTCCCCCAGCAAAGTTAGTTTAAAACCCCGTCCAGCAGAGCAGCCATCCTGGCTGAGAACAGGGCCATACCTCTCCACATGAGGTGAATTCCATCTCCTAGGAGTCCTCTCCCCCTGAAGTACATGCTGTGATCAAGGTAACTAAACCCCTCGCGGTAGCACCACCGTCTGAGGCATCTGTTGACCTCTTCCATACAGCCTGCCCTCTTGGGTCCATGGCCTGTAACAGAGAGCACAGGAGAGAAAACTACTTGAGCCCAGCCCTCAGAGCCCTGTAGTCACTCATGACCCAGTCAAGGGTACCCCTGGCTGTGTTGTTCATGCCCACATGGATGAGGAGCATGGGGTAATAGGTGGAGGGACTGACAAGCCAAGGGATCCTCTGCAAAGTGAGGGAGGCAGCAGACCTCTAGGGCTCAGGGGTCTGGATGGCAGATAGATCCTTCTGTGCCCCTTGGGAGAGAGTCCCCCCCTCCCCCCACCACCTGGCATCTCCTTCTAGGGGTGGGAATACTTACCTCCTGAATACTTACTTCCTCCTTCTCCTCCTCCTGTGTCTCTGTCAAAAACTCCTCCTGCATAGTGAGGGGATTGTATCTGTTGTGCAGTGCCAGGGGAGGAGTGGCCCTAGCTCCGTGTGCTCTGAATCCAGAGACAACAGTTTTCCAAGTAGCTCCAGGGGGGTCTTTGTGGCCAGTGTTCTTCATGGCCTCCTCCTCCCCCTTCTCCTCCACATTCTTCCTCCCTCCTCTGTTTCCCTGGAGTAGGGCCTAGCAGTAGTTGCCTATGTAGTTTTCATGGGCCCTGATGGTGCACAGCTGGTGTACCTCCTGCACTTGGCCCTCCAGGGACTCCACCAAGGAGCACATCCCACAAGCTCGGGTGTCAGCAGCCACTGTCATGCCAGGCAACTACCGCAGTCCAGGGCTGCAGGCTCTGTCTGGGTGGTGGTCTTGGTGCGTAGAAGCTGAAGATGATGGGCAAGGCGAGCCACTGCCATGGCTGCAAGGTCCTTCTTGTACTTACCTGGTCTCAGCAGCACCTGCTCTTTAGGCCTCTGAGCTAGGCTGCTTGCTCAAACCAGCCCTCTGGGTGCCTTCTGTGTGTCCTTCCTCATGAACTCCCATGCAAACTGCTGTGCCCTAGTTGGGCCGCACCTGTTTGTGCGGTCTGTTTGCGCAACTCTGGTTGCAGGGCTCCCTGTGGGGCTCAGCTAAGTAGGGACTGGGGGCAGTGTTTCCCTCCTGGGCTCCACTCAGCTGGCGTGTCCTGCCTGGCATGACCTCACATGCACGCATGCACAAAAACTCCCTCAGCCCCTATGAGCGCCCCTGCACTCACCTGCCCTCCCTCATGGCCCGACTCTTACCTCCTGGCTCTTTGCTGGGGGGGTCCAGGTCCAGGTCTTTGAAACATGTCAAAGAACTATCCCAACCCATATCATCCCTGCTGAAGTAGATTTATTTTCTGATTGCCCAGACAGTTACTAATTTCAGATTTCCTCTAGACTCTTTGCTGCTATTGATTTCCCATGTGGCAAGAATGGCTAGAAGCACCTCCTTCCCTTTCTAAGTATCTCCAAAGTTAAATCTCATCCTCTCAAGTGCTGACTTACATTTGCTACCTTTAGGGTTAACTGCTGTATCTTACTTTGATTAGGAATAATAACAACAGTGAAAGAACTCTGACTGCTTTGAAATGTAGTGGTTTACCTTTCTTATAGGATAATGTGAGCTCTGTGCAGTGGGCTGCCCCAGGCACTATTCAGGTGTCACTTTGTTTAACAGGTTAAATGAAAGGTTCTGACTCTACCCTTCCAACCATCCATGCTTTCAGTTTAAGCTGCCTACAGTCTGACTTATTTTCTGTGACTATGGCCATCCACAACGTGCCAAGCTCCTAGGAACAATGGAAATATCAATTACACTCTTGAAACATTTAAGAACAGTAAAATGACTGATGGCTTTGGATTCCTATCCATTAAAATTTAGAATGGTCACATCTCTCACTGCTATGGGAACAACATGCCAGATTTATTCTGGTTCTTTCACATATGTCCTATGTAACCTTGGTTAAATCAGTCCCTTTATGCCTGTGAACCCAATAAAGTGAGGATAATGAAGTCAAAGAAATGAAAACCTGAAATAGATCTTGAGAGGTGTTCCAGTTCACTTCCCTGGTCTGAAGTAGGATAAGTACAGGCAGTTCTCAATTTACAATGTTTCAAGTCACAATGTTTCACACTTACAGCGTTTATAAATGGACACCCTGTTTTAACTTTCTGACATCAGTTTCAACTTTACAACACTTGAACCGATGCCACGCCACACCAGTGAACAAGTTCACTGCATTGCTCATCTTCCTGGAGAACATCTGTCCAAACTTCCTTGGACACTTTCTTTAAGAAAGCAGACAAGACTCCAGAGATACCTACAGCCAAGACTCCTGAGAAGACTCCAGCCAAGAACCCTTCAAAAAGTCCAGGCAAGAGCCTTTCAAAAAGTCCAGCAAAGTCACCTCAAAAAAGTCCTTCCAAATCAATTTGATTACTATTTACAATATAAATACATTAATGTAGCTATATTACTCATCTATAATTGATCGAGTACAAAATTATGGGGTATTTTTAGTGAAAATAGGGTATTGGGCCTTGGTTCAGGAACGAATCCCCCATTTATAACATTGTTTCTTCTGAGAAAATTGGTTCTGAGTTACTTTTCAACTTAAGATGCGGTTTTCAGGAACCAATTGTATCATAAGTCCAAGGACTGCCTGTATACTGGGCGATTGTCTAACCTTTTTCTTAAAACCATCAATGTTTAGGGTTTAATTTTCTTTCCATGTACCTTTTTCAGTGCTTATAGTTAGAAGGATGTTCCTAATAAGTACCCTAAATCTCCCTTGCTACAAATTAAACAAACTACATCTTGTCCTATCCCCAGTGGGCATGAAGAACAACAGATCTTTGCCTTCCTTATAACAAACTTCCATATATTATAAGACTTCTCATGCCTCACTTCTGTCTTTCCTTTTCTAGACTAAATAAATGCAATTACTTCACCTTTTCTCATGGTTATTGTTTTATTAAACCTCTTCTCTGTTGCTCTCCTCAAGACTTCCTTCAATTTGGTTACATGTTTCTTGGTGTGGTGCCCAAAACTGGACTTAGTTGAAGTTCCCACACTGCTGAGTAGATACTTCCCATATAGATTTCATATCTTACAAATACTTTCTTTTTACTATACCCAAAGATAGAATTTGGAAGAGCAACAGTGGGTGCATCTATATAAGATGCTTTACTGCATGGTAGAGCAAATTACTTCACAGTAATCATCAATTTCTACACATGTAGAGGCTTAATGAGTAGTAAATTGCTCTACTTATGAGTAAATTTGCTACCTGCACATGATTAGTTACTGCATGTGTAGATGCTGACCAGGAGCAAATTTACTTCTGGTCACCCCTGCTATGAGGGGGCCAGCCTCAGGCTAGCCCCAAGGCCCTGGAGCTGGGAGCCTCTCCTACCCCATAGCTGGGGCAGCTCTTTGCTTGCCCCAGTACCAGGCCCTTAAGAGCCTGCAGGGATGTCAGGGCCCTGGGGCATGTGCTGGCAGCCTGTGGCCACTGCATCCCTCAGGACAGGCCACAGGGCTACTGCAGCAGCCTGCTTGCACCTCTGTGCCACTCTCTGGCACTGCAGTACTGCATGGCTGCCAGGGCCATGCTGTACAGCTCCATAGGGTGCTGCAGGCAGCTGCCAGGCCTAGCAGTACCCAGGACCACCTGCAGGCAACTTCTGGCCACTGGGTACAGCTCCAGCTGGCCCCAGGCTATCCATAGCAGCCTGGTGCCCATTGTGACATGTTGCCAGGGGAGGGACCCTCAGCTCACCATAAGCCCATCCTGCTGAGCTCCCCACCCCCAGCATTGTCGAGCAGCTCTGGGAGCCCAAGCCAGTGCCTGCCCTGCCCTGCCAGTCTGCAGGCTCAGGGCTGAGCCCATGAGGCCAGACAGGTTGCCAACAGCTCCAGCTCCTCTTTGGAGGGTGGCTCTGCCCGGGCAGCTGAACAGGACACCACTGGGACCTGCAGATCCTTGCTGCCAGAGGGGACCAACCTGGGCCACCAGGCACACCAGCCCCAACCACATGGTAATCGCCACCCCAGTTCTGGCCCTGGCCCCTGCCCCCTTTCCCTACCTGAACTGGCCATTCTCCCCAACCCCCCAGAGCTCCCTCCCCCACTGTACACAAGGAAGTGGGAGATGGTGCAAAACTTTATTGACAGCCTGTGCCACCACAGCTAGGCAGGCCAGGCCTCTCACATGTCAAGGAATGTGTTGATGCTGGTGGTGATGAGGGGGACATGGGCTCTGTTGTGGGAGAGGGAGGGGGATAGGCTCTGTTGCTGGGAAGTGATGGGAGATGGGGGACCTGTGTCTGTGGAGGGGAATAAAGTGCTTCTTTGGGAATGGTCTGCAGTGAACGTGGTGCTGGAGGTGTACAGTGGGGTGACCATTCAGGAGGGCTACAGCGGGGAGAACAGTGAGTCTGGCCAGGTGGGCACAGCACATGGGAGAGCCAGCAGGGCCCAGACTGCCCTGGACTGAAGATGGATGCTGTGGCTGTGGCAGGCCAGCAGGGCCAGCACAGTGCCAAGCCAGAGCCTGGGGTGTGGGATGTCACTATCAGGACCAGGGGATGGAGCAACCATGGTAAGGGGAGCAGATCCTGTGGTGGACCTACCACTGTGCTCTACATGCTGCTCCTGGCCAGAAAAGTGGCTGGTCAGGAAGCAGCACACAGCTTTTGCAGATGGCTACTGGCCACAGCACATCTGCTCCCACATCTTTGCACATATAGATGTGTGGCCGGGAGAGTTTACTCTCGAATAGTTTACTCAAGAGTAAACTGATCCCTGACTATTTGCATGTGTAGATGCACCTGGTGTTCACTAACATTCAGTTTGTGTTCCATTATAACCCCCAGATCATTTTCTGCAGTACTTTTACTTAGGATCATAGAAAAGTAGGGAAGGAAGGGACCTCACAGGATCGTCTAGTCCATCCCCCTGCTCAAGGCAGCAGGATCATCCCACCCAAATATCTGTCCAATCTGCTTTTGAATATTTCCAGGGATAGAGATTCCATAACTTTTCTAGGTAGCCTGTTCCAATGCTTGCCCATCCTCATAGAATGTTCCTCATCATTGCTAACCTAAATTTCCTCTGCTGCAGCTTGAGGCCATTGCTTGTAGTCCTGTCCCCTGTAGGAACATTTTCTCTATAACTGCCCTTCAGATATTAAAAAAATGTATCAAATTCCCCTCTCAGTCTTTACAGATTCATAGATTGTAAGGGGCTGGAAGGGACCTCGCAAGATCATTGGGTCTAGCCCTCCTGCACTAGACAGGAAAGACAACTGGGGTCAGGTGACCCAGCAAGGTGACCATCTAGCCTCCTCTTAAAGATTTCCGAGGTAGGTGATTGCACCACTGCTGCAGGGAGTTTATTCCACAGTCTGGACACCCTAACTGTGAAGAAGTTTTTCTTCCAGGAGTTTGTGCCCATTACTCCTGGTTTTCCCCAATAGTGCTCTGGTGAACTGTTGTTTGCTGAGCCCTTGATGTATTCCCCTGATATAGTGATGTATTACCCCTTGGTAAGCTGCTACCAAGTCCCCTCTCAGCCTTCTCTTTTTTAGGCTGAAGAGTCCCAGGTCCCTTAGCCTTTCCTTTCATGGCTTGCCTTGCAAGTCTCTGATCATATGGGTGGCTTTTCTCTGGACTCTCAAGCTTTTCCACATCCTTGTTGAAGTGCAGCACCCAGAACTGGATGCAGTACTCCAGCTGCTGTCTCACCAATGCTGAGTAAAGCAGAAAAATCATTTCCTTGGTTTTGCTTGAGATGCATCGGTTGATGCATGCCAGAGTATTGTTTGCCTGCTGGCTGTAGCATTGCACTGATGGCTCATGTTCATACTATGGGCTGTTATTACCCCTAGGTCCCTTTCAGTGATGGTGCTAGTCAGTATGGTGCCACTGAGCCAGTAACTATATTAGGGATTGTTCATCCCCGGATGGAGCACTCCATGTTGACCTTCATTTGGTTCTGATCTACCCAACTTGCTAGCCTGTCTAGGTGCTCCTGTATCTGCAACCTATTTTCAGTTGTGACCATGCTGTTCTATAACTTGATATCATCCATGAACTTGGCTGTGAGCTCTTCACCCCCATATCCAAACCATCAATAAAGACATTGAAAAGCACTGGACCAAGCCCAGACCACTGATGGACACCAATGGCCACTTCTTGCCAGGATGACACAGATCCGTTCATTAGAACTTTATGGGTCCTACCCTGCAGCCAGCTTCCTACCCACCTAACTGTCAAGTACTTAATCCCACAATCCTCCAATTTTCCTCTGAGAACATCATGGGATACCAGATCAAAGACCTTTTGGAAGTCTAGGTATATAATGTCGACCTCCTCTCTCTTATCCAGGTGACAAGTTACCTGGTCATAGAAGGAGATGGAACTGGCAAGACAAGACCTACCCATGACAAAGCCATGCTGGCTGTCATTCAGAATCCTGCCTTCTGCAAGTGTATTGCACATAGACTCCTTGATGAATTTTTCCAGGATTTTCCTGAAATAGGTGTTAGGTTAATTAGCCTATAGTTGCCTGGGTCCTCTCTCCTTTCTGAGCCTGTTGAAATTCACTTTTTTGAAGTCCAGAACGTCAAGCCTGCTAGCTGATTTGCTTGGCTTGCAACAGACAGTGAACTTCCTTTCTCCAGATTCAGTAACCCTAGTTCTTTCAGCTTTTCCTTGTAAGTCTTGCCTCCCAGGGCTCTAATCATTTCTGTTGTTCTGCACTGGACTCTTTTCAGTCTGCCCACATTGGGCATTTATATGTGTGCTCCAGCAGTCTGGGGGGAAGGGAGGAGGAGGTGGCATTTATACATGTGGTCTGAGAGGCACTCTAATGAAAGCACCCAGAGCATCATGTGTATCAGCATTCCCACACTGAAAAATGGTGGTGGGGGTGGGGGCTTTAGTTAAAGTGCTCCCTGTTGGCATTTTTCAGTATGGGGATGCTGATACATGTGATGCTGGAGTCTGTGGGAGTGCAGTAATTAGCGCACTACAGCAGACTTGATTAATTGAGCCTGCTCTGATGCACCATAATTACAGTGCGTCAGAGCAGCCTCCTTTCATGTGTATAGTTGCCTATCATTCTTGAATTGTGGAGCCCAAAACTGGACACAGAACTCCAGCACTTAACCAGCCATCTTCCATTTTGTGTTTGTCCGTTTGATTTTTTTTCTTAAGCGTAACACTGTGGGGTTGTCTTCAGTGAATTTAACTTTATTGATTTCTGACCATTTTTTCAATATATCAAGATAATTTTGAATTCTAACCAGATCCTCCGAAGTGCGAGGAACTCTCCAAGCTTCATCTGGGAGTTTTTAAAGGGTATTTTTTTCGGCATTGAAGTTGTTAATGAAAATATTGAATAATATCAGACTCTGGGCAAACTCCCATAAAACATTACTTGATATATCCTTCCTATTCAACTGTGAGTCCTATTTATGAATATGGTTGTTAGGATAAATTTAAGATCTGTAAGTGGTTGTAGTGTGCTTCTTGAGTGATATGTGTTTCAGAAAACCTACATATAAATAAGGCCAACAAATTCCCCACATAACTCTATCAATAACAATATATTCCTCTGTATAGAATTAGGGAAAATATCAGTTATGATTAGAAAGCACAGAGGGCACAAATCTGCAAAGGAACCCCACTCATGAGCGTGGTTTGAATAGTGGGAAGATGGAATACTCACCTGAGTGTGTGTTCAAATGAATTATTGTTGCAGAAGGCAGGATAGATTACCACACTCTTTCATAGATTAGGACCCTGAAACCCAGATTGGCTAAATTAACGTTCAAGCCAAAACCAATACTTGGTTATCCAGTCCAGTGTTTTGAACATTTCATCATATATAGTGGGCATGTCCACATGAGACGCTTTATGCTGAGTAGCCTAATAACCCTGCACAGTAGCATACCAGGCAAAAACCATGCTAATATGCTACTGTACAGTAGTATTAGGGTACTGCACAGTAAGCATCACTAAAAAACTATGTGCCGGTGCTACTGTGCAGTAACTGTAGTTACTTTGCATTTAGTTAGTACTTCATTAAGCCAATACTAAACTAAATGTGCAGTAACCCCACTGCACATTAATGAATGTGTAGATACCCCCAGTGGGTGCATCTACATATACAACTAATTTGAAGCAATAAACTCCGGAGAAGTTTGAACCAGAGTATACTACTTCTGGGCACAGTGTCTACATGTGGGCCCAGGACAACAGCAATTTGTGTCAGGGCAGAGCAGTTTTTGGCAGGGCTGTTCCTTCCCTACTCTGTCAGGAGGTGGCATTGGGTGGTAGAGTGTCTGGCTGGGGCATGAGGGTGCTGAAAGTGCACAGCCATGTGGCTAGGTGGCAGACAGGAGTCTGGCCCCTTTCTGGCTGGCACAATTTATGCCTGTGGTCAGCAGCTATGTGTGTGTTTAATCACAGTTAATTACTGCTGAGGACAGTACTATCTCATGGCGATGTTAATTAATTTACTGCATCCTAATAACATTGCATGTGTAGATGGTGATGCCTTACTCTGCAGCTAATTAGTCTACTCCGCAGTAAGCACGTGTGTAGACATGGCCAGTGAGTCTCAGTCTACTATCCCTTTAAAGAAGATAGCTCTTGCTGTTGTACTAATGCAGCTATGCCAAGAACTGCTCTCCTCAGGGGTGCCCCAGTGTTGGTGCTGATGCCATGGCAACAACCAGGTAAACCTGTCCTGTGAGCACTCCTAGTTCATTAACACTCTGATCAGCCTAAAGCAGGCAGGATGTGGCTGCTGGGCTGGAGCCCTTTCTGGTCTCCCACGCTCCTACTGCAAACAGAAGTACGTGAGACAGTTCCAACTGTGTGCCTCTATTCCCAGAAGGAGTGTAGGAGGGGCTGGTTAGAGACAGGCTACACAGCATGAAGCAGCTCCTGTCTGCTTGAGGCTGATCAGAGCCCTAATTCAGGAGGAATGTGTCCACATGCTGCAGCTCTTTCCTGGCTGACTGTGTATCTGGCAGGGGGCAGTGATATCTGGAGGTACCAATACCTGGTTGTGAAGCACTGAGCTAAGTTGAATCAGCACCAACAATGGCTCTCAACCAGGTGCTGCCAGTCATAAAAGGGCTGGAGGGCATCTGAGAAGGTTGAACCCCACTGCAGTATGAGTTGTGCACCTACTGCCTGGGATAGCTGCAGGTTTATAAATTAGAGGAAATCAACCACAGCGCAGAGAAGCCTCCTGTGATAGACTGAAACGTGGTCATGTGAAGGGACAAGACGAAGAGCCATGCATGACAACAGAATTCTTCTGCGTTGCAGCAACACAGCACTGCTGCCAGAGGGGCTTGCATCTTCAGCTGCACAGACTTGATAGTCTATGTGACAGTGGACATGACTTGAGCATTACCATTGGTCCAGACTATTCTCATGCCCGCAAGGGAAAGACAAGTATTCCCAGGCACAACTAACACGAGAAGGTGACTGACAATGTCACGGCCTGTTTGAATAACCAGTCTGTCAGAGTGATTTACACTCTTCTGGGTACATAAACCAATGCTCTCTGCACTCACAGCTTCTGTGTGCCAGTAAATTTCAGTCTCACACAGTTTAAAAGGAATGAATTATAAATCCTTGGAAACCACTGATCAGGAAAGAACAGGAGGTTGGGCACCTCCATAATAGGTCATTCCTACTATTC
>NW_017728947.1:85559033-85569620 GCF_001723895.1 Crocodylus porosus | reverse complement strand
ACTCTGCAGCTAATTAGTCTACTCCGCAGTAAGCACGTGTGTAGACATGGCCAGTGAGTCTCAGTCTACTATCCCTTTAAAGAAGATAGCTCTTGCTGTTGTACTAATGCAGCTATGCCAAGAACTGCTCTCTTCAGGGGTGCCCCAGTGTTGGTGCTGATGCCATGGCAACAACCAGGTAAACCTGTCCTGTGAGCACTCCTAGTTCATTAACACTCTGATCAGCCTAAAGCAGGCAGGATGTGGCTGCTGGGCTGGAGCCCTTTCTGGTCTCCCACGCTCCTACTGCAAACAGAAGTACGTGAGACAGTTCCAACTGTGTGCCTCTATTCCCAGAAGGAGTGTAGGAGGGGCTGGTTAGAGACAGGCTACACAGCATGAAGCAGCTCCTGTCTGCTTGAGGCTGATCAGAGCCCTAATTCAGGAGGAATGTGTCCACATGCTGCAGCTCTTTCCTGGCTGACTGTGTATCTGGCAGGGGGCAGTGATATCTGGAGGTACCAATACCTGGTTGTGAAGCACTGAGCTAAGTTGAATCAGCACCAACAATGGCTCTCAACCAGGTGCTGCCAGTCATAAAAGGGCTGGAGGGCATCTGAGAAGGTTGAACCCCACTGCAGTATGAGTTGTGCACCTACTGCCTGGGATAGCTGCAGGTTTATAAATTAGAGGAAATCAACCACAGCGCAGAGAAGCCTCCTGTGATAGACTGAAACGTGGTCATGTGAAGGGACAAGACGAAGAGCCATGCATGACAACAGAATTCTTCTGCGTTGCAGCAACACAGCACTGCTGCCAGAGGGGCTTGCATCTTCAGCTGCACAGACTTGATAGTCTATGTGACAGTGGACATGACTTGAGCATTACCATTGGTCCAGACTATTCTCATGCCCGCAAGGGAAAGACAAGTATTCCCAGGCACAACTAACACGAGAAGGTGACTGACAATGTCACGGCCTGTTTGAATAACCAGTCTGTCAGAGTGATTTACACTCTTCTGGGTACATAAACCAATGCTCTCTGCACTCACAGCTTCTGTGTGCCAGTAAATTTCAGTCTCACACAGTTTAAAAGGAATGAATTATAAATCCTTGGAAACCACTGATCAGGAAAGAACAGGAGGTTGGGCACCTCCATAATAGGTCATTCCTACTATTCGTTATTTAGATGATGGTAATGCCTGTAGTGTTATGGATAACTTCAAGAGGCTTAGTCCTAGAACATGTCATTCTTAACAACCATATCTCGGCCATTTTAACATGTCTCACAAGCCTACCTGTTTAGTCCTCATTTATCTAACTTCAGTTGGTCCTGCATTTCAACTATATTCTTTGATGCATTTTTCCTTAGTGTCTCATCATCCATTTAAATTCAGCATGATATTTATGGAATTACTGATCTGTTTTCCAAAAGAAGCAATCAGGGTGATGAGACCTGCAACTGCAGTTAATTATGTTTATGTTTGTTCTTATTTAACACATTACATTTCTCCCTATTTCTTTAATTCGGCTTTTTTCCCCTCCAATACCTATGCTCAGCTTCAATCTTTGCACTGTTAGGCCTCTTCCTCAATATTTGACACCCTTCCTCTATGTTAATGAGATGTTAACCCATGGGAGAAACAAATGACAACCTTTCTTAAAAGTGTTGTGGGTACTTCCTTCCAAGTGTTGTGGAAATGGGAAATGCACTGGATATAGGTCTCAGTAAAGATATCAAGGAGTGTCAAGTGACATTATGAGGGGCATTCCAAGAACAAGTTCGACATGGAAGAAAGCACAGAGATGGTTTTGAAAAAAGAGGGGAAATGGAATAATGAGCTGTTAGTGGAACAGGGAATGAGATACAGTCAGGAGATGCTTGAAGGTAATGTGGCAACAATGTAAAGGGAAAGTATACAAAAAGCAGGATGGCACAATCAGATTGATGAAGAAGAAACGTGATAAAGTGGTGGTTTTTAATTACTAGGGGCTGGGGATGTTACAATCAGAACGAAAGATGATGATGGATTTCATGGTAGTTTATGTTAAGAATGAGAAAAGTTGCATGGTAGAAATATTGTTTGAAAAATACCTTCAAGATCTGGACACCTCCTGGATGTGAGAGATGAGAGAAAATTGAGGTGGTTCCTTAGGCTGAGTGCTGGAGCACTGGAGAGATTTTTGGAGCAGAATTCAACTTTAGTTTTGGTCATGGTAATACTAAGTTTTCAGTGGTTTAACCAGAGAGATGAGTCAAGATATAGGATTGGAGGGGCGGTCAGATGTGGAGAGGTAAATTTGTCAGTCATTATTGTAAAGCTGGAAGATGAAATTGGTAGATGAAGTCTCTGGAGATAGCACTGTAACATTGTCAGAAACAAAAGCAAAACACGAAGTTATGATTTAAGCCCACTGAGGCAGGTATTTCCCTGCTACTTATGCAAACTACACAGCTTAGCAACAAACAAACACTAAATTCCCTCTGGAGCTGTGATGTCTCATTAGAGTATGTTAAATTACATGGTTGCACTGATACAGAAGTATGCAGAGACTAACATAATCAGAGTGGGGTTCCCTGTTAACATCTACAGCAGCTCTAGCCCAATTCCTTCCATTCCTACTGCCAATCTCCTTGCACGTTTTTATTGCCATTGGGAACAATCCATTAACCAGAAATGAACATCTACATACTGCTGCTGTGTATAGGCAGTACTGTCATCTATCGAACAAAACCCCGAAGTGTTTATCTGTGTGTCAGATACTGAGGAAGGCTGAGATTTATGTTAGGTGGTAACTCTGGCCTCTGTGATTTTGAGAGGAGGATCTTACCTGCATCATCATTTCTGCTATGAAATCTCAAGGGTCAATGATGTGTGAATCACAGTGACAAGCAGCAATTTCCTGATGGTAATAGAGTTGATACAATATATTGTTCTTAAGGTGTCCTCCTTGGTTTTTTTTCAAATGAAGTATTTTATAGTTTGTTTGGCATAACATGGTAACAACATTTTTCTTAACTAAAATTAATAAATTATCAGTAATAACAATAATTAATTTATTGGGAACAAATTTATTAAGTGCCTGGGAATTACAACTCTTGGCAGACTATTCAGTGGACTTCATGAACATTATGCTATCTACTACCTGATCATTCCTGTTACCATCAGACTTATTCCTGTTCACCAATAGAATAAACTGTCTTCTGCAAGTTTTGACTCAGTTTTAGTGAATCTCATTGTCTCCATTATATTTCCAGATTTCTTGGAAATATGTCTCAGTCCCCTATATTATTTATTTTTGTTCTCTTTTGATACTTCTTTAACTCTGTAGAATATTTGGGGGATAGAAGGATGCTGCACTCCAAGCAAAATTTTTTTTTTGCTTGTCTATTTATTTAATGTCAGCTATAAAACTTGGATCCAAGCTTTTTCAATTGGTGCATGGAGCCAGAGTTTAGGATATGCTTCTGCTTATACCATATTCAGCAAGGTATTTGTGCTGATTTGTTATCTCTTTTTTGCAGCATGCCATTGATGCTGATAATGCAGGAGTCAGTCCCATAGGAAACTCATCCAACAACAGCAGTCACTGGGACCTAGGAAGTGCCTTTTTCTTTGCTGGAACAGTCATCACAACCATAGGTAAATTCATCTTTTAAAGTATGTGGTCACAATAAGACCGGGAGGATCAAGTAAGATTCAGTAGAACACACAGAGAGGGAAAATCAGTTGATTTAACTTTTCTGGATGCTCAAACTATATCATTTTGTGGTGTATCAAATTACGCCATAGGACAGACCTCAACAATTGCTTATATAATGAGTTCAAGAAAGCAAGATTAATCAGAAAGTGAGTAGCACCAATAGTTTTACAGTTTTGCAAGTCTGCTTTTGCACCTAGCATGGCTCCCTCTTTAACTACACCTACACAGACTAGCTCTATTTCTAAAGATCAATGACCAGTGGCAGGTGCTTCAGGGAAAGGAGCAAGAAACTCGGTACTTGTTAATTACAGAATCATTTGCTCATGAGGCTAATTTATTTCTAACCACATCACTTAGTTGATAGCTTATGCCCTGGAGCCTGAGTATATATATCCCTTGGATTTTGAATATCATATCCATTGCAACTGTGAGACACTATAGTTGTTACAACACAGTCATTTAGTACTTGTATAAACAAGTACAAGTACAACTACTTGTATAAACAAGTACTAAATGACTGCACAGTAACTGGAGTTACTGCGCAGTCATGCTGAGGAATGGCTGTTTTGTGATGCTGACTGTGCAGTAGCTCATAACCACTACGCAGTTGCATTGCATCACACTTCCTGCCATGCAATGCTACTGCACAGTAGTCACAGGCTACTGCGCAGTCAGCATCTCATGTAGACACAGCCTGAATGTACTAATTATCCATATATGTTTAGCTAATCCTTTTAAAAATTCCTATTTAGATGGCGGCCTCAGCGATACCTTATGACAAGCAGTTCCACAGTTAACATCTATCTGTCTGTCTATCTATCTATCTATCTCTAGATAGATATGTCTATCTATAAATATATGTTAACATTCTTTAGGCTCCCATGATTTTTATTCTCAGTCCCTGTTTTTCTGAAGACATTCACTTGAGGAGCTATGATCTTCCCAGCAACTGTTTTTTCAGAGGAAAACTAGTAATTGAAAAGATGGTTAATTGATAAAATTAATAAAAAGACTATTTATCTAATAGCTGTATGATGCTCCAGTAATATAAAGCTCTGTTTCAGTGCGGCTATAGTTGCCATTAAGAAATCAACATTTACCAACTGTTACTACATGGTGATGTCAGACTTACCCCTGTTACTTCCTACTTTATAGAGTCACAGAGAAGTAGGGCTGGAAGCATACTCCAGAGGTCATTTAATCCAAACTCCTTCCTAAAGCGGGATCATCCCGATCCAAACCATCCCATACAACTTAATCTAAACTCTACATAAGACTACCTTCAACTCTGACACAACACAGACCTAACACCCTACCCTGCCACAGGTCAAGTAGGGGAGCCATGACAGCCAATGTCTTGCTTCTATAAGATGTTGTCAATCTATGCTCAAAAGGTCTCGGGCAGAGGGCCACACCACCTGCTACAGAGAGAGGCAAAAGCCCGACAGTCTATACCAATTTGACCAGGGGGTAAAATTCCTTCCTGACCCCAAGTATGGTATTGTCTCACCCTAAGTGGTGGAGAGGCAAGAACCTCTAGCCAGGAACCTCTGGCTTTAAGTCCCAGCAGGAGCACTGACACACCCCAGTTGAAGTCCCCAGACTTGGTTGTAGCCAGCACCAAATGTGTCTAGGAAGGCTTAAAAACACTGTGACACATATAGCAGAAAAGGGAGGGGGAGGGGCAGGAACAACCAGAAAGGCCCAGAAGCATGGGAAATTCCTATGGTAGAAAATAGGCATAGTTATGCATAGATCATCCCCAACCAGTGGCTGTCCAACCTTTTCCTGAACACCTCAAGTGATGGAGAATAGAGCTGTGTGAAGCTTTGGTCCCTGATTCGATTTGGCAGGATTTGGCAGAGATTTGGCTCAATTTGGTGGCTGAGTCTCAGAATCCGAATCGAATCAGAGGACGCTTTAATCTCTCCAAATTGAATCAGAACCCTCTGAGTCAATTCGGAAAGATTTGGACATAGACACAGCTTTAAATGTTTTTTCTACATACCTCTAGGTAGCAGGAGGCTCGTGAGTGCTGCAATGCTGGGGTGCATGGAGTGTCCCACAGAAGCACGGGGAGCTCCTCAGTGCGCTTGGCAGCAGACTCAGAAGTAGACCAGAAGCACTTCCAGTCCACTTCTGGGTCCATCAAGGAGCATGTGGGGAGGCCCTCCATGCTGCCCTGGCTTGGCAACTGGTGCCTCCTGGGTTTGGGGGGGCACCTGGGGTCCCCCTGTGACTGATCGCTGAACTGCAGGCAGGGTGCTGAACTTGCCTACCTCCTTCAGCTTCTTCTTGTATGACTTGCCTTCCAAGCCCTTGATCATCTTTGTAGCCTGTCTGTGGACCCTCTCTAACGTCTCTACATACTTTTAAAATGTGGAGCCCAGAAGTGTACACAGTACACACGGATGAAGCCTAACCAGTGCTGAGTAGAGAGGCATTATCGCCTTCTGTGTTTTGCACCGAATGCTTCTATTGAGGCATCCCTAAACCATGTTCACTTTTTGTGTGGCTGCATAACACTGCAGACTCATAAATATTGTTCTGTTTTCAGTACCACTGTAGAGTAATCATTGGCAAACAATGACCTTTTTAAATTGTGTCTGATGTGAATTGTGTTATATTATCACTTTATTATTTATTGATAAACAAAAGCAACTTGAGCATTGGATTGAACACTATGGAATTATATAAACTACAGTGAGACTGAAATCAAACATGAAGAGCTCAGAGGATTACCACAGTTCGAAGTTATGATAAATTTAGACAATGAGTCTACATTAGAAGATTTGCAGAAATCCGTTAAAATCAATTCCTGGGAACAATGCATCCAGCAATGACTATTCGCCTGCTGAAATCTATAAACGTGCCAATGTTGAATTATTTTGAAAGCTTCATAAAGTTATCTTTATCTGTTGGAAAAAGGAAGCAATACCACAAGATTTCTAAGATGCTCGGTTTGTACAATTATACAAAAACAAGTAGGATAGGAGCAACTGTGACAACTATAGTGGTATCTCCCTGTTGAACCTCATTGGAAGAATTGTCACGAACATTGTGCTCCCTAGGCTGTAATCTCTATGGGAAAAATCTATCCTGAAAGTCAACATGGTTTTCACTCAGGACGCTGTACCATTTATATGATATTTTTGGCCCAGCAACTGCAAGAGAAGTGTTGAGAAAAATAAATACCATTGTATATAGCCTTCATTGATCTGACAAAGGCCTTCAAAACAGTCAACAGACAGGGTCTTTTTACTGATCTAAAGAAACAGGTTGTCCCCCTGAACTGTTGAACATCATTCATTCATTACATAAACTTATGAAGGCAACTGTAGTGTATGAAAACAAAGAATCAAACACCTTTAATATCAACAGTGAGGTGAAACAGGGATGTGTCTTAGTCCCCATGCTTTTTAACCTCTACTTTTCATTCCTTTATGCATTCAATGACAGCAGTGATAGTATTTATCTTTGAAGAAAACTACATGGAGGCTTGTTCAACATCGCAAGGTTTAGAATGAAAACCAGGGTGAAATAACTGGTTCTGAGAGATTTCCTTGGTTGCCCACAGCAAATCTTCCCTGCAAAATGCCTTGGGCAGATTATCTGAATCATGCAAGAGGTTTGGGATGGTTATTAGTCTCAAGAAGACTGTGATCATATACCAGGGGGTGAAACAGCCAATACCCGACAGCATTGTGAAGGATAAATCTTTTGGTGTCATTGACAGTTTTTGCTACTTGGGTTCTACAATCAGGAGGAATCCTAACTTTCAGACTGAACTGACTAACAGAATCAGAAAAGCATCTAAGAATTTTGGGCTGTTACAGAAATATGCATGGAATACCAGCAAACTGCCAACTAAGGTGAAGATGTGAATCTATGCGACTTGTGTGCTGTCATCCCTGCTTTATGGTTCAGAAACATAAACTACATATGCTAGGCATATCAAGAGTCTGAACAGCTTCTACATGAGATGTCTGCATAAGATCCTGAAAATAAAGTGGGAAGACAGAATGCCAAACACAGAGGCACTGGAGTGCACAGAACTGTTGCACTTAGAAACTGCTATCAAGAAGAGGAGGTTGTGATGGCTCAGCTATGTCAGGAGAATGGGAGAAGACCATATCCCCAAGAATATTTTTTATAATAAAATTTGAGACAGCTCTAGAAAGCAATATTGCCCTCTGCAGAGCTACCATGATGTGTACAAAAATGATATGAAGTCATTTAACATCAACATAGAAAGCTGAGAGGAGCAAGCAGAACCCCATCTGATCTGGAGGGAACATCTGGCACTGGGTGCAGCTCAACATGAAGTGGCTTTGATCCAGAGGATGGAAGCAGAGCAAGAGAGAAGAAAACAGCATGCTGTAAATTTGGGCTCCAACTCAGACAACATATGGATCTGTGAAACGCTGCATTGCTTTTGAATTGGGCTTGTCAGCCACAAATGGATTCATCAGGCATCTGACTAGACCTCTTATGTGCATACCATGATCCAGAGGATTGACAGTTGCCTACTAAGGGTGGAATTCAATTCCCCTTGTGCATATAAATGGTAGTTTTCTGGTTCTCTACCTGGCTGTTCTTGGCTGTGGTTTTTCTCTGTGGATGAGTAGGTGTGAGTATGCAGATAGAGCATGCGCAGTAGGGTTTCACGCTGTCTGGGTACATATATGGCTTTCCTTGTGTGTCTTCCAGGAAAATGACATGGGTGGTGAGGCCCTACCATATTTTAACCCCAATAGCTAAGTAGTTAGAGGATTTGCCCAGGAAGCTGAAAACTCAGG
Organism: Crocodylus porosus; assembly: GCF_001723895.1. Classification (NCBI taxonomy): domain Eukaryota; kingdom Metazoa; phylum Chordata; order Crocodylia; family Crocodylidae; genus Crocodylus; species Crocodylus porosus. The sequence goes on along the minus strand of NW_017728947.1, from coordinate 85,561,138 downwards.
TTCTAAAGCCCCTCACTTAGACAGGGGTTGAATCTGCATCTGTATGACTTCCCAGCACAGTGCTCTTGCCACAGGTTAGGTATTATGCAGTCCTTTCTTTGCTGCTCATTTTGAAGCTGGCATACTGGGCAGCCAAAAGAGAGAGATATATAGAGCCAGAAGGAAAAGCCCAAACCAGCAGGTTTGTGGCTCAGTGAGTTGGCTGCTGCTCTGGGAGGTGGTCCTGTGCTCTGACTTGCAGCTTCAAAAGAAGCACTGGAGAAATATCTGGATAACTCTATAGCACAGTGTTTACCACATTGGGCTAGGAAGTTGGAAGGATGCAGGTTTAACCATCTGTGGGCAAGGGGGTTCAAGAACTTGGGTCTCCCACTTCCTGGGAAAGTGATCAAAGCAATCCGCTATAAACATTCCCAGTCATAGGTTTCTGACCAGCTATATTTTATGAGCTAGATGCAGGTATGTGTCCAGAATGGGAGTGTGTGCATCTTTGTACCGGCCCGGCCAGTACATTGCCTATTAAGTATGCTCATTCTGCACACAGAGGCTTATGCATTCACACTGCAGGGGAAATTAAATTGTTACCTTCCAAAAATGCCACTTACAGTTGCTTACAGACATGGAAAAAAACCCAAATAGTGCTTTACTTTAAGCTCAGCGTGTCCCTGCGCTAAGCACAGCGCATGCCCAGAAGAGGTATTGCATTAGTTTGACCTAGATGGCCCAAAGTCTGTATGGACTGGGTGCTTCAGTGGGGCTTTCTGGCACTTTTGTCTAATAGCTGGTTGAATTAACTTTAGATAAAAGCACCAAAAAGCCCTGCTGAAGTGCCCAATCTATATAGAAGCTGTGGAGCCAGGTCAAACTAATGTGCTGCCCCTTCCAGTAAAGCTTTTTTATTTTCATGTCTGTCAGTGCCCTGTGTGGCTAGAAAGCTGCTATTCTGACATGCAGACTGGAATAGAATTCTACCCTCTATTTGTATGGACATGATTTCATAGATTCCATAGATTTCTAGGGTTATAAAGGACCTTGCAGGTCATCGAGTCCAACCCCCTTCTTTAGGCAGGAAAGAGCGCTGGGGTTAAATAACCCCAGCCAGGTGCCTGTCTCATCTTTTCTTGAACACCTCCGAAGTAGGGGAAAGCACCACCTCCCTTGGAAGCCCATTCCATATTTTGGCAACCCTCACTGTAAAGAATTTCTTCCTAATATCCAATTTAAATCTACTCTTCTTTAGCTTGTGGCCATTATTTCTAGTACCACGAGGGGTGCCCTGGTAAACAGAGTATCTTCTATTCCCTGATGATCCCCCCATGATGACTTGGCAGACCTTGCTCCTCCCAGCAGATATTTGGGTAATTTAGGTCACCCATGACCACTAGGTCCTTTGAATATACTGCCTTTGAGAGCTTTTTTGAGAATACTAGGTCTAACTCCTCCTCCTGGTGTGGGGGTCTGTAGTAGACCCCCACTATGAAGTCCCTTTCAATCCTTCCCCCTTGTAATCTGACCCATAGGACTTCAATCTGTCCTCCTTCTGTCTCCATCAAGAGGTGAGGGGAACCTACTCCCCACTGAGGATTTCCTTTTGCAAGCAACTCAACCCTCTGGTGCCCTGGCCGGGAACTGAACCCAGGTCTCCCACATATTAGGCAATAGCTGTACCACATGATTCTTATTTTAAATCATGAATAGGGAGTCAGATGCAGCAGAGCACTTCTGTCAGGGAAGTTTAAGCGCATACTGAAGTGCTTTGCTGTATTAGTGTCATAATACACACCACACGAATGGCTGGCTGTGCAAACAAATATTCTGAAAATCCTATGACCATGAATTAAATTGTGGAAATCTGTAGTGCAAGTTCTGCTACAATTCTATGGGGTTAAAGCTATGAAATATATCCCACAAATTCTGCAAGGTCTCATAAATCCTGCTATTGGGATCAACTGATCTCTTTTTTTCTTTTAGTCTAACTTTGCCATTAGATTGCAATTGGAATGGGCATAAGAAAGTGATGTTGTGTGTATATATGTACACACATAGGCGTATCCATCTGTGTATTACATTTTAGCTGTAAACATGGGAAAGAGGAAAACAAAGAT
>NW_017728947.1:85557694-85558933 GCF_001723895.1 Crocodylus porosus | reverse complement strand
CGAGGTCAGCATTTATGGAGGGTAGGGGATCCACATCACCTGGATCTCCCTGTCCCATAGCAGGCATGGGTGTCCCATGGGACTGATGAAAGACTGACGCAAAGCACCTATTTAATAGGTTGGCTTTTTCCTGGGTGTCAGTTGCCAGTTGCCCCATCTGGTTTAGCAGGGGTCCAAAGTTGCCCTTGCTTTTCCTCCAGCTCCCCACATATCTGAAAAAGGACTTGTTGTTGTCCTTGATGCTTGAAGCCAGTTGCAGCCTTGGCTTTCCTGGTTTGCTCCCATATTTTATCCATATTTGCCTTGAAATCTCTAGATGGGTTCAGTTTACTTGCAGTTTAGCCCAGGGGTAGGCAATTATTTCAGGAGGATGGCTGCTTAATGAGTTTTGGTGATCTATCGAGGGCCACAAGGGTAACCCTGCACCTTAACAGGTGCCCCCTCCTCGCTGCTTGCCATCCTGGGACCAAAAGTCCTGCCCCCCTTAACCACTGACCTTTGCCACCATAAGTCCCTCCCCTTGCCCCCAGAAGTACTCCTTTTGGGAAGGGGGTTTGTCACCTTGGAACTGGAAAAAAAAAACAAATTACAGGCAACCCCTGCTTAACACCGTTTCGCTTAGTGCTATTTTGCTATAACGCTCAGTGAGTTTCATTATAATGGTAATTGTTATTGGCGGCGTGCAGCCTTGTTGTGCAATTTAGCCTGTCTGCACTATATAGCTTCTTGTCTGGCACCCAATCCCCAGGCCAGGTGCGGCTGGGTTAGGATTTGTGCTATGACTTGCATTGGGGGAGCCCTGGATGCTGTGCCCCACTCCTGCTGCCCACAGCAATCATGACTGTGACCATGACTGCCCTCCCCACCCGCTGCCTGGCATGGAGGGGACTGCTGCTGCTGGGCGCCCTGGTAATGAATTATATTTATTTACATTAATTCTTATGGGAAAATTGTTTTTGCTTAACTCTGTTGTGCTTAACATTTGTTTTTTTAGGAACGGATTAAGAGCGCTAAGTGGGAATTGCCTGTATGTACTCAAAATCAAACATCTACAGTAACATATTTTAATTTTATTAAAAAATATATTTATGTCCTGATTTGTGTGTGTTTGCTTTGTGTATATAGAGGTGATTGCATAATAGCTCAAAATGAAGTCTTACTTTTGTATATTGTGGGTGCATGTGGGGGTATGAGGTTTATGGAGGGTGGGGGAGAGGGGGTGGGTGGGTGCAGTGTTTG
>NW_017728947.1:85550852-85557592 GCF_001723895.1 Crocodylus porosus | reverse complement strand
GGTGTGTGTCTGGATGCATGTGTATGTGGGGTGTATATAGAGGTGATTGCATAATAGCTCAAAATGAAGTCTTACTTTTGTATATTGTGGGGTGGGGGGTATAGGTTTTGCGAGCAGCTGTGGGTGTGGGTGTGTGGATGTGTGTGGGTAGGTATGGGGGCTTGGATGGGCGTGTGTGACTATGGGGTGTGTGGGGAAAAGATGGCTAGAGGTATGTGGGGTTTCTGGGTGTGGGGCATGTGGTGGGGTGCATGGGTGTGCATGTAGTAGTGAGCAGGGCACCACCCAGAGGCATGCAGGTGCATGTGTCTGGAGGCATGTGGGTTTTGTGGGGGAGAGGGGGTGGGTGGGTGCAGTGTTTGTGATGTGTGTGATTGTGTGGGGGGGAGGGTATGCTTGTGGGGGATGGTTTGTGGGTACGGTGAGGTGTACAATTGAGCGCCCCCCATGCATATTCTTCCCATGAGCTAGTCAGCATCTGCCCCCACCCCTGCCCTCCAACAGCTTGGAGTCCATGCGCCCTGCAGTGCTTCCCTGCCACCGCGAACAGTGTGCAGCCCCTATGTGCCCCACTCGTGCTCCGGACTCACTCTCCTCAGAGCATATCAGCTGGAACCTGGGCACAGCCCTGCCCTGGCCCACCCCGCGCTTGCTGTGCATCACCTGCCCATGGTGTGTCCTGCTTCCCCTTGGCATGTAGCAGGGCAGGGCTGGTTCTGCAGCACCATCATTGCTGCCTCTGGGCTGTCCAGTGGGGCAGCAGTGGCAGCATAGAGAAGATGCAGGGCAGCCCCATGCAGGCTCCAGGCAGCTGTAGCAGGAATAGCCAGCAGTGGGAGTCGGAGGGGCCGCTTCTCCCCTACTCTGTGCAGTAGCTTCTGTACCGCACTGCAACTGCTGAGCCTGAATGGGTGAGCCCAGAGTAGGCATGGGGTATGCTGGGTTGGGGCTGTGCAGTGCAGGTTCCCACCAGTATCATGGGGCTGGAGCCAGTGGTGACATCAGCTGGAAGGAGCCACTGCCACCGGGGCAGCCTAGAACAACTGTCCAGCTGCAGAGCCACCTCAACCCTGCTGTGTTCCCAGTGGCAGGATGCACCAGGGCTGGATGGTGCCTGGGCCAGGTGGGGCTGAGGGAACTTCTGTGTGCTGGACAAAGACCTTTGGGGAGTATTTCGCTTACCCCTGGTTTAGAATGAAATATTTTTATTTACCCTTATTTTATACACCCTTTTGTAACCCTGGTAGAGCTCCTCCTACCTGGATATGTACCTACCTGCTATACTACGGTTATAAAATACTAAATACATGTGCTGTAACATTTCTATTAAACTATGTGGGTTACAGGATTTTTTCTTCCCTTATTTTCTCTAATCACACCTAGGCACGGGCTCTCTGTTGCCATGACATGGTAGTGCAGCCTCAGAGTCCAGCTACAGTATGTCTCCATAACCAGTGCTTACCGCATAATAACTTGGTAGCTTAAGCACACTCAATTATAGAGCTCCAACCACATGTAAATTGTCACAGGCACAGAATAAGTGTTAAGGTCTATGCAGAGCTAAACACTGTATAGATGTCTACATAAAGTTACTCTTTTCAATGTAACATGAGAAATACAGAGATCTAGACAAAGTAATACACCCTAAACACACTTACCTCCTTCCATTCCTTTACCACACTGAAGCATTCTTGTACTTAGGTTAGGGTTCCAGCAGGGGTTCCAGGATTTTCCTAAAGCAACTTTTATACTGTCTTAGAAATCATAGATCCTCTTTCCATTACAAGTCTGAACTGGATAGTCCATCAGGTAAAAAGGACTACCCCTGTCCGCATGAAAGCATGTTCCTCTCTGCCTGTGTGCCTCTGTGAGTCTCTGACTCACCTTTATTTTCAAAGGACAGCATCAACATCTTCTTTCCTTATTTTACATTTGGGAATTTCCACTCTCCAAATCCTGGCACCTTGCACAGATGTTGGAAAAAACGGGATTCTTGTAGGCTTTGGTCAGCTCTCTGTGCCAAGATGCTTCCCCCTGAATAGACAATCATTAAGGTTTAATGAATGACTGCAGTTTCTCCTCTGGCAGGTATGTGCTATAGATTACTATCAAATAACAGTCCACTGATCCAGTTCATGACAGAAATTCATATTATGCCCAGATCACCAAACACCCTCAAGTGTTTTAATGCCTCAGAGCCAATGCTCAACACTGCCTTTTGTAACTCACATGAATTCATTTAGAAGAGAAAATTTTCTGGAACTTCATAGATGGCATATTACAGTCCTTGGCCATGATATAGGCAAGCAGTTAAACACGTGCTAAAGTTTTGTTGACTTAAACCCATGTTTAACTTCAATTTTGTGTTTATATGACTTTCCTAAATATGGATGTTTACCTGAATCAGGACCAGGGGGTTTCACTAATCGGGGCCTTGGTGACTCAATTACAATGTAGATTCTATTCTTATTTTTTCTTTGCAGTTTTAAATAATTTGTACTTCATATTATTTTGGGATGTGTAATAGTTTGTTAGTGGGAGAGTAAGTGGTTGTAGCCAAATCACTAAGTTAAAGGGTTTTTCATGGAAATCCTAAAGAAAACTTAACAGTCATAGTATTAATTACTTGTTTCTTATCTGTGATAGTAAACATGCTTCCTGAATAGAGGCACAATGGATAGTAAGGCTATGGAGATCTATATTGGCTCCTAGATGTATAGCTACAGAGGAATGGGAAGAAAGGAAGTATTGGTGCAAACAAAAATATTGTTTTGAGCTATCTGGCCCCCATGTCATAACACATAACACAGAGCACTTTTAAAATGGCCAATCATGTGAAAAATTAACTCTGGTTAAATCAGGTATTATATTATGGTGCTCAAAACTAGATCACTTTTGGGAACTTGTGTTCCCTCCAGAGTTAGTTTTTCGTGATGGGGGTAGGGCTGGGTTGGTGCCCAGCTCCACCCTACCCCCTGGGCTGTCCGGAAAAGAGAGGGAGTCCTTGGTTGTTGAATAGCCAGGGCTGTGAGGAGGAGGCAAGGAACAGGGCTTCCACCCAGCTATCCTGGCTGGGGTATTGTGGGGAGCTGGGTCAGGCCCCCTGGGGTGAGGGGCCTCCATTCCCCCAACCTCCCCCTCAGCTCTGACCATTCAGCAACTGGAAGCAGCCAGCATGGAGCTCTGGGCTGCTGAAAACAGGCAGAGATGCAGGGGCTGGGTAGGTGGGAGCTGAGCCCTCTCGCCTCATGGCCCCACCCAACTCCCTCCAATACCCCAGTTGGAGTAGCTGGGTGGGGAGGGACCCGTGAGGCAAGGGAGACTTGTTCCTGCCTACTCCCCTTCAGCTCCGTCCATTCAGCAGCCTGGAGCTCAGTGCTCGCTGCTCTCAGTTCTTGAACGAATAAAAGAGAGAGTAGACTTTGATTTGAAGACTCGTGGCTTGGAAGTTGCAGTTCATAAAGTCGTTGTGATAAAAAGGCCATGTAATTCAGAGCTGGAAACTGAGAATTGGTATGCTAATATAAGTCATTCTCCAGTAAGGGAGCAATGGGCAGAGCTCGGGTGCAGGCTCTGGCTCTAGTCCAAGGATTTCCTGTAGCAGCCTAAGTAGCCACCATGCTGAATGATAGCAACTTTGGTTAGGAAGCTGCTCCTCCAGAGCAGTGGTTCTCAACCTTTTTTGTTCCAGGGCCCATTTGTACCCATTGATGGCCAGTCCTGACCCAGTGCCCCTCACTTGCAATGTGCTGCCCCCAGGCCCAGCCCCACAGTGTGTGGGGCAGGGAGTGGGTGTATGGGGCAGTGGGAGGGGGCTGGAACACTGCCAGTCTGCAAGGGAAAAGCCAGTTTCCCATGGTTCTCTCCTTTAAAGGAGAATCCACTTTTAAAGTTCATTTACGACCCTTTCATATATTCTTAAGACCCATTTTTGGGTCATGACCCACAGGTTGAGAAACAGTGCTTTAGAGAGAGATTGGTAACAGAATTACAAATGAGTCATTCTGAGCTACAGTGGATACTATTTAAAAATCAGAGCTAGATCCGGTCTGTGGGATTGTAGGCCTGGACTCCCAGTGCACTACAGGTTTGCACAGCATATGCTGTCTAATGAAGAGTAGGGGGTCCACCGTGGGAACTGTGGGTTAACTTCCTCAAAGGCTGTCTCTGAATTAGGAAGTTCTGATGATTATTTTTCTCTCCAGGGTATGGGAACATTGCCCCGAGCACTGAAGGAGGCAAAATTTTCTGCATTTTGTATGCTATCTTTGGGATTCCACTATTTGGCTTTTTGCTGGCTGGAATTGGAGATCAGCTGGGCACCATCTTTGGGAAGAGTATTGCAAGAGTGGAGAAAGTTTTCCGAGTAAGTTAATAGTCAATTCTTTGCTGGTATAATCTAATTGGTGTAGTCTTTAATTTCATAAACATTTTGTACAATCCTAGAATGGATTTACCTGTTGCCACAATGTTTTAGTTGTGTAACTTGTTTATGTGACCTGTTTCATTCAATGAATATAAGAACAGTATAATAGGAATTCTGTGGGACGAGATATGCAGAGAGAACCTTAATGTATCAGTATTAATAACACACAAACCTGGAAAGCATAATTTCTAGGCTGGATTATGTTGCACTCAGAAAGAGAGGTAGCTGACTGGTACAGCTCCAGGGAATGACGACAGCAGACACATTTTAGACAGTATCCACAGCTGGTATCAATCAGTGTAGGCCTACTGCCTGTGACGGAGCCAGCTGAGAGTATTCTCCATGGTTTCCCCACTTCTCCAGGGCTTCTATTATATTTTGTTACATGTATTTACTCAATATACATTTTACAGAAATTCCTAATAATACTAAATATTCTTCAAGTTAAGCTGCCCATGTGTAACATTGCATTCCTTTTTGTTAAATTACGTCTCCATTGGAAGTACTCCTGTGCTATAAAACATTTCTTCTGGGACTCATGCCATGCCACTGGCAAATGCTGTTTCACGTGGCAGTTTCACTTCAGGGATTCTCTTTTTACAAGCAGGACTTTTAGGAGTGATGTGCCCAGTTGTTGATTACCTGGTGGTTGGTACACCTGGAGGTAAGTTTTGTTGAGGGGATGATCCTGATTACTTTAATAAATTTTCATATATAAAAATATCCCTAAGATGAGGGCAAAGTACTTGTGACTTTTTTTTTTCAACTGAAATAACTGAGCCTATGAAAAAGATTCTCTTTTGATTAAAGGAGAGAGAAGCAGAGAACTATGAGTAATTTCGCCTTTGATTATACTAACTGTGAAGTGTCCTAGTTCACACATTGGGAATATTTTTTTATATATATATATTAGCTAGTGGTTGCACCCATGCTAGTTTCATAGAATCATAGAAAATTAGGGTTGGAAGGGACCTCAGGAGGTCATCTAGTCCAACTCCCTGCTCAAGGCAGGACCATCCCCAACTAGATCATCCCAGCCAAAGTTTGTCTAGTCAGGTCTTAAAAACCTCAAAGGATGGAGATTCTACCACCTCTCCGGGTAACCTGTTCCAGTGTCTTACTACCCTCCTAGTAAGATAATTCTTCCTCATATCTAACTTAAACCTCTCTTGTTGCAACTTGACACCATTGCTCCTTGTTCTGTCATCTGTCACCACTGAGAACAGTCTAGCTTCATCCTCTTTCTAACCCCTCTTCAGGTAGTTGAAGGCTACTATTAAATCCCCTCTTCTTCTCTAGACTAAATAAGCTCTGTTAGTTAAGTCTGAACTGAACACAGTACTCCAGATGGGGCCTTACCAGTGCTGAATAGAGGGGAAAATCACTTCCTTTGACCTGCTGGCAACACTCCTACTGATGTAACTCAGTATGCTGTTAGCCTTCTTTGTAACAATGGCAGACTGTTGACTCATATTCAGTTTATTTTCCATTGTAACCCCCAGGTTTTTTTCTGCAGACCTACTTCCCAGCCAGTCAGTCCCCAACCTGTACTGATGCAAGGGATTGTTCTGTCCTAAGTGCAGGACTTTGCACTTATCCTTAGTGAAACTCATGAGATTCCTTTTGGCCCAATCCTCCAACTTGTCTAGGTCACTCTGAATCCTATCCCTACGCTCCAATGTACCTACTACTCCCCACAGCTTGGTGACATCTTCAAACTTGCTGAGGGTTCACTGTATACCATCTTCCAGGTCATTGATGGTCATTGAACAAAACCAGCCTCAGGACCAACCCCTGGAGCACTTCACTTGATACCAGCTACCAACTAGACATCGACCCATTGATTACTACCCTCTGAGCCCGATGCTCCAGACAGTTTTCTCTACACCTTACAGTACAGTCATCCAGCCCATATATCCTTAGCTTGCCTGGGAGAACGCTGTAGGAGACTGTATCAAAAGCTTTGTTAGAATCAAGGTATATCACATTGTAGCCTCCCGTGCTGTTCACCTGTGTGTTGAGTTCACAGGGTCTTTTCTGACTTTGCCATTGCTTTAGGGAAGAAACAAGCTTTTTAGTGGGTTGGACTCTGGTTGGTTTTCCAGGGGGTCTCTCCTGCCATGTCTTTGTTGGAAAATTATTTTAATTGGAAGGAAGATGGTCTGTCCCGTCTCTCCTGGTGCCTTCCTTCAGTCGTCCCAGTTGTTCTTCCCACTTGGGGCTCCGCCTCCCCTACACCCTGCCTAATGCCAACCAAAGATGTCATTTCCTGAACCACCAGAATTGGTATCACATGCACTTTGGTGCTTTGGCC
>NW_017728947.1:85548957-85550457 GCF_001723895.1 Crocodylus porosus | reverse complement strand
CAACATGGGAGCTGATCCTAACTCCTTCTGGCTTGGCTGTTTTTTTTTCCTTTACCATGGTGTCTCCACCCACCGCGGTTTCACTTTTGCCATGCTCCAGTTCCAGCATGGCATCCTGCAGGCTCCGCTCCTTACCCAGCTGAGGTAAGTCTTTTCCACATATCCCCCCACTTAAGTTGCCTTGTGGTGTAACGGTTTTAGGATCTCAGTCATCAGTAATCTTGACACAGGTCCTGTGCCGATCTGTCACTCTCATCTCACTCTAGTTACACCTTGATAAAAAATCTGCAACTTTATTAGTTGCTATGAGTCTGTAACTAACACTGAATTTAGAAGGTTGTAGTGATAATGCCCAACGCTTAATTTGCACATTATCATGCTTAAATTTATTTAGCGATCCATGACCAATTTGAATTCTTGCCCCATTAAATAGTATCTGAAATAGTTTATGGCCCATTTTTTTGCCAGGCACTCCTTCTCAATAGTAGAATACCTGGTCTCAGTGGCATTTAATTTTTTACTAGCAAAGGTGATTGGTCACTCTACGCCTTTTTGATCCTGACATAGCACTGCGTCTACAGGAGTCTCAGATGCATCCATCTGCAGGATAAAAATTTTAGAGAAATCACACATTACTACTACCACATCATTACACAGGGCTCTTTTGATATCCTTAAAAGCTTTGTCCATTTGAGGAATCCACCATATGGGACCCTGGACCTTCCCCTTTATTGCATCTGTTGATGTTACTGCTTTTTCCGCGAAATGGGGAATAAATCTCCTATAATAGTTAGCCAGCCCCAGGAAAGATCTCATCTGTCACTTAGTCTGGGGCGGTAAATAATTTTCTATTGTCTCTATCTTACTGGCCAGCGGACATATGCTTCTCTGTCCCACTCTACATCCTAGGTAATTGGTTTCTTGCATTCCAAGAGCATATTTCTTGGGGTTGACTGTCATCCCTGTCTGGCGAAGTTCTCGTAGCACCTCTTTTACATGTCATAGATGTTGCCCCCAGGATTGCGAGTATATAACAATGTCGCTGATATGAGCAGTGGCGGGCATCATGTGCAGGGCAAGGATGTGGTCCATGAGTTGCTGAAATGTCACTGCAGCTCCATGTAGGCCAAACAGCATCCTCGTAAATTCAACTAGGCCCCAGGGCATACCGAAGGTGGTTTTCTGTTGGTCCTTCTCTGCCATAGGTATTTGCCAATACCCTTTTCAAACGTTGATTGTGGAAATATAACAAGCCTGGACTATCCTCTCTAATAGTTGCTCCAAATGCAGCATAGGAAATGCATCAAATCTGGCAATTTCATTTATTTTCCTGAAGTTGATACATATTCAAAGGGATCCCTCAGTTTTGGGTAGTATTACCATGGAACTTTGCCATGAACTGTGTGAAGGTACAATAATCCCTTGTGCCAACATCTTCTGTATTTCCTGACATACCCTTTCCTGTAAGTGATGAGGAATGGGCCTCCATCTTTCTTGGTT
>NW_017728947.1:85547248-85548417 GCF_001723895.1 Crocodylus porosus | reverse complement strand
TGCCTGTGATGCTGCACCCCAACTTCTTGCTGGCCTATGCTCTCCCATTTCTCTCTCATTTCCTGTAACAAACCCCATGGCTTATGGCCCTATATTAACTCAAATGGGGATAATTTCATGGGTGTCTGTGGCATGTCTCTCAAAGTGAAAAGGAGGAGTGTCAGAATCAAATCCCATCTCCAGGGTTCTTCTTGTTCACAGCATTGCAACAGGAATTTAATTGTTCCGTTTAGGCGTTCTACCAGACCATTGGTCTGTGGATGGTATACAGACGTACACAATTGTCATATTTTCAACACTTGGGACATGGTTCTGATAACCCCGGACATCAAAAGCATATAGGAATGTCTCCTAGCTAAAAAGGAGGTGTACACCCAGTGGAAGGGAGGGGCCATCACCAGGGAGGACTATACCTTGGTTGCTCGGGGCTATAAGGGGGTGGTCAGGAAGGCCAAGGTGGAGATAGAACTGGGACTAGCTACTCAGATCAAGGACAACAAGAAGTCCTTTTTTAAATAGATTGGGGGTAAAAAGAAGGTACTGGGTAACATGGGGCCTCTGTGGTCGTTGCACCAGATGACAAAACTAACCTATTTAACACTTTCTTTGCCTCCATTTTTCTGAGCAGGGACCGGGTCACCCCTCACACCGGGACCCCCATAGGCGGTGCACCCAGGCCTAGGGTGAGTGAGGACCTAGTCAGGGAACTTCTGGAGAGACTGGACTTATTTAAATCAGCAGGTCCTGATGATCTTAACCCCAGAGTGATGAGGGAATTAGCAGAGGTCATTGTGGGACCCCTGGCAGGGCTTTATAAGCACTCATGGTGCTCTGGTGTGGTGCCAGAGGACTGGAAAAGGGTCAATGTGGTTCCCATTTTCAAAAAAAGGGAGGAAGGGGGACCCAGGAAACTATAGGCCACTTAGTCTTACCTCAATCCTGGGGCCAGCAGGGGAGATTGTGCTTAGGGACAACCAACATGGGTTCATTAGAGGCAGATCCTGTCAGACCAACCTGGTGGCCTTCTATGACCAGGTCACAAAATCCTTAGATGAAGGTGTAGCAGTGGACGTAGTATTTCTGGACTTTAGGAAGGCCCTCGACAGTGTCTTTCACCACATTGTCATTAAAAAACTAGGGGACTGTGGCATCGACACCTACACAGTCAA
>NW_017728947.1:85531014-85546381 GCF_001723895.1 Crocodylus porosus | reverse complement strand
CGGACTTGATGATCTGCTCAGGTCCCTTCCGACCCTACCAACTATGAAACTATGAAAATTCATACCTTAACTCGTGATTATTTTTTTTTGGTACTCATTCAAGATATCCACTTCAGTAATTCCTCTGCAATTCGGACGACCTTAAAGGTATTGCCTCTGGGTAAAGCGTGGCCTAGTCAACTATGACTAGTATATACTGATGTCTGGCACTGTCTTTGTCAAGGGTCCTACTACATCTAATGCTATTCTATCAAACGGGATATCAATGAGAGGCATGACCTGCAATGACATGCGTGGTGGCCACCTTCCTTGGACCCTTTGACACTCTGGGCAGGCCTCAGACCGTTGTGTGACTTCCTCCCTCATTTTTGGCCAAAAGAACTACTGCTCAATCTTCGTGAGCATCTCATCTACCCTGAAATGGCCTCCCATGGGGTTGGCATGTGCTAATCCCCACACTCAACTGTGGACGGTACGGGGCACCATTAAAACTGTTGAGCCCACTCACCCTGGACTGGGCATTTTCTAGCTCAGTACAATAAACCATTATGTATCACAAAACAGGGATCACTTACATCAAGTTTGGGTCGTATGACTTTTTCCACAACACGGGCCACCTCTGCTTCCCAAATCCTCTGGAATTACTTGTCTTCTCTTTGTGCAGTCTGGAATTGGGATCCCCTGGTGCCCATCCTAAGACTTATCCAGTCATCTTCTCCTGAAGAAGTTGCCTCTTCTTCAGCTATCTAACCCTCAACCCAAGGCATCCTTTATGTCTTAATTTGTCTCTTTGAACTTCCTCTAGAACTTCATATAGTGGTGGCCAATCTTGCCCCACGATCATCTGACCATCTAAATCCTACTTGCATCTTACCTTTGCAATTGGTGATCCTCACATCCACAAAACCGCTTTCATACCATTCCACTTCTCCATGTATAGAGCGCATTCTCACCGGCCAACACCAGTCGATGGCATCTCTGGGTACTAGTCCAGCCCAGACTAGGGTTTAAGAACAGCCTGTATCTAGCATGGCCTGGCTTGGTTTACCTGCTACGCATACCATCACCATGGGTCTTTCCCATACAGTTATTTCTTCGCTGCACCCAAAGCTACAATCCATTTCTTCAATGGGCTTACTTACTGCGGGTTGCTCTTTCAGTCCTGTGCTTTCTTCTGTTGATTGCCACCTTTCTTGTGAGCCTATAGTGCATTCCCTGGATACGTGACTGACCTTGCCACATTGGTAACATATCACACCATGCCTGGAGTATCAGAAAGGCTCCTGTTAAGATTCCTCTTCCCTCTTAATGGCAGTTCCTGTACTTCTATAGCCTCTCTCTCAGGAATGCTCCCCTTCAGATGTGCAAAGGCCTCAGGAACTCTTAATGCCTCCTAGGCTGTCCTGGGTAAATGCTGTCATACCCATAGTTGTGTTTTGTCATCCAAATCCTGTATAAATTGTTCTAATAAAATTTGGGTGGCCAAAAATGCCAGGTCTACCTTCTCTGGAGTTACCCATTTGTCCAGCAGGTCCTTTAAAAGTTGCATGAGATTCCTAGGCTTATGGTCTTCCTTCACCTTCTGAGCTCAAATAGTTTACAGTAGTGCTTGGGTGTGAGCTCCAGGTGGTGTAATATTGCCACCTTTACCTTTTCATAGTCAGAGGCATCTTCCCTTGGGAGAGCCCAGTATGCAGCTTCTGCTTTGCTTATAACTAGGGATCCAAGCTGGCTTGCCCACTGCAGCCTGTCCAGCCCCATTTGTATTGCTCAAATAATTCAATATAGGCTTCAACATGATCCACTCAAATGATTCAATATAGGCTTCAACATCATCCTCATGGGTCATTCTATGCATTTGAAATGTTGTCCAATTCCTTTGCATCCATTTGTGTTGTTGCAGCACTTGCTGCTGTTGGACTTCTAATACTTTAGTTGCTGTGTTCAATGTTTGACATAACAACTTGATTTGGGGGGGGTCAGGTTTATTTCCATTTTGGTGTCAGCCTCCAGGGTTACCCCTTCTTTTGCGTTCCCAGCCAATACACCAATTTATAGCCTCCCGTGCCATTCACCTGTGTGTCGAGTCTGTGGGGTGTTTTCTGACTTTGCTGTTGCTTTAGGGAAGAAACATGATTGTTAGTGGGTTGGACTCTGGTCAGTTTCCCAGGGGGTTTCTCCGGCCACATCTTTGTTGGAAAATTATTTTAATTGTGAGGAAGATGGTCTGTCCCATCTCTCCTGCTGCCTTTCTTCGGTCATCCCAGTTGTTCTTCCTGTTTGGGCCTCCGCCTCCCCTACACCCCACCTAACGCCAACCAAGATGTTGTATCCTGGACCACCAGAGTTGGTATCACGTGCACTTTGGTGCTTTGACCCTTTAAAATTTATGATGGTGGGAATGGGACATTGTTTGGCCCAAGTGTTCCCTATCACCCCTTGCCTTGTTTATGCATCTTCCTGATCCCAGGCTGTCTTGTCCCCTGGTGTCTCGCTCCCTATTTGGGCCTTATACTTGCTGCGGGTCAGTCATCCATTGATCCTTGCCCTACTTGGTCCTGCCGGGGTCCAGTCTGCACTGTTGATGTCCAAAAGTCATGAAGTGTCTACAGGTAAGTCATTGAGACTTCTCTGGCTCTGAGTATTTGAGAAAACCCCTTCTGGGGGCAACCACTAGGTCTCTGTGCTGGGACCAGGATCTGGATCTGGCCCCTCTGGGCCTGTCGGGGACCTCACTTCTGGTCCTCCCTGCAGGTCTCCCAACATGTTTTTATCTTGTCTTCAGGGGTCTGGACAGCCAATCGGCCCTGGTGCACCACCATAAAGGATGCATACCAACATGGGAGCTGATTGTGGCTCCTTCTGGCTTGGCCATTTTTTTCCCTTTTTTCTTTACCATGGCGCCTCCACCCACCATGGTTTCCTTTCACCACACTCTGGTTCCGGTGCCGTGTCCCACTAGCTTTGCTCCTTGCCTGGCTGAGGTAAATCTTTTGCACACATCTACTGTTCTCCCTGTATCCACATTGCCTTCTATGATGAGGTGACTGGCTATCAGGTTGGTCAGGCATTACTTGCCCTTGGTGAATCCATGGTGACTGTTCATAATCACTTTCTTCTCCTTCAAGGGCTTAGAAATGGATTCCTTGAGGATCTGCTCCATGATTTTTCTAGGGACTGAGGTGAGGCTTACTGGTCTGTAGCTCCCTGGATCCTCCTATTTCCCTTTCTTAAATATGGGAATTGTGTTTGCCTTTTTCCAATCATCCAGGACCTCTCCTGATTGCCATGAGTTTTCAAAGATGATGGCCAATGGCTCTGCAGTCTCATCAGCCAAGTCCCTTAGTACTCTCAGATGCATCCTGTCCAGCCCTATGGACTTGTAAATGCCCAGGTTTTCACTGTTCTTGATTTGATTGTTCTTTGATTCTTTACTTGATTCTTGTTTATAACCCCACAAATCATTCTGCCCCATCCTTGGCATTTGCATGCTTCAAAACTAGCCACTTGCATGGCTAAGATGCACAGATATAGTGAATTTATTTCTTTTCTTCTAAATCAGACATCTGAACTCTGTAAGAAATGTTGTTGCTTTCAATGTGAAGTCCTTCACATTTTGCAATAACACCAAAGTTTGAAGTTGAACTTAATACTATAGCCGTTTAAAGTTCTCACATATCTCAGCTTGTAAACTGGCTAGTCTGAATACTCATCTGACATTTTCCATTACCAGGAACAGCCAAGGAGTGGATGGTGGAGAGGCCAGAGAATTTGGGTCAGCCTGGAAAATAGGTGGGATTTTCTCTGCTTAGATCTGCATTGATATTTAGAGTAGATTTTGAGAATTTCCTTCAACCAGTCTTAACCACTCGAGATGCACTTCTTGTTTATATCATACCAGGCAGTTTGCACCAAAGCTGTGTTCACCTTGTGTTTTTTCCTTGATCATGACACTAAAATGCATCGTAGGTTCCAAAGACTTTTAGGAAATAGTCTGTGAGTTACTTGGTTCTCTTTTGAGGCTTCTCTCTATTTACGAGCAGCAGAGAGGAAGCAAGTGCAGAGTAGTTTAAAGGTATTAATTGGAAATTGTGGGACTGCTGGTGGTGGACCTGCTGTGCTTAAGACTTGAATGTTTACCTAAGTTCCAAACATACTGATCAAAAGGGAAAGGCAAGGAGGCAAGTGGGGTCAAAGTCAGCTTCATACCCGCAAGTTCAGCAGCATTTCCAGGATGGAAATAACCTCCAGAAGTCAAGTGAAAGCATTTATTCTATTGATAACTGGTGTGTATGTGCTTGAGGACAATCTTAAAGTTGTCCCTAACTAATAATATAGGCACATTCGTAGTGGCAAACAAGGTAACTGTATAAATAACATTTAATTAGCATTTTAATTTATTGATTTAATTAGCTTAATTAGCCATAACTCTAACCCAGTTGCATAATTAACTTAGGGCATGCATTCCTCCTGGAGCACATCTTGAGAATTTGGGCTGCCTGCTGGAAAGCCCTGCTAATGTCTTTGTCCACAATGTTACATTAGCCCTGAGTTCCTTCTGTTGTCTGCAAAGGGAAAATATGGTATGTCCCTGTTTCTTTTTGCTCTTTCAGTGCGTCTCATGCTGGAGTGCAGAGGCTCGTACAGAGGTGTGCTCTTTGGTGCATGGGTGCACACAGTACATGCTTGTGCATGATTTTCCTGCATCTTGCCTCTTCCAGTGGGACTGCACTGGTTGGCCTGGACTTGGGTGCTTCTGTGACTGTGTAGAGAGTAGATGGAAAGAAAGTGGAATTTACACTTCAGAACAGAACTTTTTTCATGCTGTCTTTTCCCTTAATAATTCCATGAACAGCCAAACCATCCTATATAATAGGCAACTCGCACCTGACACTCCAGGGCATATCTGGAATGCCCGGAATTGAACTAAGACAGTTTTGTTTTTGAGCCAACCTGTACATCCCCCTGAATACCTAATTTAATTAACAGTGCTAATTAAAACCCAAGAATACTACATTTACTACACACTCTGCACTCAGATTCATTTAAAGAACACTTTGTGCTCCCTGGGTGAGAGATCTGCTCTTATCTCAAATGCATGCTGCACCCACATTACTGACAGACTCTTGAGCTATGCTGCTGGATGCTTGCCACTGTTCAGCTGGTATTCCAGTGTGTTACTAGCCAATGAAACTGCTATTCATTTGCCTGCAACTACAGCTGGTCGGAAGCTATTTGCTGGTTTTTGTTGGAAAACATCGACTTACTGAAACCAAGTTTCAAGGCAACTTCCATGAGGAAAATACTTCCCTAGTCCAGGATAGAAGAGAAAGAGATGCCAGTGTGCCAGGCTAGCTAACCTAACAGCTCAGTGGTCAGTAGTCTTCTGAAATGTGAGACCAAGGTTCAAGTCACTGATCTGCCATTTCTACAGACAAGTGCCCTACTTACCGGCCTACTGGTTCTTCTGGAGGGACCAGCTCCAATAGGAGAGATTCAGACTTGTATAAATAATTAAATAATCATTGGGAAGGACTTCAACCTGGGTCTCCTACATTGCAGGTAAGAGCACTGCTGTTCTGGAGTGGGTAGGTCTGTTTCACATTTTTTTTCCATTGTGTGCCTTGGATTGACCCAGAGTGGGAAAGGTTTCAAATTTTTAAAATTTCCCATCCACCTCCCCTTGCCATGTATAAACTTGTCAGTTCCTCTTTCATTATCTGAGCAGTAAGCTGGGCAGTGATCAGAGAGCAGTGGCTCTGGGATAAGTTGCTCAGGTGTGTGACTGCCTTAAAGAAGCTTTTCTCTGTGCTAGTGACTTGGGGAGGCTGATTGCTGCTAGAGTGTTTGCCTGTTGTCTGGGGTGTGTTTAGGGCTTTCCCCCCTCTTGTGGTGTGTGATTGCTTTTTCTTCCTGCCTGCCTTTTTTGTTCTTTTCTTTCCTTCTCCCTTCTGGAGTGACTGAGTGACAGGGCTTGCTCTTGGTGGGGCTGGTTTAGGTAATTGAGGAATGGAGCTAGGCTAGGGTAGGCAACCTTATAAAAAGGCAGCCCTAATGAATGGTGGGAATGGGGAAGAGAGAGCACTGACTGAAGAAAGAATTTGCTTAGGGAGAGTACCCCAGAAGGCAGCCAGGGAGCAGAAGACTCTGTGCATGTGCTGACAAAGGCCCTGGTGTAGGTGCTTGGTGTGCAGGTTCTTCTGGTGTGTTTTTTTCCCCCCCCTCTTCCCCACCTGTCTTTTTTTATCCTTATAGTATAGGTGTGCTCTGAGGAGCAAAGGAAGCACAGATAGAGTCTGGGTCAACTGTTATGACCTGCATGGGATATGCCATGTTCATGTTCCTCCCAGAAGGGCAGAAGTATTTCATTTTCACCAACTATAAGCTTGGAGGAGAAGATTCTCAGATTGGAAGCTTGGGTATGGGACCAGGAAGATTACTTGGACAAGAATTTCAAAGGAGGAGAGCCCCCAGAATTGAAGAGCAGAAGATTGAAGTCAGCAGCTGCTTTCAAGCACCCTATGGTAGAACTGCTGAGGACCAGGCATCAGTTAGAGAAGGCAACAGTCTAGAGAGCAGGATGTGCAAGGCCCCATAGGCAGGGCTTCCAGAACCACCACACCAAGAAGGAAGAGAAGAGTGGTGGTGGTTGGTGACTCCTTTCTGCAGGGGACAGAGGCACCCATTTTTCCATCCAGATTTGGGGGCTTGGGAGGTGGGCTGCCTGCCTGCCTGGAACAAATTCAGGATGTCACAGAGATTCTGCCAAACATCATCCATCCTTCAGACCACTACCCCTTCCTCCTTGTCTACATTGGCACCAATGATACTGCCAGGAATGACACTGATCAAATCAGAAGTGATTATGAGGCTCTTGGCAGGAGGATTAAGGAGCTTGCAGCACATGTAGTGTTTTCATTGATTTTTCCCATGGAAGGCAGGGGTCCAGGCAGAGACTGTTGTATCCTAGAAGTGAATGCATGGCTGAGATGGTGGCGTGGACATGAAGGTTTCGGCTTCTTTGACAATGGGTGGAAGTTCTTGGGAGGAGGGCGGCTATCTTGGGATCCATCTGATAAGAATGGGGAAGAGCATCTTTGGGTGTTGTCTGGTACAAGACATAGGAGGTGATAGCACCTCTCTACTAGGCAGCAGTTAGGTTTCATCTGGAGTACTGTGTGCAGTTCTGGGCGCCACATTTTAAAAAGGACATTGAGAAGTTAGAGTCCAGAGGTGGGCAGGAAAGATGAATAACAGCTTGGAAAGCAAGTCGTATGAAGAGAGGCTGATGGAGCTAGGTATGTTCAGCTCGTCAAAAAGGTGCTTAACAGGGAACATGATGGTCTTCAAATACTTGAATAGCTGCCATACAAAGAGGGAAAGAAGAAGGGGGAAAGCACCTTTTATCTCTTGCTGCAAAGAGGACGTGGACCAATGGCTTGAAGTTGCAGCTTGAAGTCTGGATACCTAGAAAAACTTTTTCTAGCGAGGCAGTGGAAACAGACTGCCTAGGGAAGTTGTGGACTCTCTGTCTCTGGAAGTGTTCAAGAGGAGGTTGGTTAGCCACTGGTCAGTGATGATCTGAGCAATGCCTATTTTCTACTATAGGTATTTCCCATGCTTCTGTGCTTTGCTAGTTGCTCCTTCCCCACCTCCTTTTTCTGCTATATGTGTCAGGATGTTTTTAACCCTCCCCAGAGGCACTGGGTGTTGGCTAGAGCTAAGGCTGGGGACTTCAACCGGGGTGGGGGGTGGGGGGTGCAGATTCTGCTGTTAGGAGCAAAGCTGGAAGTTCCTGACTAGATGGTCTTGTCCATCCACTCAGGGTCAGACTGATTGCCATATTTGGTGTAAGGAATGATCATGGAATAAAATTCAGACTGGTATGGACCATGGGAGTTTGACTTCCTCTGTAGCAGGGGGTGTGGCTCTCCACCCTGCACCTCTTGACCATATATTGACAACATTTTATAGAAGCAGGACATTGGCTGCCATGGTTCCCCTGCTGTACCTGTGGCAGGGTAAGGTGTTACGTTTATGTTGTATCAGGGTTGAGGGTAGTCTTATGTAGAGTTTAGATTATGATTGTCTGATTGTCCCCCACTTTCACAGCTGTGACTTGCCATTAGAGGCCTGGCGAGCACGGGCAGGGCTAGAAGCTGTAGCTGTGAGTTGTCACTATAATGCTGGTGAGGCAGGACAGACTTCTACCTTTGCTGTACTGGTGGAGTGTGAGAGATCCTGGGATACTGGAGGAGTGCAATGTGGGCGGCACCTTAACTGAATAGGAGTTAGGTAGTAAGGATCAAAGATAGTTCTGTTCTGAAGTGGCATAACTTTGATCTGCATAACAAAAGCTTCAAACCACTTTAAGGTGTTAAATGTGCAGACAATCCAAAGGTTAAGAGCTCCAGGAGCCACCCAAAATTAAGGTGTAACAATGCCCTTATATTAATATATGCTCTATGCAATCAGCCCCAAGGTCTTCTGAGGTAATCCTTCTACAATTTCTAATAATAAAAGTTAATAATTGCAATAACCACATTAATCTGACACTACTTTCTGGGCACCTCAAAAACCAAATATACAACTTAAGGTAATATAAATTCATAACTATAATAATCACACACTTATAAAGCATGCTATGTACAGTCTAAGGTTGTTTCTTTCGTAAGTGTTAGTAGTTTAAGCAACATGAACATACCAAGTAAACCCTTTCAATCTATTGTATGTACATAGATGCTGAAAGCTTCTAAAGATATAAAGGAAGGCATTCCATGAACAAAGAACACACTTACTGAATGTAAGAGTGCCTTCATCACCATGAGTTTAAATTAAAAGCAAATTAAAATCACCATCTGATTCAGGTATTTTAGAGCTTTTTAGAATTTAAAACAAAAGGCGATCCAATTAACTTAATAGAGTAACCTAGTCTCAGTCTTAAAGTTCAAGTAAAGACATGCTTAGGGTATGTTGTGCCTGTGAGGCATAGCTCTGAACTGGGAAGGATGCTAAAGGTGCACTGTTCCAGTGAGCAAACTGTACATGATTGAAATGAAGTGATGTACCATTGCTGACTTATTTATCAACATCATCTCTCCTTCAAAGATTTAACTTTGACTGGCTGATATACCCTTTGATCTCTTCTTATGAAGTTTAATATAGATGTATGAGACCTATCCTTTACATTCTTTGAAATCAGAATTCACGGTTATTCTCAAAATGGCAATAAGTTTAACATAGTGTTTTGAACACTATGTCTCTTCGAAATAGCACTAGGATTAGCAATTCCTAGTAGAAGGGCAAGAAAAAAAAAAAGCATACTAGAAAGCTGCTTCTACAGTTTTCAGTCAATTTTCATTTCAGTCAGCTTTTCATTAATTTTCCTACTCTTTTTTTTTTTCCTTTTTTCTTCCCCTCCCCACCCCTAGATTCATAACATTTATTTCACCTACTCTATTCTCCCTAGGAAAAAAAAGTGTGGTAAAAGCAGTTGTTGGAGCAGATATATTGTACAAAAGGGCAACCACTCCTGCAAGAAGCAGTTTAAACTACTGCTTTTCCTTTAATTGCCTCTTCTTTCCCCTCCCC
The DNA here is from genome assembly GCF_001723895.1 of Crocodylus porosus. NCBI lineage: Eukaryota > Metazoa > Chordata > Crocodylia > Crocodylidae > Crocodylus > Crocodylus porosus. The sequence goes on along the minus strand of NW_017728947.1, from coordinate 85,536,790 downwards.
TTGGCCTCCCTAAACTCCTCTTGGTCATTTGTTTCCCTCCTTTCTTGTTCTTTCCCAAATTCCTACATTAAACTTGTATTGTTATTTTAAGAAACTAAACAGGGATTCCTGAATTAGTTTCTAGTAGAGTTTGGCGATACGTTTCCAAGCAGCCCAGTACTCAGGTGTTGCAGCCAGACTGAGAGAAAGTGGTGGACCTTTTTGAAGTGCCATATTTGCTTTTTCTCCAGTGGTCTAGAGACTTTGCTTGGTTCCCAGCAAATAGCAGTCATTCTCTGTTTAACTTCACTTTTGCCCACCCAGATCAGGAGTGGGTAAAATACAGTCCACAGGCTAGATCTGGCCCACCAGACAATTCCGTTTGATCCATGGGCAGGTGCCTACCAATCCAGCCTATCCAGTTCTGCCCTGGGCTGTTCCTGCTGTGCTCACATGGGGCTGAGCTTTGCTCACTCCTGTGGGAGCAGCATATGCTGCACTCCCACCCGTGCCCATAGGATGGCGCTGATGGCAGTCAGTGTGGGAAGGGCAGCAGTGATAGCAGGGAGTGGTGACTGGGAGCTGTGGCAGGGCACTATGTGTGCCTGCCACTTTAAGGCCCTGGGGCTGGCAGCCTCCAGGTGCCTAATGAGGACAGCCATATTAGGTCCAGGGCTGCCTATATAAACAAGGCAGTTTGGCTACCTGAGGAAGGCAACAACAATCGCCTGGCCTGGGGGCTGCTGAGTTTCATCTGGAGGTAAGGGAGGAGCTGTAGGGGATGGTAGGAGGCTCCTGGTACTGGGTACAACCTGAAACTACACCTTGCCATGAGTGGGTGGCCTAGTGGGGCTCCCAGTGGTGCGGGAGCCCCCAGAAAATGCCGGCCAGTGATCACCCCGGTGAAAAGCGGGTCGGGGTGCCTTAAGCCCTAGCCCTCACCTTTGGGTGAGTCATGTACACTGGAGGTAGTTGTAGGGGGGCGCCAGCCCCGAGGAGGAGAGTTGGAGGCCAGGTGTGGCCAAGGCCACCTGAGCCCTGCAGGGGTTCAAGACCCCGAGGAGGAGAGTTGAGGCCAGGCATGGTTATGGCCGCCTGAGCCCACCTGTGGAGGGAAGCTCCGAGACCCCGAGTAAAGGCATTACGAGCAGTGTGGAGCCCCCAGTGTGAGGGGGCAGCAGGTGGAGCCCTGTAAAGGGAGAGGGGGCTCAGCCAGAGAGAGAAAGCTGAGTCCTGACCCCAGTAAGTCCTCCAATGTGGGGAGACAGAGTTTGGGTTGAATATAACACCGGTAGTAGCACCACGACGTGCTGCCCAGGGAGGGGAGTGAGAGTCCCCTGTGAGACCCTGAGGCACCAGTTGTGGTGTGAGGTAACCCCAGCTCCCCATGTCTGTGGAGGAGGACCCAGAGAGAGGGGGACCCTAAGATAAGAGTATGGGTCATACATCAAGGCCTGCCAGAGCTTCCCCCGATTGGCCCAGGCAGGGGCTAGGACCAGGAGGGTGAGAAGGACAAGGAGGCCCACTGAGAGGGACACCCAAGAGCCAGGGACCTGGGGTCCTGACCAGCCTGGAGGTGGGCTGGGGCTATACCACAGCCCAAGCCTTGCAGGTGGTGTTTATAAATTCCTCTTTATGTTAGGGTCTCAGCCTCTGTGGGCTTACCCCTTCTCTCTCTAGCTAGACCTGTCAGTCAAAAACCCACTAATCAGGACTTGACTCCAAGACTCTAGCTCTCAAAGACTCTCTTGGCCTCCATCACCCTCTCTGGTGCTGGGGTCCACTCACCCCCAAATACTACGCCCTCTCTGGTGCTGCAGTCCCTACACTGTAGTGGACCCCCAATGAAGCCTCCTCCTCCCCAAATACCCTCAGCCCAATCCTCCGGGTATTAACATCCAACACAAAACATAGGCTTCTATGGCCATAGAATAGAAAAAGTATAATAAAGAAATAAGATAGGCAACATGCCTGCTTACTTTAGATGATCATGCTTCTGGCTCACAAAGTGGTATATTCTTCCAGCAGAGACTGTGGCTGTGGCACCACCGTCATTGGGAGTCCTCTTCTCTGCTGCCCCTCTGGGCTTCTCCACTTTCCATTTGTAGGATCCTGGCCTTCCTCTTCCTGTCACCTGACCAGGTGGCAGGGCTTGAGCCTTAACCCCTACTTGACCAGCTGGCCGTGACTGGAAGGTTCTGGATTTAAAAGGACCACCCTGTCTCTTAGTAACAGGGCTAGGGTTCCCTGTTACACATCCCCCTCTTCTTTTTTCTCTGGGATCCTTCTTTTTCCCCTAGTCCCTCTTCTTCCTCATACTGTCTCAAGAAGAAGTCAGAATTTACATTCTGGGTTCCTAGGGAATGCTGTACCTCAAAACAATACGGTTGCAGACTAAGGTCCAACCTCATCAGTCTAGCGTTATCCGTTTTCATGCTCTGTAGCCAGCTTAGAGGCACATGATTGGTGATTAGTGTGAACTGTCTCCCTAACAGATAATATCAGAGTGTTTCAACAGCCCACTTAATTGCCAAACACTCTCTCTCTATCATGGTGTAATTCTGTCCTGGTGGGTGTAATTTCCTACTTATGTAGGCTATAGGCTATTCTTCTCTTCTCTCTGGACCAACACCACTCCAATAGCCACATTTGATGTGTCAGTCTGCACCAGGAAAGGTTTATTAAAATCAGCGTATATAGTAGGGGCTGCAAACACAGTGTGTCCTTCACTGCTTGAAATGCCTTTTCCACCTCCAGCGTCTATCTCACCTTGGTTGGGGCCCTTGCCTTTATCGTCTTTGTCAAAGGCACTACTAAGTGTGCGAAGTGAGGTAAAAACCTTTTATAATAACTAGCTAGCCCCATAAAGGCCCTCGCTTGTTTCTTCATACAAGGATCTTGGTACTTTCGGAATACCTCCACCTTGTCTAATAATGGTTTCACCTCCCCGCTTCCTACTAGGAACCCAAGGTATTGCGTTTCTTCTTTCCCCTATCGTACACTTCTTCAGATTGGCTGTCTGCCCGGCCCTTCTCAAGTCTCGTATTCCTGCTCTCAGCATGGTGAGGTGTTCAGCCCAGTCTTCAGTGTATATAATAATAAATCGCCCATGTAAGCCGTGGCATAACCCCCCTGGGGAGCCAAAACTCTGTCCATTAGATGCTGAAATGTAGCCGTGGCTCCATGTCATTCAAACAGCATGTGCCAGAACTGGAAGAGACCCCAAGGGGTGGCAAACGCTGTCTTTTCTTTGATCTTCAGATGCTACTGGGACCTGCCAGTAACCTTTTGTCAGGTCCAAAGTAGAAATGTAGCAAGCTTGCCCAATGTTTTCCACCAATTCATCTACTCTCAGCATCGGATAGGCATCAAACTTAGCTACTGTGTTTACCTTCCGGAAATCGATAGAGACATGAATTTTCCAAAATCAATACAGAGATGAATTTTCCCATCTGGCTTGGGCACTGCTATGAAGGGGCTCTACCAGTCGCTATGGGACTCGCATATGATGCCTTACTCCAGCTTCATCTCAATCTCTGTTTTTATTTGGCTCAGCAGTCATTGTGGAAACCATCTCCAGTTCTCATGGATCACCTGGCCCAGAGGAGTTTTTATTCGATGTATTACACCCCGAGCTTCCCCAGGAGTCTCCTGGAACACATTCTCATATTCCTTGACTAGCTTGGTAGCCAATCTTCTCTGCTCTTGAGGTAGGTGTGGGGCCAGTTCTATGTCACCTGGTCCACTTCCCTCTGTCAAAGAGGGTCCCAATTCTAATTCTTCAGGATGAAGGGCTAGGTACATACACTCTTGCTCTTCCCACTTCTTCAACATATTGATGTGGTATACTTGCTTCTTTTTTTATCTGTCTGTTTACAGGCCCCACTTGCCATATCGTTTCATAAGGGCCTTGCCACCGGGTGAGTAACTTACTCTCATGGTCAGGCAATAGAACCAACACATGGTCCCCCGGGTTAAACTTCCTTTCCCACACGCCTTGGTTATAATGCTTCACTTATTGTTCCTGGGCCTCTCTGAGATTTCCTAAAACCTCATTCTGAGCTGCTTCAAGGCGTTCCCACAGTTGTATTACGCACTGAATCAAGTTCTGTTCTTTACTATGTTTTCTTACCAACTCTCTTTAATCAAATCCAGGATTCCCCTTGGTTGCCAGTCCTACAATAGGTCGAAGGGTGAAAGCCCAGTTGAGGCCTGGGGTGCCTCCCTTACAGCAAACAAAGGTGGTATCATTTTATCCCAATTCTGAGGACTCTTAACCACGAATTTCTTTAACATATGCTTCAATGTCCAGTTCAACTGCTCCATGAGCCCATCTGTTTGGGGATGATACACTGCGGTCTTTAGGTGTTTAATTCCCAAAGCTTTACTCACCCCTTCGAACACGCGTAATGTAAAATTAATTCCCTGGTCTGTCAGCAGTTCTCTAGGGAGTCCTACTTGTGAGAATATTTTCAATAACTCATTCGCCATCTCTGGAGTGGACACTGTCTGCATTGGCACAGCCTTTTGGTACCTCATTGCATAATCCAGTAAAACTAAAATACTGGTTTCCAGTGCTACTTCTGGGAAGTGGCCCTATGATGTCCACCACCACATGCTCAAAAGGAAACTCTACCAAGGACATTGGAACTAAGGGAGCTTTTGGAGGGTGCCTTGGGTTCACTTTATGGCACACAGGACATGAAGTGCAATACCTTGACACTTACTGTAACAGTCCTGGCCAAAAAAATTTAGGCTTCTATGGCCATAGAATGGAAAAAGGATAATAAAGAAATAAGATAGGCAATATGCCTGCCTACTTTAGATGATCACGCTTCTGGCTCACAAAATGGCGTATTCTTCCAGCAGAGGCTGCAGTACCATGGTCATTGAGAGTCCCCCTCTCTGCTGCCCCTCTGGACTTCTCCATTCGCCATTTGTAGGATCGTGGCTTTCCTCTTCCTCTCACCTGACTGGCTGGCAGGGCTTGAGCTTTAACCCCTACTTGACTGGCCAGCCGTGACTGGATGGTTCTGGATTTAAAAGAACCACTCTGTCTCTTAGTAACAGGGCTAGGGTTCTCTGTTACACTGCCCCTAGAGGGTAAAGTGGGTTTTAGGTGGTAGCTCTTGTCTGGGCTGAGGCCTTCTGGTCTTACTCTATTTTACTCTGGCTGAACCCTTTTGTCCCAAGACCTCAAGCTCCTAAGCCCCAGCTCTGGCCCCTATGGGCTCTGGGCTCCTTGGCCCCTGGTCTTGTGAGCTCTGGGCTTGTGCCCTAGTCTTTGTTGTCTGAAAGAGGACAGAGATAGAAGACAATAACAGTCTTTCTGCAGGGCATGGGATACTGTACTCACACAGCCCTGAAGGTTACAATCTTAGGAAGGGCCTTAAGATGAGGGCTCCTGCTGTACCCCTGTGACCTCTAATCTGCCCCTTTCAGGCACTACTGGTCCTCTGGTTTAAACATAAACCAAAAAACATGAGCAACTGCTTCAAAACAAAGTTCCCCTCCAGGGGTTAATTTTGCCCTGCAGAAGTCCTACCCTGAAGGTCCATAGTGTTTACCTGGTTTTGTTTGGGATGCAGAGTTCCTTTCAACTCCCCTACAGCTCATGCCCTTCCTCTGGGCCACGCAACCTGGCTCTCTCTTGGAATACTACCTCCTGCAGCTCCTATGGTCAGACTGCTCCCACTGGCTCAGGCCTTATGCTTATGTCTGTTCCTCGGTTATATGATCCTCCAATTCCACCTGTGAGGGGGCCAGGACCCCACGGGGCCCGGCCCGAGAGAAAAAC
>NW_017728947.1:85524495-85530261 GCF_001723895.1 Crocodylus porosus | reverse complement strand
GGACCGCCAGCTTCCCGGCACGGGTGAACCCCATAATTTACATCAAAGTCGTGGCAGGCGAGAGCGGTGAGCGAGACGGTCCACCGAGTACCCCTCCTCTCCAGGGGACATCCGGGGTTCGGGGTCCCACGGTGCGTGGTACACCCCCAACCCTTACACCACCCTCAGGCCAATCAGTCATTCCTTGCACCTGGGATAAGTGAATATTTTATTCCAGGGCTATTGCCCACTTTAGCTTGTCCTAGGGGCTGGGGAAAGCCACTTACCACTGGGCTCCCTCTCCCTTTTAGTAATTGGGTAGTGGCCTCATTACAATCACTTTCTTCAGTTTTCTCTTCAAAAATATGTTACTCACTAAACTTTTCTGTGAGCACAAGTCACATCATTTATTTGCACTTAAGAACAGAATGATGATCCATCCCATGACATAGTATCCAGTCTCTGCCACCAACTGCTGAGCAGAAATGTCAGGGGCATAAAGCCCAATATAGTGCTCCTACTTTATCCCCAACACTATTCCATGAGGATGAGCTGAATTGTAATTTCATTCCTTAGGGCTCTTAGTCTGACCCTTTCCATTGACATTTATTTCATGACAAAAAGTAAAGACCAGCCATTACTGGAAAGGTTACATCCTAGAATATAAAGTATTTATTATTATTGGTGGTGGTGGTGTTTATTGGCCTAGGGCCAACCAAAAATGGGGATTCATTGGTTCTGGTTCTGTACAAACACAGAGTTATAAATAGTCCCTGCCTCAACAAGCTTACAATCTAAGTAAGCATGTGAGACAGGCTAGGGGAAAGGACTGAGCGTGAACAATGTGAGTGGTGAATTGCATGTTAAAAAAACTAATTTTTGGAGGGAGAGGGGAGCTAGTTAGGAGGGGATGAGATGGATGGAAAGAGGAGGGAATGGAAGGGAAAAAGAGGAGGAGGGGCATCTGTAGTGTAAATTTAGGTAAGGAAACAGAGTAGAAGGGAATGCTGGAATATGGAGAAGACAGTCAATCAGGACAGAGAAAGTTCTCTCAGAATGGCAGGAAATTCTCCGAGAGTCTGATGGTCCTTGCCTAGACTGGTTATTCCCTGAGGTTTTTCTCCATAGTTACATGTGTGCGCACACACACATAATTCTGGAATCAGGGGTGAGTTAGAGGGAAGGGTATTCCCAGCTGGTTCCCATTTTTCCTCTGCTTTGACTTTTACTGCACCTAATTTCACTTACTAGAGTAAAAATTATCACTTCTGAAAGCTAAAAGCATTAGGAGGATCAGAAGGAGAAGCTACCTATTTAATGTGTTAATGTAGAGATGCTGTAGTAGTTTCAAATTTGCATTCTCTCCCCCCAGGGAGGGTGATAATTTCTTGATGAACTTGGTAAATCAGTCATAGAAACCTTTGTGGAAGAATTGATGTAAATTATGTTCTCTGGCAACTGAACACTTTTGTCATATGTAAGATCACCTTGTTATTAAAAGACAAAAGATGATGTAACCCTTGGAGAGAATTGCTGTTTGAAGCTCTGAAGTAAGCTGACATGAAATAGTTTCCATTTGCTTTTGATGATTCTGTCTCTCCATAACATTTTTGGGGGATTCTATGATTCTGTCATTTCAAAATCAATCTAACCTAACCTTTTCTTGCTGTAACTTGAGACCATTTCTCCTTGTTCTGTTATCTGTCACCACTGAGAACAGCCTGGCTCCATCCTCATGGCCCTGCAGGCCTTAATCACCTTAAAGGCAATAACTGTGGTCACCAGCTGCCCCCATAGTGATGCCTATGCCTCACAGATATCATTCTACTTCCTTTCATTAGGCCTCCTTGGCCTGCCTCTCTTAAACTGGGCTTTCTGGTCCTGTCCTCTCTGGCACTTGGCCCCTTGCCCTGTCTGATTACAAACCCCTGGGTCCCTGGCCCTTTTTGCTAGGCTGCTTACTCATTGCCTCCAGACCTTTGCAGGGCTGCTCCAGCTTACTGACTGCTGGGCTTCTGCTCCAGCCTAACAACTGCAAAAGTTGTCAATACAGCCCCCTGGCCCTTGCCCTATCCTGACTTCCACCCTTACAGCATGGAGTGCCTCTCAGGCATTCCCCTATAGCTTCCAATCCACTCCTATAGCCATAACCGAAACCTCCAGCCTCTGGCAGCCTGAGTTCCTGGGAGCTCTCCTTTCCAGGGTCAGGGCCAGGGCCAGGGCCAGGGCCAAACTGCCTGCGCTAGCTCAGGAGCTAACTCCTGAGATCCGCTCCTTCCAGCCACAGGGGTTTCCCCTTTGCTTAATGAGCAGTCTGCTTTCCTAACTGCCCAGAACTCTTCCCTTTTTGCTTATTGCCATGCAGCTAGCTCCTAGGTAGGCACCTGCTGCCCTGGAGCCCCCATTTGTAGCTTCCTCTGTCTGCTTACTCTCCTGCAGCTATCCCTCCCTTAGCAGCCTACACAGACTGCAGCCCCATCATGCAGCCTTGCTATTCTTTAAGTGGCAGGGATTAGGGTACCTTACTACACAGCTTAAAAATACAGCTCCATGGCAAGATACAGTGAACAGAAGTAGGTCAGATACAGTGAACAGAAGTAGGTGAGCCTACAAAGACTCAGGTTTAGATGACTGTGAATCTTATTCAGAGATAGACCTGAACCAAAACCTCTGGTATGAACTTTGCTGAACTCTAGAAGTGATTTTGAAAACCAAACCTAGATCCAGATCCAAATTTTGCAAATGATCTCTTGTTTTAAAATGTTTTTAAACTGACCCAGACCTTGGATCCAAATATCCCCAAACTTCTTCTGGTCCAAGAGTCAAATGGGATCCTAGACTCAAAAGGGTTCAGATCTGAGGCCCAGCTCTGATTTTTATATATGTCAGTTAGGAGATATAGAAAACTTTATTTACATCTTTCTTATTCATTCCCAGGCATGAGTGCCAAGCAGCTCCACTAGCTATTCCAGTTCAATAATAGATCCTTATGTGACATTTTTAAGCTGCATTTTATGACTGGGCTCTGACTTGTTGCTGACTCAATTTACCCAGTCTGTTCATTCCAAGCTTATAACCTTAGTAACTGAGCCTCTGGTAACCAATGACATTTACTAGATGCCTTCAGGCCTGCTGGCTTCAAATTTGGAGTAATTTATTGGAAGGTAAATTTGATTAAAGAAATAGAATATGATGCATCAGTTTGTGTCCCCTGAGACTTTGTGCATTTCCATACAGGAGACTGTGCCTTTTAGATCTTACAGTTTACACTGAATCGCTCTGTTCCTCATAAGTGTTATCTTATTCTAACTTGCTGGGTGGCACTTTGAGAGTGTGAAATGTTCTCCTTTAATAGACAGTGGAACTCATTACATATTTCACCTTTGATGGTCACACAGAACTTCCACCAATTCAAATGGAGGAAAACTATGGGTAGAACATAGACAGTTGATTTGCAGACAAGAGATACATAAGAGATATCCTGAGCGGGCACTAGACTTCTTACTCCCTTTTAAAGAACTAAGCAAGGCCCACACTTTTAAAACAAAGCTGGTGCTTCTACTTGTCCAACTCCTTTTATGTAATCATCTGGCAGATGGAGTACTTGCCCTTCCTCAGCCTGATGAGATTTAATCCCAAATTTCCTGCTACCTAGGAGAGTGCTGTAACCACCAGGCTATAAACTGGTCTTGCAGGAGAGGGGGAGGGAGGGACGGGAGTAGAAGAAGGCACCTTCCTTTTCCCTCCTGCTGAAGCTGTGCTGAAGTGCAGAATTCAAGATTCATTGGCAAGAGGGAAAGCATAAAGGGGAACTTGACTCTATAACTAGTGGTTAGGACCATCTCCTGGGAGAGGTAATCCTGGGTTCCAGTTAACCTCCATGGCCTGTTTTTGTATTTTATACACTATCTGTTTAATCTCAACTACTGAAACAGTCCTGACATTAGGGACACGAAGGCAGGTCTCCCTTCTCCCAGGTGAATGCCCACAGTTCGCAGGGCTGTTAGCAATTCCACATACACCCTGTTTTAGTTAATCAACAGTTTAAGAAATCAGCAATCACTTTACAGATCCTTCACTTCCTTTTTTTTCTCTTTTCCACACCTGGCTCCCTGTAGTGTTCTTTACAAAACTTTCACAACAATCCAATTACAGTTCTTCTAATTGCCTCTTTGGTTGCAAGGTCTGAGCATTTATAGATGTAGTCTGGGAGTTGGGTGGAGAGGCACTTTAATTAGGGAAGCTCTGAGAGCCTGCTTGGAGTGTCATGTGTATCAATGTCCCCATGCTGAAAAATGGCAGTGGAGGCACTTTAACTGAAGCTCAATGAATGAGGTTTAATGTGCTCCTGCCACCATTTTCCAGCATGGGGACACTGATCCATGTGACACTGGAGTCTGCTGGAGCATGGGAATTTCCACACTCCAGCAACTTCCCTGCATGTGTAGGTGCCCCCCGTTCCAAACCAGGGCCATCTAAACACTAAACTTTACCCTGCCCGGTGATAGCATGAGTTAGACTTCTGATTATTCTGATGTATCATTCAGAGATGGTGGCAGCCTGGGACATTAAGTTTATGGTCTCTGACTTCAAAATACCTTCTTCTTGAAACACTGCAGGTGACTTCTGGTGTTTTGCATCATGTTGGTGGTTTAATTATGGTGATAGAAGGATAAATTCAGGTTTTATTATTGCTTTTGATCACTAACTTTTTGTGGTCCAGTGCTTAGCACAGGATACTACTGGCTACTAGGACTCCTAAGAACAAATTAAATTCCTGGTATAAGGCGGTACAGCTCTGCTCTGTTCAGTGACATCACATCCATTGTCCCAGGTTTGAATTTGACCAGTGGATGCTATATTCAATTCTGCATTGACTCATCATATTCTGTAGATTTAAATTTTGTGCTTCACTTTTTCAAACTTAATAACTGGGACACTTAAATGCCTTTCTTCCACATGGGTATTGGGTTAATGAATATTTCCAAAGTCACGTCATTATCACAATATCTCAAGGCTGTGACTTCTTCCTCCTTCTTGCAGCTCTCCAAAGTTGCCTCCTCACAGCCATGGCTCACATCTCCATCCTTCCCACCTGAGGCATGGCTCTCATAGCCACCTGAATCAGGGTCTCTTGCCCCTGCTTCCAGCCCTGAGCCTATCTGCTGGGCCTCATTCACTTCCTCCATCACTTCCAGGATGGTGTGCCTGCTCCTGGTGGGCCTGAAGACATCGTCAGTGTGGGTAGCCCTGTCTTACACCACCCTGCCCCATGGGCAGATTTTGGAATTTTAACTTTTCAGGTTCAGTATTTATTGAGGTTAGTAATGGTCAAAAAACAGGCCCGTTAGTCTTACCTCAGTCCTGGGGAAGCTCTTTGAGAAAATTATCCAGTAGCACATCTGCGAGAGGCCAGCAGGGGAGATTATGCTTAGGGACAACCAACATGGGTTCATTTGAGGCAGGTCATGTCAGACCAACCTGGTGACCTTCTACAACCAGGTCACAAAATCCTCGGATGGAGGTGTCACGGTGGACGTAGTCCTTCTGGACTTTAGGAAGGCCTTTGACACTGTCTCTCACCCCATTCTCATTAAGAAATTAGGTGACTGTGGTGTCAATGCCTACACAGTCAGATGGGTTGCAAATTGACTGGAGGGCCACACCCAGAGAGCAGTGGTGGATGGGTCATTTTTGACTTGGAGGGATGTGAGCAGTGCAGTCCCCCAGGGCTCGGTCCTCGGGCCCGCACTGTTCAACATCTTCATCAGTGACTTGGATGAGGGG
>NW_017728947.1:85520670-85524380 GCF_001723895.1 Crocodylus porosus | reverse complement strand
CATCTTGTCATGCATCCACAGATGCATCACAAGCAGGTCCAAGGAGGTGATCCTCCCCCTCTATGTGACACTGGTCAGGCTGCAGCTGGAGTACTGTGTCCAGTTCTGGGTGCCGCACTTCAGGAGGGATGTGGACAGCACTGAGAAGGTCCAGAGGAGGGCCACTCACATGATTGGGGGCAGCAGGGCAGACCCTACGAGGAGAGGCTATGGGACCTAAACTTGTTCAGCCTCCACAAGAGAAGGCTGAGAGGGGATCTGGTGGCCATCTACAAACTGGCCAAGGGGGATCAGGGGGCTATGGGAGAGTCCCTGTTCCCCCGTACCCTACAGGGAGTAACGAGGAATAATGGCCATAAGTTGACCAAGAGTAGATTCAGGCTAGGTATCAGGAGGCACTACTTCCCAGTCAGGGTGGCTAGGATCTGTAACCAACTACCAAGGGAGGTGGTGCTTGCCCCTACCCTGGGGGTCTTCAAAAGGAGGCTAGATAATCACCGAGCCGGGGTTGTTTGACCCCAGCATTCTTTCCTGTCCATGGCAGGGGGTTGGACTTGATGATCTGCTCAAGTCCCTTCCAACCCTACGTACTATGAAACTATGAAAGTATCATCTGCTTTTAGACAAATTTACTTGCAGTGGGCTTGCACCAATGAAGGGGTGGTCTTGCCCCACCTGGCCCCACAGCCTCCATCTTGCAGGCAGCACTGTGGGTGGGTGGGCAAGGCTCTCCACTGCTACTGCTCAGGTGAGTGAGGCCCCAGGGCTCCCCGCTGCTGAGCCCTTCCCACTGCACCTGGGGAGCTGGGCAGTTGTTGTGGCACAGGTAGGCCATGGAGCTTTTATAGAATGCTGGCAGGGGACTCAGGAAGGAAAAGGTTGAGAACCCCTACTCTAAATGATGCTTAACTAATGCTGAGTAGAGAGGTGCTATCACCTTCTGTGTCTTGCACCTAATTCTTCTGTTGATGCATTCTAAAACTGTTTGCCTTTTGTAGACCCATACTGAGTCAGTGATTCAATTAAACAGATCAATGATCAGTTGCCATTTGAAATGTAACTCTGGATTAATATGAACCTGAGTAGTTAAATACAGATCTTACCACCTCCTAAGGATTCTTTAACAGTTCTGACTTTCTCACAATATCTGGTAAATCTGTGGGGCATAAGGCATGCATCAACAGTCTGAGACAATGTCAGAGAGAGGCCAGTGGAGGTCTTAAAGAGATTCCACTTCTGTTTCTTAGAAGAGCCCAGGAGGTGGTGAGCTTGGTGGTAATAGATAGGGCAGTTTCATGGATGCTGGAAAGAGAACATGGAGGAACTCAGAGCAGAGAGCATGTCAATATGAAGCAGAGAAAAGAATCATAATTACTATTCTGTTTTTGGAACCACATCAATCTTTTCCTTGACCAGGGAAAAGACTGTAAACAGAAAAGACGAATTAGTCATTACAGTTAGTTCCCACCTGCATTGGAGAATACCTGTCCGGGGACTCAAAGTCAGATCAGTTCACTAATAACTGATCCTCAGCATGCATTGACATAGTACCCACCAGTTTAATCATGTATGGTATTTGAATAATACCTTTCTTTATAAAGAGGAAATATTGAACAAGTTGCTTAGAAATGCAAAATATCCTCTATGATAGATACAGTGAATTCTGTTTTTTTTCTGTAGGAAACCCTTTGAATATTTTTTATTGATTTCCTCCCCCCCCATTAGTTAAAGTGATTACATGTGCAAATCTGTAATAACTCTCTGCTAGAGTTAAATTGCCTCCGTTTAATTTCAATGCCCTTGATATTTTATGACTCTTAAAATCAGAATTTCTTATAAGAATAAATGAAGAATCCATGGTTAATACAAAAGGATTTTTGTTTATCACATTTCATATTCTCCCCTAGATTACAGTAAATTATAATAATTAATTCCTCATTTAGGAAGGTATCAGCACGGCATTACCTTTTGCCTGTGAACACACTGTAGCAGTCCAAGTGTACAAATTCCTTCTATTAAAGATTCCCCATATTCCTATGCTATCTTTAGGGATTCCCTAATGTATTTTAGCTCTTTATAGAATGTTCTTTATAGAATTCCTCAGAATTGATTAATAAATTAGAGACACATTTACCAAGTGCCAGTTGATACAAAGAAACCAGGTGTATTAAGGATTCCATAAACAGAAATAAGATTCATGTGCAAAATAGGAGCTTTTGCATGTAAGAGTACTGTTCTTGGGTGGAAAGATTTACAAACTTGTATGGCTGTTCTTAAAACAAAAGTAAACTCCAGACTGGTGCCCCCTTAAATGAATGCCAATGAAGTAGTGGAAATGACTGAATTAAACTTCAGGGAGTGATTTTTTTTCCACTGATACTTTTCACCAGTTCAAGCAAATCAAAGTTTAGTTCTTGGAACCTGACTCTGTGCTCCTCTACCCTCATGTTTTCCCTCTTTTTGTGACCTTTTCTATCTGCACTAATAAAAATTAATTCAGGTCCCTCTCTCTGTGCTGCAGTCTGGTGCTTTCCACTTACTATTCATTTTGAAGCATTTGGCATGCTTTGAATCAGTGGTGACACAAAACAACTCAGTTTAAAGCCTGAACCCAGCCTCTTCATTAAGAAAAAGAATCTGACGGTCACTGACCATGACCTGAAATGGTTGAGAACCACCATTTTGAAGTGCAGTTGCTGAGACTAATACATGAACCTCTACATGTTCGACTTCCTTTAACATTAGTATTAATTGCACAGTTTTAAAACCCAGTGCACTGCAATAGAAACATACCTCTCTCCCCTTTGAGTCTAAAGCAATTATGCTTGTCATGAGGCAGAAGACAGAGGAACTGAAAACATGATTAATAGTGCAAAGTGTCACTGGTGTTTCTTTGCTATTGTTTGTAAAGTTTGGGAAATGAGAAGATTGGTGATAGACCCCCTGGTAGTGATGAAGAACACAAGTGAACTTTTCAAATATCAGAAGTGCTGGAAAAATAACCTGTGTCCTAAAATACAGAAAGGTCCATCCAAAACCATTGTGTTTGAAATGTAGAGCTATATTGTGGGATTTTTATCCAGGAGTTGTTATATCTGAAATCTGAATTATTTATATTACTTATAACTCAGGGAAAATCTTGCTCTGAGTGAAGACTATTTAGGCTGCCAGTTTGGGACAACTGAAAATGTCTCGAAAAACAGAAGTGTATGTAAATGTAACTGAAATGCAAGAAGTGTAAATACAACGTCTGAGAAAGAAGCAGGCATGGGCTAAGCTAAATAAGCCATTGGCAGCCTAAAAAAGGGAATGAAATTGAGAGTGGGTAAAGGGGACAAAGGAACATTAAAGAAAATGAATGTCTTTTCATGGGGAATGATCCAAATTGGAAACTGCTTCAGGGCACGGGTATTCAATCCCTGGCCAGTGGCCAGATCCAGCCTCCAATGCTGGGTCATCCAGCCTATGCAGGTAGCCCTGAAGGGTCATGGCCCTGTGCATGTAGGTCTGGGTGGGAGTGCTGGAGGGCCCCAGGGCCTGAGCCTGGCATGCAGAGGCCAGGTGAGGCTGCCTGCAGACCAAACTTGATATAAAAAATCGTGGTTCGTTTCTCGGGAGGAGGAAAAAAAAACCTTCACAGACACACTCTATTAGCAACACAAAAGGTATATATTTGCAAATAGGGTCAGAGAGAGAGACAAAAGATCAAT
>NW_017728947.1:85518246-85520659 GCF_001723895.1 Crocodylus porosus | reverse complement strand
GCAGGACAGAGAGGGAGTGATACCTTAGTACTGGTTTTTCCCTTCAATTTCCAACCCCCCCCTTCCCTCTCCCATTAAGGAGACAAGGAGGGGTAGCAGCTGTGGTTTTTTTTTCCTAAATCTGCTATTGATAATGCATTTTTAATAATATTTCTAACAAACTCATGCCACACGCATTTGGCCTGGAGGGCCAAAAGGTTGAGTGCCAGTACTCCAGAAACATCAGGACAGTAAGCTGCATGGAGTCGTATTGTATTTAATATTAATAATTTGAAATTAGGAGAAGAATAGAAAAAGACAAACAGCATTGTTGAAATTCTGGGGAACATGGATCTGGAAATTGGAAAAGACACAGCAAATCTAAGAACAACTGAGGAGTGATATTTACAGCGCATAAGCTCACAGAATAAAAAAAAGTCACAGTGCTATTTTTGGTTGCGTGGTATTATATATTGAAGGAGATTTCATGTAAACCTATGGATGACTCTATGAAGTCTCAGTATGAAAACATATGGATTTGCCATGTAAGTTGTTTTAAAGTATGGCGTACCCTGAAAAGTGACTGTAAAAATGTGAGAATTTGGTTCTGTGCATAACCTCTCTTGACATACAAAAAACTAGAGCTCTTGGTTCCAAAATGATACCTTTTATTAGACCAACTGGAAAATGGCAAGAAAATTGTCCATGTGTAGGTGTTTGCATATCTAAGAGTACTACAATTAAGCAGCATCCTCAAAAAGATCATATGCCATTCCAGGATGCCATAGCACCCTGCTAGAGAATAACTGCTTTAAAGGGACAATGGGAAAAAAAATCCCAATAAAATATTCAGAAAAAGACAACATTGTAAGAATTGGTGGAAAAGATACACAAAGAGTGAATTCTGCTGACAGGGGGCCATCATTGAAAATGACCAGTCTCCAGCCTTCTTGGTATCATACCAGAGGTTGTTACTTTACTTTCAGGGCCTGGGATTACCTCAGCTGCAGTAATGTCATGTAGTCAGTACTCGGCTCATTTAAGGTTAAATTCAGTACTGTCCTTTGTACATGGAAATGACTTGGGCACCATAATAGGTGTAAGGTAGTCCTGATGGGAAAAAAATATTACCTCTTGGACCCTACAAATATCTCAGATCCTCTCTTGTCATTTTCTTTCCTCAGTTGTTCTTAGATTAGCTTTATGTGAATTTAAACAGCCTCCTTTCCCATTTCCAGACTCTGTTATTTGGTGGATATTGTCATTTATTTCATTAGTTTGGCTTCATTTATTGAGAAAATGAAAAAGGAAAGTGGTTTCCTTTTCTCTTTCTTTTTTTAAACATAAAGTTGAGGCCTCTTTTAGGAGGTGGTATTCTTGCATTGTTTCACTGGTCCAGTATGTAGACAATGTAATACCATGCTGTGAAATAGGTTAAATAGCTATGCTGATCAATCTACAATGTAGCACCTGCCTTTTGTGTTCAGTCTGGGGAGTAGGGGGAGAAATTCTTCCACTGTTACAGTCCTGTCTCCTGTGCAACTATTTTCAGTTAACAAAATTAAAGAGCTTGAGAGCAGTTTTCTTTGGTGTATCAGTTCGTGTACTTTAGGAACTTAAGATATGTCACCAGGTCTCTGGTTTATGACAGTTGCTGCCCTACAGTGATGGGCCATACTGGCTGACTCCTGTTTGGATATCCCTTTAATGCACCTGTACAATAATGCAGTGCTGTGCAGGAGAAAGAAATAGGGGCAATTCCTTCTTGCGTATGGGGTGATTAGCAGACACTCTGGAATGTGAGATTTGATTACTTTATTTTAGTGTATGTGACTACAGATGTCACTAAAGCCCAGTGTTTCTTAACCTTTTTGCACTCAAGATGCCCCTTGTTAGACTCAGGGCACCCCTCAGAAAATGCCGCCTCTTAGTATTCACCCATTTCTTGGGTAGGGAAAAATAATAGAACAATTCTTCTGTTGTGAAGAACTCAGCATAACCACGACACATCAGAATGGTTTGGACATTATGGATTCCTATTTGAAGTCTCTGGGTTTATTTTGTGAATCATGTTTAGGTGTTTGCACAGCTATCAGTGGACAGCACCCTTAAAAAGGATCTCACAGCATCTCGGGGTTGAAAATCATTACTTTAGGCACTTAGTCCCATATCCTCAAGGTACTCTATTTAGATACTCATATGCCTCTTTAAGTACCTAAATCTGTTATTTAGAAGCTCTTTCCTCTGAATTTCGTTGTTGGATAGTTAGGTACTTCTTTACTAAGCTGGCTTTTGAGGATCTTTTTTTTCATAGTTTCATAGTTTCTAGGGTCGGAAGGGACCTGAGTAGATCATCTAGTCTGACCCCCCGCCATGGCAGGAAATAATACTGGGGTCAAATGACCCCAGCAAGATGTTCATCCAACCTCCTCTT
>NW_017728947.1:85514919-85518146 GCF_001723895.1 Crocodylus porosus | reverse complement strand
CTTCCTCCCCTTTTTGAAGATGGGAACCACGTTGGCCCACTTCCAGTCCTCTGGGACCACACCAGAGCACTTTAAGGCAGCTCATCTCCCTATGCATTGTTTAATTGACCTAACTCAGGTCTTAAGGATTCCACTACGTGGCATTGTGCTTACGGGAGAGGTGTTGCCATACTTAGCAGTATCCTTTGAGGATCTAGCCTAATAATTACACCCCTCATATTTTCTCACATACAACAGGCCTCCCCCAATAAGATATGCACTTTGCTTTTGAAAGGCAGAATGAAGGAAAAGATCCTTCTTCTGCACCAGGAGTTGGTGGGGAGGGAGTGGGGCGGAAGCTTCAGTGGGAGAAAAAAGAGGGGGAGGGGGCCAAGGGGAGGGGAAGAGAAAGTGTCCATAGCCAGTAGGTAGAGAGCACTAAGTGCAGCACTGTGGCATTACTTTTCCTTTACCTTTGGGTTCCCTTCCTGTATTTCTTTGTTCATAGTACAAACCCCAGTTCCAGCAGCTAAATTCTGGAAAAAGGCACATTTTGTATCCAAGAAAAAAATCAGTATATGAGTATGAGACTGATCCTAGGGCTTCTCCCATAGAATTGCATTGTCTAAACTCTAGACCTGTCCTCTATTCTAAGTATAGGCAGTCAAAAAGTGTGAGGCTGAATTGATTCACTCTTTGCATGTTAGTCTAAGCTGCATAGATTGAACTGAAAAGCAAGTGAACAGAATTTCACTTTTGATTCTGGAAATGCAGCCACATTCCTGTAGTGCCCCAGGCCAGAAGTCAAGGGCATGAGAGCATGCTATCCCCCTCAGCTGGAGCAGACAACTTGGGCCAAGCTAGCCCACCCACCCTGCAAGGGAAAGTCTGTGGGGGAGATGCAAAGCATCCTGGGATACTGGGGGACTGTGAATTAACTTGAATCTGGAGGGGATTTGGGACAGAATTTCAATAAATTGATTTAACCTAAATCAGGTCAGTCTGACGCTACATCCACCCAGATTTATTGTAAACCCATTTTCGCCATTTTGAAAGCAGTTTATGTGCATCAAATTTCTGTTGTGTTACAGATTTGAACTGGTTTCCAATCACTTATACCTCTTTATGTATAATTTCTGTCCCTAGCACTAGAGAGTAGATCCCATTTCCCTTTTATCTGTCTGAGCAGAGCTGAGGCTGCTTAATTCATACCCAGCAAGGTGAACAGGGTGGGACATTTCATAGTTTCATATTTGGTAGGGTTGGAAGGGACCTGAGCAGATCATCAAGTCCAACCCCCTGCCATGGGCAGGAAAGAAAGCTGGGGTCAAATGACAATGGCTAGGTGATTATCCAGCCTCCTTTTGAAGACCCCCAGGGTAGGAATGAGCACCACTTCCCTTGGAAGTTGGTTCCAGATCCTAGCCGCCCTGACTGTGAAGTAGTGTTTCCTGATGTCTAGCCTGAACCTACTCTCAATCAACTTGTGGCCATTATTCCTAGTTACTCCTGGTTGTGCTCGGGGGAACAGGGTCTCTCCCGTTCCCCACTGGTCCCCCTGGTAAGTTTATAGATGGCCACCAGATCCCCTCTCAGCCTTCTTGTCGCTGGAAGATGTTGTAAGGCTTTGGCCTTCTCTTACTGGGTACCTTGCCTCCAAGTGACATCAGGGTGAGGTTTGAGCTTGGATGCCACCTGGATGGTATGGGTGCTGCCCTTACTCTTCTGCCATGACTTAATGTTCTTGTTGGGGAAGCAGCTCCCTTCAGGTGGCCGCTTGAAGATGAAGACGCCTCAATCCCTGTTCTTGCTTCGTGGGGCTCTAAACCTCCCCTTTACCCCACTTTTACCACATCCACAGCCAGGATGGATACTGTCCTCTTCAGGCGTCCCCTTGGACGACTTTCCCACCTCCCAGTGGGTCGGGCCTTCTTGGTCAGTTTGCCCTTCACCATAGATGGTTCCTTGACTTCCAGCTGATAAGTGCATATAAGCTGCCCCTGTCTTCGGGCTAACTAGGGCTTCCAACAAAAATCAACACCTGGATTTCCACTGAAGGGTTCCCCCTGGGATCTCATCTCCCAGTGTCCCTTTTATGGTCAAAGTAAAGAAGAAACTTGAAGGAATAGATGAGGGACCCACTTGTCCCTGCACCCCAGGTGGCTATGGGGGTGGGCTGCTGTTCCATTCCACACCCTGGTTCAGCTCCTCAGTTTGGCCAGCACTGGTCCCCAGGTAACCTGGAGTTGCTCCCAGTCTTCCCTGGCTTGGAAGAGTGCATTGTTCTCATGCTGGGTTGCTCATGCCCCCCACTTGCTGTGCCCTCCATGTGGGGTAACTGCTCCTGCCGGTGCCTTCTGTGCAAGGGCCCTTGGCTCCCTCTCTCTTGCCTGCAGCTGGGCAATCTTCCTCCTCATTGCCTGCATCTCTGGGTCAACGTCCTTTCTTCCCTCCACCGGTGTCTCTCGATCGGTGCTTTCTTTTTCCTCTAGTGTCTCTGCGTTGGTGTCCTCTTCTTCCCCACTGGTGTCTCTGGGTCAGCATCCTCCTCTTCCTTCCCAAATGTCTTTGGATCAGCATCCTCTTCTCCTGCTGTTCTCTGCCCCTCAGCTGTTTTCCCAGCTGCTATTTGAGCAGCCCGCAGTTTCTGGAGGCTTCGCCCATGCTGTAGGCAGCTCTGGAATTGTGGGGCTGCTGCCTGCACTTCCTCCCAACTGCCGCTTTTCAGGATCCCTAGGGTGAGTACCTGGGTACATGGGGTGGGGGTCTGGGACCCCTTAGAGAGGCTTTCACTGCCCCTCTTACACTTCTCTTGTGGAGGCTGAACAGGTTCAGGTCCTGTAGCCTCTCCTTGTAGGGCCTGCCCTGCTGCTCCCTGACCATGTGAGTGGCCCTCTTTTGTACTCTCTCAATGCTGTCCACATCCCTCCTGAAGTGTGGCACCCAGAACTGGATGCAGTACTCCAATTGCAGCCTGACCAATGTTGCACCTCCTTGGACCTGCTTGTGATGCATCTGTGGATGCATGACAAGGTGCAGTTAGCCTTCCTGACAGCGTCCTCACATTGGTGGCCCATGTTCATTTTGGAATCAATAATGACTCCAAGATCCTTTTCTACCTCTGTGCTGATGAGAAGGGAGTTCCCCAGCCTATAGGTATGCTGCTGCTTCTTCCTCCCCAGGTGCAGTACCCTGCACTTGTCAGTATTGAATCCTATCCTATTCTCATCCACCCACCCCTGTAACCT
>NW_017728947.1:85507536-85514580 GCF_001723895.1 Crocodylus porosus | reverse complement strand
CGGACTAGATGATCTGCTCAGGTCCCTTCCGACCCTAGAAACTATGAAACTATAGTAGGTTCTGTACAAACACTGAACAAGAAGAGAGCCTCTGCCTTATTTTGTAATCTGTGCAGTTCTTATAAACAAAGAGCCTACCTGATTCTTTTTCATTCAAAGTTACACCATGATCAAACTAAACCTATTTTGAACTGTATTACTAGATGTTACTGTTTTCTACCTTCTGATACTTCATTCCCTTGTTTCTTGTTGGGGCTGGACACAGAAGTGTGAATGAGCATGAGACTCCTGCTCCTCTAAAGCTGCTGTCCTGGGTGGAAACAGGAGCTTAAGAGAAAATTTAAGAGAATTTCCTTTCTTGTGAGCTTTTCAGCCCAGTTTTTTTAGACTCAATACATCAAGAATCTGAATTTTGTACCTGGATACAAGTCTAACTGCAGTTTGAATGTTTTCAAACACTGTCTCTAGTGTGTAAGAATTTCACTCCCCCTCCCCAAACACTCTGGAATGATGTATAACATTGCACTGGTTTAGCAGATGACTCACTAAATGCAACTCAGTGCCATGGACTGAAAAACTTGAACAAAGGTACTGTGATCTACTATTTCTGAGAATCTGGGCAATGCAGACTGAAGAGTGCTTTGCAGAAAAATGACAATACCAGGTGGGTCTCTCATGAGAAGAATTCAAGCTCTTAATCAGTTTTGATGCATGGTTATTGTAATCTCTAGTTTTTTAAGTTTATAAGGATATTCATACCGTAGTATTTCCTTGATCTACAATACTTCTACTGTGTTTTGATTTTCTTTGGAGCCTCAAAACAATTGTCATACCTAGCCCAGTAAAGGGGTTGGGCAGTAGGTGGCATGAAGGTGACTGCCATCATTGGGGCAGTGTCCAGAACCCAGTGTTCATCATCTGTGGCCTGCACTGCCTTACCCAGGACCATGCTCTGCTCCCACAGAACCCAGAACCTGCACTCACTTCCACTCCTGGCTGAGGTGGAGACTTGGGCAGGCTGTCTGTGCTACTGTAGCCTGCACAGCTGTGGCCTGGTTCCTGGGGTATGAGGATTTCTGTCAGTTGCTGCATAAAGGGCATGGGCTTGTGGGCACTCCCTGACCAATAATTGTCATCAGTGATGGCAGCCCACTGTGCACACAAGGCCTTGATCTTTATGCAGCACTGCTGCACCAACTGGTTGTGCCCATGCTCCCACATCTGGCCTGACAGGCCCTCATAGATGTAGGCATTGGAGCACCTGCCCTGCTTGAACTGGCACTGCACCCTGGCATGGGACTGGCAGCTGTATGACTGAGGCAAGGCCCCACAGCATTTGCAGGCTCAGGGCAGTCTGCTGGGAATGGGCTTCACGCAGGTGGAGCTGGCCCTGCCAGCCAGAAGCTGCCTGCAGCTGGGCCTGGGGGCTGGCAAGCCTGGCTGGAGCCTGCAGCAGCATGCAGCACCCTGCAGGCCTGGATGGCATAAGCCTGGCAGGTACATGGCATTGTGGTGCCAGCCAGCGGTGCCGGGGTGCAGGCAGGCTGGGACAGGTGGACTGCAGCCTGCTTAGGCGAACAGGAAGATCTGGAGTGGCCTCAGGCTCCCTGCTGTTGTGCCCAAGGGCTCAAAATGCCTGCAGGCTTTTAAAGGCCTGAGGCAAAGGTTGCTATAGAGGCAGCCCAGCCCTGGGGCAGGACAGTCTCTCAGCCCAGAGTCCTGGGGCTAGCCTGAGGCCAGCCCCTTAGTGGGAGGGCTGACCTGGGAGCAACTTTGCTCCTGGGTCATGTCTACATGTGTGTTACTGTGCAGTAACTAATTGCATGTAAATTTAATACCTGCGCTTGCAGGTATCAAATTTATGTGTGAGCAGGGGTTTTTACTGCACAGTAAGCATGCACGTGTAGACATACGCACTTACTGCACAGTAAACTATGCTACTGCGCAGTTAAGCATCTCATGTAGACATGCCTAAAGGGATTGTTGTTAGGGTCTCACTTACAGGACTGATTCTGTATTTATGTTAAATTCATCAATTAGGGAAAAAGTCCCAGTAATTAATAAAGAAATGTTTTGTATTTTTCTCTTCTTGTTTCCCTTTTCTAGAAAAAACAAGTGAGTCAGACAAAGATCCGGGTGATCTCCACTATCCTCTTCATTTTGGCAGGCTGCATTGTCTTTGTGACCATCCCTGCAGTCATTTTCAAACACATTGAAGGATGGACAGCTTTGGAGTCCATTTACTTTGTGGTTGTCACTCTGACCACAGTTGGCTTTGGTGATTTTGTAGCAGGTGAGCATGGCAATTCCACATATAATCTAGGGGCACTAAGTGTAAGTGCCTGGGCTCCTACCTGTTGCTCCAAGGCTTTTACAAGTATGTTGTATTCCACTGAACACTGTTCTGAATCTCTCTATCTGTTTTAAAGTGCATTTGACAATAACCCAGGTGTTCACGCATCTGAAGAGTGCAAGCTCCCAGCAATGTAAACAATGCAAAACTGGGGAGCTCAGAGTGTCTCTTATTATGGTATGAATTATTCATGAGTGAAATGACTCCTCTGTTGAATCCAGAACTTCTGAATTGTGTTTGTCTATTTTGCATCACATCGATAAGGGTCCTAATGAACAAATCAAATAGCTTTAGATGGCCATGCTTGTGTGTGTGAGCCAGGCAGTCCAATATAACTGATACTAGCTGAACAGCAGAACAATTTCCATTGCATGAGTTGCAGTTTCTTCAGAGGCATCTTTCAGGATTTTACTCTCCAGCCTTGGTAGAAATTTGATATTGTAGCTATTTGATTAAGAAAAATTAACAGTGGAAGTGAAGGAGTAATGGGGAATGTGCTGGGATGCTAAGAGAATTGTATGGTTTTTCTGGGATGAACACAGTACTAATAGGAGGATAAGGATTGAGCTTAATCATTTACCAAAGAGGGAGCTGTGCTGGGATTGGTGATCTGAGAGCTGGGGAAATGTAATTTACTACCTAGTTTTGATGAGGAATAACTAGTTAGACACTAAATAGATTCTCTCTTCCCAATGGTGCATGAGCCTTCCTTCCATTAAGATTCATGGACATAACTAAGGCAGACAAGGTTCTTTGGGTAAATCTGATATCTTTTGTTAGACCAAATCAAATAGTTGGTTTAATAAATATACAATAATAAAATAAAAACCTTTCCTGGCTATGTCCTTAGACCAACACAGCTACAGCCTATACCCCTGGGCATAACAAATGCTCTGAGATAAGGATGGATCCCTGTGTTACAAAAAGATGTGCTTTATTTGTCCTCTTATTTCCTATTATACCAATGAAATCTGAGTTAAAAATATTAATATACAGCCATTTGGAGACCAGTTTTCTTGCTACAGAGTAATTTCTTTTTTTAAATGCTGCTCCTTACTCCTTTTTTGTTCGCTTTTGATACAGAAGACATAAATTATATGTGGAGATGTGCCTGAACTGAGCCCCAGATCCAAATATACTGGAACTTAAGGAAAGTTCAGAACTAAATCTGAATGTTGCAACTCTGGCCTTTCAGAAACCATCTGAACATAAAGACGTTTTTACTGTTAGTTGTTATAGAACCAGAATGTTACAAAAAGAATGTGGGAGTTTCCCAATACTTTTCCCTGCTTTGCAGTACTTTCCCTTTCCCACTGGAATTGAAAAGAAAAATAATTCTAAAAAAACAGACCTTTTATTTTAAAATACATTTAAGGTGGATAAATCTAGCATCATGTAGTAGCACCCACCTAGTGTGTTGCTAGAGCCAAAAAGTAAATAGGGTTCTTATGGAGTAAAGCAGTGTCAACAGAGGTATGCTGATTTACACTAACTGAGAATTTGGCCCAAAGTCTGTAAACTGAAGTGTTTTGTAAGTGTTTTTACAGCTCTTGAACATAGTGGAAAATATATCACAAAACAGTATTTGATAGGCTGCAGAAACATGATGCTACACTTCATTCACTGCCTGGTTACTCCATGTGACAGACCAAGGCAATCTCCTTTACAGCAAGCTTCCACTGGGACATGTGTGATCAGAATGGCCTCATTGTGCCATAGCAACGGCAGCCCCCACCTTCCATCGTTTCACACGGCTGAGAATTGGAAAGGCAAAGTGATTCATACAGTGTATAGAGGGAGATTAGCATCAAAAACAAAATTTGGGGCCCTGCCAACCCTTGAATGCCTGGGCTTTCATGGGAGTGTTCAATCATTGTAAGTACACTCAAACCTAGTCTGGGTAAAATTCATTTTAAGGGTTTATTAGAATGTATCTGATTGCAAACAGGCTGTAAAAGCTCGGGGGGGGGGGAGCATTCCATTGTAGCAGCATGCAGTGTCTGTCACTGCAAGAAAACATGAACATACACACCATATTTTCTCGCATACTATATGACCCTAAAAGAGATATGCACCTTGTTTCTGGGAAGGTATAATGAGCAAAAAAAAGAAAAAAAAGGATTTTCCTGGAATTATGACTTCAGTAGAGCAGGGCAGAGCCTAATCTTCAGCTCATTTGCACTCTGTTTCCTACACAGGCAAAAGGTACTATTTAACCCTTTTGCAGCTAAATTGGTAGCAGTATTTGGCTACTCAGACAAAAGGTGAAAGTGTAGCTGCTGCTGAAGACTGGACTTCATAGGCAGATGTAGGATTTTGAAAAGAGCTAAAATAGACTGCAGGGCTTTGAAATAGGAAAGGAGAAACCAGGAGTAGCTAACAGCCAGCAAAATTGCTGAAGAAAGACTAACTTGATTAGTGCTCCATAAAGATTGTTAAAAAGGAGAGTTTGTCATTAACACCTTTGGAGTAAAGAATGGTTAGCAGGAATCAGATAGATTAGAATTAGCCAGTTCACTCCTTCAGTGACACAATGGACTCCCTCTGTCAGCAGTGCCTGAATAGAAATGCCACTGCTGCCTGGCAGTTGGTTTTAAAATTTGGGTGCAAGAAGAATCAAAACAGGGTCTGATCACACCTCTTCCCCCCTCCACCCCTGCCCCCACCATTGTTTTGCCCCTGCTGGACTCTACCCCTCTCTTCATGCAGCTGCTGAAGGGAAGAGAAGGAAAAGACGCATCAGCTATCTTACAGCATCTTCATCTTTCTATTCTAGGCAGAAAATGAGCTTCCCCTCTTAAGAAATGCACCCAGGCTTTGGAAGGCTAATTTTGGAAGGGAATGGGGCCTGTGGTATGGGAGTAACTATGGTATCTATCAGGGGTAGTCAACTCCCACCACGGGTGCCAGAGTGTGGCACTCAAAGACATTTTGCTTGGCACTTGTGCCTCTGGGTGGATGGTGAGGAAGGGGTTGGGGCTACATGGCCAGAACAAGGATCAGGCCCTCAGTGGTTCCCCTGCTATCTGCCCTTGGCACACAAACAAGTTGAAATTTTGGGTGTTTTTGGCACTCTAGATCCAATAAAGAACTCAGGTATTTGAAGTAGGATTTAGCTGTGTAAGTCTGCAACTGCAATCCAAAACACTTTTGCTCAGCTTCTTCCTGACTCTAGATCCAGCTAAACTTTACCAGCCACTTCCTTTTTTGACAATAATATTACCTTGATGGTTAGACTTGACCTCTGCAAAAACTAGAAACTAGAAACCCTAACCCTAATCCTATACTCATCTCAGAAAATGTGTAATGTAAAGAAGAAAATTGTTGCATCATCAGCATCAAAATATTAGACTGTTTTGCAGGGTCTCCATTCAGGAAAAGACCATGTACACCAGACTAGACTCCCTTAATCATCAGGTAGGACTACAGGAAGGTACTGATTAGAACTTGAAAATACTTTCATGATTTGCCAGAAATACAGAGGGTCTCCAGTTAAATATTTAGCCATCTCATGGTTCTTAAGAATGAATAGAACAATATCTGCTTATTGCAGGGGGAAATGCTGATATCCATTATCGGGAATGGTATAAACCTTTAGTATGGTTTTGGATTCTCGTTGGTCTTGCCTACTTTGCTGCTGTCCTGAGTATGATTGGAGACTGGCTAAGAGTTCTATCCAAGAAGACAAAAGAGGAGGTATGACCACTAATTTCTCAGTAATTTGTTACTTCATAAAAGTACTTGCCAGATTGCTGCTAGCCAGGAAAAGATGGTCTTGTATGTGGAACGGATGCTAAATGATTGCCTTGATTTAGCCTAGTCACTGCCTCTTTTCAAATCTATTTTGAAATAGGTGTCATGGTACCAATTATCCTTGATTAACTTCAGCCAAAACACTATCCTCCACAATTGATAGGGAAGGGAAGAAAATATGCTATTGACTCAAGGTACAAAATGGAGGGTAGTTGCCATGGCTGAAACATTAAAGTCTGTTTTGGAGCAGATTGGCATAATAAATGTATGTAATTTAATCTCTTCATATAGCCATAACAACACCTACTTTGGGAGATTAGTTAGCAAATGCATAACCAAAGAACAGTTTGTCAGATTGGTACTGGTGTTTGTCAAGAGAGTCATTTGTGAAGTCAGCTGATTCATGTGAGGCTAAATGTATCCCTGGTGTATCTCCAAGGAGACAAATGGAGATACATCATGGAAGAATTTGGTCTATGATAGTGGACTGAGCAGCTATATAAGCCTAAATCCATTATATTCTGACTTATTCATTTGTCTTCTTTTTTTCCCCATTTCAGAAGAAATGTGGCTTCTTATTCTTAAGTCATGATTCTATATCTGTGTGCCTGAAGACACTAACATAATACAGTTGAAAATATTTAGGAACATTTGAATGGAACTGTATTTTTCTTTGGACAACCCACAAGAAATGCTGTGTTTTGAAAGTCCATGCTTGGGGAAACAAACCATTTAAGAACCGGTATGGGGAAGAGCCTCCTACACTTTGGGATGGTATTTACAAAATTCAAGGCTTTATGGAGACTTTATACTGCCACTAAAGATTGTAGTTAGTGACTTTCTGAGAAAGGACAACAAGCTAGCTGCTAGATGGTCTTTCAGGGCAAGTCCTGATGAGCATGCATGTGCAGTAAGGCTGTGCGAAGCTTTGGGTGCTG
>NW_017728947.1:85492349-85507318 GCF_001723895.1 Crocodylus porosus | reverse complement strand
CACTCCAGCTCCTGGTTGTTTAAAAAAAAAATCAACCTACTCACTGGGTGTTGCCAGGTGGAGGGGAGGGGTGATCCCTGCTGCCCCCCACTGCCCTGAACTGTGTGGGGGGCTCTGCCACAAGGCCCAACCCCCCCAACTGTCTCAGTTCCCCCATGGCTGCCTCGCCTGCCTCAGCTCCTGGCCCTTTAAAAAAAACAAAAACCCCTGACTCACCAGCTGCTGCAGTGGGCTCAGAGCTTCTAGGGGCTTGTGGAAGAGCCCCCCCCATGCAGTGCAGGACAGTAGGGGGCAGCGGGGATTGCCCCTGCCCCCGCTGGTCAGGAGCCAGTGAGTTCAGGGTTTTTTGTGCTTTTTTTTTTAAGGGCTGGGAGCTGGGGCAGTTGAGGTAGCCATGGGGGGGCTGGGATAGTGGCTGGTGGTCAGGGGGCTCATGGCAGAGGCAGTGGGGGACAGTGGGGATGGCCCCTTGTCAGGCAGTAGCCAGTGAGTGGGGGCTTTTTTTTTCAAAGAGCCAGGAGCTAGGGTTGGGCAGGGCAGCCATTGAGAGTGGGCAGGGGGATGGGGCTAATTTGGAGATTTGTCAGATTCGGCAGTAGCTGAATCTCTGAATCAGATTCAGCTGAATTGATTCAGGACAGTGATTCGAATCACTGAATCGAATCACTGTCCCCTGAATCAGCCAAATCTGAATCCGAAGTGAATACTAGCTGCTTCACACAAACCTAATGTGCAGTTTGCAGCACCTCTAAGCAGTTTGGGGTTCTGCAAACTGCACATGGCACACATGAAATTGTTTACTATGCTGCTGTTTTGCAACTTGGTAGTTCCTGGGGGTCAGAAAAAACTGGCACTGAAAAAAATTTCAGGCAGGAATGTGGCATCAGCATGTGCTGCCAGAAAGGGAGCCTGGCTCCAAGTGACTGTCTTGGTACTGCTGCTGCCCTGGGAGGTCCTCAGGACTCCAGGTAAGGTTGCTCAAGTACACATGCATGGTATGCCTGGGGACAAATGGCAGTGGCAGAAATATGTGCCACTGCTATTTGTCCCACGGGAAATGCACGCCCCTGCATGTGCATGCTCATCAGGATGGACCCTTAGGGCCAGATTTTATTCCACATTTTAGTTACAGATATGGGTAATTCTGTTCCACCCTGTTCAAGACCTGCAAATCCACTAATGCATCTACTTTTGTAACACACACTCATCTTACCCTTCGGACCGAGTCACAAAAAAGCAGTAAGGAGGAGACAGACCTAGCCAACATTTATTTATATTTAAAGTTTTTCAGGGATTCAAGCAATCTGAAACAGAATCACACTTATGTGCCTAAGTCTACTTTTGCAGCCAAGAGGTAGAATAGAACCTTGGCCTCAGTCTTTTGAAATACTTGGAATGGATTAATAAAAATATAGATGTTAAATGAATTCTTTCATGGGATAATACAGAAACTTCAGTTAGATTGCATAGCTGTAGTTGTGAGCAAAAGATAGGAATAGGCGGGCATGTTGTTTTGTTAATGCCTTAGTTATTAAAGACTTCAAAGCCCGATATAGAAGAATGCTTGTTTGCTGGTGCTGTTGTGGAGGAAGTTAGCATAATTATAGCTGTTAATTTTATCTCCTCCTCCTGTCTACCTGTTGAGTGCCTGGACCTTTTCCATCAATAATTTTATTGTTCTAATCAAGGAAGGCTTGGTAGAAGTTTGGGAATCTTTTAACTTGCAGTCCAGATATAAAATGATTTCTGGTGGTACCAAAATGTAGGAAAAGTAAACAAGGCATTCATATGGCACGGAGTCCAAACCTTGTATGATTAGAGCTTGATGACCACTGACGAATTCTGGGAAAGTTTGGTTTAGGCTTTGGATCTAGATCTCAGCCCTGCAGATTGGATGAATCTCTAATGACAGAGCATACAATAAAAAGTTTGTGGTGTTATTCTATGGAAAGATTTTCCCTGTTTTGATTCTATTTTTTTTTCTCTTGGAAAGGTTGGTGAAATAAAAGCCCATGCAGCTGAATGGAAAGCCAATGTGACTGCTGAGTTCAGGGAAACACGGAGGCGACTCAGTGTGGAGATCCATGATAAACTTCAAAGGGCAGCCACCATTCGGAGTATGGAGAGGAGGCGCCTAGGGTTGGACCAAAGGGCCCACTCATTGGATATGCTCTCTCCAGAGAAGCGCTCTGTCTTTGCTGCCTTGGAGACAGGACATTTCAAGGCCTCATCTCAGGAAAGCATCAACAATAGACCTAACAACCTGCGCCTTAAAGGAACAGATCAACTCAACAAGCATGGGCAGGGGGCATCAGAAGACAACATCATCAACAAGTTCGGCTCTTCATCTAAGCTAACCAAGAGGAAAAACAAAGACCTGAAAAAGAGCATTCCAGAGGATGTGAGGAAGATTTACGAGACCTTTCGAAACTACTCCTTGGATGAGGACAAGAAGGAAGAGGAGACTGAGAAGATGTGCAACTCAGAGAACTCTTCTAGCACAGCAGTCCTGACCAATTGTATCCAGCAGCACTCAGACCTGGAGAATGGAATGATCCCCACTGAAACCAAAGAAAGGGAACATGAAAACAAAGCATTACTTGAAGACAGAAATTAAATGTAAAAGATGCTTGACTTTGATTAATGTTAGTGTTTTTTATACACACATATATATATATATTGACACGTGCCTTATACAGACTCCTTATTCAGTCTGAATTACATAGCATCGAAGAATATTTCACTGTGCCATAATGACTAAAGCTTGCTCTGCCAAAACAAAACACAGTGCAATGGAAATAGAAAGCAACACAGGAGATTACCATGGCAAAATGCAAAGAGAGGCTTACCATGGCAATACAACCAGAGTGCTACCACCAGGGCATAATATGTTAAAGGGCAGCTATGTTAAAAGAGCTCATGGGAGGGCAAAAAAAATGGTTGAGAATAGTGTATCTTTTCAGCGGATTATGGCTACATTAATCCTCCCACTAGGAATGAAGAAAACAGGAGAAATGGTTGGAATGAACTACAGATGAGCTAGCAACGTTTAGTAAGGTTTAGTTGACGTTTTGGCACGTGATCCAAGCTAGATCTTTTTTCAGTTTTTAAATCAGATGCATTACCTTTCTAACTCCAAAAGAATGTCCATAGACATAAGTTCCAGCTGGATGCTGGTAGCAAAATCAACGCAGACATGTTAAAGGGTGTGATTTGCTTTTTTTCTTTAAAAAATATGAAAATACAAAAAAACCCCACACTGTTGATACTTATCTTAACCAATGACAAAAAAATAAGAAAAAGGAAAAAAACCAAAAAAAAAAAAAGGAATTTTATTCTCTCTCTTATTGGAAGTATACAATATAAACTCACAAATGCTGAAGAAATCACAACTTCTAGTGCTACAATGTTTAAAAGAGGAAAAACAAAATTTCAAATGAAGTTTTGTTTGGCACATGAAACAGTGGGCCAGCAATTTTTAAAATTTTATTGTTCACACTTTATATCACTGAAGGGAATTCAGTTTTAATGCTGTAATACTCTAAAGACAGAAAAAAAAGCTATAGGCTTTGCATGATATCAGCAATCTGCTGTTCTCTGTAGCTGAATTTGAATTTTAAAGAATAGGCATAAGAGTATATCTAAAACTAAGATGAGGGCCAGGGCAACCTTAGAATCTCAGGGCTCTATGTCCCTTTTGGTGGGTTGGGGTTTAGACATGAGCTTCAGTCATAATCTCAAAAAAAAGAAAAGAAAAAAAAAGAATATGGTAAAAAACTATGATGAACATCTTTTAAGTGCTTCTAGCTTTAAGTGCCATTAATGCTGTCATATTTTGTAACTTTTTAAACAAGTATTTTGAATAATTTATTTGCTTTCTTTTGTTTTTTCTTTGTTTGATACTTA
Organism: Crocodylus porosus; assembly: GCF_001723895.1. NCBI lineage: Eukaryota > Metazoa > Chordata > Crocodylia > Crocodylidae > Crocodylus > Crocodylus porosus. Next base: position 85,503,412 of record NW_017728947.1, on the reverse strand, counting down.
CTCTCTTCAAGATCCTTTTCTCAGTAGAATCTAAACACAAGCTCTGTGTGTTTCAAAACTAAAAATGAGACATAACCAAACTGTGAGAGTTTTTTTATTTGGTGTTTGGACATGTGGATATGCGAAGCACAAATGTCTCCTGACTTCAGAGTAAACACTCCAAAAAATGCTGTGGAATAATTAATGGGAAATGCAGATAACTTTAGACCTGGTGCACTCAATTTGTGACATGCATTGTCTGTCATTACAAGCAAAGAATTTTGCATGTTGAAAGTGGGGCATGTATGATTGCACAACTTATGTTTTTTTTCCCTGCACCTTCACTCTGTTGACCTGCAATTCTGACTGCACCCCTTACGGGTTTGCAGCCAAAGTAAGCATGGTTGTAGAATGAAGAGATGTTATGAGTCTTACAGACTGCTCATACATCCAGGCACTTTCCAGTCATGAACACATAGATTTTATGGAATTGCAGGCCACAAACCGTATGCACAGAAATGCATGCATAATTTTTGTATACACTGTTTGAGATTTCACCTGCAAATTGTTACTTGCACACACAGTTACCATGACTGTGGGGCGCAGTATGCGAAAGCACATGTAAATAAGGAATGTGCATATTTGCATATGCAATTGCTTGTGCACAAATTGCAACTCTAGGCCAAAACCGTGGCTGCAGGAGAGCAGAGGAATACTGACTATGGCCTCTCTTACTGATTCACCTCAGCTGAAATATTGTGTTGTAACTTTAATCCAGTTATCCAAATAGGCTGTTCTAGACTAAACATGAAAAAAATCATTGGTTGAAAAATTTAATCATGTGGGAATGGCTTTGCCCAATAAAGCAAAAATTGGATTTTGCTTAATCCATTGACAAATCTGTTAAGCTACAGGGACAGATTCTGGCTTTTCCAACCAGTGGCATGACGCAGAGATTTGGATGGGGGCCTTGCTATTTAGCTAGAATCCCCAAGAAACATTGAAGCTGATTTCTTTTGGAGGCTACCATGCAGCATGTATCAGACCACAGCTTTGACACCCTGGGGAGGTAGAGGAGACGTTTCCTTTCATGACAGGTCAGTGCAATGGAGATAGGGTTACGACTATGACTATGCTCAAATCCCATCCAACTTCAAATCCCAGAAAGATGCTAGCAGGGGAAAGTATCTATACAAGAATAAAAGCCCGTTTGCCTTGCCCCTTTCCTTGTGTATCTATGTAGGAGCCAAACCAAATGTGGGCCACAAGGGCACTGGCCAACACATTCCTGCTAATCTCATTTTGAATTGAGTTGCTTCTTACTTTACTACCTACACAGGCCCACAGAGGATTAAACACACCTGTCTCAGGATTGGGCTCAGTAAAGTTTTCTGCTGTTCAAATCTATGGTTTGACTTAAGTCCATTATGGATCTAGGAGCTAACTGTAGATTTGGGTTTGGATTCCAGACAAGGTTCAGAAATGTTAGATCTGAGGTTCATATCCCTGTCAGTCTGGAAATATTGTATTGCACTTTATTTTTTTATTTTGCCTGAATAGGGTACACAGAAGGAACTACTATGATTCCAAAGTGTACAGTATACGTATACTGTATTAACAATTCTCCTTGATTACCAAATGCAGAAAGATAATTCCACTGTACCTAGTGTAATTTCTTCTAGTAGGACATGCTAGGGGTGGGCAAAATGGTGGATCCAGCTGGCAGCCAGTTTCCATGGCAACCCCGGTAGCAGTTGGGGCCAGTCTCCATGGAAAACGTGGTCCTGCTGGTACAGCCCTGCTGCTTCTGGGATCTCCATGGAAACTGGCTGCAGCAAGGGGGGAAGGGACTGCTGGGAAATGGAGTCCACCACGGGCCTGATCCAGCCTGTGAATTAGACTTTGCCCAGCCCTGGCCTAGCTGCATCCTGTTTAGCACCACCCTTCAGGTAGTTGAAGGCTGCTATTAAATTCTCCCTCAGTCTTTTCTTCTCCAGACTAATTAAGCCCAGTTCCCTTAGCCTCATCTCGTAAGTCATGTTCCACAGCCCTCTAACCATTTTTGTTGCCTTCTGCTGGACTCTCTCCAATTTGTCCATGCCCTTTTGTAGTGGGGAGCCCAAACTGGACACAGTACTCCAGATGCGGCCTCACCAGTGCTGAACAGAGAGGAATATCACTTTCCTTGATCTGCTGGCAATACTCCTACTCCTACTATTGGCTCAGATTCAGTGTATTGTCCACTGCAACCTCCAGGTCCTTTTCTGCAGAGCTGCTGCTTAGTCAGTCCCCAACCTGTACCTGTGATTGGGCTTGTTCTGTCCTAAATGCAGGACTTCACAGTTGTCCTTATTGAGCCTCATGAGATTTCTTTTGGTCCAAACCTCCAATTTGTTGAGGTCTTGCTGAATCCTAAGCCTACTCTTCAGCATATCTACTACTCCTTCCAGCTTGGTGTCATTTGCAAACTTCAGTGGTGTGCTCTCCATCCCATCTGCCACATCATACTGAGTCTTTAACCACTGTAAAGCTCTCACCAATTTTGCATAGTGGCTGTTTGGGGTTTTAACTTCATCCACATCAGATTTTCTATACAGTTTATTTGCCCATTTACAAATTTTATGTGAAATAATTAATTATTAGAAATATTAGTTAATGGCCACCATCATTTGCATTAACTAAACCTCACCTTGGGTGTAGTGGGGACATTATAAATGAGTGGTGCTTTTGCTGTCTGATTTATGATGTCCCTAGAAGCTCTTGATGGAATTATGTGCTTGTTAAACCAGTTTAGTGCATTGCTTTTTTCTGTATTTTTTCTAGTAGCTTGAGCAAGTCAGAATGAGTTTGGATGACGCCCATTTCTTACCCATGAGCATCAATAAAATATGGGCTGTACCAGGATCTTTTGGGGCTAGGATATTCCCTAAACCAGGGTAAAGAAAATCAAAACTAGGTCTGTATGCTCATCTTATGGCAAACCCTGAGACATATTTATCTGAATATGTTTATATTTATGTTGTTTATGGGTATTTTTTTTTTGCTCAGGAGAACATTTATGCTGCCAAAATAAAATGAACTGTTATATTCATACCCTTTCCAGCCTCAAGAAAAAAAAGTACGTAAAGACCAGAGTTCATGCTATTTAGCATATTAACATACAGCAGTAATACAACTGACTAAACAAGTAGGAACTAAATGGTGCCCCAAGCAGCTTCAGTTCCTCCCTCACCCCTGTTTATTGTGACCCAATATTAAGGTTTAACTACTTTAGGGCCAGAACCTGCTTCTGTTGAAATCAATGCAGTCAGGAGGAGCAGGATTTAACTCATAGGGTGCATCTACATGTGCAAATAATGCAGCTGAATAAACTCCAGCGCAGTTTGTACTAGAATTTATTGCTCCCAGACACTGCATTTGCATGTGCATCTGGGATTGCAGCACGTTGAGCTGGGGTGGAGCAGCCCTGGCTGGCAGGGGGCTTTAGGGGTCAGCCTGCCAGCCCAGGGCTGTTTCACCCCAGCTCGGAGTGCTGTGGAGGGCTGGCTTGGGTATAAGGGTGTTGAATTATGGGGCTAGCCAGCAGACAACTCACACTGAAGCATCCTCATGCCCCAGCCAGTGTCATGAGCATCTACATGTGCGTTATGGTGGAGTAAATAACTCTGCCATAGGATAGTACTTGTGCCTGGCAGTACTATCCTATGGTGGAGTTAATTAGTTTGGTCCAACCTATTAGCACCGTACATGCAGACAGTCACGTTTTACTGAGGAGCTAATTAGTCAACTCTGCAGTAAATGTTGCATGTAGATACTCCCATAATGTTGTAAACCCATCTGAACAAAGACCTGTTATTTTTATGCATTTGTAAAGTGCCATGTGCACTTAATGATATGATATATGAATAAGAAATGCAAATAATTCCAGCTCCATACATGGCTCCTGAGATAATAAAGTACCCACAGAAAATGGAACCACAAATGCAAATTAACAGAGATTCCTGAAAAACAAATATAAAATGCTAATCCTAGGTAAAATAAGGTAAAATAAACCACAAAAAGAATTTAGGCCTAGATTTTCAAATTTATTTAGGTACTGAGTCCTATTTAGGCAGAGCTAGATGCCTAAATACCTTTTAGGCTGTGGGCCTTAGTGTCTGTACAATCTGCTTTTGTCACTGACAAAGTTTTCTTTTTCAATTACCTGATGCAGCTCCATAACCAAACTAGCATATGTTGCATCATATTACTGAAATCAGATGCTGACAAGGAGCAGTGGCAAAAAGCTAGTCTGGAATAGCCTTATAGTAGTAGAAATGTATTATATCTGAGCTGGGTTACACTGGATTGAATAGGTCACTTTAATTACAGGCCCCATTCATAGTGCTGGTAGGTACTCAGGATCAGCCTGCATTTGAAACGGTTGTATATATATAGCCTTGTGCTCGTGTGCACACACATCATATCAGAACATGTATACAGTCCTTGCACGAAAATCTAATGGCAATGTCCTTCACTTACGTAGTTTCAGTTTAAATTTTTGTGTTACCCCATGTCTGTATGCACCTCACATATCAACCTAGTAGTCTCAGTATAAAATATAGATACTTCTTATTTTGAGGATAATGGACGTCACTCTAGCAGGTGTCTAGGCAACTGGGATTTGGTTTTATGCTGAGCTATTTAACAGTAAATCACAAACTGGTGATTATTTAGAATGTAAGAGAGAATATTTTTTTCTCCAAAATATGTTCTACTTGCACACACTCTTTCCCTCCTCATAAGAGCTGTGTGCTGAAAAGGAAAAGCTTAACAGTGCCTAATGTGATATGCAAACCAAACATACCAGCCTTCAGTCTATCTTTCAGAGATTTCACAGATCCTAGAGTTGTGTGCTAGATTATCAATTGTAATTAGAAACAGGTATAATTTACATCTGGATTGGAATTTCTTCACAGTCTGAGCAATATTCTAGCGTAAGAGATGGGGCCCATCTTCTGTAGTTCATGCTCAAACGCGATTGACTGAAACATCCCCAAGTTCTACAGGAGTTCCTGTCTGATGTTCAGTATTGGTGGACTGAGCTGAGAAGTTACAATTTGCAGTTTTCAGCTCTTGATTTATTCAAAGTGTGGAGGTGTCTCCATATGGGATTTGAATCCAGTTTGTCTGTTTCTGGCCCATTTCAAATTATAGCATAATTAATAATTAGATTCACTTGCAGAGATGTTCTACCTATTCTTTTTCTGTCTCTCTCCCAGTTTTTCTCCCTCTCTCTTCTCTTTCTGTAAGATTTAATGGTGCTGTAGAAAGGCATTTTCAGAAAAAGGAGGATTTCATAAATGTTATTAGTCAGGGTACTGAGCAGAATGTGCTTGTACCATCTCAATAAGTTTTGCTGCTACTGTCTTTATTTTATGATGTAATGTTTTTCAATGATGGAAAAAATGCAACAAAGACCTTCTGGAGGATACAAACACTTTTCCTGTTGTTCTTGGTTTCTTTCTCATTTTATTTTCTGGGAAGAGGAGCTATCGCTCCAGCATTAGTCTTACTTTTGCATACAGCTACAGAAAACAGTGTTGGTGTCACTTGCTTTTTTTCTTTTTTCTTCTTACCTTAATATTTTTTCCCTTTGTTGGCAGAATTCATTGTTCTCTTCCCTCAGTTTTTAATTTAGGGAGCAGTGGTGGTGGGAATGAAATGATGATAGGAAGAGGAGGCACGGCAAAAACTTTTCATATGTAACGAATACCCACTAGGTCAGTGCTTTGGGGGAAATTCCTAAAATGACAAATTTAGATGTCGTTCTCCATGTGACATGTACAGGAGCGACCAATATGTAGAAAAGCAAAGATAAGAACTTCTTAGGAGCACAGTGATATCTGTCCATGGAAAGTGTTTTTCAGCCTGCCACCTGGGGACCTGCTGATTCCTGGGGATGAGGAAGAATTACTATAGGATACTAGAGCAGGGAAGAAAACAAGTTGCTTTTCCCTAGGAGGGAGAGCTGAGTTTTGCCTTCCTGGTTCAAGTTAAATCACAGTCCCCCAGCATCCCAACATGCTTTCCAGCCCTAGGCTGGGCGGTGTTGTCTGCTCCAGAGAGCAGGGCTGGCCCTGCCCCTCTGCTCCCTAACTGGAGCAGTGAGGGCTGACTGACAAGGAAAGCCTGGCTGGGGATGCAGCTTAGTCTGGGGGGAGGTGGGGGACTGCCCACGCAAACCCCAGCTGGGATTTGGGGCCAGGGAAGGGAGTTAAACACCCCCTCTCCTGCTCAAACTTACTGCTGGCTGCAACAGTGGACTACAAATCCCAGAGGTACCTGGAAGCAGGAACAGGAAGTAATGAGCAACCCTGCAGAATCCTGCTACTGGAATTCTAGACTGCAAATCCCAGAGACCTTGGGGGCAGCTGGAAGAGGAAGTGAACACACAGTCAGAGAGCCATGCTCTAGCACCCCTTGGCTTCTGGCTTGAGCCACTGCAGGCATGTGGCTGCATTTCCTGAATCAAAGGTAAACATTTGTTCACTTCTGTTTCAATTTAATCTTTGTAGCTTAGACTGAATAGATTCAGGCTCAGGCTTTTTGACTGTCTATACTTAGCCTTTCTGTAGTGAATCCTCATTTGCTTCCTTGCTTCCTTTTGGGTACCTCTTGTTTGCTCCAGCCTGCTGCTGTATTCTGTCTCCTTCAAGTTGGGGCTAATCTTTCCTTGCATGGAAAACAGAGCAGCTCCCTTCAAGCAGCCAGGGGACATGAGTCCCAGCAACCGTGGGACCAGAGAAGAGATGGTACAGCCATTTCTCCTTAAAAATGAAGAAACAAGAGTATGAAAGCATGGCAGCACTTGCAACACATCTATTCTTCCTCAGAACCTTTGTGCAGGATGTTAAGAGTTACACTGAAGAACTGACTAAAGCAGGATTTACTTAGTGCTGTTTGCTGTTTTGCATAAGGGTTGCTATTTTTTAAATAAATTGTTACAATGTGGTAAGCAGATAGATGCTTCTTTTAAAAATATTTAAATATAGAACTAGAATGCTGGAATTGAACTCAACAGGAAGGAGGATCCCACACAACACTTTACAGCACAATACTTGGCCAACCAAGTACCAAGACACTTTCCCAAAGGCATTAAATATCTCCTCAGATTTCACACAATTTCCACAATGACCTCTGTAGCATTACCCATAGGCTGCCTGTACCCTCTGATTTTGACATTTTTTGTATACTGGCACCCCCTTTGTGTTCCTCCTTCCTTAGCAATGTCCTTTAGTGAGAGATGGACACCTTTAATGTGGGATGATGGGCTTATTGTGTGGATATACGCCAAATGCCATCCCAAGAAGCAAGAGGGATCCTACCTCTGTAACCCAGTGTACAAACACTTCCCTAGAACAAAGGAGTCCTGAGTTTTGGGCTCTGCCCATTATACTGTCTATGCATTTTATCCCATGACTATTTCATGTAATACCAGCAGCCTGCATAGGTTTAGAAATCTAATAGAGTAAGTTTTTATTGGTTCTACCTGTGCAAATCTGCTGGCAGCAAATAAGGAAGCACAGATTCCATGGCAAGAAATGTCCTGCAGCCCTTCTGTTCCGAGTGATGATATGTGTGAAAGTGAGTACCCTGCCTGATTCAGAACCCAAACTTGCAACTGAGATAAAGCTCATATAATCACTTCACATATAGTCATTATGATGCAATAACAGGGAGGAGGCTTACTATGTTGTTTTGGCATCATTTTTAAGACTTAGGGCATTGTTCAAGATACTGCACCAAGAGAGGTGAGAATTCCTGAAATGACTGTGACGTCTACCAAAGTACTTTTTAAGATCTCAGACAATCCAAGTGACACCTCTATTGGTGTGAATACAGCAGTGCATTTTCAAGGAATTAAGCACACACTAAAATTTATAATGCATGTGTTAATGTGAATTTAAACATTTTCTCTGGTACACAGGCATTTACAATAAGAAATATATGCAGAAAGAAAAAATGAGATCCATGTGGGAGGTGCTGCCACTTACTCTTCATATTGACATACGTGGTATCATTTGATGGGGACGGACACTGTGTTATGTAGCCAATTATATTATTTGACATCCTTTTTTCCCTATGGTGAAGCTACATTTGATAAACTAAATACAGTCTGTCAGGCTAAGAAGGCTACTATTATCAGTTTCTCCTTGACTCCCTTCTTCACAACTGTAAAGCTGCATTTTTGAATGATGTTTAAGACAGCTTTTATTCACTGCTTGGCAGATAGCACAAACTGGCTTTTGCAAAGGAATACAAAAATTTGTTACCTGAAGTCTAGGTTTATCTTGGTAATTAACTGGCACTAGCACAGAACTTCTTAGCCACTGACTGACCCTTCCCAGTATGGCTAGGGACAGACATTCAAAAAGCCTGAGTCTGAATTGATTCAATCTTTGAACTGATTTGGAGGTAGATAAACATTCCCTTTTCATTCCAGAAATGCAGGCACATACCTGCAGTAGCTCAGGCTAGAAGCCAGGGGGTGCTAAAGCAGCCCTCCCTTCCTTTGTGCTGAGCTGAGCTGAGCTGAGGGAGGAGGGGCCGTGGCCAGGCTGCAGCAGGACACTATTATTAGGGAGGGGTTCCTCCCGCTTCTGGCCAGTCCATCAGAGAATGTTTATCGCCTCTAACTCTATTTATCAGCCCATTAAGAAAACAACAGAGGGACATTTTGTTGATTCTGCCTTTGTCCCATGTGCCACAGCTTGGAGGTAGCCAGCATGTGGTCTGCCAGCAAATGCTGAGAGGTGTTTGTGAGGGATGGAAAATGCCTGCTTAGCAGAGAGTGAGGAGGGGGGCAGAAGCCAGGCAGATGCCTGCAGAAACTGCAGGAGCTGCAGCCAGGCAGCAGAGGGGAGGGGCCAGCCCTGCCCAGCTCAGAGAGCATGCTGGGATGCTGGGGGAATCTACTTTATCTTAAACTAGCAAGGGGTCTGGGACAGACTTTGCATAAACCGGTTTGAGCCAGGTCAGTTAAGTCTGATACTACATTCAACCAGGTTTATCTCAAACCAGTTTCAGCCATTTTCAGACTGGTTTACGTCCACTGAACACCTGTATTGTTACAAGTTTAAACCAGTTTTTGATCACTTAAATTGGTTTATGTGTAATGTTTTGCCCTAGCCTATTGGCTCTTTATTAATGCTGTTTTTCCTTTCTGTTGCTCAGTGTAAGATTGAAAGAAGAGAAGTATTTTATTGTTATAGATCAAGAGTTTTATGTGTTCTGACTTCATGGGTCTCCTTTGATCTATCAAAAGAGGCTTATTTCCCACTCTAACGCATGTCTCCCTTTCTACACACCTATCCTTAATAGCTTGGCCACAATTCAGTCTTCAAGTTCTATATGAAATTCTCTAACCTTATTTTGCTTATCTCCCATATAAGGAAAGTGGGCAAACAATCCAATCTGTTCATTGCTGAGGCCTACATTCAGATTGTGCTTGGCATTTTCTCTTATCCAATATCATTATAAGCCCCCACTGTGCATCCTGTTTCTGTTCACTAAGAATTATTAGGTCTGGTGAAGGGACTATCTGCAAGAAATTTGGCTTAAGCTCCCTGCAAAGTACACAGAACACAAGACACTGTTTTCCTTGGGTGAGGAGGGCAGCAAAGACAAAGAAAAACAGGTGCCACCTGTAATGGAATATTGATCAAGCTTGTTCCTATGTTGAGTCCACTCTTTAAGAAGAACCTGGCTCAACGGTTTTATAGGTCTTTTCTCAGAACTGCGTGTCTAGGTATTTATGCTCCTGCTTCCATACACCCTTAGCAGTTCCCTACAATTTTGAAGCAATAATAATGCTTGTTTCAGCCTCAGCTTAAAACAGCTCCTAGGTAGCTGTGTATCTTCTTTTGTTTTCAAATTCACATATGCTAAACTCACACTGACAGCCAAAGACCTGGAAAAGTAAGGAGGCCTGGGGCTTGCCCTTTGGTCCTTGCATAATTTTTTAAGAGATCTGGTAGTGGCTGTGTGTATAGAGCTGTAGGGTGATGAGAGCAGTTTTTCATTTTTGCCAATGTTAGCCCTTTACAGTGGCCTGCAAAAGCTTCTTTACTGGCCTCTTCAGAACAGTGATTGTGGGGAGCTGCATTAGCAGCATGCTTGGGCAATTGGATAGCCAGAAAAAAGACCAGAGACCTTTATTGTTTTGACAGCTCTGCTGGATTTTGACATGACAGTTGGAAAATGCTGCAGGCATTTTGAAAAAGATATCATATCAGGTTTAAAAAGAACAGGTGGGTAAAATTCAAACGATTTGCAATGCGGGGTCTCTTCCAAAACATACAGACACATGCTCAAGCTCTCACAATCCTTGGAGTACAAAACTGAGCTGAAGATCTTGCTTCTATGTCCTCTCCAGGGGCATAACTAGGGCTGGGCAGCCAGTGCAGCCACCCCAGCTACCAACATAGTGGGTGAGGGGCAGGGGAAAAATGGCTATTGCTGCTGCTGCACGATCACACTAGCATCACTGCATCAGTCAGAGGTTGCTGCTACCCCCATGTGCCACTGCACCAGGCTCTGGGATGTGTTGTTTAGCCTCTCATGGGCGAGTGGTGCCTCCTGAGTCTGGTGGGACACCTGCAGATTGCTGGCAGCATTGGTGGCAGAGATGGCCCTGTTGGGGGGGGGGCCCACCCCCGTGTCTGCCCTGCCATTCGCCTATGATGCCTCTTGTCCTCTCTCTTGGTACAGACTCCTAGGGTATGTACAGAAATTACATTTAGATTGACCTAACTAGGGTTAGGTGAATCTAACTGTACATCTGTGCCGGTGTTTGGGGGAGGGAGAGGGAGGAATTAAAAATGGGTAAAAATGGTGAGCCTGAGCTAAATTAGTTCACTTGAGGAGGTGAACTAACTTAGATTGGGAACAGGTTTTAGCCCAATCTATGAAACCTCTCTACACATTCAGAGGGCAGACCTGGGCCTGAGAAGCCTAGGTGCTTGTCCCAGCCCCGGGGCTATGTTGTTTCTAACCTACCCCCCCACCCCACCCGGGTTGGTTATTTTTAGCCTCCTGACTCT
>NW_017728947.1:85473348-85491859 GCF_001723895.1 Crocodylus porosus | reverse complement strand
ATAGTGCCTGCTGCGGGTTTTCTCGGCGGCGGAGCAATCTGAGATTTTCTATCTCTGCTCTGACCCTATTTGCAAATACACCTTTTGTGCTGCTAATAGTGTGTGCCTGAGAATTATTATTATTTGCGAGCCTCCAAAAGAAATGAACCGCAATTTTTGCATCACATCCATGAGGCTTTAAGTGAGTTGCACAAACATAGACTGGGTGCAATGAATGACAGTAAACACCCCTGTTGTCTCCTGTGATGCCTCATTATTTCAGCATTTCTGTTTCTGACCCTGCTGAAATGTGGAAATGGTGAAACAGCAAAAATGAAAGGTAACAGAGAAAATAGATGTAAGAGTAGATTCAATTTAAGTTTAATTTGTGTGTGAAGCAAAAACAAAAAATACCAACAACACTTTATTTTGATATGAATAAATAGCCAATGAAATCTTGGTTTCAAATGAAATATTTTGTTTGACCTGAAATGAAACATTTTGCTTCAGTTTTGGGAAGTTTCTATTATTTTCAAAGTTAAATTCTATACAAAATAGCTGGCATTATTATAAAACAACACTTTGTCTTCTTCGGGCATACTCTTCTCCCGTTTTGTGTTTTTGCTATAATCACTTGATAAATATGACGTGATTTTACACACAGCTTCAGTAACTGTGCATTTTTTTCATTCAGTAGAATGCTCCACCAAAACTTTCTTTAAACTACAGGTAGAAGATAATATGGAATTATGGAAACAGCAGGAAGTAAAGAGAGCTCAGCTGGGGCAGGTTTAGGATGTTTTTTTTCCTCTTCCTATTATACAAGAAGGTCACAGGGCAACTGTGAAATATGCTATCAGGAATTCATTTGAAAAGGAAGTTGTGGGAAAATGCAGGCAAAAGGCAGAACAATTTAACTGGTCATTTGTCATTGATGGGTTTTATGTTGAGACTGGTTTAGCGCTTGGAAGCAATTGGATGAGGCATCCAGTAACTGAATTTTTCTGGAGCACAGATAAGTCTGCATTAACGTAGGTTATCAACATGATCACTGAGTGGTGGAAAGTTCCTCAGCAATGTTGCATTTGATTTATGGAGTTGCTTCTTGACAGACACTGTTGTCATCAGGTAAAAAATGATGTTGGTACAAAAATAGAACATATGCCTCAAAGAATTTAAGTAAAATACTTGTGAAATAGAAAAATGGGAAGAGAAAGTTCTATTGTTGTAGCATTATAACTAAGGCTTACTATGTGTTTATTTACTTATTTATTAGCATTTCTAAGAAGCCCATCAATGTCTGGCTCCCATACAAAATTAATGAAATTGTGCTTAGATCCTTGCGAAGGAGAAATATTATTATCTCTTTTTTACAGATAGGGAACTGAGGTACAGCAAGAATAAATAACTCACTGGGGGTGGTCTGAAGCAGGGCACAGGAGTAGAATCCTGATTCCTTTCCAGATCATCCATCCCTTGGCTGGGCTTGCCCCTTCATTCTAACTCCCTTCTTTCAATTGAATACAATTTCCTTAATAAATTAAATGCTGGACCTGAATTTTCATAAAGTACCATATACTTCTATATGGCATAGAAATATTAATATTTAGTGTATGCAGTAAATTGCATATACCAGCTAAGCTAAAAGAATATGACCACGGCTGCAAAGTCAGGCACTTAAAACTAAGGGAATATTAGACTTAAGATTGCTTGTGCATGGGTACTATGAGATAATGTTTTGAATTCTGTGATTACCTGCTATTTTTCTATGGGATCACTGCCTCATTCAGTGCCTATAGCACTGTGCTGAGGTCTTCAATATTTTCATTACTCCAGATTGTTCATTACACAGCTCTAGGCCTTATTTACCACAAATTGTTGAAATGCTGCTCTGAAGTCAGAGTTATTAATATGTGTCCTGGCTTTTCTGTAGCACTCATCATTATACCCTGAGTGCCTCGTGAACATGAATTAACTCTTCATGTTCCAGTGAGGGAGGGCATCATCCCAGTTCTACAGTGGGAAAACAGGCACAGAAAGAGGAAAGTCAAAAGTGCCCATATTGAAAAGGCTAGCGTATGATTGTTCAGGCTCCTTGGAAATATTTAGTGCCTTTAATGGTAAAAAAAATAGCTCCTATTGACTTCAGTTAGAGCTAGGAGTGCTGAATGCTTCAATGGATCAGCACTCCAGGTCTCAAGTCAAGAACTTGATTTGGTTAGCGACTCCCTGTAAAAAGTAAGTGACTTGCCTAGGAACTCTGTGGGAAAACCTGGACAAAGATCCAGTTTTCCAGTATGGCATACTTGAGTAGATCCTTCCTTTTTCTGCATTTTCCTTTTGCATTATACATTTTCCAATCTCTACAACAAATGAAATCAGGTTTCCAAAGACAAAACCTTCCTTTAATATCTGGCCCTAATTTATCCAAGGATTGTAAAAGATCCCATCTGATAGCCTGCATAGTTCTCCTGGCAAAGCCCACAGCATGATCACATCTCTACCCACTGAAGGAGGCATCAGCCAGCAGAATTTCTGCTGTTTGGAGTAGCTGGTATTACTTTGCCAGATGAACTTTTGGCATTTGGGTGAGTTGTGTCTACATCAGGGGCCGAGCCTCTGTAGCACAGCTATAGTAGTTTGACTAAGTCCTTGTCTGCTTCCTTGGGCTCTTCATGTAATCTTGGACTTCCCTTCAATATTCCCCACGACTCCTTCCCTCACTCTCTCCCCCTTTATTAGTTCCCCGTCCTAGCTGCTTTGCCCACACAGCACCAGTTTTCCCAACACCTCAACAGTTAGTCTGATCTGTCTTCTCAATGCTCAGTTGCTCTGGTGGTAAAAGAGCATGCGTAGCACTCAACCTGAAATTCCTGTGCCCCAGGCCCCTGCTCTCTCCTCCTGCAAGCAGCCTGCTGGGTGCTTTACAGATGTGGTCCGCTTTTCCTGTCTTGCTTTGACACACAAACCTACAGTCTGAATAGACACTGAATCTAAGAGGAAGGGGAGCAACACTCAGGCCTATATGCCTCCCTGCCAGGCCTGGTGCTGGCCCTGGAAGCAAGCCCTGCCCATTTCCTCCCTCTCCACTTCTGCCTAACCCCAGCAACTAGGTGGGGTATATTGCTCTGCAGGGGGACCATAAGGTTGACCTAAGATATTTGCTCAGAACCCCTCTGAGCCATCTACTGTCTGTTTGACGGGGTCCCGTGAGAGTGTAGCAGCAGGAGGAGGGGTGGGCCATTTCTCAGCAGCTCCCTGGGGGTGTGGTATACTGTGACAGTGCAGGATCCTAGGGGTGGCCGTGATCTCCCCTAGCGCCCCCTACTGTGCCAAGTCGGTGTTAAAGCACCCTCACAATCTCACCTGCCTTGTCTTTGATGTTCTATAGTTATGTAGGGAGGCTGCCCGTCATTCCCTTGGCTACGGTTCTGCTGGTTGCCTTGCAGCCCTGTTCTGTAATGGGGTTCCAGGCACCCCAGCCTTATGGGCTACGCGTGGCTCCAACCGTCCCTGTACCACACCCCAAGCCTCACAGATGGACCGGACGTTGTTTGGTCAATTTCACTCTCCTACGCCCCCCCCGCACATCCAGCTTGCCTCAAAGCCGTGCTCCCTGGCACTCGTCAATCTGTCCCCACTCTGGGGCTTCTCGCACCACCCGCTCTGGGGCCTTGGGGCTCACGTGGCCATAACCATGCCTGACCCCCCCCAAATCTGCTCCTCAGGTCTTAAACCTCCTGTGGGGCTCAGGTGGCCTTGGTCTTACTTGTCCCCCCCAATCCTCTGCTCCCTCTTCTCAGGGCTGGGGTCAATGGACCCCTGAACGTTGTGCCCTCTGGCACCGGGGTCCCCACACTACCGTGGAGCCCCTATGAGGCCTCCTCCAACCCCTAATAGCCTCACCTGGTCCTCTGGTTTAACAACAACAACAAAAGCAATAACACAAGCCAATCGGCTATAACACAAATCTAAGCCTCATGGCTAAATGTTCTCCAAACCACACCACTAGCGGCTTGTACATCCAGGCCTTTTCCCTTTCCCACGTTCAGGGCTGAACTCTTTCTCTTAGGCAGTACTCCGTCTTCCTGGCTGCCAGCTGAGAGAGAGGACTTGCAGCCTCCAGTCTGTGTTTTATAGCAGGCAGCCCTGCCCCCTCCGGTCAGCTGAATCACCAGGTGTGGGCCCTTAGCTCCTCCTGGTTGCCCCTAGCAACCAGCACCTGAGCCCATACTGCTGCTTTCCAAGTTGCAGGCACCTTAGTGCCCTGCTGCATATGCACTTGGGCAATGAAGGGTGTGGTGCCTGGAGAGTGCAGTTAGATGCACATGCTGTTGGTTCTATAATTGTAGCACAGAATACGGTTATCCCTTTGGTGATAGGAGTCAGCAGTTTGTGGGCTGATAAACCTTTAGTTGGCCCTTAACCTTTAGCACCTCACTTTTTTTCATATACCTCACAACCAAAACATCTATGGAGACAATATAATATCATCATATTTTCTTTTCTCTGACACTGTTTTGCAAAGAAAGTCACTCTGTGGCCTTTCTCAGGAGAAGCTGACAGAATTGTGCAGTGTTAGGAGCTGAATAGGATGTCTGGGGAACAGGAACGAAATTCTGGTCCCAGTGAAGTCAATGGCAAAACATTCATTCATTTCAGTGGGCCTGAATTTTACCCTTGGATTCTGTGCCTAACTTTAGCCAGCTGCTTCTGTGGGCCACTAGGTATGTGAGGTAAAGGTGTGATGGGATCTGATGCATGATCTGTGCAATCTTGCCTCCTGCCACATGTGCCTGGCAGGAAGCATAAAGGTAGAATCACAAATAAGAACTCATCACCTTATTGCTGACGGAGGGGCAGCCTGATCCTGGGCTCCCCTGCACTGACCAGAAGCAAGCTGCCATGGCTGGGAGCCCCCTCAGTTGAAGGGGCTCCCAGCTGTGGGGGCATCCCAGGAGTCTCCGAAGCAGGGAGATGGCAATTGATGCAGTATCCCAGCCGAGGGGCACAGTCTGAGCCTCAGGGGTGCATGAGGAACTCCCATGGCTGGAACAGCACATCAGTTGTGGGCTTGTAGCTGCGGGGGCAGGGGTGTATGGGATGTTCACGTGGCTGGGACCCCTGGCATCTGATGGGGCTCCCAGCTACCAGAGCAGGTGCCCTTGTGGCTGGGAGATCCCAGGCTCAGGCATATGGGCCCCTCCAGCTGGGAGCTCTAATCAGCTGATGGGTCTCAATCACAGGGGCCTCTGGCCTCGTATTCAATTACTGGCATGGTAGGAAGCAGCTAGAGAGTTATTACACATATTTTGTGGGATAACTTTGTAGCATATTCCTCTTTTTATCATGTGGTTAATTTATTGAACGTGTCCAGGTGACCACTTAAGACGTGATTATCTGGTTAATCACGTCTTTAGTGTAACATGTAGATGAGGCCTGTGACTTTGTGCAACTTAAGTCCTGTTTCTGAGCTTTGGTGTTAAATGGGGCTAATGATGCTTACTCACCTTTCCAAACCCCTTTCTAAGCTGTGGTGAAAGTTCTGTGCAAGTGTGGGCTGTATTATTGCTGTTTTATGTCCCAGCACTAAGAGTGCTTTTCATGTTGAGTGTGTGTGAGATGCTCTTTCTGCAGGTTAGGCTTGGTAATAACCCATTAAAAATAATGATTGTGTTAAATGCTGCAGACTGTTCCTGCTGATAAAATAAATCCACACTGTATCTGTTTCCTGTCCATTTGGATCCAGACAAGGCAGTGCAGTTACTGACCCTTGCAAAGTATTGCAGCTCCTTAGGGATCATGTACAAAGCAACCCAGGGCCTGACCTCTCTTTGTGGAGATGACTGATGATTTGGAGCATGCATATAGAGGAAGGAGAAGGACCCTTCATACAGCCCTCATTAAAATAGCTTTTCCTGAAGCTACATACCATCATTTATTGTCAACTGTGGCTGTGGATGATAAACTGCTTTTCTTCTTCCTGCCTATGTTGGTTGTAGACATGTTTAAGTAAAAGGAGTATTGAACTTAGGTGAAACCCTAAGGTGGACCACTTCTACATTAATGGCTTTCTTATCTCTTTTTTTTCTCATCATGCTAACCCAGGGATCTTCTGTCTGGCCAGTTTCCTATTCTACTGTATGCTCCACTGATTAATCCATGGAACATTGGATACAGTCCACTCACATAGTCCAGAATCTTCATCGTTTGAAGTGTTGATGCACTGGTTAG
The DNA here is from genome assembly GCF_001723895.1 of Crocodylus porosus. Taxonomy (NCBI): domain Eukaryota; kingdom Metazoa; phylum Chordata; order Crocodylia; family Crocodylidae; genus Crocodylus; species Crocodylus porosus. The sequence goes on along the minus strand of NW_017728947.1, from coordinate 85,485,646 downwards.
ACATTGGCTGCATCCAGATGAGCACAGCCATGTGGTATGTGGTGCCACAGACCTGTTTGTGGTGCCACATACCACACATTCAGGTGTTCTCCGTGCTGTAACGTAGCAGGGGGAGGGGGGGGGGGGTTGACCCCAGGAGATCCCACGGTCAAAAAAAGCTGTGCAAAAAAAAAAAAATTATAATAAAAAAAAGGGGTGGCACATGTGGGGATAGCACATGCTGCCCAAAACCAGAGCCTGGCTGGCTGGAGCCACACTCACAACTGCTGACCAGGCTCTGAGCAGCAGGATTGATGCAGCCCCAAGAGGCCCCCAGGACCCCAGGTAAGGCTGCTGGGGCCAGCCTTACCTTCTTTCCAGAGTCCAGGGATGAGCTATCAGGGGACAGATGATCTTCTGATTATGTAGTTTCTCCCTGCAGTAGAACTCCTCCCAAGTCAATGCAATGGTGCAACATAAATTAGCCCATGCCTAAAGCCATCTTTGCATCTCATGTTTCTTTATCTGTCCTACTGATGTCCAAAGCAAGCTTAAAAAATTAAAATAACATACTACTCACTTCTTCCCCCTCACCCAATATTAACCATAAGCAAAGGATTATATAGATCTGGTCATCCCAAACCCACTGATTTGAGGTTATATTTACAGGTAGGGAATTAGTGGAAATTGGTAACAGTGGATCTGTTTGCTAATGGAACAAATGTGGCAAGAATCATTGTTTACATCATGGGCCCAGCAGTGTGGGTGCATACCCAACAGTTGCCCCAGGAATTTTGCAAGCATCACTTTCCCTAAGTGCAATACAAGGGAGCCAGCCTTTAAAGTGAAGTTGATTGAGTTGGTACAGTCTGTGCAACATTGAGGAGAACTGTTCCAGTTGTGCTTTGTCCCCCTATCCTAACTATTTTCCATGATGCATGGCCTCATTGGGTACTGTGGCACAGGGCATCTTGGAGTCTCAAAAGGTGCTTGTCACTAGGATAAAGCAGCAGCCCTGGAAATAACCATGCTGGAAGAATCTTCTAGGATATTCTGATTTCTGTGCACACCCCTCACATAGCCTTCATGCTACTAAGTGAAATGCAGCACCATAATCTGTTGCCTGAATAGTGGGGAAAACCTCATGAAGAACTTCCTGTATTAGTAAATTCCATTACTCTCAATCTGTAATATGTCCAAGGCTATGATGGCATTTAAACTTTAAGTGGGGCCAGTGCTTAGATGGGATTTCTCTTAAGAAACCCCGAGTGCTGTAATGAGTTGATAACTGAGTAAGTGGTGTTCTTTCCTCCAGGTCCTTCCTGAATCAGTATTTGTTAGATAATTTTTGGAGATGCCACATTTCAGCTGAGATAACATAACCAGTTGCGGTCATTAAATCTCCCTATGGTTAGAGCCATTTTTGGCAGGAGTTGGGAGAGAGATATGATATCCCCTGTTTCATTCCCCCTGCATTCAAGTAATATATATTATAGACTGCGAATGAACTGGCTACTGTACAATTCTGGTTTTCTGATAAGCAACTTCACGTTATTTTTGACACTGTGCCTTTTTGTTGTTTCAGAAGAATGAAGTGGTAGTTTTCTTGTATTTATGTGCTGTATTAATAAAGCACACAAATATAAAAATAAATATAACCTCAAATCAGTGGGTTTCAGTTTTCTTGTATTTATGTGCTTTGTTAATACAGAGATCGTAAGAACTAGCTCTAGCTTTCTGTTACTTCCATTCAGACTCCTTTTGCTGGAAGCATCCCTGTTGTATTTACAATGCACTAAGTGTTAAAAATCAAACAGGACGTAGATACATCTCTGTGTCCTAGATACATCATGGGAAGAACAGTTGGAGAAGTTCTTCCTACCCATGCCCACTCGCATGTGCCAAATCCAGAACTATGGTGATAAAGATACTCTGGGGCCAGCAGCTCTCAAGCATACCAGAGATGGAAGTCTTTAAAATACCTCTGGAGCATTTCATTTTCAGATCTGAAATGAGTAATCAGGAGCAGGTGGACAGGTTGCTCTTGGCGTGTCCCAGTAGAAACTCTCCCCAAAATAGGAGGACTTACGGTCCTAAACCAGTGATTCCCAAAAGGTTTGGTATGGTACACTACTGTGCTGAGAGAGCGATGGAAGTGTGCTGTGAGATGCACCTGTGTGAGAAGGTAAATGCCCTCCTTCTCCATTTGACTGTCACTGTTGTTGCCTTTTCCTCCCTTTCCTTGCCCCCAGGCATCCCCCATGCCAGCCCTCCTTCACACTCCCAGCAGCTGTGGAAGGCACATCCACTGATGGAACAGCGCTTTGCAGCCCTGCTCACCCCTTCCACTCATCTCATACTTCCTTGGCTAGCAAGAGGGGCTCTGGGACTGGTTACTGGCATGTGAGACCCTGCAGGAATTACGGAGTTGCTTTTTTGGTTAAATGTTCTAGAAAAAAACCCCAAAAACCAGAATAACTTTTCAGGTATAGAAAGTGTACTACCAATTTTAATGCAGAAAAAACCATGCCCTAGGTATCAAAAGTTTGGGAAACACTATCCTAAGTTCTGAGTTCAAGTGGAAGCGTGTTGTTTAACTGTGGAGGCATCTAAGCTCTGTAAGTGTTGCAAGTTGTGACCCTAGAGATCCTCAGATACCTGAATATTTTACTGCTGGACCTGTGCAGCAGCATCTCAAGGCAGAGCAGATTGGCACCTAGCTCATGCTTACACTTGCATAGGATTCAGACAATGGGATTTTATTTGCTTGAGGAACTCATTTTGGTGAACGGTCTTGGAGCACACACAGAGGACTAATCTCCTTACAAAATGTAGTGACAATGTTTTTCTTTTTAAATGTCATCAGGGAGGTGCTCTCCTTTCATGTAGCAGAGTAGCAGTCAGAGCACCCAACTGTGATCTGAGGCATAGAGGTTCAATTCCCCCACACTGTCTGAAGAAAGTTAACCCCATGTTTTTCATCTTCCAGGAGAATGTTGTAACTAGCAGCTTATAGGTTGTGCTGGGGGAGCAGGACTATGCATTTTCTTGCCTTTCTTGTGAACCCTGCTGCCACTGCTGCTGCTGGTCTGGGCTGGAGCAAGGATAGTGGTGCTCCATGCCCCAGACTGGAGCAGGGATGGGTAAATGGCAGCGGGGGTAGAGGCTGTGGATAGGGTGGCCATCATAGAGGACAGTCCAGTTGTCCTCTGTCCTCTATTGATATGAAACTGGATGCCTTTATGTCCTCTATTTTTCTCTTTGAGAGACATAAAGGCATCCAGTTTCATATCAGTAGAGGACAGTGGATAGAGTAGCTGGAATGTCATCCATGATGGGCACCCTAGCTCTGGAGTGGGGGAGGTGGGGGGAGGATGGGCAGGGGGCCTGAGGCTGCAGGGGAGGCAGGCAGGGGGTCAGAGGCAGTGGGGAGTGGGGTAGGTAAAAGCGTGGCAGGCAGTGGGGTTGGGGCAAGTGGTGGGAAGGGAGAGGCAGGAGGGGACAAGGTACAGGGGGCCAAGGGGCAGGGGTCAAGCTGCTTGACCCCCCCCAATTGCTTCCCTCACCACCTGCCCCACTGCCACTGCTTTTCCAACTGCAGCAGTGGGTGGGGAACAAATTTAAGATGACCCTCCAATAATGAGATTCCATACCCAGAAAGTTATAACAAATTTATACGTTGTCCACATTAGAATCTAATGGGGGGGGGTCATCTTAAATTCAGGGTTATCTTGGATTCAGGTAAATATGGTAGTCCCTAAAAGAGAATCTTCTATACTGGGATCTATCCCCAAGGTAAAAGGGGTGATTTGGCCCCCAACTCTGTTGTTACCAAGAGGTCATAGGTTTCGGACCTAAGCATGGGACAGTGGAGAGTTTTCAAAGTGTTCTCATAAGCCCTCTGTAGCTCTGCATGGATTTTAAGTTACTGTTTGAACAAGTATAGAAAATCTGACTCATAATTTTGGAGGTGCTAGTTGAATTGCTTTGTCTATGTGATACTATTGCCCAGGAAACACTCCAGTTTTCTTACATTTTCTTTTGCCCTAAACTTCCACTCAGATTTAAGTTCTTAGTGACTCCCTTTGTGGTTAATAAAGGGCAGCAGAACAGGTGGAGTAGCTTACGAAGTACCTGAATAACTTGCAGTAGATCTCTTGAAATAAAGCATTTTTTCAACTTGACTGAGAGAAGGTCCTAGCCTCAACATGGAGAAAAGGGAAGAAATAAATTATTGGCAAATGTCATAGTGTTTTATTGATGTTTATGATTTACAAAGCTGATCAAAACCAACACTACGAAATACTTCTAAAGAAACATATGGAATGCAGAGAGAAAGTCCCCTTTTCTGCAGTCCACAGTTATCACAAAAGAGCAGGAAGAAGGGATTCAGAGAAGCAGCAGCAAGTGGTGCTAGTGGTTCGACAGGTGGAGCTTTTCAGTGGGGCTTACTAGTGCCTTGTTACCCAGCATAGTTCAAGGAGGTGGTGTACTGCTGGAAGGACAAGACGATATCACAGGGGAAGTTGTTCTCTTTAATTAATGCTATCCCATGCTGGTTGCAGCTGTGCTAGCACTCTTGATTTGTGGTGTCAGCTACTTGGTACGGTTTGTCATTTGTTCTGATGCTGCTATTCTCCGCCCCTACCAAATTCTCATGTAATTATTGGTTTGGGAAGTTAAAAAGTAATTTCTTGCTGGCATTGTTTTTAATAATACTATAAAAGCTTTCTGGATTAGTCTGGTAGTGGCTACAGGCTTAGTTCCAACTGCAGCAAACCCTACATCTGACCTAGAGCTGAAATTATTAACTCAGACCCATTGAGTCATATCATTTTGCATTTCCTCTGTGTGTCACTCTCAGTGCTGTACCTAGACTCCTGGCAGCCCTGGGTCAACTTTTAGTATTGGGCTTCCCTTTGCCAAAGATAGTGATAATAACAGTCGGACAACAGAATTTTTTTTCCCCATTTTTATAAATTTTTAGGCCCCCTTTCTGACCAGGCCTTGGGCAGCCACCAGGTTCACCCATACTTGTGTCCAGGTCTGGTCATTCTTTCTGGAATACATCAAAAGTATTATTTACAGCATCTTTGTTGTGATAGCTCCTTCTGTATACACTGGCTAATACTGCGTGTTTGCTCTGAAAAGTGAGAGCAAAAGTAGACTTACAGGATTCTAAATTCAGTCTCCCACTGAAACCAAGCAATTGTGATCAGTTTACCAATAACAATGTTCCCTCTTCCACTTTTGCAACCTCATCCTGAGATTTGCAGATCCCTCAGGTCTTTCATTTTCCTACACATCACCTGTAATAAAGGTACTGTAAACCAGCTGATACCTCATTTACAGCTCTGCAAGTCCCTATCTTCCGTTATTTCCAGTGACAGCTGCGCAACCTATTGCTCTCGTTGTGGTTTCACAAGTGTAATTGTCTGGAATTTACTCAATTGTTACATTGGAAGGAATAAGATCAAGTTCTGCCATGTTGTTTATGGAGTGCTAACAGATATGGGAAGCAGTAGAGACTTATTTTTATTAATAAATTTGCAATGACCCTGAATATATACCAGGAGTAGCTATGTCAGTGGGGAAGGTGCCAGTATTACATGTAAATTATCAAATGAGAACTATGCATTAAGTTTTACTGGCTTATTTTCAGATGCACAGATTACCTCTTAGGTAAAAAAACCTTTCTTCTAAATTGACGGAGATAAAATGTTTAAACTGTAAAGGAGAAAATTTCAGAAGCCTTGCTCTATATATTCAAAATATAATATAACTATTACTGCATGAAGATCTGAAATGTATAGTGCATTGAGCAGAGCTGAAAAACCAGACTGTCTTCTGGAGGTGTTTAGTTCTGTACCCAATGGAATATCAATACTGGCCTGGAAAGCTTGGCTGAAAAAATCTGATTTATGTCTCAGTCTTACAGTTCCATATAGAAAACATTAGTTTCAATTTCAGATCCAGGAAATGGTTTAGGCATAATGTAATCTGAAGCCACACCAATCATATTTAAAAAGAAACATGAGGGGAAACGAGATAAATCTCTTTTCATTGTATTTCTTCTAAATCGGTTGGGGTTAAAACATAATTCTTTCTGAACTATGTCAAGGAGAGAGTAATTAAGAAGGGATAGTGAGGTAGAAAGGAATTCACCTTTCAATTTCATCCCGAAATATTCTGATTTAGTATGATGGTAAATTCCAAAGTTGTGGAAACCACACTTCAAAAATCCTCTTTTATTTGCTGTATCCTCATGTACAGGCAAATGAGCATGGCAGGGTCTAGGTGCATTAATTTCCGGACTACCGATTTGACATGGAAATTGCAGCTCTACTTTCACAGGAATTTTGCTACTTTATCAGGAAAGTCTGGGTGTGCATTTAAAATATATATGCTCAGTGTGCATATAGGTATACATACATACTATCAAATGTTTTTTAAGAGACCACAAAAAACAAAGCCCATAATTACGGTTGCCCTTGCAAACTGAATGTTGGTCCTCTTTTGTACATAGGTCATGAGAGCACATGACAATGAAACAACTATCTTTCACACAATTCCAATCTCATTCAGTGCAGAGGAAGGATAGGATTCATTGAATATGTACTATGTCAAATATTTAGTTTTATCTTCTACGCTTAATATGCTGTCACATATGGAATTGTGATATGTCCACTAATCAGACCCCAGTTTGTCAGAAAATGTGTCTATTAATCAGACCCCAGTTTTTGAAGAGTTTTGGAGTGTTCCTGGTACAAGTGCTGGAGCAGCCAACTAGGGGCTGTTCTCTGACCTGCTGCTCACAAACAGGGAAGAATAGGTGGGGTATGTATTAGCAGATGGCAACTGCTAATGAGGTGATTGAGACCAGGATCTTGAGGAAAGGAAGGAAGTAGAATAGCCGAGTAAGGCCCCTGCACTTTAGAGAGGCAGACTTTGACTTGTTCAGGAAACTGGTGGGCAGGATCCCCTGGGAAGCCAGTCTGAGGGGGAGAGGAGTCCAGGAGAGCTGGCTGTACTTTAAAGAAACCTCATTGGTAGTGCAGGAACAAACCCTCCTGATGCGCAAGAAGACTAGAAATTATGGCAAAAAACAAGCTTGGTTCAGCAGGGAACTCTTTAATAAGCTAAATCACAAAAAGGAAGCTTATAATAAGTGGAAACTTGGATAGGGAGGAATATAAGAGAGGAGGAATATATTGCATGGGCATCCAAGAATTACGTCAGGAAGGCCAAAGTGCATTTGGAGTTGCAGCTAGCAAGAGATGTGAAGGATAACAAGAAGGGTGTCTACAAGTATGGCAGCAACAAGAGGAGGTTCAGGGAAAGTGTGAGTCCCTTACTAAATGGGGGAGGCAGCCTAGTGACAGAGGTTGCAAAAAAGGCTGAAGTACTCAATGCCCCTTTTCACCTCAGTCTTCACAGGCAAGGTCAGCTCCAAGGCTACTGGACCTGGCAGCACAGTTTGGGGAGGAGGTGAGCAACCAACAGTGGTGAAGAACAGGTTAGGAACTATTTAGAAAAGCTCAACATGTAGAAGTCCATGGGGCCAGATGGGATGTGCCCAAGGGTGCTGAGAGAGTTGACCGATGTGATTGTAGAGCCACTTGGCATGATCTATGAAAACTCATGGCAATTGAAATAGATCCTGGATGATTGGAAAAGAGCAAATATAATGCCCATATTTAAGAAAGGGAAAAAGGAGGATCCAGGGAGCTACAGACCTCAGTCACCAAAAAAGTCATGGGGCAGGTCCCCAAGGAATCCATTTCTAAGCACTTGGAGGAAAAGATGATTAGAAACAGTCAGCATGGATTCACCATGGACAAGTCATGTCTGACCAACCTGATTGTCTTGTATGATAAGATGACTGGCTCTGTGGATGCAGGGAGAGCAGTGGATGCGGGGAGACCAGTGGATGTGATGTACTTTGATTTTAGCAAGGCTTTTGATATGGTTTCCCACAACGTTTTCACAGGCAAGCTAAGGAAGTTTGGGTTGGCTGAATGGACTCTGAGGTGGATAGAAAACTGGCTGGAGCATCGGGCTCAGAGAGTACTAATCAATGGCTCTGTCTAGCTGGTAGCTGGTATCAAGTGGAGTGCCCCCGGGGTTGGTCTTGGGGCTTTTTTTGTTCCACATCTTTGTCAATGACCTGGAAGATGGCATAGAGTGCACCCTTAGCAAGTTTGCAGATGATACCAAGCTGAGGGGAGTAGTAGATATACTGGGTGGTAGGGTTAGGGTTCAGAGAGACCTAAGCAAATTGGAGGATTGGACTAAAAAAAGTCTTATGAGGTTCATTAAGGATAAGTGCAAAGTCCTGCACTTAACAATCCCATGCACCAGTACAGGTAGGTGACTGACTGGCTGGGCAGCAGCTGTGCAGAAAAGGATCTGGGGGTTACAGTGGGACAAGCTGAATAAGCTGAATATGAGCCAGTAGTATGCCCTTGTTGCCAAGAAGGCTAATGGCACAGTGGGCTGTATTGATAGGAGTGTTGCCAGTAGATTGAGGGAAGTGATTCTTCACCTCTACTCAGCACTTGTGAGATGACATTTGGAGTACTGTGTCCAGTTTTGGCCCCCCCATTTCAGAAGGGATGTGGACAAATTGGAGAGAGACTAGTGGAGGGCAACAAAAATGGTTAGGGAGCTGGGGTACATGGTGCTTGAGGGGAGACACAGGGAACTGGGCTTATTTAGTCTTGAGACGAGAAGACAGAGTGGGGATTTAATATCCAAAGAGGATGGATCTAGACCAGGGGTTGGCAATTTCAGCTGGAGGGCTACTTAACGAGTTTTGGTGAGATGTCAAGGGCTGCCAGGGTAGTCCCGCTCCTTGACAGGTGCCCCACCCCTTGTCAACATCTTGAGACCAGAAGCCCCACCTCTAGCCCCTGACCTTTGCCACTGGAAGTCCCTCCCCTGCCCCAGAAGTACTCCTTTTGAGAGGGAGGGTCCTTCTATCTTGAAACTGGAAAAAAAAATCCCCAAATCATATACTAAAAAATAAAACTTCTACTATAACATATTTTGATTTTATTTTAAAATATTTTTGTCCTGATTTATGTGTGCTTGCACAGTGTATCTAGAGGCAGTTGTATAATAGCTCAAAATACAGTCCTACTTTTGTACATTGTATGTGAGTGGTAAGGGGGTATATGTGGAGGAATGTGGTTGTGGTGTGTGTGTGGTGGGGTGTAGTTATGGTGGATGGGTGTAGGGGATGTGGTTGGGGCTGTGGGAGGTTGTGGGTTTATGGTGGGTGGGGTAGGAGGAAGAGAGAGTGAAGAGAAATGGGCCTGGGCTGCTGGTTCTATCACATGTGGCTCTTACAGACTGCATGTGAGCCTCACGCAGTGCAGCTGGGAAGACCCTGAACCCAGGTTTCACACTCCTGTTGCCCTACCCTGGGTCCCCACTGAATCCAGGGCACTGACATGGGCTGCATACTCCTGTCTACTGCCTCCACTCCTCTGTCACTTCCCAGCCCCTACTGCCATTCCCCCCACCCACTGCTGCCATTTCCCACTGTCCCGCATTTGCTGCTCTCTCCCCACCACCGTTTCCTCTCATCCCCTGCTCACTGCTGCTTCCTGCCCGCTGCCCCCCCACCACTTCCCTGTGCCCCCCACCCGCCCACCTGCTGTTGCTTCCCACTGAATGGCCACAACTGCACAATGTGGCATGGAGCAAACCTGGCTCGGTGCAGGCTCCAGAGCATGGGTTCATTGTGGCAGTTTCTGCTCCCTCCTTGCCGGACCCTGCTGACTTCATGCTGCAAGGCACGGCATGGATTTGGCCCAGCCTGGGTCCTGCAGCACAGGCTGATTGTGGTGTTTTTCCCCCCTCCCTACATCTAATGCTATCTGAATTTCCATTTGGACAGAGGGAGGGTGGGGAGGACAGACGGAGGGTGGGGAACAGCCAAAGAATCACTAGGCCAGAAGATGCAGAAGCTTCCGGTTGGGGGTAGGGTGGGGCAGGGCCAGGTGGGTCTTGCTGCTCAGCCACTGGGTCCTGCCACTAGCTCCCCCTGCATCCTCCTGCCACTAGTGCATTGTCATTTTTGTCAGGCAGCCACGTGCAGATAATAATTAATTTTCTAAATTTTTTAGGGGCCCTGCTAGTCAGATACTATTGCCTGGCAGGACAGATCTGGCCCACAGGCCATATTTTGCCTGCCCCAATCTAGACTCTTTTCACTGGTGTCAGGTAACAGAACAAGGTTATCATATTCATCCAAAATGCAGGAGAATGTTAAGTTTCCAAGTTTGCCTGAGGAGATTTAAGTTTGTATCTCCTGCCTCTAAGGAAAGTGACCAATCCAGCAAGCTGTGGGATAACCTGGGGCAATGTACTCTCCATGCCTCCTTGTGGTGGGGCAACTTTGGTACCTGCCACTTTAAGAGGCTTGAGCAGGCTGCAGAGCACCCTGCAGGTGAGAGCAGAGACAATCAGGTGGTCACATGGCAGCCAGGAGGCCACCTGATTGGAAGAAGGTTTGGCAACCTGAGAATAAAACCAGGCCCAGGAAGGAAGGCTGGCAGTTGCAACTGAGAAGCTGATGAAGTAACGTTGCCCGGCAGGAAGAGTCTGCTTCCTGAACATGTGGAGCTCAGGGTAGGAACTATGGGGATGGAGGAGGTTCCTGTTGGTCCTGGGTAAGACCTGAAAGTAGACCCTTCTGGGGTAGGATTATGTGGTGGGGCTGCCTGTGGCAGGGCAGTCTCCAGGAAATGCCATACCTGTGCCTTCCCAGGGAAAGGTGATGATGGGGTGCCATAAAGCCTCAGCCACAAGTCAGCAAGGGCTGAGGCTTTATGGGTACCCTGTGGAAGGGAAAGTCTAGGGGAGCACACCCCAACAGAAGAGCTCATGGCCCAGGCCCATGAAGTGGGGCCTGAGGCCCAAAGGGTGTAAGGCCCAGTGGCCCCATTGAGGGTTGGAGTAGTGGCCCAGAGAGGGGCTAGAGGCTGAGTTCAGCCGGGTGTGGAGCAGAAAGCTGGAGGGCATATAGAATAGGGCCTGTGGGTGACCTAGGGCTGTGAGTCCAAGGTGTGTGAGTGATATAACTGAAAGGACCATGTAGAGTAGGGCCTGCGTGGGACCCACAGGGCTGTGCAGAGGAGGGCAGAATGAGTGAGGCCTAATGAAGGGCAGAGTGGGTACGGCCCAAAAAGGGGCTGAATGAATGAGTCCCAGTAAAGGAGGACGAAGTGGATGTGTCAGTCCAGTAAGGGTGTAATGAGTAATAGTGGATTTGGATGCTTTCTGTGAGGCATTGAACATGGTAAAAGGGATGTTGGAGCTGTGTATTTGGCCCGTGGCATCTGTGGTTACAATGGGCAGCCTCCTACTTAGATTAACATCACCTTTTATATAACATCAAAGGTGTGGCAGGTGAGATAGGGTGGACTGCCCTAGACAGATGGACAGGTTGATATTGAGCTCGGCTGGGGGTGGCCCCCTGTCACACTTCTGCTGGAGCATTTCCACTTGGCATGGAAGAACTAAATGTTCATTGGCCAGAGATCTTCTCTCATCTACTTTTTCGCCTGTACACATCATTCATGTGGAAGAGCCACACAACTGCTTTATTGCTGACGCTTGGCAGGTCCTCATCCTGGGTGCGCAGATGTGCTGCATCACCACACTCACATATTGGACTGACTTTTAAGCCAATCTTGTAGAGTGTAGCAGTAAAGCATCCAGCCCCAGAGTAAATCCTGTTTAGTTTAATCCATAAATTGCAGGGTAGCTCAGGATTCTGGGATGCTTATGAAAGAGATAAAGAAAGCACATATGGAAGCACAAGCATGACGCTATGACAGGAATAGGTAAAATATGGCCCGTGGGTCGGATTCAGCCTGCCAGGCCATTCTGTCTTCTCCACAGGGCCCCTCCAAAAGACAATTATTACTGGCCCTCAGCTGCCCCTCTGAAAGTTGGCAGGAGGCATAGGCTTTCTGAGGTTGTGTGCCATCAGACCAGGCCAGTACTTTGCGTCCACCACTGTGGGGCTCCCAGCACTCCAGCTGGGAGCCCCATGTGGAGGCACGGAGCTGGCCTGGCTCAATGGTGTGTGACTCCCTGCAGCTCCCAGCACTCCAGTCAGGAGCAGTGGGGAGCCATGCGTGATTAGGTGAGGCGGGCTATGTGCCACCACGTGCAGCGTTCAGCACTCCTTCTGGGAGTCGCCTGCCATCAGTCTGGGGCAGGCTGGCTCCATGCCAGCATGTGGAGCTACCAGTATTGCAGCTAGGAGAATGCACCTTTGGGATGAGCCAGGTTTGCTTTGTAC
>NW_017728947.1:85458215-85473248 GCF_001723895.1 Crocodylus porosus | reverse complement strand
CAGGCTAAATGATCTGTTCAATTCCCTCCTGACCCTAGGTACTATGAAACATACATCTGCATCCCTTCACACCCCGCCCTACACCTTCCCACAAATCCTACACCCATAATATACAAGATTAAGACTTTATTTTGAGCTATTACACAATTGCCTCTCGATATACTATGCAAACACATGTAAATCAAGGCAAAAATATTTTTTTGAAATTAAATTAAAATATGTTACAGTAGATGTTTGAATTTTAGTATGATTTGGGGTTTTTTTCCTGGTTCTAAGATGGCACCCCCACCTCCCCACCTTTCAAAAGGAGTACTTCCAGGGGCAATGGGAGGAACTTTTGGTTTCATAGTTTCATAGATGTTAGGGTCAGAAGGGACCTAGTAGATCAAATCTGACCCCTGACCCCAGCCAGGTTTCTGTCCAATCTCCTTTTAAACATCTCCAAGGAAGAGGACAGCACCACCTCCCTTGGAAGCTTATTCCGTATTTTGGCAACCGTCACTGTAAAGAGTTTTCCTGCTGTCCAATCTGAATTTGATCTCTTCCAGTTTGTGGCCCTTATTTCTAGTTACCCCGACAGGTGCCCTGGTGGCAAAGGTCAGAAGGTTAGGGGCAGGACTTCTGGTCCCAAGATGGTGATTGGGGGCAGGGCACCTGTCAAGGGGCAGGGCTACCTTTGCAGCCCTCTACAGCTCACCAGAAGTCATTAAGCAGACCTGCATGCAAAATAATTGCCCACCCCTGCACTATAGCCTTGTAGTTAGAGTACCTACATAGGGAAAAGGGGGGCTGTGTGCCAATCCTTATTCTAATGAATATTAATTATATTAATTTGATGATGAAGTAGATAAATATTCATTGGAGCAGGGACTAAAACCCAGGTTCCCTTCCCTCACCAACACTGCTCTGACCTTAGGCTATAGAGTCAAGCTCACTCTTGATGACTCAGTGACAATACAATGATGACTTGTATGGTTGAACAGTTTCATCAAGATGGATTCACAGTCCCATTGCAGAATACCTTCCAGCCAGTTGGTTAGGACACTCCTCTCCTGGGATCTGGGAATTCAAGTGTCCCACACCTTGTGTGAGTGAGAGGTAGGGTGAAAGAGAGAAGGCTGATCTAGGCACCTAACTCCGGGAGAAAGGTTATGAATCTTGATTGCTTATGCATGCTGTCTTGCTTCTGAGATTGAGAAGCCCAAATCCCAGAAAGAGGTAGCATGTAAAAAGGCTCTAGTAGCATACTAGCTTTGGCAGATTGTCTGCACAGGTGCTTAACTCTAGCCATGTATTGAACAAAAAGCCTAGGCCACAAATTTGGGGATTTATATTCCACTGGGCATCTAGACACCTAAGAGTTAGGTGTTACACAGCTACCAAATACATCCCTGAAACATGAAGATGCTGACTTTTAACCAGTTTTGGAATTATAAACTTGATTGCTAAACAACAAAGAAAGATTTCTACACCTCCCTGCCTTTCTGCCATCTAACACCACCAGGGAAAAAATCCTGCCTTATCTGCACATCAAAGAGCAACTCACGCAAAGAAACTCTCATGGACCCAGAGGAACAGACATCCCCCTTTAGCTTCCTCTGGGCAAAGTGAAGTTTATTTTATACCTATGGGGACTTTTACCATTTTAAATTTTCCCTTTGCCTGAAGAAGAATGTATGTGCCCGAAAACTTGCAAAGAAAGGTATTTTTTTGTGATTTCTTAGTTGGTCTAATAAAAGGTATCAACTCTGAACCAAGAGTTCTAGAGTTTTGCATTTCTTTTTGTTTCAAACCAATAGACCTACCAAATACATGTCTGAAACACTTTTTTAGCAGCACTTCTTTAGCCCTAAATTAAAAGTTTCTATGGAGAGATCAGGGACTGATGGGGAGTGCAGTTTTGCACTAATAGTTCTATAAATATAGAATAATGCCACTGAAATTATTATATACTAATGTAAGAACATTCAGGATCTGGCCTTGGGTGTGGGCAGAATCCTGGTCTGTATCAATAAGACTGTACATATTCAGTGTCATCAGTAAGGTAGTATTGTTGTATGCTAGTAAAATGAGATCATCTAATTAAACTGGATACATATGCAGCCAAGGAGAACATGATATAATTCATTTGCTTCACTAAGCAGAAAGAGAAGTGACTGGGTGTTTGAAGTGCACTGGATCATATAAAAATCCCATGCATGTAATCTGAATTATTGATCATGCTTTCCTTTTTCCTCTCTTTGCTTGGAGCTCACTCACTGCAATCATGCTAGCCAATATCCTATGAGGGTTACTCATACTAACCCCCACTGACAGCTGAGAACAGTATGTTAATCTAAGCTTGAGGAAAATGAGAACACAGTGTGGTTTCTAGGTGCATTCATTCTTTGTCTTCCCTTTGGAGCTTGCCAGTGGCAGTGCTGAAGTTTCTAATGGGAATGCCTGTTCATCAGAAGATGGACTGAGATCAAATGGCTCAGAAAGGTGGCAAAGCCTTTTGGTTAAAGAACTTGGACCAAATTCAAATTTATGATTTAGGGGTGACTAGCTCTTGAGCCTACCACAATTCCCTTTCAGCCCCACTTCCTCCTCAATGTTTTTAGTAAAGTTTTATTGACAATTAACTTTTAGAAAAGGCTATTTAATCTTATAGGACCTTCTATCATAGTAAATGTCATGGCAGATGTTGCTTGTCTGTCATGGGACCGTTGTTTCTAATATGCTGCATCTGTGGGTAGTAAGCAGCAAGAGTAGATGAGATGAACCCTTACATGGAAACCTAGGATTTGTCAGCCCATATGGGACTAACTGTCTTTCATATCAGGCATCCTGACTTTGATGATTCTTGATGAAGAAGAAGAAAACATGGCAATGTATCTCTTTGTTTAAAATTATGCATATGGCACAGGAGAGAATTCATTGTTTCTAGTAATTATTAGCTGACGCACTGAAGCATGAGAAGCAGAGGCATAGCCAGAATGCACAGGGCCACACCGACTGTTATGGTGTTGGTAGCTATTTTTGCTCTTCCTTGATCCCCAAAGGTGGCTGCTCCCCTGCTGTGCCCTCCATTTACACTACCAATGAGAAGTTTTAATGATTAAGACATTTTGGCATCTTTTAAAACTCCGTTGCCCCAATGATGGGGAAAGAGAGATGCACTTGTTTCTAAACAAGAGTTGCTGGTTCTTTAAAGTGGCAAATTATCACGTAGACATCTGAGTAATTTCTGCTTAGCTAGCAGTTGTGCTGATAACTTAAAGAAACCTGGAAAGCCCTATGGCTTCCTAATAGGCAGAGGTGGATTAAAAGTTATTGGGCCCTGGGCAAACACAAAATTGGGGGCCCCCTCTAGAGGTGCACCAGTGTATTGGTTGCATATCAGATCAGCACTGATAAAAGGAAAATTAGTATTATTGGCTGTTGGCTTTTATTGGCCAGTGTAACTGATACAATGTCACCGACAAATGGTGCGTGATTGCAGCCAGGAAGCTTGGAGAACAGCATCTTGCCATTAAGTCTATGGCTGGGAAGGGGCGTGGTGGGGAAGGGAAGGGGCGTGTGTTTGGGGGCAGATCAAGGCCTCCATGGTGAGAGAGGGGCTAGGGAAGGGGCAGGGGCAGGTACTGCCCAGTCAGGGCGGTGAATGCGACCCTGGGCCTAGAAGTGGGACAGAGCCATGGACAGCTCATCCGGGGTTGTGGGGAAAGCAGCTCCCCGCTGCTGTGTTCACCCCCAGGGGAAGCATGGGGGCATGTGCCCCTCCAGATTTGTGCATAGGGTGAGGGCAGGCTGCCTGCTGCAAGCTTGGGCCAGGAGCTGCACTGGCCTCTTCTCAGTTGTTACCAGATTTGCTTATCACTTTGGGGTGTGTTCATTTATTAGGGATACATTTCTAGGGTCTTTGTAATTCTATCAATGTGCTGCTTGTGTTACTTGTGTTTCTATATGAAGCTCTATCTTTCCCTTCTACAAGTCCTCACCCTCAATGGAGCTACCTTGTAGGACTCTGTTTCAGTGGGGCTGGGTTCCTCCAGCCACCAAATCAGTCAAACAAACACACACACACACACACACAAATGTGATATGCCTGACCCGGCTGGGTTGATCAGCATATACAGGCTGACACCCTCATATGCCAGGAATCAGTTCATTAAGGTAACAATAAAATGCAGTCAGACACAAGCACACAGATGAACAGAATACCTCTGAATCTGGCTGGGTGTCTAGCTGACACCCTCATGGGCCAGCAATGAGTTCATTAGGACATGTCTGAGCCAAACTGGGTCAACCAGCCTGTACAAGCTGATCCCCTTATGTGTCTCAAACTCAGCACATCCTAATCTTTTGCCCTAACTGTCCTTGTAGTGGTAGCCTCTTGATGAGTGAATCCCACAGTATTTCTGGCCTTCACAGGGATCTTTAGCTTACGTAAGAGGGGCGTTGCTGCAGAGCAAGTGGGGAAGGAGAAGTAGAGAAGGAAAAATACACCCAGTTACCACCAGTTTCATTATAAAAGTTATGTATTGCTAAATATATGAAATTTATAATGGTACTAGTAGTAATAGACATGCAAGAAAAAACAAACAAAACAATTACAATATTACCCTTGTTTAATTGAGTATTTGGGGAAAACTAGCTCAAGCTTAACTAATACAGTTTAAGTTCAGAAAGCTATGCCTAGAGAGAAAAAGAAAACGAGAGAGAGCGAGAGCTGGGATCTCACCATGCCAAGGCACTCGGGTGATTTGTTGACAAGCAAAGTTCCCAACATGATCGTTGAAGGGAGACGATCTATTTATCCCAGCTTCTCGAGCACAACAGCTATTTGCTGCTTTACAGCTTTCTTATACCCTTAGTCTAGCCTCTTCAAAGCATTCTTTTAATTGTGTAAATCAAGAGGGTCCCAAGCCATAACTGACAGGGAAAATCCTGCTATATAAACAGTTCCAATTTAAATGAATTACCTTTCTCAGTGACAAGGGGTTATCTGGTTTGGAACATCTCAAGAAACTGATTAACAACCAGGAAAAACGTCAAGTTTTAAGGAGTAACCAGACACCTGGGAGCCAACTTGAAATTATTATGAATATAGAAAATATACTGGAAGGGATACCACATTGTTTCTTCTCAGATGGCCTAGCTATGCTTGCACTGGAAGTCAGCATCTATGTTTTGTATTTTACCTGTTGTGAATAAGCCTCAGCTTGGCATGACTTTCAGATTTTACCGTAGTCTTTTAACAGACTTAAGGGGATTCCTTGGAGTGTTCATAAATTTGGTGGGGAGGACTTCCACCAGTCATCCCAGGAAAAGTATGACAACATTTGTGGTCAGGGCTCCAACGGGCTGGACGCTGTGATGAACCCTTAACCGTTGTTCAAATGTCGCCCATACCCCCTCTGACTCGGTCTCTTGCCTCAGCATCCCCTAACCCAGCAACCGAGTTTCAGTCACTCAAGTTTAAATAGGCCTCCCATACTGGGACTGGGGAATTTATGGCCAGAGATGCCCATTAAACTTTTCTTCTGCTTAGTTCTGGGTAGATGAGGTGTGTGTGTGTGTATGTATGTGGTGGGGGGATAGAAAGAGTCTTTTGTAAGTCCAGCAAGCTGGGTGCCAGGGCTCCTTCAGGAACACAGAGCTGACAGGTAACACAGTGGGAAGGCTGGGCTGGGTCTGGGGCTGTGCTTGGGGAGGGCGGTGGCAGGGTTGGGAGCAGTGGCTACAGGGTGCCTTTGGGAATTTTGGGGTGGCCATAACCCCCCAACTCTCCCCCCCCCCAAAAAAGTGCTGCTCCTGCTTGGGGAACTGTGCTCTGCTGCCCTTCCCTCAGAAGGCGTGCCCCAAGCAGGGGAGGCACTGGGGTGAGGTGTTGGGGAGTTATGGCCACTCCAAAATTCTCCATAGTCCCCCTTACCAGCATCACCACTGCCTGCCCTATGCAGCTGAGCCCTCCCTGAGCCCAGTGCCAGCCCATCCCAGTCCCTCCGCTGGAATGAGGCCAGTGCAGCCCCTGGCCCCGAGCCTACAGCAGGAAGCCTGCCTTCACCCCATGCACAAATCCAGGGGACACATGCCCTGCAGCTCTATTTTGGCCCCAGGGCTCCATTCACCACCCTGGCTGGGCAACCCTTGCCCCACTCCCTCCCTCACGATGGGGGCCCTCAATCTGCCCTCCCACCCCTTCCCTCCCCCACACCCTTTCTCCCCATTAGACATACCTGCAGGGAGCTGGCTTCCCAGCTGTGCTTCTGGCCACAGGCACAGCAGGACCTTTAATTTTGCAGGTTCTTTTACTCCCTGGATTGGTGGAGGGGACTATGCTTGTGGCTCACTCCTTGGCAGGGATGCAAAAGCTGCAGTTTTATATTTGGTGCCATTTTTGTCTCCCCAGTGCTAATTGAGGGGTCCTGGCAGCCCTGCTGTTTGCTGCCCGCAAGCAAGGAGAGAAAAACAGCATCAGGCTTAAAACCATGGCTTTTACTTCCCTGCCAATAAGTAAGCCACAACCGGGGGGCTCTGGTTGGCAGGGGCCCTTGGGCCATGGCTCCACTGGCCTGTGCATTAATCCACCTCTGCTAATTGGTTGGGTGTTTTTTAGCTTCAACATTCACTATACAGTAAACACAGCTAACAGATAGCAGCAAAACAGTCTGGGCAGCAAGACCAGGAGGTCCTGTTCTATGAGCATGCCCCCAACACAGCAGCTGGCACGGGCCTGGGTTGTCCTTTGTCATGTATCAAAAAAACTCTGGCAACTGTTCCAGCACTGTGGCCAATAGTGGCAGCTGCAGTGCCCCAAGCCTGGCCGACCTTGGCTGTGTCTTTCCCTGACTGCTCAGTGATTCCTCCTCTGCTCCATGCTGGCTGCCCACCTCTTTCCCAGCAGCCTCTCCCACCTCTGTCTCTTTCCAGATCCCTCAGAGGGGTTTTGCCCAAGTATGTTTATTCTCTACATTGTAATCACAGACGGGATGCTATCTCCTCTTACAGTTACCAAAAAGGAAGCAGTTTTTTGTGGGAAGATTGTTGCCTCTGCTTGGACTGAGCAAGTAGGAGGCACAGTTGATTTTGTAGACTGACCAAAGCATGTGTGTGTGTAGGGGTGCATAGGACAGGTGGGGGCAGGGAGGGGGCACACTGGTTTCACTTGAAGTTTAAAACCAACTGCCTGGCAGTGGCAGCAGCATTTCTCTTCAGGCAGCGTGAGGGAGTCATTTGACTTCATGGCTCATTTTCACTTACCAGATTCCTTCTAAACTCTTCATGCCATGGGTGTTAATGACTCTATCATTTTTAATGATCTTGATGTTTCATTATTCAAACTACCCTTCTGAAGTTCTGCTGTCTGTGAGCTGCTTTTGGTAATGTCATTCCTGTTTTACTGCCCTGCAGACTGTTTTTAACTCACACCAATAAAGTCATATTTATTTTTGCTTCAATCTTAAGTCCTAGGCCCCTAGCATATTAGTAAAGCTTCTAGTTTATTTTTACCTGGAGAGAAATATATTTCGTGTTATCTGGGATGATGCATGAAACCATCTGCACCTTAGATCCACGTGTGTGTGTGTGTGTGTCACAAGCATTCATGAGCTGGGGCTAACTTCATCAGATGCTGTGAATGGATTGATCCAAAATGGACTGGCCACCATTGTATCCACAGCATGCAGTGCACTTCATCAATCTCAGAACTCCCTCCCTTCCCCTTACTCTTTCCCTCTTTTTTTGTCTTCCTTTTAATATAGCTGTTCCATTGTCCCATAATCAGAGGCAACTTCAGGTCACGGCAGAGTCAGGTTATGTGGTTTCTGTGTAAGCGGATGTCATTCTTCTTTATAGTCTATTTATTTTTTAAGAATAAGAAGACAGTGGAGACTCCTTGTTTCCTTTCCTTTATTGTCTGTATTTAGACATGGGACAGAGATTTGATTCCTTCTGAGATGATCTGAAGTCTTGCTGGAGAGCTGCTGTGCCTGTTTAAGGATTTCTGAAAGGTTTTGCCCTCTGCCTAATGTATTCTATCTCTGGGAGGGAGAAGAAAGGGGGTTTTTTTGCCTCAAGCTTCCAAAATGTGATGTACGTGCTGGCCATACCTCCCTAATTACATTTCAGTTAATTGGAGTGCCTGGGACTGCCTAAAGTGCAGCATTGGGAGAGCCAACACCTGCTCCCAAAGAAGGTCACTGATCCCCAGACTCAGAGGTTGAGAGCTTGTCTTGTGTGATGAATAATCTCCTGCGGTTAGAATAGGGTGAGTACTGCCAAGTCGTCAGTGGTATTCATCACCCCTTTAATTCACAGACCTGTTGGGGAATGACTCTTCATTCTGGGAATTTATGCAGAAAGCAAACGCCTCACAAATCAATACTGACAAGATTATTTTCACTGAAAGTGGCATGGGGGAAGGGCTTTCTCAGCTCTGTTAAAGAGCCGTTTAAATTGTTCACGCAGCAGATCCATTGGACAGTGAGGAACTCCTGCCAAGTGTTTAAATACAGAAAACGCTTTGTACAGCTTAGGTTGGCCAATACAGAACAGAGGTAACATTGGGTGACTGAGGCAGGCAGCTCAACTGCCAGCCATTTTGTAAAAGTTAAAACTGGTTTGCACAGAATGTTCTTAAAACTTGTGTAATGAGGAAATATGTAGCAGTCCTTTTCCTGAACATTGTTATCTTTTACAGTCAGCATTTTATGTACTTGTTGATCTAGGACAACATTGAGGCTGCCTGTCTGACAGCTTGTATCACAGCTACCTACAGCAGGGATGTAGCTAGTTGAAGTGCAATGAATGCATTTTAATGATGAAAGATTTGTGCTAATATTGTACTGTATATATGATATTTAAGACCAATTAAACACTTACTACTGTCACCAAACCAGGTTTATTACTAGACTTTTTATAACAGTTAGGGCACAGGGTTTTATTGCCAAATTGTTGGCGCCTGGTTGCTAATCAAAATGACTCAATCCATGTCTTGTTTCTGTTGCTGAGGAGCCAGATATGGGTCTCCAGGAACCAAGCCCTCCTGCTGCTTCTCATGGAGAGCTCATAAAGGCCATTCCCCCTCCCTCCGCTTTGTACCAGGATTTTATTTGATGAACTTCACCGTTTCGTCAGTGGCTCTTGAGAAAATAAGTGTTAATCCCTGAGGGCTATAGCAGTGGCTAGAAAAATGAGTGGAGATGTTTGGGAGAACAACAGATGGTAAATTATAAATTCCTTTGTGAAGCTGGTGGAAACCTACTGCCTTCCTGTATAATGTGCTGTTATTTTACTAATTGTTCCTTGCAGGTCTTGGGCATCCAGGACATGTCTGCCAATTGCAAAATGGGCATGGTAACTGGTTATTCCTATCCCCCCAAATATGGATTTACTAGCTTTTGGTGAGGAAATGCATCTAGCTGTTACCTGTTCCTCAAAGAAAATTCTACCTTTTCACTGATGCTGAATTCATTAAATCTAGAAGAAAAGGCATCATCTCTACATAACAGCTCAGGTTATAAGGGGGTGATGGAAAAAAGGGTCAGGTATGAAATCTAGTCCCCTTTGTGACTGATGCATGAGAACCTCAACTGGAGCATATTTGGTGATAGCTGAATATTCACCCGAACCTAGGCTAGAACCCTGCTCTCCCCAAATCTTAAAGGTACAATCTGAAGGCAATGGGACGATTAAAAACATAATAAAATGGGAAGTTCTAGAGGACCTTTAAGGATTTCCAGATACTTTACAAGTGTGAATTAACTTTCCTACCACATAGGAACTGCTGTGTTAGATCAGACCCAGGCTTCCCCTCATCCCTTGCTATCTCCTGACAACTCGTCGGCAGTTATAGCTATTGTAAAGATGAGCAAGCTGTCATCCATAAAGTGTAAGTGCTGGTGGTAGGAACAGAACACAAAACCACCTTCCACTGCACCCAAGTTTTAATGAGTTGGCTGCAGTATCCAAAGCTTTTCTGGCACAATCAGGATGATTTTTCATTTGTTTCTTATGAGTTAGTTGTAGAGCAGTTTGCTGAGATTTTCTTTCTTCTGCTGCTTTTGAGCAAAGGTTACCAGTGATACTAATTCCAGGAGCCGTTTCTATAATTTCTTATGTTCCAGGAGGCTCAAGAAAATACCTTATTAGCAAAATACAATCAAGCAGCTATTAAGAAAACAATATTTGTGATCCTGAAAACAGCAGAGATTGAGCTTCCCTTAGAACAGAAGAACAGTAGCTTTATTCCAGGTAGCATGAATAACTGTAGCAGTGAAGATGGGGCAGCTTTGACTGGTAAACCTGGTATATATGGTACTGTGGGGACCCTAGTTATATATTTAGGTTGTGGGGCCACATACTCCCTGTGCTGTTCTTACCTGTGCTAGTTATATTAATGCTAGGATAAGTATGCCTATTCATGCTGTAATCATCACAGTGTTATTCACTGTTGGCAGCAGTGTGGATTTGCCCATACAAGCCTCAGTTTTCTGCTACTTGTGCCTGCTTGTAATATAAAAAATTGTTCCCCTATTTGGCTTTATAATGACTTTGGGATTCATTATATATTTTTCTCTAGGCAGAAATTCTATTGTGGATGGATAAAACTTGTATTCAGATAGTAAGGACAATGGACAACCCCATAGTTGCACCATAACATGTTTTCTTCAGGGCATTATCCCTGTGTAGAAGTTAATCTAAAGTCAGATATTTTGTAAAATATAAAGCACTCTAAAACTCCAGTCCTTGGGGAATCACTCTGCTTTGAGTCTACGTGTTAATGATTAGAAACATTTCAAATGTGTCCTAAACAGTTTTTAAAATTTCTTCTATCAAAAACAACTTGTTTCCAGGAGTCAGTATCCTAATATATGTCATGGTTCTGGATAAGTGTATGCTATTTAAGTAGAGGAACAATTCAAACACCAGAAATACACACTAGTATGTCATTTCGGTGCCTAGGGCTGCTGCCAGGTACAACATACAGTGGAGCTCTGTATACGTCATAAACTTGACTGTCATAGTTGCAGCATAATAAAGATGTGCTGGACTGCCTTGCCTTGGGCAGTGTAGCATTTATTATGTACCCACCACACAATAAACCTCTCTTCATTCAAATGCCACCTTACCATTTATTTCTTAAAAAGACATTCAGTAGTAATCTGTCATTCAGTGACACCGCTATGGGCTTTCCTGGTAGATGGATATAGTTGGGAGTGCCTTGAAAGGGGCTTGGGAAATAGAATGTGAAACAAAACTCTTAGCCTTTGTACACACCACAAAATTGGCCTTTAAAGTGGCTTAAATGCCCCTTTGCACCGCTTTAATGGCGTTGCTGTTTGCACGCTCTGTGTCTTATTCCGCTTTAAATGACTTCGGGACATAGCAAGATAAAACACCCCCAAGGTGGCAGGACATTGAATTATGCTTTTGTCTTGTTATGATGTTTCATATTTCACAGGAGGATGGGTGCTGAAAGGTTCTCCTGAGCAAGGAATTTCTCTTGTGTACATCATCATAACAAGAAAGAAGCATAATTCAATGTCTGGCTTCCATCAGACAACTCTGAGGCAAATAGACTGCTCCAACTTTTACCTAAGCCTATTTTGCATAAAATAAACTTTGCTAACCAGGAGATCGTATACCACCTTTCAGTCCTTCTGTGAAATATTAATTTTCATTTCCACCTGGGAGAAATTTTACAATCCCAGCAAACCAGTATGTAACTACTAAGCCATTTACCTATCTTAATCTTGACCATTTACTTGAACATTACCTCTTTTTCGCCACTTTTAATCTCCCCCAGATATTTGCATGGCTCCCATTCAGTATAGCTCTGAGAATCTTACAGTCCAAGGAAGGGACAACTATTACTATAAAGATGAAGAGCAGAGGCATAGAGAGCTTAAGTGTCATGTCCAAGCACGTACATGAAACCAGGAGCAGAATAGGGGCTCAAGTCCTTGTTTACCCAAGTCCTAGACTACTGCAATTATCAGTAGGTCATTATCCCACTCTGTCTTTAAACAGTGCACTCTGTTCAGGGCAGAGATTAAATCTTCCTGGAAGTTTGGACAGTGTCCAGCACATAGAAGTTTACATCATCAAGGACAAGGACAGCTTGGTGCCCTAATGAAGTTCTTATGACAATTTAGTCCTCCAGATAGTAGAGAAGACCCAAAGAGTTTTTAATCTGAATAAGGGGAGCAGAAAAAGAGTGAGAGTCCCTCAGAGGTAAAGTGACTTTCCTGAGGTCACACAACTCATTAATATGGTTCTAGCCAAATTCCCGTCAACATGGCTAAAATTAAAAACCACATAATTTTTTTTTAAAAAGATCAGGGCACTTCAGACTGGTTTCTGTATTTAGCTACAATCAGTGTACATTATTTGATAAAGACCAAGGAGCAGAACATTTCCTGGGGATTCATTATTGCATGGGGTTAACTATCCCTTGGGCCTCCAGTTCCTCTCAGTGAGCAATTAATCCCCAGAAAATTATCCTCTGCCTGGATCATTATTACTTACACAACCACCTTATTAAATATAAATTAAATGTGTCTTTGGAGCATCTTAAATCAAAGGGGGAGACTATAGAGTTTATTGAGTCTGGAGAAGAGAGGACATAGAGGGGATTTAACAGCAGCCTTCAACTACTTGAAGGGTGGTTCCAAAGGGGAGGGAGCTGGACTGTTCTCAGTGATGGCAGATGACAGAACAAGGAGCAATGGTCTCAAACTGCAGTGAGAGTTCTCCTAATACCTAACCTTAGATATTAGGAGAACTGTCATGAGGAGGGTAGTAAAACACTGGACCAGGTTACCCAGACAGGTTGTGGAATGATCCTTGGAGGTTTTTATTAGACCCAGCCAGACAAATCTTTGGCTAGGATGGCATCGTTGGGGATGGTCTGGCTTTGAGCAGGGGCTGGACTAGATGACCTCTAGAGGTTCTTTACAACTCTAATTTTCAATGATTCTGTGAGTTTTTTCCTGTTATATTTATAACTACCTTCTTACTCTTGACTAGTTTTGAAGGCAGGTGCTCAGCTGGTGCATATTGTCATAACTGATGTCAGCTGAAGCTCTACCCCTCTGTGTTTTGGATGCAAAAAATTCAGGAGTGAAAGGTATAAAAGGCAAATCCCCCCATCCCCACCATTAGTCCTATTGGTTAAACCACTAATACAAACATATTTTCAGTCTTTTAGGAGTCAACATGAAGTTCCCTCTTCTCTGTAGTTGAAGGCTTCAGCAACAGTCTGCCCTAAGGCATTTGTCAGTCCCTTTGCTCGAAACAACAACTCTTAACAACCTGGGTCAGCTTTTCTACTTAGGGTCTGTGGGAGGCCAGAGCCTACAATCAGTTCCTAGTCTGAATCAGGTTTCTTTCTCCCCATTGGAGCAGTTTGTCTGCTGCTTGTCTAGATCAGCCCTTACCTGCTGAGCTCTCTTCCACTGAAGTCAGTCACCTAGTACAGATGCAGCAGGTGGAGCGGGTTGGCTAGTTCTAGGCCTCCTGGACTTTAAAGAGGCCTTGTTGCCCCGTAACAATGACCCATGCTAATTTCTGTCCCTTAAAGTATTTTAGATGCATGCAGGTCAGCATCTAAACATGCTAACTGAAGCAAAAGGGAACCTCTAGGCAGCTGAGAAATTAGCATCCATATGGTAAAGACTTTAAATGGAGCACAACAACATAGAGATTTTTTTCTTTTTGAAAATAAACTCTTAAGCCTGTATTTCACTGGGCCTCTGGTTTAAGACCTGATGAGCAGTAGCGGCCTTAAGGGAGGGCAAACCAGCCGACTGCCCAGGGTCCCACACTTTATAAAAATAAATTGGTTACACTGAATATTTGTATTATCGATACTATATTAAGATATTTCATTGCCGTTTCATGGATAGGGCAAAGTGAAATTGAAACAGAAAATGTCCAACTTGCTTATAGGTCATCAAAATTAAGCCTCTAAGGCAGCAGTTCTGAACCTTTTTCAGTTGACGTACCCCTTGGTCTCAGAGCGGGACTTCACATACCCCCTTACACGACTGAATGATGGGTGTTCAGAGCAACGTTTCCGGTGCGAAGTTGAGGCGTGGAGCAGGAGTAGGAGATCTGGTTTCCACGCGCATGCATGTTTTATGGCAGTAAAACCCTGGCAATTTCAAATTGCCTAGACCTTTTTGTAGGCCCTTCAACCTATGTTAGACAATGTATGAAATATATCTCCTGCACTCCCTGATGAGGCTTCATGTACCCCCTGAGAGTACATGTACCCCTGGTTCAGAACCGCTGCTCTAAGGGGTCCCAAATGACTCTCTTGCTGAGGGCCCCAACAACCTTATGGTCACCACTGCTGATGAGCAGGGAACCCAAGTTCTGCAGGGGGTGGTGCTGGTCATTCAGTATATAGCACTGTCTTCTGTTGCTTCCTGATACTGGCCTAATGCCTCAGCATGGTGCTGGTTTTAGAGGTGTGTTTTCTTCAAGGCCCATAATTACCATTTGTTTCCATAGGTTGTGTCCACCATAAATGGTGACAAATGTTACCATTTGTTCATATGGTTGTGTCCATAGGTGTTAATCCAGATTAATACCAGGGTTGAGTGTTAATCCTCCTGGTCTGGTGAAACACTGATGTAGGCAATAGCATTCTGCCTTTATTAAAAATAATCTGAAGGTTCAGTTGGATATGGACCTTCATATCCTGCCTACGTCATGTTACTGCAGGGGTGGGCAAAATGCAGCCTGGGGGCCAGATGCAACCTGCCAGGCCATTCTATCTGGCCCGTGAGGCCCCTAAAAAATTTAGAAAATTAATATTAATCTGCCCTGGGCTGCCTGTCATGTGGCCCTAGATGGCTTGCCAAAACTTGGTAAACAGCCCTCTGCCCAAAATAATTGCCCGCCCCGTGTTACTGTGTTAGCGAGGATTTAGTTAGGGAGCTTCTGGAGGGGTTGGACGTATTCAAGTCAGCTGGTCCAGATGATCTCCACCCTAGAGTTCTAAAGGAACTGGCCGAGGTCATTGCAAGTCCCCTGCAC
>NW_017728947.1:85454824-85458204 GCF_001723895.1 Crocodylus porosus | reverse complement strand
CCAGTACTCTTTCCTGCCATGGCAGGGGGTCGGACTAGATGATCTGCTCAGGTCCCTTCTGACCCTAGAAACTATGAAACTATGAAATGTTTGTCAAGTGGGAGAGGGGGGAGGGGGAGGGGGGTCATGGTTTTGAGAAGGGGGAAGTGTGTGTGTGGGGAGGGGGGTGCAGCACTTTCTCATACTGGGAGTTCCACAGCGGTGGCTCAGTCGCTGCTGCCCTTGTGTGTGCTCCTGCCGGCATATTTGCTCTGCCCACTCTAACTGTTGCTTTTCAAGCAGCAGCACCTGGAGATTGTTTTGGAGTTCCTGGCATGGTAATTCTGCCAGAGTGCAGACTCTACAGGTGTAGGGGCTAGTTCTAGCTCCCCTCTTAACTTGGTACCCAGGACAGGTGCCTTTCTCACCCAACCTTAATTTTTTTTTTTTCCCCAATGGAATCCAATCCATAAAAGAGGACTTGAGATATCTGACTGCTGACTGAGCTGATCTGGCAGCATTTCCAAATGAAAATCTTTGGTTTTGCTCTAAAAATATTTAGGTTAGATGTTTGCTTTAGTCTGAAAATTTGAAATGAAAATTGCTATTGAAGATGCTTCCCTTTCAGGGGAAAAATCCTTTTGTTCAAACTCCAGTCTTCTGTCAGACCGTTCAGACTGGATCTTTCAACCAGTAAAACAGTAGCAGAATTAGAAATGGAATCCAGGATAGCCTTGACTTTTCTTTTCATACTGAAAGTACAATACCATTCCTTCTCAATAGTGTAGGAATTGGTGGTGCTCTCTCTCTCTCTGTAAACCTATTAATCCTGAAATTTGCATATGACTCATGAGACATGCAAGGTGATAAAGACATGTTTCTTTGAGCTGGATTCTGAATTAACAATGCTCAAAAATAGGTAATTGGTAGTTTTCAACCTTGGATTTCAGTTGAGAGAGAACATCTTACTACATGTGAAAAATTATGTAAAAATAAAAAAAATTATAAATAGAAGGGTTAGAACAAAATCAGAAGTGAGTAAGCATTAAAGATGTATGTTAGTATAATATTATTGAATACTTGCTGGCATATAACACTGACTTTTTAATGTTACTTTGTGATATGAAAGAAGTTTATGATGTCTCTTGTTTGATTTTCTAGCCATTGGCAGCAGATGAAAAGTGAAATTTTTGACACCATAGTTGCCATTGATGTTTTGCAGTACAGTGACATTTTTAGGGGACTATTTCTATAATCCTACTGCTGTTAATGTTAATAAAAACAAACGTAAAACAAGGTGGAGCAAACCAGCGTATAACTGCAAATTTCAGATTTCAAATGACTGATCTTTTTCCTAGTAAAATAAAAAGTTGTACAGTGCAAAAGAAGCAAGTAATAGTTTGTCTTTAATACTTTTCTCAGATTCTCAGTCTGAATTGCACTTCTACACTTTTGCTATTCCTTTGTCAGTATTATTCCTTCAACAACGCTGCTGTTTCTCTGCCGTGCTTTGTCAATGTCATGCTAGTACAGATGGACTAGTTGAGCTTTGTACTGTTTGATATGAAAGGCCCAGTGAAGCTTGTATCATTTCTAGATTCTGTCTCGGAAATAGAGACTTCAAATTCGTAACCAATAGTGTTTTACACAAGTAGTTACAAAAGGTATTTCTCCTGCTTCCTTGTCATACTTGTATTCTCAGCTGTGATACCATAGAAAGAGATGATTTTTTTTTTTGTTAAATAGTCACTTTTGATGTTTGCTTTCATGTGATAGGTTTCACTTGTGACAACCGCTTTTTCTAAGCTGCTCACTGGCTTTTCAGATCAGCACAATCTGTTGGGTAAGAGATAAATAGCACTGATGGTAGGAAATAGAAGACTAGCTTGGATACAAGCAGAGATGAACCCAAGCCATGACATTTGTAGCCAAGTATGGACAGTTAAACAACATCCTTGCATGATGGAGGTGGTTGGCTCTAGGCCTGTGGGTCTCAACCAGACTGCCATGACACTCTGGGGTGCCATGAGATTCTTTCAAGTGTGCTGTGAGGTGCCACAAAATACTACCACCAGTATGTGTACAAATATCTATGCATAATTTGCAAGATAAACCCAGAGGGCGCCTGTATATGTATGATGAGGCTGCTCCAATGCACTGTAATTGCAGTGCATTGGAGCAGACTTGATTAATAGAGTCTGCTGGAGTGTGGTAATTACTGCGCTCCAGATGACTCCAGTGTCGCATGTGTCATCATCACCATGCTGAAAAATGGCAGTGGGATGTGCTCTTGGAGCCACTCTAATTAAAGCATCACCCCTCCACCCTGCCTCCTGGAGCACATGTATAAACCCCCAGAGATTTTAAGTAGGAATCCATAGCATCAAAAACATTCTTTCTGAATACTTTGCAACAAAAAATTGCTAGTCAAAAAATGGGTGAAAGCTAAGAGCTGGCATTTTCTGAGGAGTGCCTTGACTCCTGAAAGAGTTAAGAACCACTGCTGTAGCCCTTTGGTTTATTCCAATTTTACTTGAAATATTTTGTTCAGGTTCATTCTTTCATGAAGGTATTTGGGAATTGTATTCCTAAACACCACCCATCCTAGATGCCATCTTTCCTTGCACAGATGCCCATTTCCTTACCTTGTCAAGTTCCCTCTATTGAGTAGCCCTGATTCTTTACTACACCTCTCTTTATGCAACGTGCATTTAAAATACTGTGTAAAATACGATGGGCAGTACTGATTTGGTACCAGTTTGTATTTTGTTCAGATATGAGTGGTGAAAAAAGTGGCAAGGGAGTATGGGAATTGGTTCTACAGTTCAGAGACTTGCTAAATTCTCTCTTGTTTCCAGTACTGTAAGGATGTCAGAGGAAATGGCTGTAAGCTATAACAACACTGTAAATGATGTGGCATTAGCCATAATAGTCACTACTTTAAAAGCCAGATTGTCTTGGTGTATTGGACTCTATGACCTTTAGAAATAAAAGGGGAGAGGTGAGTGTTCTTCAGTATGCAAAAATACCAAAATAGTAAAAAGAAAACAAACACCCAAAAAGTTGCACTTGATGTTAAATTTGTTATAATGAATTTTTAAGCTTGTTAACAAATCCCAGAAAATTTCTTATTGCCATTTACAATGTTTTCTATTGATTAACTTAGAGTAGACTCTAAGGGCAAGAGGCAGGTGTGGGAACAAAATAATGCTCCCTGCACTGCAAAATTGCAATGCAGGGAGAAAATTAGACCCCTGGATATAAAGGGGTAAAAAAAAAAAGCAAAGCTAAAAAAAGTGGGGGGACTGAGGCAACTGGAGGGTGGGTCCTCCAGAGAGATGCTCCGGCTGCCAAAATGTCTCTGTGGTTGGCACCTTGCCCTGGAGCTGAAATGCATGGCC
>NW_017728947.1:85445243-85454132 GCF_001723895.1 Crocodylus porosus | reverse complement strand
GGCTGGGGCTGTGTGGGGGATAGAGGCTGTGGCCCTCCAGGGGGGAGCTGAGCCCCTGTGTGGGGGGCTATACCTGCCCCTCCTGATCAGCACCCCCAGAAGGTCCCCCACACTCACAGTCCCCCCAGCAATTGCCCCACATCTACCCACACACCAACCCACATTCCTCCACACACACACACCCGCCTTACCCTACACTCCTTCCCACCCCCTTCCTGCAAACACATCCTCACATCACACACCCATCATTTGCGAAGAAAGCCAAAAGTACACATCAACACATATAGGTATTTAGAATTTATTTTATCATGATGATAGAGACACTGGTAGGCTTCCACACTGTTTTAACAGGATCGGAGTGTCATGTGGGTCAAAGGGTCAAAATGTGAAAATAAGTGTGCCTGAGGGGGACACTGAGCAGAGCTCCTCTGGCTGTGCCCATTGGTCCTCAAAGGCATCCAAGGAGCTGGTGGATGCCACTCAATGGTACTCCTCCTGGAGAGGTGCATGGACACATGAAAGGAAAGTGGTCCTGCAGTCTCTGGGCACCTTCCTAGCCAGAGCTTCCTTGGTTAGAGCCTTCTGGTCAAATACAGGGCCCACTCAGCCAGGGCCAGGAGGAGGTTGACCAGGAGGTCCCGGGAGGGCGGCATGATGGACAGTGCGGCGCATGAGCATGTAGAGATGATGGTGATGAATGGTGGAAAAGAGGACCGGTCTGGTGCCCTCCAGCCAGCTCAGGTGGTGGAGCGGGGAGTGTGATGAAGCTGGGCAAGGTGCTGGCTCCATGACAAATTCTGGTGGGCTGGAGGACACTGGGGGGGGCGGGGCAAGGACCACTGTCGCACAGGACCTGGTAAACAAAGGCAAGGGCATCAGGAAGTAGGGCAGATTTCACCTCCTGGACTAGACGGCAGGTTACGCGTATTGTGAGTAAACCCATGCACTGGGCCAGCACAGAGGGGTCCACCCACTCCTGCCTATCATAATCCAGGAGGTCTCCAATATGGGTGACACCAGCCAGGATCAACCTCTGTTGCAAATGGAGAGCCTCTGCCATCGGCACCTCCAGCTGGAGGTTCCAGTGGAGGGGCTCAAAGAGCAGGTTGGCACCCTGGGCAACTGTTGCGGGGGACCTGGAGGTGGAAATTAGCTTCCAGGTCCAGAGGAGGTCCTGGTAGAAATTTGGCAGCCCTCGTAGGTCCTTCAGGGAGAAGTCCCGCAGGCTGAGGAGCTGCCAGTTGTATCAGAGCCCCCAGAAGTGGTGGAAGAAAGCACACCCCAGGTGGCCCTATGCCACGTGGCTGCCAACACCGTATAGCAGTCGCTGCAGGGTCTGAAGGCAGAATGCCAAGACCTGGCTGCACAGGCAAACCAGGCCCTGGCTGCCGTCCTGCAAGGGGAGGCTCAGGACCTCTGCAGTGACCCAGTGCCATCCCAGCCAGAAAAACTCCAGCACCTGTCTTTGGAGTCCCACCAGGACTTCAGGGGGCACAGGCAGGGTGTGTAAGCAGTGCCAGCTGGTTCAGCACCAGCACTCTCCCATGCAGGTAGAGACATCGCAGGAGCCCTGCCCATGCCTGCAGCCATTCCACCACCCTTGCCTCCAGCTGGTGCCAGTTCTCTGGCCAGAGAGAGGTCTGTGGGGGACAGGTAGACCCCCAAGTAGAACAGTGAGCCCATGCCCCAGCAGATCCCACAGAGCACAGGTGGGAGTGAGCCCACCTGCCACCCATCACCCACCCCCCCAGGCCAGAGCTCTTGACCAGGGCAGAGGAGACTGCCAAGTACAAAGCCTGGCAGGCCTCCACCCATGCCAGGTCACCTGAGTCCTGGACCATGAAGAATATGTTGTCAGCATACACTGACAGGACCAGCTGCACCATGGGCTCCTGGAGCATCAATCCCACCACTCGCTTCTGCAGAAGAATGAGGAAGGGCTCCAGGGCCAAGGTGTACAGCTGGCCTGACAGCAGGCAGCCTTGATGCACCCCTCTCATGAATGGGATGGGCACCATCAGTGTCCAGTTGAGCTTGACCAAACATTCTACAGAGGCATACAGCACCTGGAGAGCCCGCACAAAGTGTGCCTCAAAGTTAAAGGCCCGCAGCATGCCTGTGAGGTACCCATGATCCAGTCTTTCAAATGCCTTCTTCTGGTCCAGGGATAGGAGGGCAAAAGACAGGCCCTCCCAGTGTACTAGCTGCAGGATGTCCCCTACAGGTGGTCAAAGATGGAATGTCTGGGCACCATTTTCGCCTGGTCGGGATGGATCATGTCTGTCAGCATGGACTGCAGGCACAGCGAGATGGCCTTCGCTACCACCTTGTAGTCTGTGCAGAGGAGGGACACTGGATGCCAATTCCTTAGGTTGCGGAGATCTCCCTTCGGCAGGAGGGTCAGCATGGCCCTCCAGCACAACAGGGGGAGCTCCCCACTTCCTCAGATTCAGCCCAGACCACAGCAAGGTCTGGGCCGAGGATGTCCAAGAAAGCCCAGTAGAACTCTGAAGTCAGCCCATTGATGCCCAGAGCCTTGTTGCCAGGCATCAGGTGGAGGGTGGCCGAAAACTCAGCCAGAGTGAGAGGATCTTCCAGCCAGTCCCAGTCACCCACACTGACCTCTGGGAGTCCTTCCTGCAGGGTCTGACAGGCTTCAGCATTGGACGGATCCAGGGAGAAGAGCTCTTCATAGAAGGCCCATGTACACTGGCGCATCTCACTTGGATCCATGA
Source organism: Crocodylus porosus (assembly GCF_001723895.1). Lineage (NCBI taxonomy): Eukaryota > Metazoa > Chordata > Crocodylia > Crocodylidae > Crocodylus > Crocodylus porosus. The sequence goes on along the minus strand of NW_017728947.1, from coordinate 85,451,397 downwards.
GGGGGGTGCTGTCACCCGCCAGAAGGCAGGTGATGTACTTTTTGGCCTCCTCTCCAGGTCATGGAAGTAGCAGGAGCTGCGGTCCATCTCCTGAAGGAGCTGGACGCGTGAGTGGACAAATGCACTGTGGGTACGGTGGTCATCCAGAGCATGATGCTCTTCCTGCCTCTCCTGACACTCTCCGCAGAGAGACGGGTTGGTCAGGTCAGTGGCCAAGCACCTCTCCATCTCTAACACTTCCCACTCAAGCTGTTTCCGGACCGTCTCCCTCTGCCAGGTGTGCCACCGAGTGTAGCTGCGGCAAAAAAGCCAGATGCGCACCTTCCCCACATCCCACCCTCTCTGAGCAGAGGGGAAAGCTGCCCGTTGCTCCTGCCAGGCTAGCCAGAACTCCCAGAAATCCTCCCTGAAGCCCATATCCTCCAGCAGACTGGTATTGAAATGCCAGTAGGCTGACTCCGGACACCCAGGCCCCAGTGTGGCCTGGGCCCAGACAAGGTGGTGATTGCTGAAAGGGGTTGGCTGGATGCCAGAGGAGTAGGCCCATGCAAAGTGCAGCAAAGAGACATAAACCCAGTCTAACCAGGAGTGGCATGCCTGCTCCTCCCCCACACTCACATAAGTGAAGGCAGGGGTTCAATGGGGTGACAGGCACACCAGACATCCACCAGGGAGTAGTCCATTAGGAGCTCCTGGAGGATGCCCATGTCAGACTGGTTCTGCTCCTTGCCTGACCAGTCTCACTCATCTAGGGTGATGTTAAAGTCCCCGCCAAGGACCATGCACTCACGAGGGTTGAGGGTGCTGATGTATGTGGCTGCCTCATGGAAGAATTCTGCCAACTCCGGGTCTTCACAGGGGTGTACATGTTCAGGACCAGCCCCTGCACCTGGACCCAGAGGTGCACCAGGTGGCCTGGCACCACCTCAACATCCTGGAGAACCTCTGACTGCAGGGGAGAACAGGGTGGCCACCCCAGATGAGGTGCCTGAGAGCTGACTAAAAAAGACCCTGCCTCCTCACTCCAGCCGCCAGTTTGGTTCATTGGCTGGAGTCATCAGGGTCTCCTGCAAGAATACCATGGGGTATCCCCGTTCTGAAGGAAGGAGAACACCCAGCACCTCCAGAGACCCTTCCTGCAGCTGTGGACATTGAGGGCCATGATCTTAAATGACCTCATGGCTGGTGGGATGGAATAGACAGTTCAGCAGGGGTCTCACACATCTCAATGCCTGGTGTGGAGCCCCAGGGCATCTGTATCCCTTTTATCAGAGGGCCACCACTAGGGAAATAACTTTCCCCAGGGTTTGCAGCTGGGGGAGCAGGGCCCAATTGGGGATATAGGGAGGGATGGAGCTAAGGACCACTCTGGTCCCCAGCTCTTTCAGAGGCTTGAGGGGGACGTACTCACTCTCCACCGCCTTTTGTGCAGCAGCCTCCAAGGCAAGGAAAAAGACCCCCTTGCCGTGAAAGTGGGAGGCTGTCACGATCTTGGGGGCCCCCACTACCTGAGCCAGGGCCTGCATCCAGGTCTCAAAGTTGGCAGTTCACCCCATGTCTGTGGGTGAGTGCCAGAAAGGGGTCCCACTGCCTGAGCTGGAAGGGTCCAACCCCCCCTGGCTTTGGGTCTTTCTGCAGCTGCCTGTGCATAGCTGCAGTTCCCCCCAGGGGGCCATATTGGTGGGGCCTGAGCTAGGGCCAGGGACAGACTGAGTGGGTGTGCTGGCTGGTGTAGTGCACGTGGTCCCCTCAGGCACTGGTGATCTAGGCTTCAGGCAGAGCCCTTAGTTTCATAGTTTCATAGTTGGTAGGGTTGGAAGCGACCTGAGCAGATCATCAAGTCCAACCCCCTGTTATGGGCAGGAAAGGATGCTGGGGTCAAACAACCCCGGCTAGGTGATTATCTAGCCTCCTTTTGAAAACCCCCGGGGTAGAAGCGAGCACCACTTCCTTTGGAAGTTGATTCCAGATCCTAGCTGCCCTGACTGTGAAGTACTGCCTCCTGATATTCAGCCTGAGCCTACTCTTAGCCAATTTACAGCTGTTATTTCTAGTTACTCCTGGTAGTGCTGAGGGGAACAGGGTCTCTCCCGTTTCCCACTGCTCCCCCTTGGTAAGTTTATAGACTTATGTATAAGTCTATAAAAATCAGGTCAGCCATTTTTAGACCAATCTAACTGTCCTGAACGTTTATACACGTCACACTTAGATCAACCTAATGAGTGCAGTGCATCTATGTGCATGCCCAGTGCCTGCTCTGACACATTCTAATTAGAATGCATAAGAGGAGCCCCGATTTAATCCACTATACTTGATCAAGCAGACTTGATTGACTGAGTCTGCTGGAACATTGCCTCTGTCACATCTATTCAACATCCCTGCATTTCAAAATGGCTGTGGGGGGACCTTAAAGCTTATCAAACAAGCTTTAAGGTCCCCCGCCACCATTTTGAAGCACCGGATACTGAATATATGAGATGCTGTGGGCATTTTAGTTACAGCAGCTTCCAAGAGTTGCTTTAATTAAAATGACCCCTCTGCCCCCGCCATCCCAGAGCATGTGTACATTCTGCACCTAGGTAAACAAAATTAGGTTGGGTGGCCATTTTTAATGTGATCTTACCTCCCCCTAAGTTCCCCGAATATCTGTACCTAGCCAAACGCATGCAGCTCTTGTCACTAGCATGTTCAGAACATCTGTGAAGCTCCAGCAGTTCTTCAAAATGGAACTGTACTATTAAATGTCCTCAGGATTTAGATGTGATTTAGATGTGAAAAACTAGTTGTTAATGACTGTAAAAGGTAGAGAATAACTTTAGTCTTTGGTAGAAACATTGCCAAAATATCTTTTTAGCCTACAAAGAGCTATGTTAAATTGTATTAACTTTTAAAAGATTTCCTAAGTGCTTAAAAATGAGATAAAGAAAGGAAACAGCCTGGAGCCTTGCACATAACATTTGTGGAGGCAAAGGAACATGATGGGTGAGTTTCTTACTGCAAACTTAGGTACACACATTCAAGCAAAAGGCCAACTTTTGCCCTTACTGGGTGTGAGTTGATACCACTCCTCAGTCAATTCTGTGCTATACATTCCTTTAAGCTGGTATATGTATAGGAGGAGGGAGCATCTGATTTCTCTCATTCTAGATAACCATCTTTGGCCTTTTGTACAAATCTTGCAGATTTCTTATTGTTGACTAGGTGTGTTAACTCAGTAAGTTTAGTGAACGCAAACTGGAAGAGGAGAGGTAAGGAGTTATACATGAGAGTCCATGGTACAGAAGAATATGCTTAAACACATTGCTAAAGAAGTATAGATTTAATTTAAAAGAAGCCTGTGTTTAAATGTTTTGTTGAGCTGGGCAACTTTCTCCAAATATGCAGAGGGTAAGAGGGGCTAGCACCTCTCTTGCTTGCTTTTCTAGCCTTACAAGCCTGACAAGCCCAAACTCCAATAAAATATCTGTGGGCAGATGTTGGCTTGCTAATACCAACCACTATTTTCTGAATGTTCTTGCAAGCGGAATAGTGGTTGCCACGAAATTATTTTCCGAGCAGGCACCTCTAAGAAATTATTTTGATTTCTATGATTGTCAGAAATCTGACTATTTACTTATAGCACTGGACTCCACCTAAATAATCTGCAGAATCTTTTGTCAGCATCTAGATGGAACTGAATGGCTTCAATCTTAACAGCTTCAGTAATGGAACACCGCAAAATGTGAGCTTTAATAACTCCAGAATTAAACTAGTGACTAAATATCATTTAATCGGTCAGGAATTCATATCCCAAAACCCTTGGTCAATAGCATTTGATTGCAGCAATGTCTCAAGTAAATTAAGACATAAAATACTTCAGGTATCTTGTTACAGTAATCATAGCTCCCTCTGGATCAAGTCAGTGAGTTAATATGCTGCTGTATGCTTGCAAATGTATTTATTAGCAGTTTACTTTCAACATATGTATAGCTGTTTGCTGAAATTTTTCTAGCCAGATGTTTAATTACATATTCTTTACCTGTCAGCAGATATGACATCCATGCTAACTTAAAATGTTAATGGGTATCGTAGGACTGATGCATGTTATTCTAGTAACTTCCTTTGCACAATTGATTTCTGTCGCCTCATTGCAAATAAATTGTGCTAATATAAGGGGGTTGTTAATATATCCTTAAATCTAAATGTGCCATAAAAATTCCATGCCAGGAAAAAAAACACAACACTGATGAAGACTGTTATATAAAAGTACCTTAAGTGGTGTTCCGTGAATTTATAGCATCACAGTTGCTTGGGAATGGAGCTAATCTGCAGGCCTGATTAAACTAAATAGGTAAGGAAATAGCAATGTAACAGGTTTGATGCAATAGGTTTTCTCTAAAAACAAACACATTGGTCCAATCAATTGTATTGTTATCTTGGCGCAGAAAAACCTAGAGCCATTAAGGTGTATAAAGTGCATAATAATGCATACTCATTACTGATACTACCATAAATATGCATGAGACTTAAGTCAAATACTTGTGATATGATGTTTTTCTGACTCAAAGAGATCAAAAAATATAAAGGCTTGAGCCTGCAACCCATTACAGTCCTGCTAAGTACTTACTACTGTTGCTGTCTTCAGTGGGATCACTCTCTGTAGTAAGCACTATGCCAGCTAGTAACAAGAACAATTCAGAGGAACAGCACTGAGATGGGGAAGGAAAGCAGGAGAGGATGATGGAAATCAGTAATCATGGAGCCATCCTGGAGGTTAATGGATCTTTTAAAATGAGTTTAGCTGATGGCTTGTTTTGAGTGTATTTTGAGAATGTATTTAAATTGAGAAGAGTAAATTATGGTGGAGTGGCTGTGAACATAATTTAAGGCACAACATGACACAATTGGAAACAGGTATGTGAGAAAGACATATAAAGAGCATGTAAATGATCAGCTTAGGTGGTGCAAAGGATGGGGTGGAGGAATGGATTTAGGAGGCTGAACTTGGTTAGTGAATGAAGGAGAGAGAAGTTGATAGGATTTGGGGAGGGGATAAATAGGGAAAGTAACGTTGTAGCAGTAGATTATTCAATCTTCGAATAGGGTAGAGATTACAGAGAAATGAGGTGAATGTTAGGAAAGGTGGGAAGAAAGAGATTCCAGTAGTCATCCTAGAAGATAGATAAGGGCTTTGAAAGGGGTATGTTAGACTAAATGGCCCTTTCCACTACAGCGTGCCATCAGAGAAAAACAAAAGGAATGAAATGGAACAATACTTAATTTTATTTCAAGTGTAGATGTTGTTGACATCTGCTGACTCTTTCTGGTTTTGAATGATAATCTCTTCTTACAAACTACTGCTAACACATTTTGCCACCTGGATTTTCTTTGAGAATTTGGATATGGATTTAATTGTGTATTTTTCAGATGTATTCAAGTATTGTACTGAATCTTCATTTAAAGGTTACCTTAGTATGCAAATTACACATACGTAAATGTCCCAGTGTTTAATATTTAATGTATTTTATTCTGCTATAAAGGCTGTGTGATTTAGCAAGTATCATTAGAGGGTTCATAATGATTAAGAGCACACCAAGGCTATGCTTTCACTTAACAGTTTGTTTTATTTTCTGAATATTGTTGATTTTTTTTTTTCTTCAAGCTAAGTCGATTCCATTGTGTGACACACCTATTTCCATGTTCTAAATGGAAAATTAAGATGATAAATTCCTAAATGGCAGTGTTTGTATATAGGTTTTTTCTTCTTTTCTTTCACCTGACTTTTAGCATAGAATTTAGCATAGAAGTGCCTTTTGACTTGAAATTCTCTAACTATATACAAAAATGATAAGCGTGCAAGCTTCTCCACACTGCCACTGCCAATATTTATTTCAATCTTGTTCAAAAGAGACCTTTTTGGTAGATAAACTCAATTATGGCAACTCATTCAGTTCTGGCTTTTCTGATTGGATTGATGGCAAGCATTCAAGTCATGATGATAGGTTTCTGAGGTAAAAGCTCATGCAGAAGGTTTCATAGTTTCATAGTTTCTGGGGTCGGAAGGGACCTCAGTAGATCATCAAGTCCGACCCCCTGCCATGGCAGGAAGAGTACTGGGGTCAAACAACCCCAGCAAGGTGTTCATCTAGCCTCCTCTTAAAGACCCCCAGGGTAG
>NW_017728947.1:85442219-85444818 GCF_001723895.1 Crocodylus porosus | reverse complement strand
TTCCCCAGCCTGTAGGTATGGTGCCGGTTGTTCCTCTCCAGGTGCATCACTTTGCACTTGTCAGTGTTGAATCCCATCCTATTCTCATCCGCCCTCCCCTGTAACCTGTCTAGGTCCGATTGGAGCCTATTCCTCCCTTCTAGCATGCCCACATCCCGCCACATCTTAGTGTCATTGGCAAATTTGGACAGGGTTGTGCCCGCCGGGCTTTGTTCACTCCTGAAGGTACAGCCTTCCTGTCGTTGCCCAGTCCCAGGACCCTTGAGGGCAATGCAGTTGTTCTTTCGCCACGTCACCGCCCCCGTTCTCTCCTGCCACAACTTGGTGTACCGTCAATGGGGGGGCGGGGTCGCCTAGCGGGTCCCTCGCTGCCTGGGTCCGACCCAGAGGATGTACATGGGGCTCCACCACCCCTGCACCCCAGCCTCACGCCACCTTCTTAAGCCACCCTGTGGAGTTAAGTGGCCTGTCTTGCCCGTCCACCTTCTTCCCGTGTCCCTATCCCATATACCTAGCGGGTTGAGCCCCTCTGGGTATAGAGTTGGCTCCCGGCCCCTATCTCTAGGGCTCTAACTCAAATAGATCCTGGTCCCCGCGTTCCCGGCGGTGACCCCGCCCCGATCACGGTCCTGCTTCGGGATCCTTGTCACCCTTCTGAGCTGGGCGTTTACCTGGTTCCAGCGCGCCCTCTGCGATGGCTTCTCCTTACCACCGTCCCGTTTGGGTGCCTCTCATCCTCCGCCAGCTCTGGGGGCTGCTGCTGGCTCCCTCTCCCTGGTTCCCCTCGTTCCTGCTCCCTGTTCTTCCCTGGACGTCGCTGGACCCCATGCTCCTCCTTTGCCGACGATCGATTCCCCAATCCGGGGCCATCCGCCCCTTCTGCTGCAGCCGCCGCTGTTTTTATCTTTGCTGGCTGGCGTCTGGTGCTGGTGTCACCGACCAGCCACAGCTGTATGAAAAGCTGGCTCAAGCCATGTGGGTTTCCCAGGAGCGTCGTCCCCTGTCGCAGGTGAGTTGCCGGCATCACCCCGGTCTCCAGGACAAAGGTGCTTTTTACCCCCTCGTCCAAGTCACTGATGAAGATGTTGAACAATGTGGGCCTGAGGACCGAGCCCTGCGGAACCCCACTGCCCACATCCCTCCAGGTCGAAAATAACCCTGTTGCAGGGCACTTTGATGCCCTGATCCTATAAAGAGGTACAGGTGCCAGTTGCTGGGGAAACTGCAGTTTGGTCAGCTGACCGGAAGGGGGCAGGGCCTGACCTATATAAATGATCCAGGCTGAGGCCAGGGAGGCAGTTCCCCACTTGCAGCCAAGGAAGAAGAAGCTCCGCTGGAGTAAGCAGAGTAGGGAAGCCTGATGGCCTGAGTAGCTTCTGCTCAAGGATACCGGGTGGAGGAAGCCCTGGTAGGGAGTTTGAATGATGGTTAGCCAGTTGGCTTAGAGTTTATGTTGTAGCCCAGGAGCTTGAGTTTTTGTTCGTAGTTTTATAAAACCGGAGGACTGGGTGAGGCTAGTAGGGGTTGGAGGAGGCGTCATAGGGGCTCCACGGTAGTGTGGGGACCCCGGTGCCAGAGAGGGCATAACATTCAAGGGTGCACAGATCCCAGCCCTGAGAAAGGGCACAGAGGATTGGGGGCCAGGTAAGGCCAAGGCTGCCTGAGCCCCACAGGAACTTTTAGACCTGAGGAGGGGATTTGGGGGCCAGGCACGGCTACGGCCACCTGAGCCTCAACTGTGAGGAGCCCCAGAGTGGGTGCAGTCGTGAGAGCAGGCCTCAGAGTGCCTCTGTGAGGGTGCGGGAAACTGTGAGATGGACCCAGGGAGCCATGAGTTGGGGGCAATTGTGAGACAAGCACGGGCAACTGTGAGGGAGCGCCAGTGAGGGCGCTAAGGGGAGAATTGACAAGACAATGTCCGGTACATCTGCAAGGATTGGGGCATGGTACAGGTGTGGTTGGAGCCACGTGTAGCCCCTAAGGCTTTAGTGCACGGAGTCATCTAAGATGGAGTGCAGACTTGGATGCATCAGGGGTACCGTGTCAAAGAGAACAAAAAGGCAGCCGCCCTTAACACTAATAACAACATCAAAGACTTGGCAGGCATGACGGTGGGGGTGCATTGACACCAACTTGGCACGGTAGGGGGCGCTAGGAGAGATCACAGCCTTTCCTAGGACCCCACCCCATGACAAACCTGTCCACCACTACTCTCTGGGTGCGGCCCTCCAGCCAGTTGGTGACCCAATTGAGTGTGTGGGTGTTGACACCACAGTCCCCCAGTTTCTTAATGAGAATAGGGTGAAAGACAGTGTCAAAGGCCTTCCGAAAGTCCAGAAAGACTATGTCCACTGCTACCCCTGCATCTAAGGATTTGGTGATCTGATCATAGAAGGCCACCAAGTTGATCTGACAGGACCTGCCACGAATGAACCCGTGTTGGTTGCCCCTAAGCATGATCTCCCCTGCTGGCCTCTCGTGGATATGCGCCAGAATAATTTTTTCAAAAAGCTTGCCCAGGATCGAGGTAAGACTAACTGGCCTATAGTTTCCCGGGTCCTCCTTCTTCCCCTTTTTGAAGATGGGAACCACGTTGGCC
>NW_017728947.1:85419677-85442119 GCF_001723895.1 Crocodylus porosus | reverse complement strand
TCCTGCAATGACCTCAGCCAATTCCTTTAGTACTCTAGGGTGGAGATCGTCCGGACCAGCTGACTTGAATACATCCAGTCCCTCCAGAAGTTCCCTAACTAGTTCCTCACTAACCCTTGGCCTAGGTGTGCCTCCCCTGGGGTCTGAAGGGGGCACAGTGGGGGGGGTGACTGTTCCTGTCCCTGCTTAGGAAAATGGAGGCAAAGAAATCATTAAATATGTTGGCTTTGTTGTCTGGTGTGACCACCCAATTTCCTAACGTGTCCTGCAGGGGCCTCACATTACCTGAAACCTTCTTTTTACCCCCATGTATTTAAAAAAGAACTTTTTATTGTCCTTCATCCAGGAAGCTAGTCCCAGTTCCATCTCTGCCTTGGCCTTCTTGACTGCCCCCTATATCCCTGAGCAACTGCAGTATAGTCATCCCTGGTGATGACCTCTCCTTTCCATTGGGTGTACACCTCCCTTTTAGCTAGGAGACATTCCCAGATGCTTTTGGTAAGCCATGGGGGCTTGTGTGCCCTCCTGCTCCCTTTGTTCCGTGTTGGGATTACTTCCCTTTGGGCTTTGAAGATAGTCTCTTTAAGGAGTGACCACTCTCCTTGGACACCTGGCTCCCCTCCACTCTGGGACCTCAGTGCTTCCCTGACTATTCTTCTTAGCTCATTGAAGTCTGCCCTCCTGAAATCTAGGGCTGCTGCCTTGCTGCAGGCCTTTGCCACCTTGCGCTGGATGGTGAATTCCAGCAGGCAATGATCACTGTCACCCAGGTGGTTGAGCACCCGCAGCCCTCTCACCAGGTCGTCTCCCATTGCCAGCACCAGGTCCAACAAGGCATCTCCCGTGGTGGGGCTGGCTGTGCACCTCCTGGGTTAGATGGAGGTCCTGCATTCTGGCTAAGAACCTACGTGAGCAGTCAGATCTGGCTGACTGCTCTTCCCAGCAGATGTCTGGGAAGTTCAGGTCCCCCATGACTACCACATCCTTTGACTTCACTACCTCCATGACCTGACCTAAGAATTCCTGGTCGAGTTCTTCCCCTTGGTTGAGAGGCCTGTAGTAGACCCCCACTGTTAAGTCTCTTTCCCCTCACCTGCCTTGTAATCTAACCCAAAGCACTTCAGAGTGCCCTTCCTCTGATTCTTTATTAATTGATGAGGATGTGTATTCTTCCTTAATGTAGAGTGCCATGCCTTTCCTTCCTATCCTGTCCCTCCTGTACAGCCTATAGCCCTTGACATTCACCACCCAGTCATGCGCTGAGTCCCACCATGTTTCAGTGATCCCCACTATGTCTGGGCTGGTGTCAGCTAGCAGGAGGGTGAGTTCCTCCTGCTTGTTTCCCATACTATGAGCGTTTGTGTAGAGGCGTTTGAGGCCTCCTGTGGATGTGTGTACTAGCTCCCTACTTTCAGCATTACTCTGGTCCCTGTTGCTTATCTGAGTATATGGTTTCGCTCGTCCATTTAGGCTGGGCTGTACTTGTGGGTGTTGCTTGGTCTGGCAGTCCGATGATTCCTCCACCCTCGTCTTCCCTTTCCCCCAATGAGCCTAGTTTAAAGCCCGCTGGAGGAGGTCCGCCAACCTAGAAGAAAACACATGCTTACCTTTAGGAGAAGGTTGGAGCCCATCCCATCCGAGCATGTCTCTTGTTGTGATGTGCCGGTCACGTTTGAGGAAGCCAAAGCCCACCTCAAGGCACCATTCCCGAAGCCGCCAGTTGGTCACATTGACACATTGCATGCCGTCTTCCATGTCCACTCACTGGTAGGATAGAAGAGAAAACCACCTGTGCACCTATCTCCTTTAGCATGCACCCCAGAGTGTGGTAGTCCTCCATCAGGTGATCAGGGCTTCTCCTGGCCGCATCATTAGTACCCACATGGACTAGGACCATCGGTGGGCTGGATCATGGTTTGGATCATCCCCTTCATGTCCTGAATTTTTGCTCCAGGTAGGCAGTAGACCTCATGTGTTGAGGGGTGCTGGTGACAGATGGGGCCCTCTGTACCTCTCAGGATGGAGTCGCCTATGATGATCACGTGACACTTTCTCCTCCTGGCCTGCTTATCTCCTTCGGCCTGCTCGGGAATTGGAGAACGTGGAGTTGCCTCCTCCCCGGTTTCCTCCTCTCCTTCCTTCTCCTCCAGAGTTGCCAGGGCCTTGTACCTGTTCTCCAGCCCGACTGGAGGAACTGTTACTACTGTGTTACTAGCAGCCGTGGTTTTGGAGGTGACCGTCTGCCACTCTGCAGTGGAGGGCACTTCCTGAGGTGCTTCTTCCTTGGGTGCATGACCCTGCAGGGAAAGAAAATAGCTGTCAATTTCTTCCTCTGCCTCCCTGATTCCTCTCAGCCTGCTAACCTCCTCCTGGAGCTCCCTCACCTGTGCCTCCAGGGCCCTGAGACAGGCGCCTGCAGGACAGGTGTGGGGGTCCCCAATCCCTGGCCCCCCAGGCCTTGCTGGGCAGCTCCCGCAGGCCAGGGGTTGGGGGGATGCCAGCCCCTCTGTGGGCTCTGTCTGGGTGGAGTCCTCAGACAAGCCCCTGGAAGGCTGTGCCCCCCGGGCAGGGGCCCTGGCAGCACTCTGTGTCGACACCATCTGCTTGTTTCTCACTGAGTGCGGTGCCTTCATCCCACGCTAACAGGAGTCTCCCTCCCGGCCCTTCCTGCTCGCTTGCCGGCGCAAACGCTGATGGAAACACTGGCGCGCTCTTACAGAATGCGCATGTTTGCGCGGCTCAGGAGCGCGGCTCCCTACCGGCTCAGTTAAGAGGGATCCAGGGGGCTTCTCCTCTGGATCTGGCTCAGCTGTGTTGGTCCCTCTGTCCACTTATCTTAGGGGGCTCAGCTGCTGCTGCCCCCGCTGATGCTGTGTTCGCCTCTGCTGCTGCTATGTTCGCCTCTGCTCTGGGTCTGGTAAGGGGGCACACGTGCATGCGGGACACACGTGTGCCTAGATCCCTCCTCTCCTCGCTGCTCCTGGCTCCCAAGTGCCAAGGCAATGGCCTGCAACTATTTTACATATAGTGAGTAACTATTAGGTGGTAATAACTTTTGATTATTATTGATCTCAGTGGATTTGAACTAATGTAATAGAGGAAGAGAATCTATAGCTCATTATCAGTCCCCTCAGCCACCAGCCTTTTATCATAGGTACATGTATAAACTCTTCTGAGGATCAAAATATTCTCTCCCATTCCTGGAGCTTTTAAATAAAGAGGGTTGCTATGCCACTAGTAGCTCCACTCCATATTGCTTAAATAATAATAAATGCCCTGCAAATCCCAATTCATGCCTTCTTCAAAGATTCCTTATTTTCCCATCTGATGTAGATGTGTAAGCTGGAATAGTTTAGGGTGCTAATGGTACTAGCAAGAGGCTTTAGCTAGAATGAGGAAGTCTTGTTGACAAGTTTATTTTTTCAAGAAAGAAAAAGTGTATTACATTTAATGCTGGGGGTTGCAAAAAAGGCAAAAGGAAGGAAGCACTGAGTTTTAATAGGATTTAGAGACCTAATTTTCTGTTCAGAACCCTGTCTTGATCTGGTGCAACCTTTCTATTACTGAAATACACATAGTTTGACAGGATGAAATGAATCTCATTCTGATTCATCTTGCTGTCAAAGAAAGATAAAATGAGCAGCATAAGTTATGAGTGTAAACTTGTCTCATGATTAAAGCTGTAGGTCATGACTAAAGCTGTTGTGAGACTAAGCTGCTAAATTTAGAGGAAGGTTAAACTGTGTTCTTCATAAATATTAAAAGCACAAATGTACTGTTGCCAAACATGGTTGGCTTGCAAAGTTCATTCCATCTCATTCTGGATGCTTTGGCCCTGTCCTGCCCACTCATTGCCATCAGCAATCCATCTGTCTACAATGATGACAATTTTTTATGACTTCAGGGAGAAGCCTCCTCACAATTAAGGCTTATTTTTTTAATTGGCGTTTTCTTTATAAAAGGTCAACTCAATTCAGTCTTTGTGGGAGGGAAAATCAGCCTGTACATGGTTGTTTCTGACATTCTTTAGGTGATAAATGCAGTGTGATAGCTTGTTAGACGCTCCCTAGGTAGAGAGAACATTTAAGGTGAGCTGAAGGCTTTCTTATCCCTGTAGATGAAAAGATTCCAGAGCCACCGCCTCCTTCACTTACTTGGGCAGATGTGAATTCAGGCCTCCAGGGTTTGCTGGTTTTTTCAGGGTGATGGCTTATGCAAAATGTTTTCCTGTGATTCTGTTTCTTGTGGCAATTCTTGACAGGTTTCAGTGCTCTCTTTGAATTTAGGAAAAGAGTAGTATGGTAGTGCTGATTGCATGCCTCACACAATTCCTGCATTTTTCTTACTGGAAACCTGAATGAATGTTAAATACCATCCAAACAGCACTGAGCAAATGGTAGGGCTGACATTTTATTACCACTTAGTCGCTTAAGTCCTTTCTCGGGATACTACAATGGGTTGGGTTTTCAATGATACGGTAGCATGTTTCTTGGCATCTACCTTATGCTTAATATGCTGCAGCTTCACAAGTCAGGGACAAGGCAAAATAAAATTCCAAGGAAGTATTTTCTGGAGATAACAAAGGAAATATTTGTGAACCCAAACTTTTTGGGATACAGTGCTACCTTGAAGTTGGAAACACAAAGATCCAGGTTAGAAAAATAACCATACCGTGTACCATAGTCCAATTCCAAATAAAAATGTGACAGATCATTCTGTGGATGATCCATAGAAAAATCGATGTGAACTTATTGATTTTTATGGAAGAATGCTGCAGCATATTTTAAATGTCCATTAAATATAAATAATCAGTGACAAACCCATTCATCTGCTTGTGCATATTCCAGATATGGAAAGAGAAGTGCAACCAGTGGTTAGATGGTTCTTTTTGAAACAGGCTTTTTTGCTAGTCCTTTTTAATAGATGTCTTTTCTTAGGGTGGATGGCTGATGTGTGGAGGATTAAATTCCTTTCCATAATGTATTTACATGCATTTGGCCACTTTGATTCTTCCTGTGCATCCTTTGTGCCTTAGCTGTCATGCCCACCCACAACTTTAAAGAAATCTAACTCCAGTTCTACAGCAAAATGGTAAGTACTGAAGAAACATTTGCCTTGCAGACATTTGAGAAATGCCTTGTTCACAGTAATTACTGAATGGATATGTGAGAAGAGTCTATATAAAGGGACTAGGAATAAAAATACCTACTGTTCCAAAGGAGCTATGTGACATGGATAGAAATACCCTTGTGTAATGGATGAGTTGATCAAATAATTTGCATTGAATAATGTTTGATTAACTTAAAAAAATTCTGTTTATGAATTGTCAATAAGAAGATTAAAAGATTCAATAATTTGTATTTTTATGTTTTATAAAAGTATTCCATGAATAAATGTCAGTGTCCAGATTAACTTAATTATGACCATTACAGTCAATAAGCAATAAGTATTTTATGGTTAGTTGCAAAAACTTGGGTTTCTCACACTGAATGGCTCATGTAGCCAGAACTACTAGAGTATTAGAAATAGTATATCTGAATGTAAACTTTACTTGAGTATGCAATATTATACTGAAATTAGTATAATAAAAAAACATTGCTTTCAAATATACTATTGGAGAATATTGTGCTAACTCTTTTTTCATCTGTGTAAAAGTCAGGCATCTTCATGCCTATGAAAGTTCAACACACAAGGGCTGTGAAGGCAATCAAATGAAAATCATAGATAACTGCAGTAGGAGGTCATCTAGTCTAACCCCCTATTGAAAGTAGGACCATCCCCAACTAGATCATCCCAGGCAAAGCTTTGTCTAGCCGGGTCTTGAAAACCTCCAAGGATGAGATTCCACCACCTCTCTGGGTAACTTGTTCAGTGCTTCACTACCCTCCTGATGAGAGAATTTTTCCTAATAGCTAACCTAATTTCCCTTGCTGCAACTTGAGACCATTGCTCCTTGTTCTGTCATCTGCCGCCACTGAGAACAGTCCAGCTCCATCTTCTTTGGAACCATGTTTCAGGTAATTGAAGATTGCTATTAAATCCCCTCTCCATCTCTTCTCTACACTCAATTAGCCCAGTTCCCTCAGCCTCTCCTCAGAAGTCATGTGCCCCAGTACCCCTAACCATTTCTGTTGCCCTCTGCTGGACTCTCTCCAACCTGCTAAAAACCTTTCTTTAGTAGGGGGCCCAAAACTGAACACAGTACTTCAGATGTAGCCTCACCAATTCCCCTCTATTTGGCATAATCACTTCCTTTGATCTGCTGGCAGTGCTCCTACCAATGCATCCCAGTATGCCATTAGACTTCTTGGCAACAAGGGCACACTGCTGGCTTATATTCAGCTTGTTGTCCACTGTAACCTCCAAGCCCTTTTCCTCAGAGCTGCTGCCCAGCCAGTTGGTCCCCAGGCTGTACCGGTGCATGGGACTGTTCCGTCCCAAGTGCAGGACTTTGCACTTGTATTTACTGAACCTCATGAAATGTTTTGGTCCAATTTGTTGAGGTCTCTCTGAATCCTATCCCTACCCTCCAGCATCTCTACTACTTCTCCCACCGTGGTGTCATCTGGAAACTTGGTGAGGGTGCAGTCCATCCCATTTTTCAGGTCACTGATAAAGATATTGAACAAAACCTGATTCTAGGACTGACCCCTGGGGCACTCTACTCGATACTGACTGCCAGCTAGACAGAAAAATATACTTTTTAATTTGAATGAGTTGCAGAAAATATTCCCCACTCTTTTATCTCATCTTTCTGAGCAAGTAGGTTTTGATGGCTTTTACTCATGGTTGAGTAGGCCAGATTCTGTGCAACTTGCAGCAGCCCTTTCATTATAAAAGTGCACATTACTAAGAATGTGTTAAAATTACTTAGTATTGCATTCACAGAAATGGGCATAGCAGGAGATGGTTTTCAAACATGCAGTTTTTATTCTCTCTCATAGAAATGGAGGGTCATAGTAGAAACAGAATGGGTGGTTCTTCTATAACGGGTGTGACAGTTACCTGGCAGCCTTTACAGAAGGTGTTTTGTGGGTTGGGTCTCTCGAAATCCTTATGAGAGAAGGAAAAACATAGGAATCTTTTCATTCAGCAATGTAAGGCAGCACTGCTTTCATTCAGCCCTGCAATCCTTTCATTCAGTCCTGCTTCTGGGCAGAACATGACAACGGCTTAATAATACAATAATACCCCACAATAATCCCCAGGAAGTGAGCGAGAGTATTGTGGCCAATGGATTGAATTTTAAGTGGAATCTTAAGAAGGAATAATTTTATAGACATTTGGGCTGGAAGGCACCCCAGGGGATCATCGAGTCCAGCCCCCTACCCAGGGGCAGCAAGTCAGCAGGGATCATAGGATCCCAGCAAGATAAATATCCAAAACTGTCTTGAAAACATTCAAGGTAGATGCTTGAACCACCTCCGCTGGCAGTCTATTACAAACCTTGGGATAGTAAAGAAGTTCTTCCTTTATGTTCAGCCTGAAACAGTCGCAGAGGAATTTGTGACTATCTGATCTTGTCATCCCTTGGGGTGCTCTGGTGAACACCCCTAATAAACTTATAGGTGACCACCAGATTGCTCCTGACCCTGCGCTTTTCCAGGCTGAAGAGCCCCATGGCTCTCAGCCTCTGGTCATAAGGTCTGTTTTCCTCACCTCTGATCATGCATGTGGCTCTCCTCTGCATCCTCTCAAGCTTCTCCACATCCTTTTTGAATTGTGCAGCCCAAAACTGGACACAGTACTCCAGCTGCAGCCACACCAAAGCCGAGTACAAGGGGGGAATGTCGTCCTGGGATTTGCTTGAGAAGGATCTATGGATGTAAGCCAGTGTTTTTTGCTTGCTTTATTAGCTGCAGCATCGCATTGAAGGCTCATGTTCATCTTGTAGTGCTGATCATGATCCCCAAGTCCCTTTCATCTGTAGTGCTAATCAGCATAGCACTGCTGAGCCTATAAGCATGCTGCAGGTTTTTCCTCCCAAGATAGAGAACTTTGCATTTTTCAGTGTTGAACACCATCAGGTTCTTGTCTGCCCATTTCATGAGCCTGTCAAGATCTGCTTGGATCACCCTCCTGTCCTCAGGTGTGGATGCTTTACCCCAGAGTTTGGTGTCGTCGGCAAACCTGGCCAGCCTGTTTCTGACACCAATGTCTACATCACTGATGAACATGTTAAAAAGTAAGGGCCCTAGGACAGAGCCCTGAGGGACCCCACTGGTCACAGGGCGCCATGATGATTGACCCCCGTCAACCACCACCCTCTGAGTCCTGCCATGGAGCCAGTTCCCCAGCCAGCAGATTGTGATGAGGTCGAGGCTGCAGTTAGCCAGTTTTGCCAAGAGGTGGTCATGGGATACCAGATCAAAGGCTTTTTTGAAGTCAAGATATACGACATCGGTCTCTTCCCCCTTGTCCAGGTGATTGCTCACCTGGTCATAAAAGGAAATAAGATTGGTCAAGCAAGACCTGCCCACAACATACCTGTGCTGGGTAGCCCTGAGGATATTGCTGTCAGCTATCCTGTATAAGATGGCCTCTTTGATAATCTTTTCCAAGACCTTCCCCAGGATAGAGGTCAGGCTGATGGGTCTGTAGTTTGTCAGATCCACTTTCCTCCCTTTCTTGAAGATCGGCACCACATTGGCCTTCTTCCAGTCTTCAGGCACTACACCAGAGCATCAGGAGTTCTCGAAGATCAGTGCCAGGGGCTATTATGCCTGTCAAGTCTTTGAGTACCTTTGTACCCTTGTAAATTGTCAGGACTGGCTGACTTGAAGGTATCCAGCCTGTCAAGGTGTTCCTTCACAAGGTCAGCTTTGGATGGTAAGGAATCTCCCTCACCCGGGCATCCCTGTTTCGCAGTGGGCAGGGTTGCCTCATGGATCTGGTGAAAAACTGAAGCAAAGTACCCATTTAGCAAGTTTCCTTTTTCCTGGGCATCAGTTGCCCCATCTGGTTTAACAGGGGTCCAATGTTGTCCTTGCTTTTTCTCCAGGTCCCCATATATCTGAAAAAGGACTTGTTATTGTCCTTGATATTTGTAGCTAGCTGGAGTTCACAGCCTTGGCTTTGCTGGTTTGCTCTCTGCAGGTCTGGACCAGAGCAGAGTATTCCTCTTTGGTGGTGGTTCTAGTCCTCCATCTTTTGTAGGTCTTCCTTTTAGGACACTGGAGGTCCGCCAGTTCCCTGGAGAGCCAAGAAGGCTGCTGTGCCCTTTTACTGCCTTTCCTCTGAGATGGGATAGACTTTGCTTGTGCATCCAGGATTGCTTCCTTGAGGAGCAACCACTTGTCCTGAACTCCCCTCCCCTTTGGGTTGTGGCCCATTAGGACCTCACTGATAAGCCCCCTGAGCTTGTCACAGTCAGCTTTCCTGAAGTAGAGGACTTCTGTATTGCTCACTGACTTGCCAGCTTTGCGGCGGATGGTAAAGGTGATCAGCTCGTGATCCCTGTCACCCTGCTTCCCTTCAGTCATTAGGTCGCTGTTTAGGTTGTCCCTGGTTGCTAGTACCAGGTTGAGCAGCACTTTACCTCTCATCATCCCATAGACTTCCTGCATCATATAGAGGTCATCCACACATGAGAGACAGCTTTGTACCCACTTGGATTTGGCTGAGTGCTCCTCCCATGAGATGTCTGGGTAGTTAGTCTCCCATGACAACCATACACAAGGAGTGTGCAACCTTAGCCAATTCCCTGGCAAACTCCTGGTCAAGATCTTGACCCCGGGTAGGGGGTCTGTAATAGACTCCCACAATAGTATCCCCTGTGCCGTGTTCTCCACCAATTTTTAACCCAAAGGGTCTCAAGTCCACCATGGGTTCCAATGCCGGCTTGCAGGGATCCGTAGCTTTCCTTGACATAGAGAGCTACTCCCCTGCACCTTTTGTCCACTTGATCCCTCCTGTACAGGGTATAGCTGTCTATACCTGTCGCCCAGTCATGGGTGGAGTCCCACCAGGTCTGTTATCCCCATGACATCATAGTTATTTGCATTTAGCAGGAGGACAAGTTCCTCCTTTTTTTTCCCCTAAGCTCCTGGCATTTGTGTATAGGCACACACGTGTCCCCCTGGGGGCCCTTGCCTTGCCTACAGTTCATTCCAGGGCTGGGGCAGGGGTGGGATCCCTTAAGTGCCTTGGTCTGCTGGCTTTGCAAGGGTTGCTTAGCAGGCTAGCAGTGGTAGTATTCCCCCCATCCTCCAATGGGCTTAGTTTAAAGCCTGGTGGAGCAGATCAGCCAGTCTGGCTGAGAAAAGCCTCCTCCCCAGCACAGAGAAGTGGAGGCTGTCCTTTACCAGCAGCTTGCTGCCTCTCTCACCAAAGAGTGGGCTGTGGTCATAGAAGCCAAAGCCTTCCTGATGACACCAGTGCCGCAGTCTTTGGTTAACTACCTGGATCCTACTCTCCCTCCTCAGCCCGTAGCCTGAGACTGGGAGGATCAAAGAAAACACTGCCTGCACCCCCAGACCCTTTAGCCCCACTCCCAAACCCCTGTAGCGTCTCATGACCCAGCTAGGAGTGCTCTGGGCTGTGTCATTGGTGCCCATGCGGATGACGAGCATGGGATAATGGTCAGTGGACTGGAGGAGCTTAGGGATCTTCTCTGCAATGTCCCAGATACGGGCTCCTGGGAAGCAGCACACTTCTGAGCTAAGGGGTTGGAGTGGCAGATTACCCCCTCAGGATGGAGTCTCCCATGACAGACACTTCATGTTTTATCTTGGGGAGAGCGGGGGCAGTAGCTACAGTAGTGCCTGTGTTGCCTGTGGGAGCTGGCAATTCAGCAGGCTCTGCTGGAGCTGCAAGAGGTTCATACCTGTTGCAAAGCTCTAGTGGGGCAGGGGCCTTGGTGCGGTGGGCCTGGGGGTCCTTGACCACTTTGGTCCATCCCCAGGGTTGGACAGAATGGGAAGTCCCTGAGGATAATGCAGTTTTCAGATTTAGAATTTGTTTTTGGTATTAGGTTTAACATGTGTGTTGGGTGTAAGGATGCCATGCAATTTTTGATGATGAGAAGTGACTAGAACTTCTAATGTTTAACTCAAAAGGGCATTTGGTTGGTACCATTTCAGTTGAAAAGGTGCTTTCTTCTTCTCCTGTAGCATGAAGGCATTTTTCTTGGACCTCTGTTAAATACTGGCCCATCCTGATACTGCTCAGTATGTGAGCTATGACAAAATTGCAGTACATGATGATATATGGCTGGGAGCCAGGCAAACAAATGACATCAATGATCCAAAACACTGTTGTAAGTTGTAGCATTTGAGCTATTATTGCAGATTACTGTTGGACTCCAGGGAGCCACCAGTATTGTCACATTGGAGTCTGTCAGTGTTGTTTTCTGACTCTACTGGTGTCCTTTGGGGGTTAGGTGTTACCAGTCACATTAAGCTACCTCAGTTTGGATGGTCTGCACATATGCTATCAGGATACAGTCTGTGATGCTGTGCCCTTAAATGACTTTGTTAAAAGAGACCACAGGTTTTTAGTGACAAAGAGCTTGGCTATGTTTATTGTCTACAGACAAGCCTAGATGCTAATATCCATGACATTAGAATAATGTCATGCCTGGACACTAACATTCATAGTGACAGGTGAGCCATTTGCACAAACCCATATTTGCAGGCATAAACATAACCACTAAGGTCAGTATAAATTAGTAAGGGTTCCCATGACCCTTTTCATACACTGATCAAAACAACTTCATGTTTGCAGCATATACTTCCTAGTCCTCACCAATTACTGAAACATCTGCAGCCAGCTGGCCCGGGGGCGGAGGTACACCGGCAGCCTGGATTGTCAGCTTGAGCCTGGATGGCTCAGGCTGATTGGTGGGGGCATTTCCCTTCCCTGCCAATCAGGAGAAGTTAGGAGGCCAGGTTGCCTCACCCTGACCCAAAGGCAAGGTGAGAAAGAGGACCTGAGGGGGAACTAACCCCTTGGGCCCTCCCACTGGTCAATTTTCACTCCAGGGGCAGAGCCTCCAGAAAGAATAAAAGCCAATGTGCCTAGCATGTGGGTGGCTGTGAGGGATGATGAAGAGGGCTGCAGAAGGGGCTGGTGGAGCTGACCAGTGGGGCAGAGCAGTTGCCCAGAAGCACCTTGAAGATGCATCCACTGAGTGAGAGAGAGCACGAGGCAGCATGGTTCCCCATCCCTGCACGAGGCAGAAGCCTCGCAGCACACAGAGGGGTGCACAGGGCCTGGAAGGAGCTAGCTGAAGAGGACCCTGCAGCTGCACGAGGTAGCTCGGGTCCATGTCCCTGTGAGCAGCAGAAGCTCCACCATGGTGCGCAGATCGGTGCACAGAGCCTGGGAGGGTTGATAGGCCTGGGTAGCTGCACGAGGCAGCTCAGGTCTTCCTACTGCAAAGCAGCAGCAGGACAGAGCAGCAGTCCCAGTGAGGCGGAAGCCCCGGCAGCCAAACCCATGGAGAGAGAGATGAGCCAAGCCCACCAGAGCTGCTGAGTAGCTGTGAGTTGCCTGGGTAAGGGATTGCAGTCCCAAGGAAGGGAAAAGATGGGGGTTTCCACAGGGGAGGAGGGCCCACCCCTTTGGTGATCATTGGGGAGCCCCATGATGGAGGCTTGGTGGGAGAATTTCCTTAGGCGAGAAACTATCCTGATTGTGAGCCATGAGCTGGTGTGAACCTGAAGTTCCCTGGGGACCGGGAGAGAGAAACTCCCAGGGACTGAAGGTCGGTGCCTAAAAAGCTTAGTAAAGGGCCCTGTTCACCAAGGGAGGCTTTGTGGTTGCTCAGCCCTTCTAGTCACGTGGACTACTTGTGGTTAACAGTTTTATTTTTTTTTGGTAACCTGCTTTTCCTCTTGTATTCCTTTCTTTGGCAAAATTGCTGTACTATTGTTTGTTTAATTATGTAACTTTTTAAGATTGCCCTCATTCCTTATACTGCTGAGTAGCCTGTAAGTTGTATCCTTCACTATAAACTTGCATACTTTAATGTTGTATTATGAGATGCCTATGAGCTGCCTTGTTTTGCCTGCTAGTGGTTCAGTTGCTGAAGGGTCTGCTAGAGCACCCCTTGTCTATTGTTTTTCTTTTAGGTGTTTGTTATCTTTATATGTTGAATTTTATTGATGTGATCTCATTTATGTATGCTCAGACTATTGTTTTATCCCTGCTGGGTTCCATCTGCTGACATATTGTTTAACCTGCATTTTTGCTGCTGCCTATTCCGTTGCCAGCTGCCCAGAGGGCTTGCTGATTGTGGGGGCTCTACACTACCAGTGTAGACCTTGAATCACAGTTTTCTTGTTAAAGTGCCTTTGTCTGCCATACCCATTTGTTCTGGCCTGTGAATATGTTTAATAAAATTACTGTCCTTGTAAATTAAATCTGTAAATAGTTCACAGATATACATGCATGTTCAATAAGTTTTACTGACACTGCAAAATTAAATCTGTAAATAGTTAAACCCTACTGGGTGTCCGTGGTCTCTGCTCTGTTCTGTCAGGGAAGGAGGTGAGCTGGGTAGGCTAGGCAGTCATGCTCCCACAGCACACTCACACCCCCTAATATCCCTTCAGTTGAAGGGAGGGTACCAGCCATGTACCACCTGGGCTACACATATTTAGGTAACATCATCCATATCCTACTTCTCACCAATTAGTGCAACTTCCTTACCACACAGACACCTCACCAGGTCTCTCTGATCCTTTTTTTGGGTGTCTTATATATTCACTCTATTTTCCTGGGCGGGACCTTCAAGACTAAGAAGCTGCTTCTCCAGCACTTCCATTCAAGCTATACACAGTAGAGGTGTGTGAAATGGGCTGTATTCAGTTCAGATCTGTTCTGAATTGGGGACAATGATTTGATTTGTTGATTCAGATCACTGTCCCAATTTTTTATTCATCCGAATCTGAAGATTCGATTCCAATTCAGAGAATCAGCGATTTGGCTATAGACACAGCTTTTACATTTGTTTTTTTTTTTTTTTTTACATACCTTGAGGTACCAGGCGTGGCTTGTGAATACTGTGATGCTGGGGCAGATGCAGCATCCCACAGGAGTGCTCAGCGGTGAACCTGGAAGTGTACCGGAAGTACTTCCAGTCAACTTCCAGGTCTGTTGGGGAGTGCACAGGGGGGTCCCCTGCACCCCCTAACTTGGTGATCAGCCATGGGGGGACCCCAGGTGTCCCCCAGACCCAGGAGGCACCAGTCGCCAAGCCAGGGGGGAGGGTGCAGGGGGGCAACATGGGTCTTTTTGAAATCTGAATCTTGCAATCTGAGTCCTGGTAATAGACTGAAGGCAAGTTTTGTTTGTTTGGCATGTCCCTCACTAAAGGATTGATCTCTAATTCTGGATGCTGAACCACGCTTCATGTGGTGTTTGCATCGTTGTGATTGTTACTTAACCCAGAATTCCATGCGCAGTCTGAGACCGTCTCATGGAATAATCTGTCATGTTGTATTAGCTCAGCATCATATATTTCAGAAATTGTCAGGCAACTCGATTGTCTGGGCTCCATACTTTAGAATTAATTTTCTTGACCTAAAAATAGCAATAATAAAATATTCCATTTCTGTCTATTTAAATAAAGCAGACAGCCTGGGCTGAGAGCTTACACCTCAAAGATGTCAAAAGGTTGTTTTTGCCAACTGTGAACAACCCTCAGTAATATATGAAGTGCTTTTGCTATGCACAGACTGGCCCCAATCCTGCAGGCTACTGTATGCATATATTATGGGTAGAATCCTGGTTTCTCTTTAAATCAATAGCAAAATTGTACTGACGTCTTCATTGAGGCTGTGATTTCGCCCAAGAGTTGCAGGATCAGGACCGTAGTTAGAATGCCAGCTTTGCTGAGAAAAGCACAATAACATCCTCCACTGGAATTGCAGAGTATCAAATCATTGCCCTACCACTTTGCAAATCTCCCATTGACTTTAAAGGGGTACTTGCTTAGGCTGTGAAGTGCAAAGCAAAATGAACAATGCATATTGACATGTCGGATACCTCCTGGAAGCATCTGATTTTTTTATTTTAATGTGTATATATAAGTTGCTGGTCAAAAAAGAGGCCTTCTAAGGCGGGGGTGTCAGCTTATTTTATGTAAAGTGATGTCATTCCTAGCAGTGTGTCACAAAATGTTTTATGGATTTAGGTTATGTGACTTTCAGTAATATTGTTTGGATTGTAACAGTGATAATCTCTTTAGGGTCTCATCCAAAACTCACTGAAGTCAGTGGACAGATACCATGATTTTAATAGACTTGGATCAAGCCCTTAACAAATATATTTAATAGAATTACCATGATACATGACATCATTTTAGAACTACGGAGTGGGAGATAAATGCTTATATTAAACAGTTGGGACAGATAGGTTCTTCAGCTTGGATTTAAAAAAAAAACAGTGTACAGTATATGGTTAATAGTAAAAGTGCAGACTTAGGAAGATATAACTACTTTACTGGCTTAGCAAACATTATTTGTATGTATTAGTAATATCTGTAGCATTCCTATTTGCAAGATATATGAGAATAAAATACTTCTAAGGCACGTGTCAGATTAACCTAAATGGGTAGATGAGCAGAGAGAATGCTTATACTATGTAAGTTTGAATTAATCATTGGCAAACTTTTTGTTTGCTTGCAAAATTAGATTTTCAGATTGATTTTATTTGGCTTTCAATCTTTTTCCTGTGCTACTCCCACTTAGGGAGCAGGGCAGCCATCCATCTTTGTGAAACAAGAACTGAGTTGTGAAACAACATTTGCCGTGAAAGTGGCTTTCAGATGGAATCTCCATTTTTCCTAGTTGACGATACTCCTGCAAAATGGCAGCAATTTTGGCCAGTATTTGGAATGAGTTTTAATGAGCAGTGCCAAGTCCTTGGACATAAGCAAAACCACTTGTTGGATTTTATTTGGGCAGGTGTTGGGGGAAGGGCCCAGTTACCAATGGTGTTTTAATACTATGATGTCTATATTGACTCACATCACATGAGAATGGATTTCTCCTCTTGAAAATATTTTTGAACCACCCAGCCCCACCAAGAAGCCAAGGGACCTATAAGAATGAGTATTTGTGAGAGAGAAAACTGAGGCTGAGAAGAAAGAGGGTAATGCTTATGGTCAGAATACATTGGTGTTAGAAATAGGATCAGAAATTATAGTTCCTGTCTCCAGTCATAGATATGAATTCCTGGACCACAGTGCCATCAAGGGGAATGCATACACTTTTTGAGGCTGTGTTTATCCATCTATAACATGGAAGCAGTGTTTACTATGGTGGCACTTGAAATTACACAACTTTTTATAGATAAATATCTTTGCTTTCATCTTGCAGAGCTGAAAACTAAGATGCAGACAGATTTTACCTTAATCTATAACAGTTTGCCAAAGTGATTTCAGTGGAAACTGCTGGTCCAATGTACTCCTGGAAATCAGGATGTTTGCCTAAGTATGAACTTGGATGTCTACAATCTGAAAATGTTGGGCATGGGTGACTTGCCTGAGAATACTACAGATTAGGGGTGGAATTGAGAATCAAGGGATCAGGATCCTAATTCTAGCTCTCTCAGTGACTTGCTGAAATAGAGAATAGTTAGGGAACAGGAATGTTGTTTTCTTCTTAAACCACCTCTCTTGATGGGGAGCTGCATAGCAAAGTCAGTAGGGTGACTGTCTATGGACTGGAAGGAACTGGATTCAACCCCAGGTGAGGATGGTGGCTTCCTACTAACCATTTTAACTTCCAGCATGGCCCTGAGGCCCACCCTCCAGTCCAATAGGTACCAGGAGCTACATAGAGGTAAAGGTGGTTGGTGTGTGGTGCAAACTACCTTCTCAGTCCAAGGTTAGAGAAACAGTGGAGCCCTGCCTCCACTGCCCCAGTGGGCCTTAGGGGCATGTAAACTGGCCCTTTCACCTTTCCTGCCCTCCCCTGTTGATGCTGGGAAAATGATTATAAAGATGACTTCTCTGCCTGTTCATCGTTGGCCTTTATTTTCAGAGTATCCAGTATAGGTATTGGTTTGGTCTATGGATATCTGTCTTTAGGAACTAGAGCAAGAGCCATACACTAATTTCTTACATTCCATGAAACAGCAATGAGTTTTGCCTTGCTGTGATTCCAGGCTGGAGCTAAACCAGCACTCTGGATGAGAGAGGCTCTGGAGGACAGTTCTCTTTGCTAGTCATCAGAAGGTGTTATAGTAATACCTGAGTATATTACCAATATCCTGAGCCAGCAGCATAAGTAGGATGGAGTGAAAAGGGCATTAGCTCTGAGTGTGTTTTGAAGGGGACACCAGCAGCATCCCACAGTGCTAACTGCCCCCATTCCTGCTTCTTGGTGTTTGGCAACAGCTCTGCCTCTAAAATTGCTACTTATGCCTCCTTTCCTGAGCTGATCACTTTCCAGGTGATAATAATATACTGAGGGGAAAAGCATTTCTCTCATGAAGATCACTTTTTATATCTCTTAAGTCTGCTACTAGTTTGTTTTCCAGTGCCATTGTATAATTCAGATCTGAAACACCGTGAATTTTCATCTGTCTGTGGTAAAAGGGTACTTGATTTCCTGTCTATTTCCTTGCTGCCTTATAATTATTTTGTTCATAAGAGAGTAAATTAAGTGTACACACTTTAGCATGGTGGCATAGAGAAGACTAAAATGTTAAACAAGCTGCAACTTTATTTATCTACATAAATCAGGCACGTCTCTAATCATGAACATAAAATGGGGTTTTCAGCACACAGCAGCTGCAAGTGGCCTGCTCAGATTCTAACACAGGATAATTACTTATCTGCACTGAGCCAACACTAATACATTATGACAGTGAGGTCACAGGTGAAATTGGAGACCTTTTATCGTAATCTAGGGGAAATTACCTTTCCAATAACATATGGGCACAATCTTCAGCTTCTAACCCTCAAAATTGGACTGATTCTGAATTAAATAGCTTTTCTTTTCAGAGGTGCCTTAATATTAGAGCTCAAAACAAGAACATCCACTAAAAATTCCCCACCAGATTTCAAGATGAATGAGTGTCTCATTCAACATCAAAATGAAAATTCCAGTACCGCTCACAATTTTGTCACCATCCGACAAACAAACATTGACTTCAATTTTGTCTCACACCTTGAACTGTTATGCTTATTTCAAGCTGGACTCAACGCACACAATATTGCCTTGGCCCTTCCTTTATAAAAAATATAGGCCTTCTAAAAGATTTTGTTCTACATACTCAGTGTATTGCTTTTGCTTTAATCAGGTTTGTGTTTATATTTCTATTTTAAATAAGTGATCTCAGTGTCTTGTCCTGGTATTGTCAAATAGCCTTCTGGTTTTGGATTCTGAAGTGTGCTGCTCCATGAACTTTTCATCAGTTCTAAATAATTTGATAGTGTGTGATCCTTCCATGTGGCTTATTCTTTTGGCAGTATTTAATGCCTGAGTGAGCCCCATTTTCTGCTCTACTCTGAATAATCCTTCAGTAATCCTGAAGTTTGCAGCTCAGGGAATTTCATTATCTTGGCTGGTGTTTATCTGTATCTAGACAGTCCCAGAACATCTGTTACTATCACTTTTTCTTGATTATGGATCAGAACAATTATAGCAATAAAGAATAATTATTGCCAACAATAAATGGGGAAGTGTGGATAGCTTAAGGGATCTGTAATGCCTGGCAATGAAGCCTTTCACTTCTAGGTTGCTATCCAGCATGAATAGGAAGGACTAGAAGTCCTGCCCAGCTAATTATTAGGTTCCTACATTATAGAAGTTGCATCATCTTAGTTTAGTTATCGTGTACATAGTGCCACAGGTATAATGCTGCCTTACAAATAAAATGAGAAGGCTGATATGCTCGCTATCTCTGTCAGATATAATGCTACAAGGGTCAGAACCAGGCTGTGTGGAAAAAGGAGAATGAATACTAGATACGTGTGAACCTTAACATTTCATTTCCTGTATTTAAATATGTAGATAGGCAAGGACACTGTCCAGAGCGCAGCTTTTTCGTTATCTGTACAGCACCAGACACATGTATGACAGTTAGCACCAAACCAAAATAAACTTGGGACACTGATCTGGGTAGTTTACAATCCAATTGCTACATTGTATCCACATTTATGTGTAGTAGGGAGTGACCCTACTCTGTTAGCATAAATTCAAAGTAATTCCCATGAAGCCAATGGAGTTATGTTGCTGTTCTGACTGAAAGCAGAATTTGTCCCTTTGTTGTCTGTCTTGGCAGAGAGGCCAAGAATTGAATGAGTCACTGAGACCAAAGTCTATCTTGATTGCCAGAAGTAGTCTCCAGATCCAGGTTATGGTATGTTGGTAAGAAGCAGTATAGGAAATCCATGCTTGATAGCTATCTGGTCCCTGGTGTATGGTTAACTGGAGCGTCCTTGCTGTAGTTGCCTTGGTTGTTCATGAAGAACCCCTGCCAAATGGTCTGTTAAGGACAGTGTGTTATCTGAGGTCAACAGCTTCAAATCTTGATACTCAGATGTAACCAACACCGATCTGAATGGCTCTTTGTGTAGGAGCTCTCCTGATTGCTGTACTGTTGCTGTGAGTACAGAAGTATTGTGATCCATAACCAGCAATATTAACCCAAAGTATGGGCAAAACATGACACTGAGTAATACTGAAGTCCTTGCTTTCCTCAAGTTCTTATGGATTATGGTAGGATTTCAAAGCATGAGAGGCCACTGTAAAGATCTATGATGTGGAGGAGGGGAGGGGAATGATCCAGTAAATTGAATTTTCAGGGGAAAAAATCAACCTGCCTCTTGATTATCATGCTTATCATTTCCATTTCAACTTCTGTTTGTTTTCTTGGATCAAAGTCCTGATTCACTTTGAGTCTTTATTCTTGAGGAAACTTTCAAAATCACTTTCTAGTGAGTACAAAAAGTATCCTTTTTGGTTAAAAAAGGAAAGTAGAAAGTATGGCAATTGTATATTCAAGTTTTAAAGGGAGATTTATTTTCATGTAAGACCAAGCTTTAAAAATGTATCACTTTTATACAGATGAATTTGCTTGGTCAGTAAATTCCTTTGAGGTTGTACAGTTGTTGAAGGTTTGGGGCATTATCAGCTTACCTGCCACACTCCAGTGCTGTCCCCATCTCCACACAGCTTTGAAACAGCAGCCTGATCCCCAGCTTTCTTATGCTGATTTTACACTCATGGGGCCTCACTGATTTCAACAAACTTATTTGTGATTTTACTGTGGTCTGAGTGAAGAACATGCTTCTGAAAATAGTGCTGGATTTAGAGACATGGAGCTAATGTGCCAGACTGCTCTGAAGCAATTAACAACAGTTAAGTGAATTGTGTTAGTCTCCACCTTCTGCTTGATCCTACAGTAAAGTCAAAATCCTGCAGAGGATATCCTAATTAAATCCTTAAATAATTAACAGTAATTAGTCCTGACTTCTGTACAGGAAGAATAATACTCAAGAGTCAATGCAAATAACTGGCAATTACAGCATATAAGAAAAGAGAAACTGAGATGTGAATGACGCTTTACTCTTCCATCTGTTTGTGTACTTACTAGCTTAAATTTGTATTGGGGCTCATTCTTGCGGTCCTTACTTGAACAAAGATCTCAGCTGAAGTAAGTGGAGCTCTATGGATTTAATATATGGAGTGTATATAGGTATATACCACCTTGGTTCTGTGCTCAAAGGCAGCTGCCCTTCTGTAATAACTTCAAGCTGCAGCCTGAATTTTCCTCTCTTAATATCTTTTTTTCATTGAAATTTTTTTTTGATCTTTCTTATTTTTTACTTAATCTAAAATAGCGTAACTTATTTTCAGGCTGCAGATGCGTTTTCTTCTGTATATAGGGAAACACAAAATACCTGAAGGCAGAATTTGCCCAAGTGGCAATTTTTTACCTGTCGAAGGACTGAGGAATGTGAGACTCGATAGATTTACTGTTTCATAAAATCAGGATCCATCTGTTTAAAGGATATTTTTTATCTTTGCAAAGACTGACCCAGTGCAATGCAGCACAGACTGTAGGGCTAAAAAGTTTTCCCCAACACATTTTAAACAACAATTCACATACAAGTAATGTTTAACTTTTTGTCTCCTTCAGATAAACCTGCATAAAATATTTAGGATATATAGAGACACTCTTCAACAGAATTTCTTGACTATCGAATGAAACTCTCACTTGATTCATAGTCAGCAAGCTTGGCAGCGGTACCAGCAGCACTGAGCTTCCTTGCCCTCCCTTGCTCTGTCCCAGTGGTCTCCAAAGTGGGGTGCGCACACCCCAGGGGGTGAGCAAGACGATCCAGTGGGGTGCAGGAAGAAAGTACTAGAACTTCTATTTCCATTTATTTTTTATCTAAAAAAATAAGAAAGACATTAAGCTTTACTAATATTTAATATATGGATTGACACTGGCACCCTCACTCGGTCCGTATGTCAGACTGTCACGTGTCACGTACGGTACGCGAGTAGTACATGTATATAATTTATAAATAAATAAATGTACATATATTGGGAGTTCATGCTCAAAAATGTTTTACTGATAGGTGTGCACAAACAAAAAAGTTTGGAGACGACTGCTCTATCCCATCCTCTGGGCTGTGAAAGCCCCATGGGGCAAGGCAGTAGGGCAGGGAGCCCTGAGCCCACAGTCCACATCCTCCCCTGCCCCAAGCATAAATCTGGGTGGGGGACATGCCCCCCCATGCCCCTGTCTTGGGAGTGCATGCAGCGGTAGGGAGCTGGCCCCTTGCTACCTCCTGAATAAGCTGCCTGTGGCTCTGTCCCACTCTCCAGCTGGCCCAGGGCCCCAAGCTGCACCCTGGCCCTGGGCCCTGCCCTGGCTGGCCAGTGTCCCCAGCCATAGCCACAAACCTTGCTCCACTCCCTCCCTCACTTTGGTTACTTCCACTGCTGCCTCAATCTGCAACCCCCTCCCAGCTTACCTGTGCGAGTTGCTCTGCCAGCCTGCAAGGGGAAGCCTGTGGTTTGCTGTGTTTTTTTCCCCCCTGGAGTGTCCCAAGGAGAAAAGGAGAAAATCCATGTTTTTCTGCAGCAAAAACTCAGATCCCAAATCATTACTTTAACGCTGTTTGTAAGATGATATATCTGATTTATGAGGGGAGGGGCATACACTTGTTGCCTATGTATATTTTATAAGCTATTATAATAGTCTCATGGTACACTATATCAGTTCTGTTCTCTTCTCCTTGAATGCCTGTTTCCCTCCCACACTTTGTCTGTTTAAGCTGAAATATAGGGTGCTGACAGAAGTGACAGTTTCTCACACAATTGGGCCCCTGAAGTGCTCTACAACTGTGCTCTGACAGATGTGGATGGCTACAAAGTGTTTTAATCATGCCTGATTGCACAACAATCTGAACCCTTGGGTTGTCATCCCTTGGGGTGCTCTGATGAACAGACATTCCCCCAGATCCTGATGAG
>NW_017728947.1:85409729-85419562 GCF_001723895.1 Crocodylus porosus | reverse complement strand
CGAGTACAAGGGGAGAATGAGAAGCATCTATGGGTGCTTGAGAAGCATCTATGGATGCAAGCCAGCATTTTGCTCGCTTTACTAGCCGCAGCATCACACTGAAAGCTCATGTTCATCTTGTGGTCAACCATGACCCCCAAGTCCCTTTCATCCATAGTGCTATCCAGCATAGCACTACTGAGCCTATAAGGATGCTGCAAATTTTTCCTCCCAGGGTGGAGAACCTGGCATTTTTTGGTGTTGAACACCATCAGGTTCTCGTCTGTCCATTTCATGAGCCTATCAAGATCTGCCTGGATCACCCTCCTATCCTCAGGTGTGGATGCTTCACCCCAGAGTTTGTTGTTGTTGGCAAATTTGGCCAGTCGGCTTCTGACACCAGTGTCCACATCATTGATGAAGATGTTAAACAGTATAGGCCCAAGAACAGTGGGGTCCCCCAAGGTGACCCGAATGGTCACAGGGCACCAAGACTATTGGCTCCCATCAACCACCCCCCTCTGGGTCCTACCGCAGAGCCAATTCCCCAGCCAGAAGATCGTGGTGAGGTTGAGGCCGCAGTTAGCCAGTTTAGCCAAGAGGTGATCATGGAATACTAGATCAAAGGCTTTTTTAATGTCAAGATATACAACATCGATCTCTTCCCCGTTATCCAGGTATTAAGTCACTTGGTCATAAAAGGAAATGATATTGGTCAAGCAAGACCTACCCACAACAAACCCATGCTGGGTATCCCTCAGGATATTGCCTTCAGCTAGTCTGTTAAGAATGGCCTCTTTGATAATCTTTTCCAAGACCTTCCCCAGAATAGAGGTCAGGCTGATGTGTCTGTAGTTTGCCAGATCCACTTTCCTGCCTTTTTTGAAGATAGGCACGACATTGGCCTTCTTCCAGTCATCAGGCACTTTACCAGAGCACCAGGAATTCTCAAGGATCTGTGCTAGGGACTGGGCTATGATGCTTGCCAGCTCCCTGAGTACCCTGAGGT
The DNA here is from genome assembly GCF_001723895.1 of Crocodylus porosus. Taxonomy (NCBI): domain Eukaryota; kingdom Metazoa; phylum Chordata; order Crocodylia; family Crocodylidae; genus Crocodylus; species Crocodylus porosus. The sequence goes on along the minus strand of NW_017728947.1, from coordinate 85,418,574 downwards.
GTAGATTGTCAGGGCCAGCCAACTTGAAGGTATCCAACCTCTCAAGGTGTTCCTTCACAAGGTCAGCTTCAATGGAGGGCAAGGAATCTCCCTCACTTGGGCCTCCCTGACCCATAGTGGGCAGGGCCATCCCATGGGACTGGTGGAAAACTGACACAAAGTACTCATTTAGCAAGTTTGCTTTTTCAGGGCATCGGTTGTCATTTGTCCCATCTGGTTTAGCAGGGATCCAATGTTGCCGTTGCTTTTCCTCCTGCTTCCCACATATCTGAAAAAGGACTTTTTATTGTCCTTGATATTTGTAGCTAGCTGGAGTTCCATCGCAGCCTTGGCTTTCCTGATTTGCTCTCTGCAAGTCTGGACTAATGCAAAGTATTCCTCCTTGGTGGCGGGTCCAGTCCTCCATTCTTTGTAGGTCTTCCTTTTAAGATGCAGGAGGTCTGCCAATTCCCTGGAGAGCGAAGGGGGCTGCTGTGCCCTTTTGCTGCCTTTCCTCTGAGATGGGATGGACATTGCTTGCTCATCCAGGATTGCTCCCTTGAGGAGCAACCACTCACCCTGAACTCCCCTCACCGTTGGGTTATGGCCTTTTAGGGCCTCTCTGATGAGCCTCCTTAGCTTGTCAAAGTCAGCTTTCCTGAAGTCAAGCACTTCTGTATTACTGACTGACTTGCCAGCTTTATGGCAGATGTTGACAGTGATCAGTTCATGGTCACTGTCACCCAGCTTCCCTTTGATCGTTAGGTCCCTTATTACGTCATCCCCAGTTGCCAGTACGAGGTCAAGCAGTGCCTTACCTCTTGTCGGCTTGTAGACTTCCTGCATCAGATAGAGGTCATCCACACATGAGAGAAAACTTTGCGACTGCTCGGATTTGTCCAAGCGCTCCTCCCAGGAGATGTCTGGATAGTTAAAGTTGCTCATGACAACCATACCCTGGGATCGTACGGCCTCAGCCAATTCCCTGGTGAACTTCTGGTCAAGGTCTTGACTCTGGGTAAGGGGTCTGTAGTAGACCCCCACTATAGTATCCCCTGTGCTGTGTTCCCCATGGATTTTAACCCAGAGGGTCTCAAGTCGTCCACCATGGGTGCCAATGTTGGCTTGCCAGGGACGTGTAGCTTTCCTTGACAGAGAGAGCTATGCCCCCACCCGTTTTGTCCACTCAGTGCCTCCTGTACAGGGTATAGCCGTCTATACCCATGGTCCAGTCATGGGTGGAGTCCCACCAGGTCTCCGTTATCCCAGTGACATCATAGTTATCTGCATTTAGCAGGAGAACAGTTCCTCCTGTTTATTCCCCAGGCTTCTGGCATTTGTATATTGCCACAGGCCAGCTGGGCACTGTGAGTATATCAATTTAGTTGCAGACTGACTGAGCACTGCAACTTTATTAGCCACTGGGCTTTTTGGTTCGGGATCGAGGAGGTGATGTTGGAAAGGAAAGATATGACAAGTTTCACTTACAAAAAGGAACGAATTTTACTTATGACAACAAAAGATATAGTTTGCATATATAATAGTTAATAAAGAGGTTATGTTAATAAACAGACAACATAACAATACAGATTAAAATTGACAGTGATAATAAAACAGATAAAGAAATTAACCAAGAGTTCCCACTTGGTTAGTAACTTATCAATAGCCCCTTGGTTAGAAGATGCACATCATTGTTGAATCAGCAAAGTCAGACATCTCTGAACTGGGCTGCCCGAAGGAGAACTGGTGGAAGCCCCTCAGTCAGGATCTGGTCCTCGCTCTCACAGGGAGTAAGAGAGATCCATGGGGGTATGGGAGAGCAATGACCCTTCTGTTCTGTCCTTCCCGAGGGTTACTATGTCATGTGTGTTCTTTTATATTCTAATTATGCTAATTTTTTTAGTTATATAGCCATTCATAATATTACTTTATAGCTGTTATCCTATGGGGTTAAAAGGTGTTAGAAATCATTATAATACGTTACTGCCCAAGCTTGGGTTTTTCCAATAAGCAAATTGCGACACAGCATTTTCAGGTTTGAAATTAACGTTATCCTGCCTAAATCCAGCCCCTTCAGAACTCTCTGACTATGCTTTTTTGAGATGTTCTTTCTTGAAATGTACCGGATAAGCTAGGCAGTTGAATCCAGTTTTTATCATCATCAAGGCTAAATTCTGAGCGAGAGAGAACTATTGGGTCAGCTAATTTTACAGCTGTGGCTTTGTCTTTGAGGCCTAGTCAGTTCCACAAAGAGTTACAAGTTACATTTGCGGGTTACAAAAACACAAGCTTTATATTAGACAAAAGTTCCAAATGCCTCCAAGAAGCACATATTTACCGCTTATTAATTTCTTTGGTTCTGGCCATCACAGTGTATAGACATGCAAGTGTCCCCTTGGGGGCCCTTGCTCTGCCTACATGACTTGTACATCCATGGATAGCTTCTCTATTTTTTTAAGTACATAGCACCATGATATGAAAGATATGAAAGTGTGATCTACAGTGGATTGCATGCTGGGCTGGGAGTCAGAAAGTAAAAGGTCTTTGGCATTTGAGCATTAAAAAGTTATTCAAATGTTAGGATTCAGCATACAACCTCACAGCGTCTCCATTTCCCTTTTTGTAAACTGGAGCTAGAAATTAGACTTGTCCTTGGAACAACAATGCTGATTTACAAAGCGAATTTAGCTTCTAAAAATGTCTTCATTGTACAAGTGGAGGGGTGAGGGAGGGGAAAGGTATGGTTTTGACTTCGGTTGCTTGGAATATCTAAGCTTCACTGATATGAGGAGACTCTTCACTAACTCTGCCTTTACTTAGCCTTTATCATACCGGCCAGAACATTTTAATCACCACCAGAACAGAAACTCAACATATATTATTTCATGCAAGTTTGAAATCTGGGGCCCACTGTGTGGGATCCTGTACAAGCACGTATAAGGAGACTGTCTCTGCCCTAAGGATGTATCAGCCCAAACAGACATGGGTGGGAGGGACACAGAGTACAAGGAAGTGAAATGCCTTGTCTCCCCAGCCTGCAGAACTTGGGAGTTAAAACACTCCTCATAGGTATTTCCATATATAATACTTCCCTTATCTACTCTCTTAGAATAACTTTGCTTCATTTACATGTGATTATACAATGCTGGTGGGTTTTTTACCAACAGGAATCATACTGTGAAAGCATATAGGTTCACTAGTGTTTCAGCTACATGGATTAGCACTCACTCATTCCTAATTATGTTAGTTTGTATGACATTGGGCTCTGAGTACACATTATTCATGCTCAATTACAGTGGAATAGTTGTAGAATTACAAGGCACAGCCATATTCATGCTACTAGCCAGGGAGTCACTGTATCACCCTTATTAAGATTGAAATGGTTTCCTAATGAAGTACATTTTTAAATGACAAGTTAAACCCTGGATTAATTTGCTTCCTAGTTGCTGAGGTTTGGTTTTGCTTCCAGTGGAGCTGCACAGCAGTAGCATAATAATGGGTGGGCAAGTAGGGCATGAGACCTGGGTTCTGCTTAAATGTGCTGGGGGGAACACTGGAATGGACCTAAAGGGTCATCTCACCTTCCCATCTCCCACTCCTCCCTTCTCACACACCTTGCACTTTCCCTGTTGCAGCTCCAGCTATGGCAGTGGAGAAATGGCAGCATCAGTGGCTCAGGTAGGGCAGCTGGAGGTTTGCTGCTATAGGAGGAGTTGTCACCACTTCTTTTTCTGCAAAAAGATGGTGGTTTTTTGGGTGCTCAGCGCATATGTTGGAGGGAAGAAAAAGCAGTGACATTCCCTGGTAGCACCAAAGCTCTGGCTGTTACTCCTGAGGCACCATCCCTGTTCTGCTCTCCCTGATGTGGGAGCCAGAGCTGAAGCTGGGCAGGTGCAGGGTGTGGGGTGGAGTAGTACCGGCCTATTGTGCTGTATACCAAAACTGGGATACAACTGTTCCACCACCCAAATGCCTCTGCAAGTCTGGGAACAACCATGGAGGGATTGCAACCTTGAGACAGGGAGCTACATCCATTCTGCCCTACAACAGCAAAGGGACATCTTTGCCTGTCTATATTATGCCATGTCCTGTTATTTGGCCTTCAATTTAGGTACATTATTTGATCTAGGTTCATGAGTCTGGATAACTAGTCATACTTTCAGATTCTCTTGCACTGTCTGAATGAGGAAATCTATAAGTATCCAGTATGCAAGCATTGTTGTACATCCCAATATATTGCTTATAGGCATCAGAAGGTTATCTCTGGAGGTAAAATTTTACTTCTGTCAGTATCTTTGTCTGAGGTTCTTTCCATTTTATTCTAAGAAGCATCTTCCATATAGGATTTCACAAAAATCGTCTTCCTCCTTTGCAAAAAAAGACAGAAGGATTCCAGCTCTAGGAAAGACGTTTCAAATTCTCTTAGACACAAAGGGCTATATTCTGCTCTCCATAAGGCCAGTACTGTACTCATTGAGACAGTTTAATGCTCCTCTACAAAGGCAGAGGCACTTGACTACATTCAACAGGGTCTCTTTTTCAAATTAAGAGGACTGTGACAGCAAGATTTGGGTTTTTTGTGCCTCATCTTCAGAAGGGGGTTTATATAATCCTGGCTTCATGAGTATATATGCATGAACTTCTGTGAAGCATTCAGGGTGACATTCAGGAATGCACTTTAGGTACCTATAATTAAAGCTTCAGAACATGTAAAAATTAGGATGGAAATCCAAGGAAATGGACTGAATTAGGGTTGAAGTAAGTACTTCCAAAAGGGTGAGCCCCCAAAAACCCATGACTTGAGTAGAAAGCTTTGTAAAGGTAGCCAACAGGGAATTCTGAGTGCGGTTGTGGGTCTGAATTGCACTCTAGAGTTCAGGCACTTTTGGAGACTCAAAAGCCCAGGGCCCTTTTCTGAAGAGAGGAATCCAACTGAGTAGGCCTTGCTTTTAAAAAAAAAAAAAACAGCCAGAAGAGGAGCTGGTGTGTGGTGGTTGTAGCATAATAGCTTAGGGTTTAAGGCACTTGCCTATGAAATGAGAGATGTAGGCTGAAGGTCTTCCAACCCATATCCCCCACCTCCTAGGAAAGTGCCCTAACCACTAAATTATAGAATACCTTGGGTGGAGAATGCCCCACCCCTTCTGTAAATGCAGGGTACTATGCAAGCAAGAACGTGAGTGGGCAGGAAGGAGCCTGACTCTGTAGCTTTGTGGGAAAGCATTCACTTGATAGTGTGGGGACTTGGGTTCTGGTTCCCTATTAGGCCCGTGCGAGTAAGCAGCTATTCAATCTGGCTTTGGATCCGACCACTTCAGATGCCAGCAACCCGATCTGGAGCTCTGGACTGGGTTCCCGCTTTGATCTGGCTGAAGCGGCTCCGAAGGTTCGAAGCCACCTCAGAGATCTGGCTATAGGTTATAATAAGGAATCAATGAAATACCTATAACGTTGTTGGTTTTGTCTGATTTGGATGAAACTTGCAGGGGTAGTAGCCCTGTTCAGGGGGAACTGCACCCCAAATTCTTGAAAGCAAAACTCATGTCATGTGTATGTGTTAAATCACAGGGGGGTGAAAACTGCAGGGATAGTAGCCCCTGGTGAGACCACAAAGCCTGCCAAGTTTCAAGGAGATAAATGCAGGGGTTTGTGGGGAACTGCACCTCAAGCTTCACACAAGCAAAACTCATGACATGGATGACATTCCGTGTGTTAAAGCGCAGTGGGGTGAAAGCTGCAGGCATGCTAGTCCCTACTGCGGCCATGAAGCCTGCCAGCCATCAAGGAGATAGGTGAAGGGCTTCTGGGTTCTGGAGCCCTGCACCTCTAGCTGCTGACAGGCAAAACTTGTCACATGGGTGCTTGTGCAACTATGTCTGTCTTGGGGCAGTTGATTTATTTCCTCTCCTTAGTTTGTGGTTTTGTAGATGTTAATCATTGCTCATTAACACCTACAAAACCACAGACTAAGGAAGCTCTGAACCGCTGCGGAAAGCCTAATGAAGCCAGCGCTTCAATCTGGATATGCTGCTTCAGATGCCAAAGCTTCCAAAGCTTCTCCGGATCCAAAGCACAGTCTGAAGCCTCACACAGCCCTATTCCCTATAATTCAGGGAGTAGGGACCAGAACCAAAACATGGGAGATGTGGCTCTCACCCACCCTCCTGGATGAGAGCTCTAGCCACTAGGATATTGTTCAAAAGGGGGACAGCATTCTCATACTGCCTTCTGCCAACCATATTTAGAAATAAGAGTGACCATGGGTGCTGTGCATTGTAGTGGAGTCCATGATGTGGTAAACATGCTTAGAGTGTGCCCATGAATTTGGACTCTCCACAGATGCAGGCACAGCTTGGGGGCCTCTTCACTCTATTTTTGGATTACAATGGAACTTAGGCTGGAAGCATTCAGACTTTTGCACATGCACAAAACCTTGAGTTTAGGGAGCTTTCAGGACCAAAATGTAGCACTGAACAAAGTTAGGCACTTGAAGGGTTTTACAGTTGCTGGAAGTTTTTTGAATTGTCATTAGACTGTTTTAGGTTTTGGTGCCTTTCTGGGTCTTGCTCTCAGACACTAAAGTGATGGATGCTACATGAAAAACTAAATCAAAATGGCCTCAACTTTCCAAACACAGAAATAAGGATGTGACCACAGAATTTGTTTCTGTACTGAAGCTTATTTCCTCAAAGTGTTTTGACATGCTATGGGACTTGTCTTCAAACTGCAGTCAAGCATGTTAATACAGTAGCTTTTCCCTCAGTTTGCTTGTAATTCCTTCAAACATTTTCTTTAGCTTCTGCCTCAGCTTGAAAAGCAATTCTGTCATCACATATATTTATCAGCCGAGTGTCAAAAACATTACATTCCTAATATAATATGATTGATTAAAATTAAAATGCAAGACTCATACACTCATGCATAGCATGTTTTCTGATTAATGGAATATCCTTAAATTAACCCAATATATAACTTGTATTAAATATGAGGAAGGCTTTGGGACAAATCCATAGAAGCAAGTGGAATTCTATTGGAGTCACATTTGTTTATACCAGGTCTGAATTTGGCCCTTTGATTTCACACTGCTTTTTAGCATAGTGCAGTTTTACTGATAGTGGAGCATCAGATGTTCCACAGACATGTATGTATAGGAGCTAAAGTATTTATAATAAAGCAGATATCATTGTATTCATTTTGACAGGCATGAAAAACTGCAGGCAGGCAGAGAACTGGGAGGGAATATTTTATAGTTGAAAACAACCTACCCTTGGGCATTTCATGACTGTTCTGTGAATGAATCTATCACAGTGATAACATTGTCTCCAGGGAAACTTGCAAAATTAATGCTATTATCTAGAAACTGAATGGAGATCAATTATTTTCTACCACTGGCACATGCGTAGTACATTTAAATAGGGCAATCACATACCATGGTAGTGGGAATTCTTTTTTCTTTATCCCATTCATCATATTATTAGACTTGTTTCTGCTATGTCTTAGAGTTTGAATTGTTTGAAGTAGGTGTGCTTTAAATGGTAGAAAAGATCTATATGTATATCCCTATGTACATAAATTGTGATGAGCAAAGCTAGTTAGCTGTGTTAGTCTGAAGTCAGATATAAGGTGTGGCAGCGTGGCATCTTGGAGCTTTTGTAGAAGTGTGTAGGTACTAGGACTGGACTGGCAGAAAGAAATATATAAAGAGGAGACAGAGGTGGGGACAGAAAAATGGTTCCTTTCTGCCAATTCTTTCCTAGCATCTGGTGATGTAGGTTGTTGCCAGCAGAAACTTATGCCTGGCTGAGCCAGTTAATCTCTAAGGTGCTACACTGCCCTACCTTTTTGCCTTTGCTCCTCACATCCTTCAGTTTTTTCCTAGACCCTGAGAGAGTACCTTAGCTTGATGCTGCTATCTCTAGCCTCACAACCACAGCTGTCCCCACCCCCCTGTCTCCATCTTGGGACCTTTTAATTTCCTCTGGGCTACCCATTTATCCTTCTTAGCTGGCCCTTTCCCCCTAGGCAGGCCAACAGTTGTATGGGTACTGCCTGCAGCTGGGCTACAAACCCTGAAAGCATGAAGACTGCTACAAGGTGAAAAGTTTCTGCAGGTGGCTGACTGGGGTTTCTGCCCCGCTATAATACTACTGTGATTTTTTTTTTTATGTTATCAATGATGTTAGGGTCCTTAGGACTTTCTTTAGATGGACATTTTAAAATTTAAACAAATAAATGCCTAAAAATATAATTTTGTTACCTGCTAGATTTCATAATTTGGCATATTCATAAATAGTGGGAGAAAATATATGAGAAAACACTCAATGGCTTAGTAATTTTAATTCTCAATTAAATTTATTTTAAATCCTAGCTACCAGAATTCTCACTGTTCCTTGGATCTCTATTCCTTAGCTGAAATATAGGATGGCAAGTTATTTTAAATATACAAGTTTTATTAACCAGAATAGAATTTAAGCCAATAAAAAATTACAGAAGGCACAATAATGATAGTCAGATCATAGTGTTTTAAAGTTGATGACAATGAACTCAGTATGGGAGTATACAATTAATCAAGCCATAGTAAAAGAAATGATTATTTATACTTTTTCCAGACCCTTACATCCAGCTTCATAGGATCATAGAATCATAAAAGTAGGGTCAGAAGGGACCTTGTAGATCTTCAAGTCTGACCCCCTGTCTGGGCGGGAAAAAACTAGACTCAAATGAGTCCAGCCAGGTAGGCATCAAGCCTCATCTTAAAGATCCCCAGGTTAGGAGCCAGCACCACTTCCCTAGGAAGTTGGTTCCAGATCCTAGCCGCCCTAACTGTGAAGTAGTTCTTGCGGATGTCTAATCTAAACCTACTCTC
>NW_017728947.1:85396926-85409449 GCF_001723895.1 Crocodylus porosus | reverse complement strand
CCCTTTCTGCCTCCGTGCTCTCAAGAAGGGAGTTTCCCATTCTATAAGTGTGCTGCTGGTTTCTACCGCCTAAGTGCAGCACCCTGCACTTGTCAGTATTGAAATGCATCCTGTTTATGTTAGCCCACTCTTTATCAATGTTCTGATAAGTTTATTTTCAATGATAGCACTGCCTGTGGCAATTAAAAAAACTAGTTTCATTTAAACAAGGATTTTATTTATTTATTAAATATGTTGCTTCAGACCTAAATTAACTTGTGCAGGAGATGCTCAGCTGAGCTTTGCCACTATTTGGGATGAAAAATATTGCCTGTTGCATCCCAAATATAAAATATCTCATATAGTAACAAGTTCCTAGGAAAGATTTTGGGCATTGTATAGGAAAACATCATTTACAGAGATCTGTGAAATCACCCCATTAGGGTGAGCTCTTCTCAGCCTAATCAGAAAGAAGTGTTGGACATGTATGATAAATGTACTTTGGATGCCAACATACAGACTCATACAGGAATCCATAAAAAAGAAACCAACTGGTGAGGAAAAGGGGCTGGCCAAGAGCAGGGAAGGCAGAGCAGTCCATCTCAGCAACACGAAGTAGGTGGAAGCAGCGGGGAATGCAAGGCACTGGTTTGCAATTCTGTTAAGCCAGCACTGGTCTGCCAAGGATGTAATGTGGCAGTGTGATACTTTTAAAACTCTTCTAGAATTTTACCAGTGCTGCAAGATCTTTTGTTATGGTATGGTTCAAATACTAGCAAAATATCTTTTCCTTACAAGCTGATTCAAAGTTTCTTTCCCATTCTGCCTAAGAAGCTGATGATTTGTCTTGGGCACCAAAGAACTGTTACTTTTTGGCTGGATTTTAAAACATTCCTGCTTTCTGTCAGCTATCTTTTGTTGTGTGTAGTTGTAGATCCAAATAATAATAGCCACTTACCCGCTATCCAATTTCATTTCCATGTGGAGGTGCAATGATCAGGTCACCTCTTGAAGTTCTCTTTGATTAACCGAGTAAGTCGAACTCTCCATCCTCACACATTTCTATGCAGTAAAAAAGGGTGGATATAGCACATTACTGTTCCACAATAACTGTCCTTGTATACTCTTTTACTCTGCAGTAAATTAAACCTAATCCATGGAAGCCTTGCCCTCAGGAAAGGACTTGTTAGCAACTTCAGGTTAGCTTTTATTTACCATGGTTGAGGAGGGTACACCTGGAGAGTTACCGCAGGGCTGGGCTGCTCATCTGCAAATTCCTCTTTTAATTTGTAGTAAATGGTTTGTGTGCCCAAGCCCTCTGTTTTATTTTCTAACTCCTAGAACATTTTAGTGGCCCTTGTCTGAACTTCTTCCAGCATTTCTCATCCTCCTGGAAGTGTGAACATTGCCCTTGTCAAATCCCAGGAATCATTTTGCTGTACTTGTTTTAAAACTTGAAAGAGTGATAATAGTTTCATGAACAAAAGTGATTTCCTGCCCAGAAGCCATTTCATCTATGGCAGGTGTAAGCAGCCCCTGGTATGGGTGCCAAAGCATGGCATGCAAAGGCATTTTCTTTCGCAAATATGCCTTGGGGCAGACAGCAGAGAAGGGGCCAGGGCTGTGCTGCCACAACAAAGATCAGGTCACTTGTGGCTTCCACACTGTCTGCTCATGGCACATCAACATCTTACAAGTTGAAGTTGTGGGTGTTTGTGGTATTCTGCCCAAAAACATTGCCAACCCCTGATCTATAATTTCCCTTTAATAATAAAAATGCTGGTCGATGGCTAGAGTGTCATCTCCATTGAGATCTTTACTTATTTATGCTTCTGCAAAGACTTGGATTAGATCCCACAGATTGATTTCCAGTCAGACAAAGAGGAAAATCAGTATTTCACCTATAGCCTCTGTTTTCCCTTATGCTAGCAAAACCTGGCCTCTCATTCTGGCTTTTTTTGTCTGAAAGGCCAGTGCTTTAGTGAAGGTGTCAACTTTTTGATTTCTTGCTGTATTAACTTACTGAAGGGTTAATGATTCTCTATATCCAGGATGAATACCACAAAATATACCATTTGGCTATCTGCTACAGAATGATACTGAGTGCCCAATTCTGATGCAGCATCCTCTGGATAGCATATAACAATGTGGCAGAGGGAAAAAAGATGGATCTGAATATGTTGTTAAGAATCTTGAGCAGATGGATATGGATGTGGTTGAAGTCACACACATTGATAATCTGTAGGGCAGAGGAAGAGGGTGCACATAATAGTTTATTTTTCCAGAAGGAACAGAATGTCAAATGACATCCTGAATAAGCAAAAATTAACAAGATAAACTCAATGGAAGAGACAGGATTCCTATCACTGCACATTCATTCATTCAATAGGGTAGCATGGGTAAATTTGAGGACATAATTATTGCATAATGTATTGTGTATATGACATGAAGATGAATTATTATTATTTATCGAGGTATGAAACTGTTAATCATTAGGGGTGTGCAAAACGAGTCCTATTCAGTTCGGATTGAGATTCACCCTTAATCGGGGACAGTGATTTCATTCATTGAGTTGGATCACTGTCTCCGATTCGATTTGGCTGAATCCAAATCTGAAGATTCTATGCTAGAGGTATGTAAAAAAAATAGCATTTAAAGCTCTGTGTATATCCGAATCGCCAAATCTTCCTGAATCTCTCTGAATCGATTCGGAGGGTTCTGATTCTATTGGAGAGAGTAAAGGCTCCTCTGATTCGATTTGGATTCAGAGATTTGGCCACTGAATTGAGCCAAATCTCCACTCAATTGAATCAGGGAGGGACTGAAGTTTCGCGCAGCCCTATTTATCACATCTATGTTTATTTTTTGTTGCCTGAAATAGTCGTATGCACTTTTAACAAGGAGAGGACAAAAAGTCATGCTGAGTTGAGAGTGAAGTGATAAATGTGCTTTTTTTTTGCCAGGATTTGCACAGTGAATGGATCTGTGAGGCAACTCAAATTCTGATTGTTGGATTTGCACTTTAAGTGCTTAAAAAAGCAAACTTGCATGTCAATAAAATATTGCTGCCAGGCTTCTCCCTCCCCTTCACACCCTTCCCACTGGCTGCTCAATCAGGGTTCCCTGCTCCTGCCCCTCTCCCATAGCGGAGACCACAGTGCAAGGACCTTGCATCTAGCCATGTTCCGCCTGCCCCATGCTAGCTAATGCTGAGAGGTGTCTGTGTGGGTCTCCAATTTCCCTGGAAAAATGGCAAATAGCTAGTGGCTTGCAAATGCACTCTGCAGATAAGAAAAGCTTGAAACTAATGAGAGATGTTTTCTTTTGTAGGGCTCAATGGGCTGAAACTTGGTTCTAACAAACAACGTGCTGGTTGCAATCTGTCAGTTTTCAAGAGGGGGCAGAGAAAAGAGGCAGACATGATCTGGCTTGCAGACAGTCCGAAGAAGCAGGGAGACAGAAATTGAAAAGCTCAGTGTCAAAAGATGCAGGGTCTGGCAACACTCCTGCCCCTTGAGCAGCGAGCAGGGAAAAGCCTGGGACTGAAGGCAGGGTTGGGGTTTACACCCTTCCCTAATCAAAGTGTTGTGCTGGGGCTTGGCCATGCCCTCCCTTAGCTCAGCACTATGGAAGGGAAGGGAGGGCTGCTCTAGTTCCCCCAGGCTTCTAGCTTGAGCCACTGCAGGAATGTGCCTGCATTTTTTTAGTTCAGAGGGGATGTCTGTGGTTACAAACTGATTCAGCCTAGGCAGGTTAGACTAAGCTGCGGAGATTGAATCAGTTCAGGCTTTTTCAATGTCTGTCCCTAGCCCAGGAGCCCAAATGTCTGAGATATTGAACACCTCCTGCCATTACTTAGTGACTCCTGTTCCTATTAAGTCTATACTTTCCTAGGCTAAATAATTAACTGAATATGGTTTGAAGGCATTCAGTGCATCTCAGGATTTTGGCACACTGACTTCAGATGAAGTTGCAGCTGCTTGGAAACTCCCAGAAATTGTCCCTCAAGGAAAACAACAGTTAGAGTAGAATACATTGAATACATTCACTTGCTGCCATTGTTGCTGTAAGAATCATCACAAGGCAGAAGGCAGCTGCTGTGGAGTACTTTGTTGATTGTACATCCAAATTTTGTATTTTTTCCTCAAAAGGATTATTATTACTAGGATTCTTATTTTGTGATTTCTTCCTTCATATCCAAATCAGAATTCTCTCCTCCCACATCATAAAGCACATCAGTTGTCTACTGACTTTGTTTTAGGAAATATAATTATTAACTTAAAATAGAAACAGTAATTGCCTACTAAGTTAATCAGAGTAAACCTTGTACTTCTGATAAAATATTGATCTCCTTTCATCCAATAATTTATGTCTTCAATTGACTTGATAAGGTGCTCTGTAATTTCTTCACATGGGCAGTTGTTCATAATAGAAGTTAGCATCTTATTGGAGTAAAACTGTGGCTACTTTTTCTTGCTTGATGACAATAAATTCATGATTGGCTTTGAAGAGGGTTGAGTATTATCACACAGAGATGAATCTTTGCAAGGAAAGCATTGTTATAGCACCTAGAGGAAGTCAGTCTTTTTGTTTTATAGTTAACAGCTGAATTTAATTTACTGAATTGGAACATCCTATATGTACAGGTCACCTCATATGCATCATTTCCAGGAGTGACAGCTTCTTATTTGAATTCCCAAGTGTTCATCAAAAGAAAATTGAAAGAAAGAAGGGAAAGAATTAGATCCTGCTGTTGTATGTCCAGAAAAAACATCTTTTCCTACACCTTCTTTTGTGAAAATACATGCATTAGCTAGTTTCAAGGTTTAGCTACTTACATGAAGTAGTTTATTATATTTTCACAAATGTTTTAAAGCAAGCAGGGAACACAGTTATTTCAAAGATATTAATCTTAGCACAAAAAGGATTATTTCTGGAGTTGCATAATGTACTGTATATACTGACTTCTGGGGATCTAATTCTGTTCTACTTGGGGTTGACTACATATTATATCCATCATGTTAACTGGAGTGATCAGTGTACCATGTTTCCACTCTGATTGTATTTGCACATTTATAGTTTCATAGTTTCTAGGGTGGGAAGGGACCTGAGCAGATCATCTAGTCCGACCCCCTGCCATGGCAGGAAAGAATACTGGGGTCAAATGACCCCAGCGAGGTGTTCATCTAACCTCCTCTTAAACACCCCCAGGGTAGGAGTGTCACAGGGACACTGAGGTGTCCTGTGCCTTAAGTAAAGAAAGTGGGCTGCTGTCAATCAGCAGGGCAGCCCCAGGTGCTGGTTGCTATGGCAACCAAGTAGGTCATGTGAATGGAAGGGGGCAGGGCCGGGCCCTGTATAAGCAGCTCCTCTGGCAGCCGCAGGAGCAGGAGGTCTGCGGTGGAGAGCTGAGCAGCAGAGCCTATGGTGGCAGTTTGACTGCTGCAGTGATGCGAGGGGAGAGGGAGAGGGAGAGGGAGAGCCCTGAGAAAGGTATTGGGGAGAGCCAGCGTTGCATGTGGTTTGTGTTATCAGCCGGTGGGCTTTTTGCTTGTGTTGAAGCCACGTGGCTCACGGTTTGTTATGGTTACACCTTAGGACCGGGTGAGGCTGTAGGGGTGCGAGGAGGCCTCACGGGGGCTCCCCAGTAGCGTGGGGGTTCCCGGTGCCCAGCGGGGGCACAGTGAGTAGTGCTGCAGGGGCACATTGTGACGAGTGCTGTAGGGGTGCTCAGTGTGGCCGTGGGGAGGCGCGGCAAAGGCCCTAGAGAGGGCGAGAAGCACGGGGAGGCGCGGCAAAGGCCCTAGAGAGGGCGAGAAGCGCAGGAAACAAGCCATAAGCACGGGAAGTGCAGCTTAGGCCCTAGAGAGGAGTGACAGGCCCTAGGCGGGTTGCATAGTATATCAGGCCACCCCAAGGTGGGCAGCGGGTACTTTTGATAGGCACTCAGGATGGGTGCGGACCGAAGGAGGTTCCAGAGGGCTTCTGTGGCAAGAGGGGAGCCTAAGGAACCAGAGGGGCCAGGTAAGGCTCCGGCCACCTGAGCCTAGCTGGACTTACAGAAATGGACTACCATTAGTGACAAGATCCAGAAGGGGGCCAGGCAAGGCTTGGGTCGCCTGAGCCCAATTGGATGGTTGTTATTTGTAAGACTCGGAGAGGGGACAGGTAAGGCTCAGGCCGCCTGAGCCCATCAAAGTAAATACCCAATGCGGATTGCAGGATAGGCCCAAGGACGCCTAGAGAAAGGGGCGCTGGTGGCAGGCCAAGCCCAGGGGCACCAGAGAAAGTGGGCACTGGTTGTAGACCAGGCCCAGGGGTGCCAGCGGAGGGGAGCTAGTGGCAAGCCAAGCCCAGGGGGCGTCAGGTAGAGTACTGGTTACAGGTTCAGCCCAAGGGGGCGCCAGACAGGACGCAGAAGGTTAAGGACCAGACAACGTCCGGGAAGAACTGCGAGGCTTGGGATGTGCTGAAGGGGAGGTAAGGAGGCACGCATAGCCCTTAAGGCAAGGGTGCGCAGAGGCACCCATACGGAATAGGGGTAGTAATATTCATACCGTTCACCAGGGAAAAAGGCAGCCTCCCATCTGAACCAATTATCATCAAAGACGTGGTGGGCAAGAACCAGAGGGTGCAGAGTACACCTTAGGTGACAGTAGGGGGTGCTGGGGAGTTCATGGCTGCTCCTAGGCCCCACCCCCTGACAACAAGCCTGCACCATTTCTCTTGGAAGTTGGTTCCAGACCCTAGCCGCCCTGACCATGAAGTAGCGCCTCCTGATATCTAACCTAAACCTACCCTCTGCCAGCTTGTGACCATTATTCCTGGTCACTCCTGGCGGTGCTTAGGGGAACTGTGACTCCCCCAGTGCCTGCTGATCCCCCCTGACTAGTTTATAACAGGCCACAAGATCCCCCCTCAGCCTTCTCTTTTGGAGGCTGAACATGTTCAGGTCCCGTAGCCTCTTCTCATAGGGCCTGCCCTGCTGCCCCCTGAGCATACGAGTGGCCCTCCCCTGGACCCTCTCCATGCTGTCGACATCCCTCTTGAAGTGCGGCGCCCAGAACGGGACGCAGTACTCCAACTGCGGCCTGACCAGTGTTGCATAGAGGGGGAGGATCACCTCTTTGGACCTGCTCAAGATGCATCTGTGGATGCATGATAGGGTGCGGTTGGCCTTCCTGACTGCATCCCCACACTGCCAGCCCATGTTCATCTTGGAGTCAATGATGACCCCAAGATCCTTTTCTGCCTCCGTGCTGACAAGGAGGGAGTTCCCTATTATAATAGATGAAGGTTTGTCTTCCTCTCTGTGTATGTATGGTGACTGCTCACTGCAGCTCAGAGCAATGTATATGTAAGAACATATAAGGTATTGGAGATGCAAGTGTAGAATCCAGTAATGTAATCACAGCTGGCAACAATGTGTAGCTACTAATATACACACCAAAAAAGGATTAAAATAAGAAAGACCATTAGACTCTGTCCATAATCATTATAGGCAGAGCTGTCTCTTGGAGGGGTGGGGGGAGGGATGAATTGGGGTGACCACCTGGGCCCTGTGCTTTGGGGGCCCCACAGACAGTGCTGTCCAGGCCCCGCTGGCTACCATATACAGCCAGCTCCACACTTCAGCTGGTCAGCAGGCCCCCCTCCCACCCCTGGCACAGGCCCCACACAGCCTGTTATGCCCTGCGCCCTGCACACCCCTAGGGTCGGCTCTGATTATAGGACAGTGATTATGCTAGAAACCTTAGCTAGACATGTGTGAAACCCTGACTGGCTGAGGTCTTAAGCCTTGTTATGCAGCCTTTCTTTTTCATGGTCTCATAGAAACGGACATTACCTGACTTCACATTTATGCTGCCGTAACAATTTGTGCACCATATCAGTGGCATGACAAAAGGTACTAATAAATTATGCTGCTTTATTGTAGTGGACATCTATTTGCTCTGTGGTGGTAGAGCGTGAACAGACCGGAGCTGCCTGCAGTCTCCTGTCACCCTGATGATCCAGGGGCTTGAGGGGCCTGATCCTGTACATCCTGGGTAGAATCAGGCAACTCAAGCCACTGGAACACCTGCCTGGTTTTCCCCAGTTAGAGAGACACCTGGGGGGCATCTCCTGTAGGTGAGGATAGTCAGGGTTCCCAGCTTAGAGACCTGTTCAAGGAAATCCAGCAGAAGCTCCCCGTCTCCTTTTAAAGTAGCTAAAAACCCAGACCCTTGTTCTTGGAGTATGTAAACTCTTTTATCCTTACTGATTAGGACCTGCCTGTTACAGGAGAGTTAAAAACCTCCTGTACACTTCTCATAATATGCTCACCTTAAATACCCATTGCACTTTACCCAAATATTTCCCTTAATTTAATGTTTTATTTTCAGTGGTGTTCAACCTTTTTTCCAGGCCAGATGATGGTTCCAATCTGGTGCCCTGGGCTGGAGCTGTTGCAGTGGCCATCACCAACCCATGTGGAAGGGGTTGGGGAGCAGCCCACCCTGAGCCCAGCTCTGCAAGGGGGCGGGTGGGAAAGGGGGCATTAGCAGCCATAAGTGGGTGGAGAGGGAGCGATGTGACCCAGCCCCACAGGGGAGGAAAAGGCCTTGACTAAGCACCACAGGGGGGAGGGGATGTGACCTAGTCTTATGGAGGAAAAGGGATGTGGCCTTGGTGGGAGAAAACGGCATAATCTAGCCCCATCGGGAAAAGGGAACATGGCCCAGCCCCAGATTGGCCACATGGGGGGAAAGCAGGTGTTGTTCAGCTTTACGGGGGGGGAAAGGGCACATGGACTGGCTCCAACTGGGTGTGTGGGCTTGAGGTTTGGGAATTTGGCAGGGGGAGGGTGGCTATATTAGCGGTTACTGCTCCCCTGCTGCCAAATTTCCTGACCTGTGGGGAGCCCTACAGGCCAGATACAGTGCTCCACAGGCAGCATTTGGCCTACAGGCTGGAGGTTGAACACCCTGGTCTAAGAGATGGAACACATGACTAGAAGTTTTCCTTGAACGTATTATGGCAGAACTTGTTATAGAGAAACAATGGCAAATCTGGAGATGAAGGAAAGACAGACGAGCTCCAGAATCAGTTAAATAAAAATTGGGATTTTTATACTTATTATATGATTTTGGATTTATAACTTAACAAGACTCAGCTCAATGAACTACCCAAAAACCAGAATGTTGAGAATACACTGCAGTTAGGCTGCTACTCTCATGATTTCATTACAAGTCTCTTTATATTTGGTTCTTAGTTAAATCGCCAGCTGTAAGGACTTGAAGGTTCAGCTAGGATATTGTTAAGGGGGTGATTTGCTTTATAGGCTATTTTAAAAGTCAACAGAGTATTATAAGTTATTTTGTTTCTCCTGCTTTGGTCTCTTGTTCACTTGCTTTATAACTTGCTTTATAAGTTAGTTTGCTTTCTCTTCGTAAGCAGTCCTGAGTCTTTGTTGAGAAGGATGGCATACAAATCTAATAAATAAATAAATAAAACAAGCCAGTTAATAAGGGTAGAATATCTGCTTTCATTTAAGAGAAAAACATCAAGCTTCTAATGCTTATGATTGTTGTGAAGCTCTTGAAAACCTGACCCAAATGCAGGTGAAAATCTACAAAGCCAGCAGGCAAACAATGTGTGATTTCTTAAAAATCATGATTTTTGAAACCTACCTCTATGTTTCTTTTCATTGCTTAAACAGCAAGGGAGAAATTGCTCTTGAAAATTTCAATTCCAGTTCTAGGAGTCAGGTAGAAAAATGGCTCACCATTTTTCCTCTTCTGACCTAAGAATTTCTTTTTTTCCTCTGAATTCCTGAGGTCATGATGATCTTATGCTGCTTAGATGGCAGCATTCTGGTTGGAAGTGCTCGGGCTTAGGAGGAACTTTCTCCCTGACCTTGACCTTTCCCACAGTGGAAGACAGAGTGGGGAAGGAATTATATATGTGCATTCCAGCAGGTTGAAGCTGTGCCGGTCTGCTACTGTTGCAGATCTATTAAAATTTTTATTCCAGGGGTCTAGATTAGAACTGTACCTCAGTGGTTTTAATTTCTGTTGGGGTCCTAGGACACAGCATTAGGGAGTCTCAACCTGCACCTTGACAGCAGGGTTGCCAAATACATTACCAATAAGAATCAGGCTTAAAATGGCTGCCAGGAAAGTCTGTAAATTTTTTTAGCCATCATTTAAAAACACTAAGCAGCTGCAGCTCTGATTGAAGCTCTGACAGAAGGCACAGCAACACCACCTGGTATGTTAGTGGATGTGCAACACCCTACAAGGAGCCATGTGCTGCTGCTGCTCTGTTCAAGGTTGCCTGTAATATTGCTTGGTCACAGGTAGGCATTAGGGTACTGTAGCAGGGCACTAAGGTGCCTGCTACTAGTAGAGCTGGGATAACTACCCAGGTGCCGGTTGCTAGGGCAACCACAGGGAGCTAGGGGCCCATACCTGCCAGTGGTCGGCTGACCAAAAGGGTCAGGGCCTGGCTCCCATTTAAACCCCAGGGCTAAGGCCAGGCAGGGAGTTCTTTGCTGGTAGCCAAGGGGGAAGGAGCTCTGCCTGAGTAAGGAAAGAGGAGAGGCCTGAATGCATGAGCAGCTTGATTGGTGAGAGATGGAGAACCTTGAGGTGGCTTGAATGTTGTTATAGCCGGGCAGCTCAAGCTTATGTTATAGTCCAGGAGGCTTCTGTTTTGTTTGCTGTTATACTGGTGGCTTGGGTGAGGCTATGAGGGGATGGAGGAGGCCTCATAGGGGACCCCAACCCTGGGGGGGGGGCAGCGCTTGAGAAGCCCCAGAGATGGGGGGCAAGGGCATAGTAAGGGGAGTGTGTCAACCCTGAATTCCCAGTAAGGTACAGAGTGAGGTGGAACAACGTCTGTTACATCTGTGAGGCTTGGGGCATAGTAAATGGGTGGTTGGAGCCATGCATAGCCCATAAGCCTGGGGGTGCACAGAAACACCCAATATAGAATGAGCTAGTGTACAACAGGAAACTGTGGCCAAAAGAATGGAAAGGTAGCCTCCTTATAATACATATATAACATCGAAGACATGGCAGGTGAGAAGGGAGGACACCCTTTAGGCAACTGGGTATGGTAAGGGGGTGCTAGGGGAGAGCATGGCGACCCCAAGGATGCCCCTCCTGTTACAGGGATTAAGCCAGGATGGGGAGAAGGGGGGCATGGAGCTGGCAGGGGTGAGGCTGGGGGTGGCAGCATAGTGCAGAGTGTAGTCAGGAGCATCAGAGTAGAATTGGTAGAGGCCCCTGGCAGGGGAGGAAGATGGCAGCCCAAGAGTGTAGAAGGCATCCCATTACTGCAGTAAAAAGGGGTTGCCAACCCAGGAAAATTATTATTAGTGCAAACTTTTTACTGACAATCAAACCTTTTTACTGTGCTTGATCTTAAACCTCTACATTTGAATCCAGCCCTTCTAAACTGGCCCTGGGCAGCAGGGCAAGATCTGGCACAACAGTTTCATTTACATTATGTAAACCATTTATCAGAAAAACCTATCTCCATAAAAAAGTTCAGCTTTCAGTAAAAGCTTGAAGATTTGTAAGTAAAAATTTTTATTAAGTTGACAACCCTGCCTGATAAAGGAGGAACTTTAAAAGGAGAGAACTTCCTGAGAAGGAAATCTGACTATGGAATAGTCTCCTAAGGGAAAGTGGTGGAAATACCACTTGAAGCAAGATGTGGTAGAATACTATAAAAAATAAAGTGGGGAATGAGCTTGCAGTAGTAAGGAAGGAAGACTCGAATTGTTGTTTAGATAGTGTATAGGTGTGAAAGTATACTACATGCATAAAATAAAACAAGGTCAAGCTAATAGTGCAGAAGACTTAATGGATTTTGCCCATCTTTAGTATTCTTTGAAGGACTATGAACAATTCAAATATCCTTTAAATACAGTTTAAAATGTGTGAGTTTTACAATGAAGAGAACTCCTGGGATTGCTACCTCACCAATCTTAAAAAGACTTTCACCCAACAAGGACGCTCCTCCAGAGAGAGATCACATGTTTGAAAGAGCCACCCGGATACCACGTGAAGAACTGCTGCAGTATAGTAGAAAAAATCCACAAATAGCACACCGCTGGTTATGACATACATCACCCCTCCCTCGAACCCCTATGGAAAATCCTCAAACAATTGCAACCCATACTAGAAAGAGACCCTACTCTTAAAGAGATCTTCCCAGAGCTACCCATCCTAGCCTTCAAACAAGCACTGACCCTCGCTAACCTCATCACCAGAAGCAAACTTCCTCAGGCCCAGATGGTCACTCCTTAAGGAGACTATCTTCCAAGCCCAAAGGGAGGTAATCCCAATGCAGATCAAAGGGAGCAGGAGGGCACACAAGCCACATGGCTCACCAAAAGCATCTGGGAATGTCTCCTAGCTAAAAGGGAGGCATACACCCAATGGAAAGGAGGGGCCATCACCAGGGATGACTATACTGCAGTTGCTTGGGGATGTAGGGGGGCAGTCAGGAAGGCCAAGGCAGAGATGGAACTGGGACTAGCTTCCCAGATTAA
>NW_017728947.1:85365358-85396826 GCF_001723895.1 Crocodylus porosus | reverse complement strand
CTTCACGGTCAGGGCAGCTAGTATCTGGAACCAACTTCCAAGAGAAGTGATGCAGGCTCCTACCCTGGGGGGTCTTTAAGAGGAGGCTAGATGTACACCTTGCTGGGGTCGTTTGACCCCAGTACTCTTTCCTGCCATGGCAGGGGGTTGGACTAGATGATCTACACGTGTCCCTTCCAACCCTAGAAACTATGAAACTATGGATCCAGACCATGCCATGACAAGAAATGCAAAACCTGCCAACACATCTCCACCACCCCCACAATTACTACACCCCCCACAACAAAGCCATCAGCAGTCCTGGATCTTACAGGTGCACCTCCAGAAATGTAATATCTCAGCCAATGCACCAAATGCCCTGAAGGAAAATTCGTAGGAGAGACCAAACAACAAGTCTGCACCAGTATGAATGCTCACCGGAAACCTATCAAAGACAGGACTACCCAATGACCTGTGGGGGCACATTTTTCACAAGAAAACCACTCTTTCTCTCCAATCTCTCAGTCCTGATCCTCAAGAGGAAACTTACAAAACACTTCCCAGAGAGGAGTCTATGAACTCCACTTCATGAACCTCCTGGATACTAAAAATCATGGACTAAATATAGACATTGGATTTATGATGCAACGTGCCTGACATCCGACTCCCCAGATACTTCTCCACTATTCAGTCCCTTTCTCTCCCCCCGACCCAGCCTGTATCTTGCCCATTGACTCCTCAATCTACATCATCACTGACTGCCTATCGTGCATACCAGCCCAGCCTCTGGCTTCTTTACTTTTCATTCCATCCAGGAAGAGCACACACCAACTGCTGAGACTTCCTCAGCCTGACAAAGGGTTTTGGAACCCAAAAGCTTGCTTAAAAATTGTTTTCCAACTATTTAAGTCTGTCTAATAAAAGATATCAGATTCACCCAAAGAACCTTGTCTGAGGTTTTTTTTCTCTCACTAGAATTCAGATCTAGGTACTGTCACCTATTTGCTAGAAAACCTATTATCAACATGATGGGCTATTTAAACAAGTTCTCAGTAGATTAATGATGTTTTTGCCACTGTACATAGCTTGTACATAACTTATTGACATTGGCCTTGCTAAAGCCTATTTCATCTCTAAAATGCATTTTCATTCAGTGCCCTTTTTTCTATTATGCTGATTTACCTTGGGTAACACTAACATGATGAATATTCTGAAAACAGCTTTTTATCCTTTGAAAGGAAATCAAGCATGTCTGTGCTATATATTAATTTAGCTATGAGATACAAAGCTTAGTAACACATTGGGCCTCTCGTCAGGGTGGGGAAAGAAAAATAATCTCCTGTAAACATCAAAAGTATACGTGACTTTATACTTTAAAGGCAAACATGGATCAATATTTTTGGTCTGGGATCCATGTTTACTAATCCTGACTCATGTAAAATGGACAGACTTAAATTGCTGTTGCCAAGAAGCAATCTCAAACTCAAATGGTCTAATTGTTTAGTGGGGCTGAGGTAGATTACACTGTTGCAATTTTTACCAGCTTGATCTGCAGTTCCTTAATTTAGTCATCAGAGGTCACCAGTCTCACAGAAAGCTGTAGGTGCTACTTGTGCTACAAAGATGCCTTGGTGCATGGCGCTCCATCAGAGAGGGGTGGCCAAAAGATGCTTCCTACCATATGTAGGCTGAAGAGAAGAAATATCTGCAAGAGCCTAGAGGGCTGCAGGACTTAGCTGAGGTATGGAGAATGCAGGAGCAGGGGACAACTCTGGGATCCTGCCAATAAGGAACCAAGGAGTGGGGGAGAGCTCTGGACAATGGGATGGAGGGGAGCAGACGGGGAGTCATGGAACAGGGGCACAGGAAAGTGATTTTAGCATATCTGGTGTGCATGCGAGTGAATGTTTATACAGCAATTGTCCTCCACATGTGAGGAGTTACCAGGGGAGTTCAAAATCCTGAAGTTGCATTCTCCAAAGCATGATCTATTCTTAACAAAAACTCTTGGGGCTGGTAAGTGACATTAAAGAACAACTTTGGCAGATCTTTGCAATAGTAATTGCTTTCTGCTGCATTCTTTGGACTGTTCCAAATGTTGCTATACAAATTCAGACAAAACAATTGCAAATATTCTACATGATGCATGCCTCTATGAAAATGAAAGGAGGCCCTGTCATCTGTTTAAGGTATTGAACCTTTCAATGTATGGGGGAGTGTAACAGGATGGCCTGTCCCCTTAAGAGGGATCAGCCAGGACTGCTGAACAGCTGTGAAAAGGCTGCTACAAAGGAGTGGCTAAGCAGGGGTGGGAAGTTAGTGGTACACTTAGACCATAATAAAGGCATTTAAAACATGAGTATCTGCATGTTAAAGCTTGCAAACTCTCAAGTATCCTCTGAATGTCTCAGAGTTATGCTACTTTAGGCAAGGGTTAATGCTGGGCCATGCTCCCCAGCTTACTTAGCATACATTCACTTTGATCTATGAAGATGAAATGAGGATATCCTCTGATGTCCCAGGATATGCCACTCCCAGCCCTGCTCTTCCTGCTCCACCAATGAGTTTATCAGCCTCCTGAACTCTACTGCCTGGGAGCAGACAGAGTCCTGTCAGCGCCAGGAGAAGTGTTTAAGTCGTGGGAGCATGGAGCTGGGAGGCAGAGAGGCATGTGGCTGTGGCTGTCCCATGTCCCACAGCTCCCCCCTCCCCCCAGGTTCCCATCCTGAGATGATGAGGAGGGCTATGCTGTGGGGAGTCCTTCACTAGCCCCTGCTGACCTGATCCAAGCCTACACCTGCAACCAGATTACAGCTCTCCGCTCCTACACCCAGCCTTCCTTGGTGAGTCTGCACCTTGCCTGTAGTCAGGCAAAAGCCAAGGAAAAGTTCAATTAACCTCAGTTACTCAAGGTTAACTGAAACTTTCCCCCACTGCTTGGCCCATTTCTCCCAAGCACTGCAGGCTCTCCCTTGGCCATGCAGCTTAATGGGTCTGTAATATCCCTGTGTACATCCTGTTTTCATCCTTGGCTTGGCCAGGGGAGAGGGCTGTGCTACCAAAGGGTTTAATTGAGTGGGAGCATGGAACCATGGGGAAGCCACAGCCCCTGTTAGACTGGCCCAGTTCCCATGCCCCTATGCCCTATCCCTCCAGGCTGCTCCAGCCCCCCTCTCCCACCCATTCTCCCCCTTACCTACAGCAGGGACAGAACTCAGGTGTCTTGGCTTTTAGCCATGCACCTGCTTGCCAGCCCTCTAGTGAGTGACAAGTCAGAGCTGTGCTCACAGCACGTTCTAACTTTACCATGACTTCCCATTTTACAGATTTAGTATGGTCTACGTGTAACATAACTTTGCCCCCAGTGGGAGTTAAAACCCCCGGAAAGGAGAGCAGCAGGTAGCAGCTGTAGAGGAACAGGTGCGAGCTGGAGGCAGATGGGGAGCTGAACTGCTGGTTGCCTTGTGGGGTCGGACTGCTGTGTCATAGGGGACCCCTTGCAGTATCTGGGACAGGACAACAAGGTTTTTCTTTGCTTGTTTTGTTTAAAGACTTGGTTTATTGCTGGGGCTGGCTGAGGAATTGCTTAGGGAGCATCACCTTGCTTGAATAAGCCCCCCAGACAAGGCAACCTGCTTACTAGGAGTCCCTTGTTTCTTCCAAGGGCAGCTTCCATCTTGCCTTTCAGTTTGGTAGGGTATGGAGAGAGTAAGGCCTTGTCTTCATGAGGAAAAAAAGTGTGTTCTTACCTCGCATTAGTTAGCATATGGCCAAATCCTAGTGAAAACAAAACTGCTCACAGAACTATGTTAGCAGATTAGCTCCCCTCTAAGGTTCAATACTCCTTGCGTTCATCGCTACTTGTTTGTTAGCATGAGTCGAGAGCACGTTTGTTCCTGCCGCGCACACATTTATCAGTGCTGTCTCCGGGGAGATTGTGTGTGTGTTCTGTCTTGTTTACTTTGGTTTTTCTTAATCTTAAAGTCAAGTCATTGTGACTTTAAAAACATGTTTTGCCCTTGTATAGAAGGCTAACAGAGGCATATAGTCCCTGGATCCCGGGGGAAGGATGTTTTATGATCTTGAGCTCCCTTTGCTGTAATGCTGAGTGGGCACTCAGGAGTGATGTTTTCACTCGGTGCAGGCACAACACTTCTTGTTAACTGTCTGAGCCCTCAGTTCAGTCTGCCTCTGCAGGCTGTACTGCTACCAGGAAATGAAGCTAGAGCATTTTGTTCAACTTTTCATCTGATCTAACACAGGCACAACTTCCAAAGGCTCACTATGAAAATCTGCTAAGTTCTTCACTAGAAATGTATTTGTATGACCTAGTTCAGAGTCCTCTCTTTAAAGAATAGGACACGTGAAAATGTAACCCTGAAATTCAGTTTTTAGACCATCAGGTTCCATTTACATTAAGAAACTCTGAAAAAATTTTTCAAGCTTGCACGTGCTATGTGAAGATGACAGCTCCATTTGTAGTACGCAGAATTCGTGCTCACTGTTCTGGACGTTGGAATCTTAGTTGGACTAAAGGCAAAGGTTTTGTTAAGCGGAGTTTTAAGTGGTCTGTGACCAACCATGGTCCTGTCCCTACCATCTTCTTTAAAATGGCTTAGAGTCATCCTTGCACTCTGTCACCACAAAACCTGTGCTTGTGATGTGTGTGTGTGTCTGGTTTTTTTGTACTGTTGCTTTCACCTTATTTCCAAAGCAAATAGGAACATCCTGCAACACCATTTTATACAGGGATCTCACTACTCAAAGGTGCAAATTCAGTGACTTATTATGGCCCCTGATTTAAACCTCCAAATCAGTGATTCTCAATGTGGATGCCATGAGATCCTTTTAAGGGTGATGAGGGATGCTGTGCATATTTGCACTGTTGTGTGCGTTAATGCCTACACGATGCACAATAAACCTAGCAAATGGGAATCTACAGTGTCAAAATATTCTGACCTGTTGTGTTCTTTCTGAGTTTTTTTTTTTTTTGCTGCAAAAAAATTGATCTATTGTTTTTCTGTATTTAAAGAAGTGAATGAAAGCTAAGAGCTAAGTATTTTCTAAGGGGTGCCTTTAGTCTAAGAAGTTTGAGGGCTACTGCTCTAAACCATGTCTGATGTACATAAGAGAATTGGGAATGTATTCAGAACTCATGTATGGTTCTGGAAGGCATTAGGGAAACAATGGACTAGGATTTCCTGTGAAGTAGGAAAGAAGGGAAAAAATTGTCAGGGCGAAAGTGAGGCTTCCTGATTCCTTATTAGACTTGCATTATCCTAACCCCTGGGCTTGGTCTATGGGTCCACAACTTGTGTTGATGGATCACAAGTGGGAAATTTTTCAGTAGCTCCTTGAAACCACAGGAATCTGGGTTCCTTAAGCAGTTGCAAGTTTGACCACTGGCTTGAAAGGCCAAACATGATCTGGATCTCGTTTTCCAAGAAGAATACACAATAATAGCCTGAAACTGTTCCTACTGATGACCTAACATACACTGAGATGTACAGTTTTCTGTGGATAACTTGTTCCATGTCTACGTCCTTTTGTATTCAAACCAGCCTGCTTAGCAACACCTGCCTACATGTGCTGCTTATTCACGTCCGGCTATAAATTCTTCTGGGAATATAAGGATAATGCTAGCCTTGGCTCTCAGAAATAGAACCCCTACTCTTCTTTGTAGGAGGTGCTGACAAAGCTAGAAACAAAGCGTATATTGAGACGGAAGTAGTGTAACTTTTGCTTCCTTCATGCTTGTGGGACGTTTGGGAATCAATACTGCTGGCTCAGTATTGTATAGGGGAAAGAGTTCTTCTCTCCCTTGCAATAAATCAGTACAGTGTGCACGCATACATATATGCGTATTCAAATACAGCAGCTCAGTGATGTAACTGATATGGTCACCTTTTGACAGTGGGTGTGTCTACACAAAATGTTTCCTGTGCAGCAAACTAATTAGCTGTACAGTAAACATCTTGGCTTCGACACATATACCCTATTAGGCTGAAGAAACTAATTTACTCTGCAGCAAGATAGTACTTAAAGTAAATACAAGCACTAGGCTGCTGCACAGTAAAATACTCTGCAGCAGCACATATGTAGATGCTGGAGGGGCTTGCTGAGGCATGAGGGTGCTGCAGTGCAGGGGCTGCCTGTCGGCTAGCCCTGAGCTGAAGTATCCTTGTGCCCCAGCCAGCCCTTCCTCAGCACACTGAGCTGAGGGAGCAGCCATGGGCTGGCAGGCTGGCCCCTAGGGTCCTCTGCCAACTGGGGCTGCTCTGCCCAGGCTCAGTGTGCTGTGATGTTGGGCACACATGCAGATGTGTGCCTGGCAGCAATAAACTCTGGAGCAATAAGCTCCAGAGTTTACTGATGTGCATTACTAGGCATGTGTAGACATGCCCAGTTTCCTGCATTTGACAGGATCATAAGATAATTGTTAGTGCCACGGTAAACAATATGCATCTGTGATCAGTAAACCAACTAGGTGTGTTTATCACAGGATGTAGCTAAAACAAAAGAAATGTGAGAGGCAACCCTTTTAAAAACTTCGATGTCTCTTTGTATATCACAATCTTTTAAATAGCTCCAAAATAACAACACTGCATTCTGAACAAGTGTGTTCAATGTTATGCTTTCAAAGTTCTGTTCTAACTTTCCCTAATCTTGACAGTGCCCTGTAAAGTAGCGAAGTAAATGGTCCCCATTTTACAGGTGGGGACAGTTTTTGCAATATTGTTGCAAAAAAGCTCATAGCATACTGGGATGCATTAACAGTACAAGTTGCAGAGCCTTATTTTTCTACTGTCAGAACTGGAAAGATTGCAAATGAGAACAGAAACAATTATCAGAGGGCTATAAACATGATATATGAGGAAAGGTTGGAAGAACTGAGATTATTCTTTGTCTAGAGAAGACTGGAGGGAGCTTTGGTAACAATCTTTAAACACAGAATAGCTTGTTATGAAGAGAATGGAGATTGATCGTTGGCTTTGACTGCAGGGGACAGAACAAGAAGTAATGGGCTCAAAAGGTAAGGAGGGAAATTCAATTTAGATATTAGGAAGAACTTTCCAATGATGTGTATGGTTAAGCACTGAAACATATTACTTAGAAAGGCTGAGGCATTTTTGCCACTTGAAGTTTATTAAAGCAGGCTTCATGAACATTTGCCTGGCATAGTGTAGACCAGTTTTATCCTGTCTGGAGCAGGGGATTGGACCAGATGACTTCCTGAGGTCCCTTCCAGCCCTGTTATTCTATGATGCCAAGCCCAGCAGTCAAATTATTTCCGCAATCAAACCCAATGACTTTGATGGGATTGCATAGATTGAAGCACAGGCAGAATTAGTCCTGATGCTGTTAAAATGTAGTTATACTCTGAAAAGGGGACACAATGACACCATTTTACTTAGATTTCATATGTATTTGTATTTGCTGACTTTAGATGATGCATGAACCAGGCTGAAATGAAGCTTGGCTTCAGCTATAAATTGCAGTTGCTAATGAGGCAATATGCTAATAAATGGTGTGGTTAGTAAGAGGCTGTTTAAAGGCACTATAAGAGGAAAAGAAATGAAAAATCTTGGCTAATAAAAATATGTAAGAACATGGAATGAAATGTTTAGAAGACATTAAGACATGAAGGTGAAATCTGATTTCAGGAAAGGAAAGGAAATGAAGAAGACATACAGGGCTGTAACATGATTCAGATATGAAATAAACATGAATGAACATGGCTAAGGTAATGATTTTGGCAGGAGTCTAGGATGTCTCTACTTGTGTGCAGGTGCAGGCTACCTGGAGCAGGAGCCTGCAGGTGTAGGGCAGAGGTGCTTAAAACCTGATTTTTCAAAGGTATTTTAGCTCTGAAGATGCAGACAGGCAGAAGAGTAGTGGTTCTCGACTTTTTTTAATTCAAAGCACCCTGAGAAAAAGCCATCTCTTAGCTTTCATTAAGTTTTGACTATGAAAAAATAATAGATAAGTTTTTTCCATGCAAAGAACTAGGAAAGACCACCACAGGTCAAAATGTTTTTGACACTGGATTCCTATTTGAAATCTTTGAATGTATCTTGTGAGTTATGTCCATGACACCCTGGCTGAGAATCACTGCAGTAGAGGCTAAATCACCAAGGTTTTTACCTGCCTAACTCTCACATAAGTCAGTGGGAGGTAGGCACCAAGTATTCTGGTACGTTATTACCGTTATAGATCTGGGTTAGGAGTGTATCTGCACTCTCTCACTTCTTAATAGCATCAGTATTTATTACTTGTATTTTACTAACACCAAGGCCCTGAAAAAGGCTCAGCTATACCAGATGCTGTACAGATAAGTATTAGGAGACAGTTGCCTTTCTGAAGAGGTCACAGTCTAAGCTATGAAATGAGATCATAACAGGTATCTCACAGATGCACAAACTGGTAGGATAAAGCAGTACTAAAGCTAGCATGTTGTTTGATGGTAAGTCACTCCCTACATCCTAGCTTTTGGTTCTTTGGAGGCCACTCAGTTGGGGTAAGTTTGAAGGTAGAGATGGCAGTGTCTCTGTGGATTCTTCCATTGGAGCCATATAGCAGTTTGATATCTCCACCAGTTCTGCTGCCCTCCTCTGTGATTCTCCTACATTCCCTGCATATATTTTCAGCTGAGTTCTGCTATTCCATAATACAATGCTTTGGGAACCATGCTAGTGGCACTTAGGGCTAAATTCATTAAGGAACTTGGGAATCTTACAGGTCAGTAAAGTTCCCTGTCCTGACTTAGATGCACAAATGTCCCGTATGGTTCAGGGGGAGAGTTAAGCAGCTGAGAAGAGGATCTTAAGAAACCAACAGACCAGGTGAAATATTCATTGTCACAGGACTTGAACCTCTTCCATGTCAGTACACTTCAGTGCCAAGTCTCCCTGTAGTGTATCTTGCTCTCTGCCCCTCCCCCCCATGTTTCATTATTTTGAAACAGCTGGTACAGCTTCAGCTGGAGAAGCTGCGGGGAAACTCACACCAGAATACCCACCGGCCTGAAAGTTAGGGCACTGCCCTAGGGGGATGGAGAGCTGGGTTTGATTGATTGCATTAAATCAAGCAGCACAGGTATTCAAATTAACTCTTCTGCCTCCCAGCTGAGTGCATTAACTGCTGGTTTAATGGGTATAACACACCATATACCCAGCCAGCCAGGCTTTGTCCCCAGCTACATTTTGTGGGAAATCCAAATACTCTGAGAACACTTACCAGGTTAGGTGCCCCAAGCAAAATAGGTGGGGAGTGTCTAGTAAGGGAATTTAGTAGATATTTAGTAGGGCTGTGTGAAGCTTCAGGTGGTGATTTAATTCAGAGGAGATTTGGCCTGATTTGGTGGCTGAATCTCTGAATCCAAATTGAATGAGGGGACCAATTTAAATGTCTGAATTGATTCAAAGCTCTCTGAATCTTTTGAAAAGACTTGGAGAGGTTTGATTTGGGCAGTCCTGGGTAGCTGCAGCAGACTCCGAGCTGGTAAGTACTAGGGCCAGGGAAGGGAGGACTGGGGGAGGGGACTATGGGGGGACCCCTGCCAGCCTCCCTGACCCCTGCCTTCTTCCCCAGCGCCCCCCCCCTTGGCTGTCCCTGCCCACCCAAACTCCTGGTACCTTAAAAAAGCCCCGGTGCTCACCAGGTGCTGCCGGGTGAGGGCAATCCCTGCTGCCCCTCACTATCCCACACTGCACTACATAATCCCTCCGACCCCCTGCTTGCTCCCCCAGTACCCCCACAGGTGCTCCTCCCAGGCCAGCTCTGACCCTTTAAGAAAAAAACCCCAAGAAAAGCCCTGTGACTCACTGCTCCTGCAGCAGCCTTGGGGCTTCGTGGGGCTCATGCAGAGCTCTCATGGGGCAGTGGGGGGGAGAGGTGAATCTGGGGTTTTCTCAGTTTTCTTCTTAAAGGGCTAGACCTGGCTTGGGTGGGGCACCTGTGGGGGGGCTGGGGGCTCATGCAGAGCCCCCCTGCATCATGGGGAAATGCGGGGCAGCACATGCTGAGCTGGCGCTTCTTTTTTAACAAGTGCTGGGAGCTGGGGCAGCCATTGCTGGGCTGGGAGAGGGGTGGGGGATGGGCCTGGCCTGGCTGATTCAGAGATTCCGCAGTAGCCGAATCTCCAAATTGGATTCAGCCGAATCAAATCGGGACAGTGATTCAAATCACTGAATTGAATCACTGTCCCCCGAATCAGCTGAATCCAAAGCAAATACTAGCCGCTTTGCACAGGCCGAGTATTTAGGTATGAAAGAGTTCTGAACAGGTTGAGAGTGTCAGGATTTAAGTGTCTTTAGGGATGCATCCATGTTCTAGATGCCACCTGCTCTCGCTTGCACACTTAAAACTTGGAAATGCATTGGTGAAGCCATTCCAGGGATGTCCCAAGTGGCCACTCCTGAGGACAATGGAGACTGAGGTCTCAAGAGTCGAATGGGAGATGTGCCTGAAGCAGCTTTATTAGCGCATTTTATGGTTTGGAGTATACAAGGAGGAACAGGGAGGTAGGGTACCTGGGGCATCCCTGCCACAACATGCTGAGCATACAACACAGATGTACCCTATATAACTACAGGGTGTGAAGGACTCTGATCAAGACTGACTTACCACACCTGACTCTGACTAATGTAGCTGACCTAGTTCTCTGCAGCAAGACTGACTGTGGAGGGCACCACACATCCCTTTAAAAACTCCTGCAGCCTTAGGCTGCTGGCACGCCTTCACACAGTTCTCAATCTGTTTCAACAAGCCTCACGTTGTCGTCTCTGTTTCTCCTGACTTCTAACATGGCTTTGACTTTCCTGACCCTGATCTTGGATCTCCCCTGAAACACAGTGCTGGTTCTGCTCTCTGTAGTTTTCCTGGTATCCTGACTCCGCTTGGCTTACGTGACTCTGACCTCCTGTTTTTCCTGGGAACCTGACACCGGTTCTCTGACCCCTGATTCCTGACCTTGGTTTATGTTTTGGACTGCATCTCTTGGATCTCCTCTTGGCTCTGGTAACTTGTGTTCCTGCCCTGCTAACCTCCTAGCCTCTCCCCCCTCGCCCTCCCCCCAGTGCCTATCCACAGGTCCGGCTGGCTACATCCCAGCCAAACCCTCACACAGGGTTAGGCAACAACTGAGTGGGGATTTGTGGGATCTCAGTAATGCCTAAATGTTGGACTCTGCCTAGAATGGCAAGTAGGTGCCTAATTCCTTTTTTGTCATTAGTTTTAGATGAAGATGGAATAACACAAAAAATGTGTGGGTCCCAAGCCTCAGTGCTTGCTGACTAATTTGTTCTCTTCCATGGCCTTTGCTGCCCAAAGAGATGATCTAGACTTGTATCTTACTTCTCAGACTGACTTCAGTCAAGCTTCCCACTCTTCACACCATAAATAACTTGGTTCTTGACATTGTCAAGAAATTGGTTACTGATGTCCTCTGTGAACTCTGGTGCTAATGCACATGCCATTTAATCTGACGTATCAGATGAGTGAACAGTGCCAGAATAGCTTGCCCTGAGACAGGGTAGAGCCTCTTTGCCATGCCATTATGATTTATGTGGAATCTGCATGTTGCACAGGACTACATTTGATCCAACAAGAGTGGCAAAGCCTCTGAGCATGAAAAGGCTTCACTAGCCTTAGCAAACAGTGCAAAATGAACCCATTCTTTTTAACAGCTTCTTTTTATCAACAAAAGACTGTCTTGTGCTCTGCTACCAGATTTGCCCATCACTTTGGGGTACGTTCATTTATTAGGGATATGTTTCTAGGGTCCTTGTAATTCTTTCAATGTGCTGCTTGTGTTATTTGTGTTTCTGTGTGGAGCTGTATCTCTCCCTCCTTCAAGTCCTCATCCCCAATGGAGCTATCTTGCAGGATTCAGTTTCAGTGGGGCTGGGTTCCTCCAGCCACCACATCAGTCAAATGTGTGCGCGCGCACACACACACATCTGGCCTTTTAACGAATGTCTCATCTTACTTCTCAGACTGACTGGGGTCAAACTTCACTAGAAGAACTTTGTTCTTGCTACTAAGTGAGGAAATTGGTTAGTGCTGTTTCCTGTGCACTCTAGTGTTAACGTACATGCCACTTAATCTGATGCATCAGACAAGTGAACAACAGTGCCCAAACAGCCAGCCCTGAGACAGGATAGAGCATCTCTCCCATGAACTGTCACCAAGTACCTAGCACTCAGCTTGATGCACACTTACTGGCACGCATGTACATACATATATACACACATACACACGTGCGCATTTAGAAGTTTGAAGTTTTCTGAAATAACAGCCTGACAATGTGTTGTGAGCTGGTGGGACAGATTGGTATTCTTAGTGGCAGCAAACAAGGTCATTATTATTAATTGGCTGGTTCTACAACTATTGTAAAGTGTAAAGCTGCGTGATTCCATAGTCTTCAGTGAATCTATGCCAGTTCACATGGCTGAAAAAATGGTCCTGCAGCTTTATTTTTGAGCCCAAGTGTCCCCAACATAAGGTACATAAAAAGCTCCTAGCATAGGCGATGTGTAGGGGTGCACGTGCACCCTCTGAGAAAGCTGGTGCCCCCCCCAGGAGTGAGCACTCTCACTCTTGGTGACAGGCATGGAGGGCAGGCAGAGTGCTGGTGCCCCCCCAGAAGTGCTGCTGGCACTTCCGGGTGTGCTGCCGGCACTTCTGGGCCTGCTGACAGTTCCTGTTTGGCCTGCCCCCGCCACCGATGTTAGCTTGGCTTGCCCCCCGCCCCCCCCCAGCCTCAGGGGGGACGTATTGCCTATGGCTCCTAGTATGCATGCTGCTTCATCTGCTGGGTTTACTTCAGCTGCCTGGCAACTGCCTGGCCTATCTTATCCAAAGGTCTTTCTCCTATGCATGCTTGGGTCTCATCACAATGCTTGCTTGGACATTCAGTCCTCTGTTGTCATTTATTACTGTATTCTAAATAAATGTTTGAGACCTGAGCCAAGATAAAACTAGATAACCAAGCAGGGTTTATGTAGCCTTTTAGGCATGTGAGAATATATTCAAATAGGAGAGGGAGCACTTACCAGAAACAGTAGGAGAAAGGAAGGGCTGGAAAAGGGTGGGAACAAGATTTGCCACTGTGGTCTTCTCTACACAGGGACATTGCCTAGGCATAGCTGTTCTGGAATAAAAACCCATGTAGTGAGGACCCCCATGATGAGACTCTACATGGACTGAGAAACTTTCTTCAACCTACTTCCTCCACCATTGCGGACCATTGTATGGGTTTGTGTGCATCTATCTTCTTTCTCTCTCAGTGTTGTGAACCCCCTTCCTCCCCTTCCCCCATCCCCAGGCTTAGTTGGCTAACATTGTATTTTCTGTAACCTAATTGTGCTCCCCTCCTCACCCCCATCCGTCTTATGTTAGTCCCTCACTAGGGCGATCTGTATTTCCCTACTAGCTTTGTCATCTTTTTGGATTCATAACTCTTAACATCTACTAATACAATTCAATCTATTCGGGGGGGGGAGGAACAAAAAACATGTGGGGACTTTATTCCAGAATAATTGTTCCATTTACAAAGCAGACCAATTATTCTGGAATGAATCCTTTTTATTCTGAAATAGAGGGTGCAGACAGAAGTGCAGCTTCTAGCTGTAACTCAGAACGATTTTTGCAAAGCATTCTGAGTTGCATACAACATTACCCCAGACCAAACAGAAGTTCGCTGTTGGTTCCAGGGGAGAGGGGAATCTAGCTCTGGGCTCGGGCTCAGCCTGTAGCCATGTTCCCACAGCAATGGCAAGGCTTTCTGCCAGTGCTCACTGTTTTCAGAAAGGGAGGAGGGAAAGGCAGTGGAGGGACCTCGTTCTTGGGGCTCCCCAGCTGGTGTGAAGGGTCGGTGGGTGAATTAGAACCCCCCACTTCAGAGGCGGGCTCCAGTACACCTGGCCTGCCCTCTGGGGTGAGGCTGAAAGCCCCTCAGACTGAACTGTCTCCATTCCCTTTCCCTCTTCCCATTCTGAAAACAGTGACAGGCTGGGAGCTCAGCAGACACAAATTACAAAAGACGCTACATTTGAAACACCTTTATCTAATACGTTGTGCAATGAGGGGTCAGATTTTCACCTGACTGGCCATTTTTAAGTGGCCCGCAGCTGTGCACTTGTGTTTGGTTACAGCTTGAAACTGTTTTCTATGGCTAAGTTGGGTGAACATTTTCACTTCTGTCTGCACCCAGAATTCTCACGTGGGGAGAGATTCTGAAACTGTTCAATTAGACTGGAATTGCTTGAATACAATGGAGTCCCAGGTCAATTTTTCCCCAGGAGGCAAGGGCCTAGTATACATCTTAAAAGGATTATTGAAGGGCTAGTGTACATCTGGAATGGACTATTCTAATATCTTTCAGAATTGCTTTAAGTCTGAGCTCACAAAAGCTAGACTGATATATATCTGTGAAAGAACCACCTTCCCAAGTGGGGTTGGTGGTTCAATTAGGTAAGACTGCAAACACCTGAAGCTAATATCTTTGGTGGTAGTATACAAGTTGCTCCACAGGAAACAAAAGTTTATCTAACATATTAAGTATTACATTTATTGTACTTGAATTGCAGAGTTGACTGCACAAAAATTTGTATTGTCTTCCTGGAAGATGTGACACTGAATATTAAGCAGATGACTGCTCTTGGGGCTTACCAGTTATGTAAATGGACTTTCTTTGGAACATGCATAATTACAACAGCCAAAGCCTGAGATATCTAGAAACGGAGGATTTTTAAAAAAACACACCAAAATAAAATACCCTCATGTTTGTTGTTGAAAATCTAATGATTAAATGAAATCAGATCAAGAAACCAATTTAAAGTACTGAGGCTAAACAAATGACTTCATTTGAAGGAGGAAGTAGCTGTAGTATAGTCTGAGGGGAAAAAAATGGGTGTTTATACATATGCTCTGGGAGGTGGCAAATCGATATTTTTGTGGACAGTGGGGGACCTCAGTAATGTAAAGGAGGGAAGGATTTGGCTTTACTCATCATCGTCATCTTGCACTGCTTTGGCAGTGTACACTGTGGCCATTTTAAGGTTGGTATGGTTTAATTTAAACGTCTGTACTTAGAGTTTTTACTAGATCAGGCTTCCTGACATTACTCGACAGAGCCTTATCCTTCTGTCATGACAGGCTCTGTGGATAAAAGGAGAGCAATGAGTGTGATATAACTTGACTATAGCAAGGATTTTGAAATGGTCTCCCATAACTTCTCTTTAACAAGGTAAGGAAATACAGACTAGATGATAGTACTATAAGGTGGTTACAAAAGTAGTACATCATGTTCAATGAAGTCATCAATAGCTCAATGTTGAGCTTGGAGGACATCAAGTGGGGTTCTCCAGGAGTCTGTCCTAGGTCTACTATTAGTATTTTAATTAAGATTTGGATGATGGTATTGAATGCACACTTCATAAATTTGTGGATGAACCAAGTTGGGTGGAGTTGCAGACACTTTGGAGGATAGGGATAGGATTCAGAATGACCTGGATAGACTAGAGCAGGGGTTCCTAAACTGTCGTATGTGTACACCTGAGGGTATGCAAGACATCTCTGGGGGAGAAATTGCATAATGGCAGATTTAATTTCCATTATAATAATAATTGGCATTTAAGGGGTTAACCTATAAACCATATGCTGGTAGGAGTGTGTGGGCAGCTGGTTAATCTGTAAGGGGGTATGCAGTAAGAAAAATTTGGGAATCCCTGGACTAGACAAGTGCTCTGTAATGAACAGATGAAATTCAACAAGGACAAGTGCAAACTCCTATTCTTGGGAAAGAATAATTGCATGCACATAGACTGGGGAATGACTGGCTGGGCTGATGTACTGCAGAGGACCTGTAGGTTACAATTGACCATAAGCTGAACATGAGCCAATTGAATGGCAAAAAAAAAAAAAAGCTAACAGTGTACTGGGTTGTAGAGCTGTGTGATGCTTCAGTCCCTGATTTGATTTGGCAGCTGATTTTCTGAATCTGAATTGGTAGTTCAGGGATGTCCCCAGCGTGCTTGGCAGCAGACCCAAGTGCTTCTGCTCCACTTCCGGGTCCAACGGGGAGCACACTGGGGAGCCCCCCTGCACCTTCCTGGCTCAGCGACTGGTGCCTCCTGGATCTGGGGGGCACCTGGGGTCCTCCTGCAGCCGATCACCAAGCTGGGGCGGACCCAGAAGTGGCCTGGTTCACTGCCAAGCATGAGGGGGGACCTCTGTCCTCCTGTGGGATGCTCTGAATCAGAATCAAATCTTCAGATTCAGATTTGCCCAAATTGAATTGGGGACAGTAATCTGATTTAACTAATCGAATCACTGTCCCCGATTTGGGCTGAATCTGAATCGAATATGGCCCATTTTGCACACCCCTCCTGGGTTCTTCTAAGACAGGTGTCTGTTGCAAAATACCACTTCTTCCACTCTATTTGGCACTGACGAAGCTTCATCTGGAATCCTGGAATCGCTTGGCACTGGTGAGGCCTCATTTGGAATACTTTTTGGCCCCAGACTTCAACAAAGAGGTGGACAGGTTAGAAAAAGCCCAGCAGAAAGCAACACAATTGATTAGAGGCATGGGAAATATTACATATGAGGAAAGCTGGAAGAAGTAGGATTGTTTAGTTTGGAGAAGAGAAGATTGACAGGCAATTTGATAACAGTCTTCAAATACCTGGAGGGTGATTACAGAGAGGATGGAGATGGCTTTTTCTCTGTGGTTACAGGGCACAGGCCTCAAGCTTCATCAGGAGGAATTTAGTTTGGAGTTTAGGAAGAATTTTTTTGACTGTGAGAGTGGTCAAGCATTGAAACTGGCTACCTAAACTCTCCAACCCTGGAGACACAGCAATTTCTTTTGGCAGGTATGACTTAACTTGTTATACTAAAAAGGCAATACCTGAGCATATTCCAGACATATGTTTATGTAGCTTTGCTCATAAAGCTGCACAGAATCAAATCAACACTACCCCTGATTATTATGACTGTGTAAGCCTTAATCGTCATATTGGCAACTGAAAATATCTAACTAAGATTAATTCTTTGCCTGTTTCATTAGACAAACAGTGAACGTTTAAGGCATGGTAAGGCTTCCTGAGGTACAGGCTTTTCATAGATGTTAGGGTAGGAAGGGACCTCAATAGATCATCGAGTCCGACCCCCTGCATAGGCAGGAAAGAGTACTGGGTTCAGATGAACCCAGCCAGATGCCTATCTAACCCCCTCTTGAAGACCCCCAGGGTAGGGGAGAGCACCACCTCCCTTGGGAGCCCATTCCAGATTTTGGCCACTCTAACTGTGAAGAGGTTCTTCCTAATTTCCAGTCTAAATCTGCTCTCTGCTAGCTTATGGCCATTATTTCTTGTAACCCCCCAGGGGCACCTTGGTGAGTAGAGCCTCACCAATTCCCTTCTGCACCCCCATGATGAATTTATAGGCAGCCACAAGGTCGCCTCTCAACCTTCTCTTGCAGAGGCTGAAGAGGTCCAGGTGCCCTAGTCTCTCCTCGCAGGGCTTGGCTTGCAAGCCCTTAACCATACAGGTGTCCCTTCTCTGGATCCTCTCCAGGTTATCCACATCCCTCTTGAAGTGTGGCGCCCAAAACTGCATGCAGTATTCCAACTGTGGTCTGACCAGCACCTGACAGAGGGGAAGTATCACCTCCTTGGTTCTGTTTGTCATGCATCTGCTGATACACGATAATGGCATTAGCTTTGCTGATGACTTGTTCACACTGACGACTCATGTTCATCTTGGAGTCCACTAGGACTCCTAGATCTCTTTCCACTTCTGTGCTGCCAAGCTTTGTTTCCATGAGGTGATGTGGCTTACCTGAATAACCAGTAAATTAGAAAGAGTGATTTAAGCTAAGTGTATGACACTGGGTGTGTCTACACATGAATTTGCTGTGGCACCAGATCACTCATGAGTAAATGGTGCCAGGCAGGTGTCTACACATACAGGAAGTGGGAGCAGACTTGCTGGTAATGGCAGAAAATCTGTTCCTGCTTCCTGGGGCCCTGCAATGGATACCTGCTGCCACTGGGGGTAGCACCAGGCTCTGGCTGCAGCTGCCAGCCGCTGGCAGCCCTCTTCAAATGCCAGAGCTGCTCATTGTTTTCTGGCCAGGAACAGCATGCACAGAACAGGGACAGCATGTGGCAGCACTGTCCTTGTCACCTGTGCCTCCCTGCTTCTGCCCCTGATCCTGCTCTTGCCCCTGCCCTTGGCAGCGATGACCAGCGCCCCCTGTTCCTGCTGGTTGCCATGCTGGCCCTGCTGCCCAACCACACTAACCACCACTTAGACCACAGCCATCTCGACCCTTCCACCTCCCCCATACTCAGCAACCACCTGCCCCACCATCCCAGGGCCACTGCTGTGCACCTGCTGCCTCAACTATGTTTGCCTGGCCAGACCCTTCCAGAGACCCTGATGATGGACTCCAGGATGCTACCACCAAGGCCACCTTCACCCTCCTGGGCCTACAAGCCCACTGCCTCTGGGCTCATGGGGTCAGCCAGGACTGATGGTAGCACATTGTTCAGCACACCTGGGACAACAAGCAGTAGCTGAAGGCCTTCAAGATGTCCTGGGGTACTTTTCAGGATCTTCTGGAGCAGTTTGGGCCATACGTGGAGCAGCAGGACACTGGTATGCAGCCACCCCTCTCTGTGGACAGCCGGGTGGTCCTCGCCCTGCTCAAACTGTCCATGCCCACTAGCCTTCAGTACATCAGCCACCTGTTTGGTGTGGGCAAGACCACTGATGGGGAGGCCATCCTGGAGGTGTGTGGCACCTTCCAGGATGTGCTGTGGGACAATGTGTTCCACCTGCATGTCTTCCTTTTGGTGGTGGCAGAGTTCCATGCCATGGGATTCTGCCAGTGAATTGGGGCTCTGGATGGGACCCATATCCTTGCCACCTGCCCACCCCATGGCAACCACCCCTATTACAGATGGAGGGGCTTTCACTCTGTTGTGCTCCAGGCCATCATGGTCTGCTGAGGCGTCTTCACACACATGAGTACTGGCTGGGCGGGTAGTGCCCACGACACCCATGTCTTCTGAAACTCCATCCTGTCAAGCAAGGTGGAGAGTGAGTGCTTCACAGCAGGGGTGCTGGACCTCCAGCTGGGTGCCATGGTGGTCCTACCCCACCTCACTGGGGACCCTGCCTAACTGCTTCTGCCCTGGCTCATGCTGCTCTACACTAGCCACCCAGGCCCCCACCAGACCCACTTTAACCACTGCCTGGGCCGGACCCACGCCCTAGTGGAGTGTGCCCTTGGCTGCCTCAAGGGCAGCTACCTCACCCTCACTACCTGCCTTGAGGTTGCTGAGAACAACCTCCCCCAGGTCACTATTGCAGCCTGTGTGCTGCAGACCTATGAGGCTCGGGGGGGAGCTCTTTTGCCAGGCCTGGGTGGAGAAGGAACGGCATGTGGAGGATGCCTGGCAGCAGGAGCACCACCTGCAGTGGCGGCAGCAGATCCCCTCCAGGAGAGCCATGCATCCACCAGTGGGGGCCATGAAACCGGGTGCAGGAGGTGCTGGCTGACCACCTCCTCCAGCATTCCCCACTCTAGCCTACCTGCACCACTACCCACAGACACCTTCCCCCCATCCACATCCAGCACCACGCTCACTGCAGATATGAATCAAAAGAACTAGTTTTTATTCCCCTTGCATCAACCAGAGCCCTCCCTCCACAACAAATAAAGCTGCCCTGTTCCTTCAACAAACAGAGCCCCTCTACCACTCCTCCACCCTCCATCAACAATAAAAAACCTTCCTCTCCATGAAAACTATGTACAATGTCCTTTATGTGATGCCCTGGAGTGGGGGAGAGGGGCTTTGGGGTGGGGGGTGCCTAGGTGGCAGAGCCCAGGGACAGGTTCTGAGCATCCCAGCCTCTGGCCATTCCCCCACAGGTGTGCATGATGCAGTGGGTGTGGTGGGTGGGGGGCTCATCCAGGAATGATGGCTGTTGGTGCCCCCCGTGATGTGAGTGGCTCCTCCTCTGGCAGCCAGTATCCAGGACCAGCATGGCCAGTGTGCAGTCCTGGCCCTGCTTTAGGTACCTCCAGCTCCATGCATGTGTGGAGCTGGGGTAAGCAGCAGGGCTGGGCCCAGGCGGGAGGGGAGCAGGGGTCTGGGAGGCACAGGACCAGGGGTGGGCTCCAAGTCAGGGTCTTCTGGCTGCTGGAAGTGGTGCAGGACCTCCTCCCAGGCCCAGGTGGGGGCTTGCTGCTTGGCATTGGATGTCATCCAGGGGAAGGCAGGGCAAGGGTCTGGGGTCGGGCAGAGAGCAGCACAAAGACAACTGCCAGGGACCAGTGTTCAGTACTTGGCGGTCATTATCCATGGCCTGCAGTGCCCTGCCCAGGACTGCAGTCTGTTCCCATAGTGCCTTCACGTGCTTGTGCTCCAGAACCAGGAGCTGCACCTAGAAATCCCCAGTCTACCTCGTCCCATGCCACCTCACACTGGTCCCAGGTGTCTTAATGGGCCACATTCTCTGCCTGCCACTTGTCCTGCTGCGCCATGTCATCCATCCTCTAGGCCTGAGCATTCGCCAACCTGTCCTCTGATGCTATGATCAGGCAGTCCAGGAAGAGCGTTTTGTCCAGGGTCCTCCTCTGGTGGATCCGGTGCATCTATAGGACCCTGGCTGTGGGAGGCGTGAACCTGAGGCTGCATCCTGACTGCCAAATTCAGCTTCTCCCCTGAGTGTAGCCGCAGGCCCTGTAGAGCCATGAGAAAGAAGCTGTTTGTGTGCATTTGCAACATTTCAGAGGTAAGATGCTCTGTACCTCAGGCCTTGCAGTGCTTGGCCTCAGATCGGGTGTTGGGTGTGCCCAGGTACCTAGGGGCCATGGTAAGTCAGGCAGCAGGCCTGGGCCCAGATGTCTACTGGCCATGGCCCCCATCCCCACTCACTCTGCACAGGCCGGTGGGCCACTGCATGCTAGCTGCAGGCAGCATGCCTTCCATGCCCCATTCCCAGGGTGGGACAGACCTGGCTTCTGACAGTACCCGCTGCCATGGCTACTAACTCCACTGCCCCCACCCTCTTCTCCTGCAGGCCAGCCTGTATCCTGTACTGCCACCCAGCCCACAGTTCCCAGACCTGTGGGGTGTGGGGATTCTGGAGACAGGGACAGGGAGCTGCCTGTAGTGGTCGTCTGTGGGGTGGTGTCCCAGGGTCAGCCTCCCCCTCCACTCCATGGTGCCACTGTGCCCTGAGTGTGCCTCTGTTGTGTGTGTCCTGGGCTGTGTGCAAGGAGCTGTTTGTACAGACTGTGTGGTGCCCAATCCACTATGCCCTGCTGCTGGCCATGGTGGCACAGGTGCACCTATGCTCCTGGCATGGGACCCTGATATACAATGGTGTGGGGAGCAAGCTGGGCTGTCCCACTACCTCTGCTGTTGCCTGGAGGGCTACCTGTGGCTACTCTATCTGTCCCTGCCCACTGCTGCTGAGGAAGACATTGCCGTTGGCATTGACGTATTTCTCGGCATGTGAGAGGTCTGTGCCCACCTAGCTGCACAGGCATGGGCTGCTCAGTAAAGTTTGGCACTGTCTCCTGCCTCCCTGTGTGTGTAGGGGGGTGGGAAATGTGGGTGGGCCATGTGGGGAGGCAGGGCCTGGGGGCAGGGTGTTACCACATGGCTGTGGCTGGTGGCTGTGCTTGGACCTGGATGTCGGCAATAGTATGCAGCTCCAGATGGTGTCCTTGGATGGTGGGATAGGGTCTGGTGGATGTGCATCCATCCATGGCTCACCCCGGGGAGGAGCAGGTGGTGCTGACAGCCAGTGTTGGCATGGCTGGATACACCTTGTGTCAGGGCTCTGGAGCTGGCATGGCCATCACTGGCCTGAGTTCCTCGAGCTGCTGGTAGAGGGTGCAGCTGGGGAGCTTGGAGAGGGATAGGCTGCTGGATACCCAAGAGGCCCTCCCATGGTCATAGGTGGATTAATGCACGGGTGAGTGGGGCCTGGGGACAGGGTTGGCAGGAAAGCAAAAGCCTCAGTTTTAAACCCAATGCCATTCTTGTCTCCTTGCTTGTGGGTAGCAAGCAGCTAAACCACTGGGGCCCTTCAGCCAATCAGTGCCAGAAAAACAGAAATGGTGCCAAGTTTAAAACTTCAGCTTTTGCTTCTTTGCCAGGGAGCAAGTTGCAAGTGCAGCTCCTCCACCAATCACTGGGGGAGGTAGGGGAGTGGGCGAACGTTCAAAATCAAGGGTGCTGTTGCACATGTGGCCAGCAGCACAGCCAGGCAACCAGCTTCCTTCAGGTAAGTCTAATGGGGGGGAACAGCTTGGGGGATGGAAGTGGCAGGGAGTGCAGATCAAGTCACCCATGGTGAGGGAATGAGTGGGGCAAGGACAGGGGCAGGGGCGGGGCAGGGGCTGCCCAGCCAGGGTGATGAATGGGAACCTGGGGCCAGGAGCGGGATGGAGCCATAGGCAGCTCATCTGGGTAAAGTTGGGGGTAGGGTGAAAGGGCAGCTCTCCACCACTGTGCGTGCCTTCATGGGAGGCATGGGGAGCATGTGCTCTTGGATTTGTGCATGGGTCAAGGGCGGGCTGCCTGCTGTGGGCTTGGAACCAGGGGCTGTGCTAGCCTCTTCTTGGTGGGGGAGCCTGGGCTGGGGCTGGGCTCGGAGAGGGTGGTGGTGGTGCTGGGCTAGGAACTATGGAAAGGTTACAGATAATTTTGGGGTGGCCATAGCCCCCCCAGCACTGATCAGGGCACTCCATGCAGGACTCCCAAGGGAAAGGCAGCAGAGTGCAGTTCCCTG
Source organism: Crocodylus porosus (assembly GCF_001723895.1). Taxonomy (NCBI): domain Eukaryota; kingdom Metazoa; phylum Chordata; order Crocodylia; family Crocodylidae; genus Crocodylus; species Crocodylus porosus. The sequence goes on along the minus strand of NW_017728947.1, from coordinate 85,374,023 downwards.
AGCGGAGGCAGCACTGGGTGGGGGGCTATGGCCACCTGAAAATGCCCCATAGCCCCCCAGTAGCCACTGCTACCAGTGCTGCTGCCATCTGCCCTGCACAGATAAAAGGTGGCAGTGCAGGGCAGGTGGAGCCTGCCCTGCCATGCCCACCTGGTCAGGAAGAGGCTGGTGCAGTTGCTGGCCCACAGTGGCCAGCCTACCCTTGTCCTGTGCACAAATCCAGGGAGCATATCCCTCCCTGTCTCCCTTGAGGATGCACACAGAGGCAGAGATCTGCTCCCCGCCCCCCACCCCTCCCCTTGGATAAGCTGTTTGTGGATCCATTCTGTTCTGGCTCCAGGATTGAATTCACTGCCCTGGCTAGGCAGCCCCTGCCCCTGCACCATGCCCTCTCTCACCATAGGGGTCTCAGTTTGCTCCACAATCCCCTTCCCTCTCTCCACAGACTTACTGGCAGGATGCTACTCTCCAAGCTGCACGGTTGCATTCCTGGCTGTATGCATGTAGTATTGATTGGTGACGTTACTAGCTACACTGCCAAAAGAAGCTGATAGCTAATAATGTTAATTTTCCTTGTATTGGTGCTGATCTGATATGCGACCAATATACCGGTGCAACCAAAGAAGGGTAACAAAACCCCCAGGTTTTTCTTTTTTTTATTTACTTAAAAATATGACATCCCCTTTTCCCACCTTTTTCTCTCCCCTTCTGTATTCCCTATGGGTCTGGATGTCATAGATGTCATAGACATTTGGGCTGAAAGGGACCCCGGAGGATCATTGAATCCAGCCCCCTGCCCCATGGGCAAGAAGTCAGCAGGGATCATAGGATCCTAGCAAGATAAATATCCAAATGTGTCTTGAAGGTGTTCAAAGTGGGTGCTTGAACCGATTCTGGTGGCAGTGTATTCCAAACCTTGGGGAATCAGACAGTAAAGAAGTTCTTCCTTATGTCCAGCCTGAATTGGTCACAGAATTTGTGACTGTTTGATCTTGTCATCCCTTGGGGGGCTCTGGTGAGCAGACGTCCACCCAGATCCTGATGAGCACCCCTGATAAACTTATAGGTGGCCATCGGATCACCCCGGAGCCTGTGCATTTCTAGGCTGAAGAGTTCCATGGCTCTCAGCCTCTCATCATAAATTCTGTTTTTCTGACCTCTGATCATTCGCGTGGCTATCCTCTGCACCCTCTCAAGCTTCTCCACATCCTTTTTGAATTGTGGAGCCCAAACCTGGATGCAGTACTCCAGCTGCAGCCTCACCAAGGCCGAGTACAAGGGGAGAATGACATCCCGGGATTTGCTTGAGAAGCATCTATGGATGCAAGCCAGCGTTTTGCTTGCTTTACTAGCCGCAGCATCGCATTGCAGGCTCATGTTCATCTTGTGGTCAGTCATGACCCCCAAGTCCCTTTCATCCGTAGTGCTAAGCAGCATAGCACTGCTGAGCCTATAAGTATGTTGCAGGTTTTTCCTCCCAAGGTGGAGAACCTTGCATTTTTCAGTGTTGAACACCATCAGGTTCTCATCTGCCCATTTCATGAGCCTGTCAGATCTGCCTGGATCACCCTCCTGTCCTCAGGTGTAGATGCTTTACCCCAGAGTTTGGTGTTAGCAAACTTGGCCAGCCTGTTTCTGACACCAGTGTCCACATCATTGATGATGATTTTAAACAGTATAGGCCCTAGGACAGAGCCTTGAGGGACCCCACTGGTCACAGCACTCCAAGATGATTGGCTCCTGTCGACTACCACCCTTGGTCCTGCCATGGAGCCAACTCCCCAGCCAGTGGATCATGGTGAGGTTGAGGCCACAGTTTGCCAGTTTTGCCAAGAGGTGATCATGGGATACCAGATCGAAGGCTTTTTTGAAGTCAAGATATGCGACATGAATCTCTTCCACCTTGTCCAGGTGATAGGTTACCTGGTCATAAAAGGAAATGAGATTGGTCAAGCAAGACCTACCTGCAACAAACCCATGCTGGGTATCCCACAGGATATTATCGTCAGCTAGCCCATATGGGATGGCCTCTTTGATAATCTTTTCCAAGACTTTTCCCAGGATAGAGATCAGGCTGATGGGCCTGTAGTTTGCCAGATCTACTTTTCTCCCTTTCTTGAAGATAGGAACCACATTGACCTTCTTCCTGTCTTCGGGCACTCAGGCACAACACCAGGAGTTCTCAAAGATCTGTGCCGGGGCTGAACTATGATGCTTGCCAGCTCCTTGAGTGCACTTGGGTATAACCCATCAGGGCTGGCTGACTTGAAGGTATCCAGCCTGTCAAGGTGGTCCTTCACGAGGTCAGCTTCGATGGAGGGCAAGGAATCTCCCTCACTTGGGTCTCCCTGACCCATAGTGGGCAGGGGTGTCCTATGGGACTGGTGAAAAACTGACACAAAGTACCCATTTAGGAAGTTTGCTTTTTCAGGGGCATTGGTTGTCATTTGTCCCATCTGGTTTAGCAGAGATCCAATGTTGCCCTTGCTTTTCCTCTGGCTCCCCACATATCTGAAAAAGGACTTTTTATTGTCTTTGATATTTGTAGCTAGCTGGAATTCCATCGCAGCCTTGGCTTTCCTGATTTGCTCTCTGCAGGTCTGGACCAGGGCAGAGTATTCCTCTTTGGTGGTGCTTTCAGTCCTCCATCCTTTGTAGGTCTTCCTTTTAAGATGCAGTAGGTCTGCCAGTTCCCTGGAGAGCCAAGGGGGCTGCTATGCCCTTTGGCTGCGTTTCCTCTGAGACAGGATGGACTTTGCTTTCGCATCCCAGATTGCTTCCTTGAGGAGCAACCACTTATCCTGAACTCCCCTCCCCTTTGGGTTGTGGCCCTTTAGGGCTTCACTGACAAGCCTCCTTAGCTTGTCACAGTCAGCTTTCCTGAAGTCAAGGACTTCTGTATTACTGACTGACTTGCCAGCTTTATGGCAGATGGTGAAGGTGATCAGCTTGTGGTCAGTGTCACCCAGCTTCTCTTCGATTGTTAGGTTGCTGATTAGGTTCTCCCCAGTTGCCAGTATGAGGTCGAGCAGCATCTTACCTCTTGTTGGCCTGTAGCAAGAAACCCTATTGTCTGCTCTCAAATGTGAAGCTCGTCTTTATGGCAAAAGCACCTCTTTTAGTATTTGCCCCCTTTTGCTGATGCTTTCTCTTTTATACCCTTTTTCCCCCCTCCCTTTTTCTTTTATCATATCATTCTTATTTTTATATAAGGTGTATTTGTAGTGAAAATAGAGCTTGTAGATGCTTTTATAAATATACTTTAAGTTTAAAAGTAAGTTGTACCATGTAACAATGTTAGCAAGAGCAGGAATCGCTGTATGGAGCAGGTCCTTGAATGAATCATGGTTGACTGTGTAACACAGTAGCTAGTCTGGATAAGTATGTTAATGAACGGCAATTAACACCTACAATATCAGAGACCAAGGAGAAGAAAGAATCAATAAAGAGCCAGGAATTCCCAGAAACTTCATTGTTAAAGGTATGGAAGCCCCCATTTGAACTAATCAACACTGGAAACAGACCCTTGGGGCTGAAATACCCCCTGATCAACCACTTCCAGATCTCTATTCATCATGGCACTGAATCAATCAAAATTCACCAATGGACTCCTGTGACTGCGGGTAAGTGCGGACATGACCCCTGGGGCTGACAGCTGCCATCCAGCAGCTACCAAGAGGGACATCCCTCAAGGTCAATGATCAGCTAATTCCCTGGAAAACTCCTGGTCAAGATCTTGACGCTGGGTAGGGGGTCTGTAGTACACTCCCACCCTGGGCCTTGGTTGCTGAATGGGGATGAATGAGGGTACTTGAGAGACAATGGCAGTAGGTCTAAAAATAGCTCCCTCTGAATGACTGAACCATGAACTCTACAACCCAACCATCACCCTGCACTGACCCTCCCTGGCTCAAGATTTGAAAGACAAAGACTGCTGCAAAAGCCACCCAACCCACCATTAGAGACACCTGAAACTGCATGTCCTGACCTGGAATGCACATGCTCAGTGCACCAGGGGCTGTCCCTTGCCTGGGCAGGCCCCCTGCCACTGGGGTCATAGAAGGTCTGCCCCTGTAAAAGGGGGCAGTGAAGACAGACACAGTGAGAACGCCATTTTTCATCTGGACCAGACCAGCTCCACATCACACTGCCTATCCATCCCAGACCCCAGAGGCCCTGCTGATGACCCCATCTGGAGAACAATGAGCTGAAGGAGACCCCGACTGGCCATCCAGGATCAATTTTCAGCCTGGGATATGTAGATATTACCTACACAATTCCTCCTACAATTTGGACCCTCTCTCTCTCTCCTCCTGGACTTCATCCCCTGCACCAAGCCTCTTTAACCCCTACTGCCATTGTGTGTGTATGTGTGTGTGCGTGCGCGCAAAGGAACCAATCAGATATTATGTCACCATCTCCCCTGTTCAATAAAACCACTGTCATTTGCAACCCTGAATTAGGTCATGTTTTACTGAATCCCAGTCCCTTCCCTATCTTAAATTCCAGTCAGTCTCTCTCTCTGGGCTCCAGCCGCCTCCCCCACAATTTCCCAATCTCCTCTCAATTCCATCTCCCCTTTTCTGCCACCTCTCAGCCTCTCTTGCTTTCCCGTAGCTTCTGCTGCCTTGAAGCCTCCCAGCCCCGTTCCTGCTGTCCACTGCCTCCTTCCTGTGTCTTTCTGCAGCCTTTCCTGCCATTTCTACCACCTTTTTGCCTCCTTGCCCTGTTCCCACCATCCATCGCCTCCTTCCTGTGTCCTTCTGCAGCCTCTCCTGCTTTCCTGCCATTTCTGTTGCCTTTTAGCCTCCTGGCCCCATTCCTTTCTGCCTCATGCCACCTTTCCCCATCTCTCTCTACCTTCTCTTCCTGACCTTTCCTGCTCTCTCTCTCTTTCTCTGTGTTCTCCAGCTTCCCCACCTGCAGCCCTCTGACTTGACACCAACTTCCCCGCAGCTCCTCTGGGCTGCCTGCAGTTTCCCCAGCAGCTGGAGCCTTTCTCCAGCTCTCAGCACTGGCAGCCCCTCCCCCGTAGCTTCCTGAAGTCTCTGGCAGTCTGTCTCTAGCACCTGCAGTTCCCCCTTAGCCCCTCCAGTTCCCCCCAGCCCCAGTTTCCCTCTCCTCACCTACCTTTTGGCTCCCCTGCAGCTCCAGCTCCAGCTCTGGTCCCAGCCTGTGCGCTGGCTTCTCTCTGGCATCACTCCCCTGTTCTGCAGGCTTTGGGTGTTGTCCTTTAATCAATTAACATCAGTTAACCTAAAGTAACCCCAAGCCTCAGTTCCTCAGCCAGCTTCTCTCTAGTCTATTGGTTCTAATCCTGGTTCTGGCAATTTTTACTCCCTACACTTTAAGTCTCTCTCACCTTAACCTTCCCCCACGTATCCCAGGTACCCCAAGCACACACATACACACACCGTATCATTCAAGTTAGGAACTTACCTGTGTGTATGTGTAGGTGGGTGGTATGTGTGTGAACTGGTGAATATATGTCATATCTATGTCATGTGCATGATACATGAATTAGTGATCTGTGCATGTGTGCTGAGTGTGTGGGTATTGACAACTGATTGTTGTCTAATTTTCAGTGTTTATAGTGTGTATGAGCTTGAATTGTTAATAGGTGTGTATGTTCCTAGGCTGGTAATTTTGGATGTGTACGTGCCTCAGTTGGTAGCATGCGTGTGCATGCTTGGTGGGGGTGTATGCACCTAGAGTGTGTATGTGTAATTGTACACCACGCCCTCCTATCTAATGGCATGATATTGAGATCCTGAGCATTGGCCTGACCCCACAGGGCAACAGAAGGGGCCTCCAATTTTGTGTTTGCTCAGGTCCCCAATAAATCTTAATCCACCTCTGGCCCCGGTGACTTGTTACCATAGGTGTCGGGTGGGGGGCCTCCCATGCTGCTAGTCCTGTCAAGATCCTGCTGTTCAGTCAGTCACAACATTCATTCTCTATTGCATTGTACAGTTGCTTAGACCTGTGCTAAACTGGAAACAGCAGCGTAGAGAATGTTTTATATTTCCTTTCCCCAGTTTGTTGGGACAAAAGAGTGAAGAGTAGCCTACACTGAAGGAGAGAGAGAGAGAGTTTGAGGGGGATTAAGGGGAAAAAAGAGTAAATATAAAAAAATAGTAAAAGTAATGAATTAAGAAAAGGCAAGAAAGGAGTCTAATACTCAGATATAGCTCATAATTGTTTGGTATGTAATTTTGTTTTTTTTCCTGTTAATTTGAGCATTTTTGTTGTATCTACTTAGGTTAATCAGACCATAGGATACTGCCAGGCTACAGAAACCATTTTGGCTATGAGGGTAACCCAAACCCTGATGGTTAAGATGGGGTCTTCCATATCCTGTTCCAAGGAAAAGCTTGGATGACGGGGACCTTCAGGCAATGATAACATAATTATTGCAGTATTAGAGTGATGTTGCAGCTGTGATGGTCTGGGAATTTTGTGAGAGGCAAGGATTTCTTTGGATAATATATCTACTGGACCAAGTCCATAGTTGAGAGTTAGACAACTTTCAAATGCAAGAAATTGTCTCTCAGGTCTGAGCAGAAATGCCATGACATGGATAGCCACCTTTATAACAATATTATAATGCTATATAATTATGATGATAATAATAATTACATTGTATAGTTATGAATATTATACAATTATTATATCTAACATAATGTTTAACTGAAATATTTGTTTTTCCTATATGTTAGTTACACTGTCATTATACCAGGGGTTATATTAACATAATCACTTGCAGTAGCTAGAGCAAAATATCCTAGTCTCTGCTTAATGTAGCTGGGGAACTGGGTGTGGTCAGTAAGAAACAACTGGTATGTTTTCATACTAATGCAAGGAGTCTGGGCAACAAAATGGGGGAGGAGCTCGAGCTGGTGCAGGACATAAAACCACATATTAGAGGCATAATGGAAATCTGGTGAAATAGTTATGACTGGGATACAGGTACTGTATCAGAAAATTCAGAAAAGCCAGAATTAAAGTAAAAATATTGTATGTTATGGGTTGCATAGAAAAAAGAGATAATATCATAGCGAAAGCAGGATTTATGGTCACAATACCTTCAGTGAGAGAGAATAAAAGAAGCTCTATAAAGATAGTGCTAGGAGTCTGCTATAGACCCCAGGGTTGTATCTGGAGATGGATGTAGATATCTAAAATGTTGTCTGAGAGACAAAGAATGCTGGGAACTGTGCCATTAAGGGAGACATTCAATTTCTAGGTATTGAATTTCTAGGACTAGAGGGTAAATGCTACTTAGAACATTAGAACACTGATATTTCAGGATGTGATGACTGACAGGTTTGTTCACCAAATAATGAAGATGTGTTCACTAGCAAGACATGATATAATTTTAGACAGGAATTTTTAAGTAAAGACATGGACATGGCAGACAGAAAATGATCTTGCACTGAGTGATCACAGGTTGAGTCAATTAAAATCCAATGGAAGGGTAAATGTAGGTCTGAAACTAAAAGGATAGTAAAAGGGCAAACTCTGAAGTAAGAACTATTTAAGTAAGACATCTGGACTGAGGAACACAGGGACTTGAATGTGAAGGAGGCCAGGGATTTCTTCAGTTAAAAGTGGTTAAAGCTTTCAGGAATCTGTATCTTAAGAAAGGCAGAAAAACTTGTAGAAAGGGGGTCTAAATATAATTGGACAGATTGTCATTGTTAGGGTGATGATAATTGGATCTTGGGGAGCACTGGGTTTGCAGCTGAATAAAGGCTTTTTCCTGTGTCTCAGCAAAAGCTGCTGGTCACAAGGCAGGATGATATATTAAAAGTAACTAACTTTGCAAATGCTTAAGTAAGCAGTTTCCTAACAATGGGATAGTGTGCAGGATACATGATTCCTTGTGTAAGAAGAACAAGATGCAGCCTACCAGCTATCGTCAGGAGATAAAGCAGAAGCAAGACCTTGAAGATGACGGAAGAGTCAGCAAGAAACCAGAAAGAACCAGCCAGTGACCGAAAGAAACGGAGGCCAAAGTCTTATGCGTGCGCTCTTAGCAGAGAGGGATGTAAATAAATGAAATGCATAGGCAATGCCATGCTAATGAAGCAAACAGTAAGCAGAGGCAGAGTTTGAGATGGGAGGAGAAATGGGCAGAACAGAAGGTGTAGTGAATGTTAATAAGCATGAACCAAGGTGTATAAAATGTGAAAAGAACTAATGTTCACTGCAGCTCCCCGGTTTGTTGGTTTTTTTGGGAGCTAGTCTGAAGCTGTCTCCATTCTGAATAAAGCTGTTGCGAGCAATTTGTGGTGGTGTTTGCTCCGTGTTTGCTAAATGAGTAACAGGATCCATGAGCAATTGTATCGTCGTCTCCTTAGTTGTTGGGCACTGCATGGAATTGGGCTCTAATGGTCATCTCAAGAAGGACTGAATTGGCAGAATTGGCAGAGCAGAAAATGGAAAAAGGGTTAATTCCCAGTGCAAGTTATGCCTTAAAGTTCACAAAGCAAGAATTGCCAGAAGTTCAGATGATTTAGACCTAGCAAATAGCAAAAGGTTTTCCATCCAGCCCCAAGCACGGATCTTTGAAAACTCCTGGCGCTCTGATGTAGTGCCCGAAGACTGGAAGAAGGCCAATGTGGTGCCGATCTTCAAGAAAGGGAGGAGAGTGGATCCGGCT
>NW_017728947.1:85284122-85364298 GCF_001723895.1 Crocodylus porosus | reverse complement strand
CTTGCTGGGATCCTATGACCCCAGCTGACTTCCTGCCCTTTGGGCAGGGGGCTGGACTCGATGATCTCCCGAGGTCCTTTCCAGCCCTGATGTCTATGAAATCTATGAAATCTCTCTAAATCACTGGCTGGCAACCTTTTCAGGCTGGGGGCTGGAATGACCCACCCCAGCTCAATGGTTGAGGATAGATGCTATGACCTTCCTACTGCTGCTGCTTCTCCCCACAGTGGCATGGGGAAGTGTCTGCCACCATCAGTGCAGACACTGGTGCAAGCTGGCTCCAGCTGCAAGCTGGCTCCAGTGGTTCTGCCAGCTGAATTGAGCCCAGGGCTGTAGGTTGTTGATCCTTGCTGTAAATAGCTAATGAATGAGGAAAGAAGAAATTAACCATCATAGAGTAAAATTAATTTAGACAATAGTCAAAAGAACTAAATGGATATTTGTCTCAGTTTTTGATAAGGATCATTATATTGACTCTGTATAAAGCCAAAGGTGGGGAGGATAATGAGAATGGGGTAAGAAAATGGAAATGACTAGAACTACGATAAAAGCAAAATGTAATGTGTCTGTGCTTGGGTCAGGATGACTGCATAATTGGCAGTTAAGAATTCTGAAACATTTAGATCAGGTAATGGCCACTTTGAATAGCTATCCCAAATAATTAGAGAATAGCAAATGTAGTACTGTGATATATTTAAGAAAGGAAAAAAAAGATTCATTTAATTACAAGTGTATTAGTTTGATTTCTTATCATATGTCTATACTTATTAAAAAGACAAAGAGAAATGTATTCAAAGACGTGAAGATAAATGGAAATAGAATAAAATGTAAAAGGGTTTATTAGAAGATGTTTGTGTTGATTTTGTTTGACCGCATGGTACAAAAAGGTGTGGGCTTATGAAGTTCATGATAAATGCTTCGAGGCATTGTCACAACAAAAGAGGACAGGGATATTATAGAGAACTGAATGACTTTAATGAGTGGAGTAAAAGGAATGTGATAAATCTGAGTAGTACAAAACGCATGGTCATTCACTTGGGAATTAACAACTAGAATTTCTGCTATAATCTGACAGCCCATTAGCTGGAAATGACTGAGGGAGGGCCTGTGTGTGTCAGTTGATCACAGGGTGGTTATGAACTGCCAGTGTGATGTGTGTGTGGAAAACACAGATGGGATATTGGAATGTATTAGGTGAGGTATGAGAGATAGGGAAATAGTAATGCCATTTTACAAGACACTGGTAACATTTCATCTGGAATACTGTGTACAGTACAGTTCCAGTCACCCATATTCAAGAAAGATGAACTCAAGTCGGAATGTGCTCTGATAAGGACTAGTAGGGTGATTAGGGGAATGGAGAACCATTCAGAGGAGAGAAGACTAGGAGACCTTGCCTTGTTTACACCACAAAATGGAAGCTGAGTACAGATATGATTGCTCTCTATAAATTCATCAGGGGTGTATCATCAGGAAGGAAGAACAATTATTTTAAGTGAGAGAACAATGTTGGCACAAGAACAAATGCATATAAATTGAGGCTGGAAATTAGATGAAGGTTTCTAAATATCAGAGCAGCAAAGTTCTGGAATAGCTTCCTAATTAGAGAAAGGTGGGGGCAAGAACTAATTAGGTTTAAGGTAAAGATTAAGTTTATGAAAGGGGCTGTATGACATGGTTATCTCTGTGGACACTTGATTCAACTCAGGAGATCCCTACAAATCCTATGACTGGTCCCCTTCCAATCCAAATCCCTCCTTTGATTTATGTAGTAGTTGTGCCTGTGCATCATGAGGATCTTATTACAGAGTGGACTGGGTTTTTTAAGACTGATAAATGCAGGACTAAAGCCTAGCTTGTCTCTTTGTACCCTGTCCCTGCCATTTCAGGAGCCTCAGGGCTGAGTGGTGTGGGATTCCTGCTGAATGATGCAATCCTCCCCATCCTTACTCAGAAACAAGGTGCACTGCACCAACAATGTCTGCAGACTCTGTCCTGGGGTGTACTGAACTCCTGTTTTCATTTTCTGCCATAGTGGTTTTCTTCTTTTAAGGTCACACCTCATTCTATAAAGTTGTACTAAATGGAGGAAAATTGCCACCTAGTGACTGCAGTGTCTCAGTTCACTCATTTCAGGCCTTTGAATATTTTCAAATAGAGGACAATTGTCTTTACTCATGTTCTGTGACACCTCTCAGAGACAATACAATATTGATTAATACTTGACAGTAATGAATTAAGCATGATAAATGTCCTAATGTGATAGAAAAGTAGGCATTGTTTTTATTAAACAGGAAGTGATATGTAATCCTAGGTAGAGAGAAACTGCACCCCATCCCTCTGCAAAATGATATTGGCCCGTATTTTTTAAAGGTAGATCCTTGCATATATATTGATGCTGCATGTGAAGACCTGCATTTGTTCTTAGATTGAAGATACCTGCTGAGCTATCTGGAAAGAGTACCACCTATCTATGTGTATATATGCATAATTACCTGATTTTAAATATTCCCACAGTTTTGCAAATTCCACTTTTGGCAGTAGTATTGGCTACTTCTTGAAGATCAGAAAGTGATGAACAGCCTAGTTGCTCCTGTTGCTTTAATGGTCAAAAGCCATCCGGAAACAAACACCCTCGTAATTGGTGCAGTTAAGGCACACCAGATTATGTAGCCAATGTCCTGGAAGGGAGTGATGCAGCTAGGATCATGGGTGGTCACCTTTGACCCCTCAGTCTGAACAGTGTCCAATGGAGGGCAGCTTTGGCATGAATCCGGAATTGGACTTGGCCTCAAATTCTGCCTCTGACAGCAGCAAGAGCCTAATTGCTTTGCCACTTAACCCTCTCATGTTGGTGGGCATGGCATTATAATAACTAGCTAGTAGGCCTGTGCAAAGCGGCTAGTATTCACTTCAGATTCGGCAAATTGGGGGGCAGTGATCAATTTGGCGATTCAAATCAATCGATTCAGCCAGATCTGATTTGGAGATATGGCCATGTAACAGGGAGCCTTCTTGGGGCTGATCTCACTGTGGCCTGCCCAACTGTTTCTGGGTTAACCGCCTGACTTCTTGCCCGCCACACCTTGTTGGTATTTAATTAATAGGAGTCTAATGCTCAGATATAGTTCATAATTGTTTGGTATGCAATTTTGATTTTTTTTCTGTTAGTTTGGGCATTTTTATTGTGTATATTTAGGTTTATCAGACCATAGGGTAGTGCCAGATTCTTGAAACCATTTTGGCTATGAGGGCACCCCAAGCCCTGATGGTAAAGTTGGGGACTTCTATATTCTGTTCTAAGAAAAAGCTTGGACTACAGGGATCTTCAGCCAATGATAACATAATTGTTTCAGTGTTAGAGTGATGTTGCACCTGTGATAGTCCAGGAATTATGTGAGAGGCAAGGATTTCTTTGGGCAATATCTTTACTGGACCAAACCATAGGTGGCAGGAGAAAATATTATTTCAGAGGGGGTGGGGTCTGGGCATGGCCTATGGCAGCGGAGTGTGGTGGTGGTGCTGGAGCAGTGGAGCTGCACAGAGCTGAGTGCATGTGGGTGCTGGCTTGGCTGCATGCAGAGCAGCACCGGGTGCTGTGGAATAGTGGTGCCGTGATGCTGCTGGTGTTGCTGGCCACCACAAAATTAGTTTGAGGGGTCTAAGCCCTGTTAGTCCCGGCCTTCTGCCACATATGGGACCAACTCCATAGTTAAAAGAGTTAGACAACTTTCAAATGCAAGACACTCTTTCTCAGGTCTGACCAGAAATGCCAGTATACCAATAGGCATCTTTATAACATTATTATAATACTATATAATTATTATCATTATAATAATTATATTGTGTAGTTATGAATAGTATGCGATTGTTATTTCTAACATAATGTTTAACTGAAATATTTGTTTTTCCTATATGTTAGTTACACTGACATTATACCAGAGGTTATATTAACAAAATCCCTTGTAGCATCTTGAGTAAAATGTCCTAGTCTCTGCCTAATGCAGCTGGAGAACTGAGTGCAGTCAGTGAGAAACAACTGGCCCCCTCTGTCTCAGAGTGCTAGCAGGAGTCTGGGGTTTGGCAACATGCCCATTTCTTGAGCAGCTAGTGGGGAAAAACCTGGGACAGTGCAGGCAGGGTTGCGGTTTACACCCCTCCCTAATCAGAACATCCTGCTGGGGCCTGGCCATGCCCCCCCTCAGCTCAGCACTCTGGAAGGGAAGGGAGGGCTGCTTTAGCACCCCCAGCTTCTAACCTTAGACACTGCAGGCATGTGCCTTAATTTCCTCAGTTCAGAGAGAATGTCTGTCTGGTTACAAACTGGTTCAGCATAGCCAGGTTAGAGTAACCTGTAAAGGTTGAATCAATTCAGGCTCAGGCTTTTTGAATGTCTGTCCCTAGCCCCAGAGACCGGGCTGCTGGCAGCCTGTCCCTGGGCTCTGCTCTCTAGGTACCCCATACCATGGCACTCCGGGATGACACACAAAGGACATTGTACATAGTTTTCACAGGGAATAAGTTTTTTTTATTGTTGGTGGGTGGGGTGGGGTGGGTGATGGAGGGGCTTTGTTTGTTGAGGGGGGCTTTAGTTGATGTAAGGGGAAAAACTTGTTCAGAACATGAATGAGAAACCTGTTCAGTTTGGCTTAGTATTTTTCCATCTCATTCCCATTCATGAGTATGTATTAGCCACTGTGGAGCTTGCCTTCTCAGCTCAGTTTCCTCTTCTGGGGGTTTATAGTGGCCAGTACCCTTGGAGGCTTTAATGACAGCTGAAGAGGCTTCAGGCAAAGAAAAAGACTGTCTCAATTTCACACATCTCTATTGAGTATGTCACTGGAGAGCTTGATCAGCTTTATGGACAGAGCACATCTTGTAAACCTAATCTGGTCAGGCAAAGGGTGAACTTCCCCTTTCACCCTTGATGGGAAAGAAGTGAGACAAGATTGGCAAGGTTGTCTCTGGTGACCGAGATGCAGACACTATCTCTGGGCAGAAAAGAGGCAGGCAGAGAGCATTGGAAAAGCTGACTTCAACAGATATGTCTTCCTCTCCTATTCCCATGAGGAGAGTGACACTAGAAGAGTGGAAAAATTACATCTAAGTCACTAGGGCCCACATCAGCAGTTACACTGCCAACTTAGGTGCTTAGGCAGATGTGAGCCCACGCTTTGCCTTCTGTTGGGATGTGGTTGGAGGGCATCAGACATCACAGACACTGATAACAGCAAAATGCAGCAGAGTTTTTGGACTTCCATTGCTGCCACCTTTGCAACAGAGCTCCTCAGAGATTCCTTGGTAATACCTCCAGTGTGAGCTCATCTGACACAAGCTGACTTCATGTAGTGGACAGAGGCTGAGTTGCTAGACTTCTGGGCTTCTCAAGGACAACAGACTTCTTAAAGAAGGCCATTAAATAGGAAGGGAGAAAATAAACCACCCAGATTCTTTGGTGGCAAAGTGGGCTGTGATAACCTGGAGCAAGTCCTGAGACTCAGTTTACCTCCCCCTCATATGGTCAAATTTCTAAAGGGGAAAAAGGGTTGTTAGTTGTAGCCATGTTAGTCTGAGGACATAGGCAGACAAAGTTATATAGAGGCATATAGAGAGTCTGCCTCTATGTAAAAGGGAAAAACAACTTTTCAATGAACAGCTCCCTTGCTTGTGTTCACAGAGTGCAGCATGGCAAATAAACCTTAGTGTCTCATTTCCCTGTGCTCTTGTAGAATGCAATATGGTACATAGACCCATACTGTGTTCTTTTCTGGAGCTTAGCTTATACTTCCGCAGCAAACCCTATATAGGCATCCTTGTCTGGCTACTCAGACAGTGATTCTATATATACAGTTCCTGTGTGGTTTAGGTAACCAGGAAGGCCTTGTACAACCCTGTATTGTCTGACCCTTACATTTTTGCTCGCATGTTTTTTGCAGACAGGCGAAGATAGCCACACTGTTACATAAAGGGAATCAGAAATATCAGATACAATATACAATTTCCTAGGCATTTACCTTGATGCAACCATACTGTAATCTTCCTTTCCCATCTGCACAGAACTTTATTGCATTGTTTCAGTCTAGTCCATAGGTTGCTATGGGAACACATGAAACAGTGAAAGTGATAAATTCTGCACTGCAGTATGAAGGCATTGCTGCTGGATCCACATTTAAAGCTGCACACATATATAACTATGGTAAGGTATTATCTCCCTTGAGTATGCATTTCATCACTGAATTTATAAGTCACTGCAAAGAAAGAATGAGTTTTAGGAAAAGTAACACATCACTTTGGGCAGTAGTTCAGAAGCTAGCAGTTTAAAGTGAACTCCTTTTAGAAAAGTAGGTTTTGGTCCTAACATTTTCTTTGGTTCCTGGCTTGATTACAACAATTCCATCTTTAGGCTATGGATATATGAATCTTAAGGCATGAGTAAATCTCACTGTAGCAGCTATGTACCAATGAGAAAGTTGTGCATGGGAAGGCAGTCATTTGAACAGAGGACAAATGTAGCTGTCTTATCCAGGAGTGAATCTGCCACTACTAGGCAAGGCAACATTGCTTGTAGAGGTTGTATCATGTGTTTACAGCCTTTTTTTTTAAACCAAGATTGCTTGACTTGCCAGGGAGAGTGCTTCCTATTGTCCATGGACTAAAATTCAACACCTGATTTTAGAGAAACCCCAGGCATAGGTTTTTTAAAAATCAGTTAAATACATGTATTAGCCATTTCTAACAATTTCTGCTAACATAAATCAATAGAGATTGTTTTTCCATAAAAAGGCTATTTGTGCTGGCACCACTAACTCTCATTACTTTATCAGGAATATCTGTGTCATGTACCTGACTCCAGATCCAGCCTGGGTGCATCTCTAAAACAAACTTTCACTTTCAGGATGCTCTCATACTTTTAGGGTTGCCCTTCTGCCTCAAATACCTTTCTGCTGTGTGCTGAAAGCAGCTGAGACATGCCAGAGGCCAAGTCCTTGGTCTATGGTGTCTCAGCCCTGTCCCACTCAGGCCTTTCCACAGCCCTTGGCTGAGGGGATTTTGTTGGGTAGAAGGATTGCATCCCTCCCCAGTTATGGTCTCAGAAAAGATGGACCCCTCTTTCCATAGAATTGGCAAGCCTGTATGGTCAAATATTCTGAAATCACAGTTATTGCTGACAACAGGTGCTTTGTATAAAAGATAACAAAAGATTTTTATACAAAGAAGTACAAGCATAAGAAACCAGCAACTTTATGTTGAGAAACAAATAGATATGAAAATAAACAAACAAAAGAAGAAATCAGAACAATAACCTGTTTTACCCTGCATCTTAAAACCAAGAATGCAGTCTACACCCAGTGTTTTCTGATGCCTAAGAAAAACTGAAAACAAAGAAATTCTCTCAAGGAAGCCTCAAGTATAGCTGCTTAGCTGGCTATTCATATATGTCACCTCTTGGATTCTTGTGGGGTTCCAGCTATGCATAGGATTTGTAGGGACCTCCTGAGTTGAGTCAAGTGTCCACACAGATAACCATGTCATACAGCCCCTTCCATAAACTCAATCTTTACCTTAAAGATAATAAGTTTTTGCCTCCCACCTTTCTCTAATTAGGAAGCTATTCCAGAACTTTGCTGCTTTGATATTTAGAAACCTTCATCTAATTTCCAGCCTCAATTTATATGCATTTGTTCTTGTGCCAACGTTGTTTTTTCACTTTAAAAAGTTTTTCTTCCTCCTTGATGATTACATCCCCTGATGTATTTCTAGAGAGCAGTCACATCATTACTCAGCTTCTATTTTGTGGTGAAACCAAGCTCTTTTAGTCTTCTCTCCCCTGAATGGTTCTCCATTCCCCTAATCATCTTAAGGCTATGGACAGACATTCAAAAAGCCAGAGTCTGAACTGATTCAACCTAGGCAGGTTAGTCTAACCTGCCTAGGTTGAACTGGTGTGTAACAGCACAGATGTCCCCCTGGACTGAGGAAATGTGGGGACATGTTGCTCAGGCCAGGAGTCAGAGGGTGCTAGAGCGCACCCTCCGCTGCAGGCGAACTGTGCTGGAGGGGCATAGCCAGATGGGCTGAACTGGCCAGAGAGGGGTTGAATTCCTGCCTTCATGTCCCACCAGCAGGTACCTGAGCTGGGTCTGCCGAGTGCTTCCTTCTCACTGCTGCATTGGAGGGCACCGTGGTTCCTAAGGCAGAGGGGGCAGTGAGGGGAGTTATTCTCCCCTCTACTCCCACTGCCCTGGGGGGGCTGCAGCTGGGTCTGCCTGCTCTGACTGCTGCCGCTGCCTTCCAGCGGTGGAATAAGCCCCCTCCTGTCTCGTCTGCTGGACACTGGAGGGAAGGGGAATAACATCTGTCCCTGCCTCACCAAGGGGCCCTGCCAGCTGGCGTCTGGCCTTACCAAGTGGGGGCTGGCTGGGGAGCGGGCTTCCTGGACCAGCTTGGGGGTACCAGGAGGCCTCAAGCCCAGCAGCTGCCACTGCTGTGCCCCCTCTCTTCTGCAGTACCCAGGGCTGCAGCTGCAGAAGCAGCTGCAGGCTGGCTGGGGCAGGGGCTGTTCTGTCCCCAGCTGCCAGGGCCACACCACACTGGCGGTGCTGCGCCATGTGGCAAGACCTGCAGTTGGAGGGGAGGGGAGAAAAACAGCCCTGCCACCCCTAAGCTGCTTTGGGAGGTGGTGGGGGGCAGTGGGGAGCTTCAGCCCAGGCAAACTGTTAGCCATTTAAAGCTGTTAAGGATTGAACATTTCCTCTGAAAATCTCTGGAAAAGAGTTAATTCTGTTGCTGAGGAGACAGAACAAACTGAAAGGAACCCTAGGAGTGTGGGGCATTCGTGGCTGCCAGGGTCTGACAGGCTGAAGTCCTATTGTTACTAATCAACAGAACTTAGCATGATGAAAAATATCAGCATCATAGCTGGTGCCAAGCAGCACCCTCCCTGGCAGTTTCTGCTGTAAGACCAAATCTGAATGGTCATGGATACTGCCATTGCAACTGTGGACATGGATGACTGGAGCCACCTTAGTCAGAGACTGGTGGGGGGATTCCCCCCGTGGCCAATTGTGAGATGGCCGATCGCTGCGGCTGCTTCTGGGAGTGCAAGGGTGCTCCACTCCCTGGCCATCACTTGCAGGGGGGCCACTGGTGCTCCCACCTACACCCCTGCCCACTGCCTAAGTGGCAGGCACAGCCAATCAGGGGGTGCACCGGCACTCTCACCACTGACTGTGGAAGTGACAGCACTGGACTGAGGCATATTTGCAATGTCTTGGCAGGGATGCTTGTGCTCACATTACCTATCATGGAATGAAATGGGGTGCCTCTGTTTGTATGGTGCTGTGAGTTCTGCTCAATTCAAAATTTATTTCAATACTTTTGAAAAGTGAAAGAGTACAGTCACTCACAAAAAAACAGATTGGGTAATAGGAAGTAAGCAGCCACACGTTCTTGCAGGGAGAGACATCCTGTGATGCTTCCTGTACCTAATCACACTTAGTGATAATATCTGGGCATCCTGCCCATGTTGTCGCTGGTCAGAGTGTGTAACTTTGACAGAACCAAAGAAGTGCAACCCAGTCTTAGTCTTCAGCTAGGTATATTGAGCCAAAGGTGTGTACCCAATGAGGAGAAAGGGTCTGGATTCAGTGGGAATATGTTTCCCCTTCCAGCAAGTTCAAGCGGATAGTTCATATTTGTCCCTCATGTCAGGACCCACCCCTTGTTAATGGAATAATGAGTTATAACTACTCAATATTAAGCTTCAAGGGGATTTAAGGACAAACAGCGTAGTTGCTCCAACTGGAATTTGAGCATGATGGTAGCATTAGTCCCCCTCCTCATGATAAAAAAGCAAATAAATGAGGCATTTAGTTATAAAAAATGAAGTTGGTTTTATATCTTACCTGAAATAGTACAATGTATCAGATCTAATGGGAACCACTCACCATCCCAAGCCTTGATGGTGCCCTTCTCTCTATGTACTCCAGTTTCCATGTATAATGAATGTAGTGTTTAGTGTTTATATCTATATTTATGCATGATTAGATGCTGGCAAATTGCATGCATTAATTTGCTTTAACTCAATCTGCTACCTAAATTTCCCATCCAGAAACACTTCCTATTCTTGTAAAAAAATATAAACATGTATAAAAAAATAAAAGACATTTTTGTCCTTAATAATGGAACTTCCAGAAGTGGTTGCTATAGCAATATTTTACCTCAAAATACTATATTTAAATAGTCATTTCCTAAGAGCTGCCTCAATTCCTGTCAAGCTGAAGATCAGGGTTTTTCTTTTTCTAAACATTTTACCTCATTTGGGGAAGGTGGAGCTGTTACCTCTACTCACTGTCTGCACCCTCACATCCTTCATGTGAAAGCAAAAAAGAAAAGCTCTGGGTTGCATGTTAATTTCACTTTCTTAATTTTAAGATCCCCTTGCATGTTTAGTATTATAATTAAAGTGAACAACTTTCAGGGAGCAAATGCTGGGGCACCAGTTCTGGATGTTCCACAGACGCTATTAGCAACTGGGAAGTTGATGGCAGCTAGTCTGTTTTAGGGCCCATGGAACTGCATAGTTTGTGAATATTATCAGGTGAATATGACCTGAATGTCTGTATGAGGCCTTAGAAAAGTCTAGCACCATATACGCCCACTTTCCGTTTCTCTTCCAAGAGACACATAGAAAGATAACATCTCAGTTGTTGATATCCTTTTAGCAGAAAATATGTCACACTATATTTGTATATCTGCGTCTGCACCACTAAATCAGTATAACAAATGCATGTGAACTTAGGCAAACACCCACTTTCTTTTAACAGATCACACCCTTACATTAAAATAAAGAATCATGCTCAAGATATTAAAAAGATTTTCACTGATGGAGCTGTAATGATGTCACTGGCATGATTCTTTGTTCAATGGAAAGAAGGAAGTAGCATATTTAACCCTTTTAATTCAAAATCGTATTATTTTTTTCCTACCTCATCAAAAGCCAGACATATTTTGTGAGGGTTCAGGGCATGGAGGTATGCTAATTTTGGAAACAAAAACCACCAAGTCCTCTCGCACATGTCATTCAAGAGTAGTGAAAGGAGAATTGAGCCCAATATTCCTGAGAAGAATAAGTCAGGTTACTTTTAAAATCCTAAATGGTTTCTTATAAAATGTTAAGTATGAAATGCAGCCAATTAGTTGCAAGGTTGGCCTAGTTTACTGGAAAATGTTACTTACATGGATTTGAGCAATTGTTTTATGCTGCAGGGGACTGTTGGTGGCTGCCACGTTAAGGGCCAAGCCAAGCAGCCAGCAGGTGCTTAATTGCGGCAGCCATTTTAGATCCATGGCTGCCTATATAAACAGGGCAGTTTGCTGCTGGCAGGCCAGGCAGTAACATTGCCTGGCTGCTAGGCTGAACACAACATCCTAGAAGTAAGGGCAGGAGCTGTAGGGGATGGTTTAGAGGCTCCTGGTCCTGGGCATGACCTAAAACTGCACCCTGCCAGGAGTGGGTGGCCTGGTGGGGCTCTCAGAGGTGCGGGAGCCCCCAGGAAATGCCAGGCCAGTTACCACCCTGGTGAAAGGCGAGTAGGGGAGCCTTAACCCCCGCTATCATCTTTGGGTGGGCTATTCATACCATCAGAGCAGGGAAGGCCAGATAAGCTTCAGGAAGTGCCTGAGCCTGCTGGGGGAGTGACCCCTGTGGGGCCAGGCACGCTTCAAGAAGCACCTGAGCTGGGAATAAGGGACTCTGATCCCTCAGTGCAGGCAGAAGGCATAGACCCAACTGAGGGATTTGACTGGCCAGTGCTGGGGTCAGGACCGGAAGGGTCAAAAGGGCCAGGGGCCCACTCCTGCCTTAATTAAGAACACATTTAATTAATAAGGTGTGGCAGGAGAGACAGGTGGGCAGCATGCCCAGAGGCATGTGGGGAAACTAGCTCTGTGGCTAGTCAGGGATCCCCCAAGGTGCCACACTTTATTAGATCTTTATTTGGTATTGAGATCATTTAGGAAGAAATGTAACCTTTTGGTCAGATGTGTACAGAGTATGGGGGAGCATGATCATCTCTTCCTTGAATCTCTCTGTCGCAATGCACGCGGGTGCCCTGTGCCTAAAAGCAGAAATGGCAGGAGAGACCCCTAGTGCTGAGAAGGGGGAGGCTCAACTGCCAGTCACCAGGGCAGCACGGGTGTTGGTTGCCAGGGAAACCAAGGG
Organism: Crocodylus porosus; assembly: GCF_001723895.1. Taxonomy (NCBI): domain Eukaryota; kingdom Metazoa; phylum Chordata; order Crocodylia; family Crocodylidae; genus Crocodylus; species Crocodylus porosus. Next base: position 85,352,075 of record NW_017728947.1, on the reverse strand, counting down.
GGTCAGCTGACAGGAAGGGGCAGGGCTTGGCCCCTTCTTAAGCCCAAGCATGAGGCCAGGAGAGCAGTTCCCCTCCAGCGGCCAAGGAGGGGGGAGCTTGGCCAGTACACACGGAAAAGGGGAAGACAGACTGTAGGAGCATCCCCTGGTTGCGGCTGAGTTGAAGTATTTTTCCGGTAGGGACAGAACATGGATTTTTGACCAGGTGGTTTAGTTTACGTTATAGCCCAGGGGCTTTGTGTTTTGTGTTTACTATTTAACCGGAGGACCGGGTGAGGCTATTAGGGGTGGAGGAGGCCTCATAGGGATGCCATGGTAGCGTGGGGTTTCCTGGTGCCGGAGAGGGCGCAGCATTGTTTGGGGGCGCATTGGCCCCAGCCCTGGAGCCCTGGAGCTAGGGGGCAGTGAGAAGCCCTGCAGCGAGAAGGGGCAGCAGTGAGAAACCCTGGAGCGAGAGGGGTAGTGAGAAGCCCCGGAGACAGAGGGGCAGCGAGGAGCCTCGGAGCTAGGGGGCAGTAAGAAGCCCCGAGCTAGAGGGCAGAGAGGAGCGCCGGAGCGGGAGGGGGCAGAGAGTAGCCTCGGAGCGAGAGGGGGCAGAGAGGGGCCACAGAAGTAAAGAAGAAGGCCAAGGCATAGGGAAAACCATGCCAAGTACCATCTGCAAGGCTTGGGCTGCGGTGTAGGGGAGGAAAAGGAGCCGCAGGTAGCGCCCCCTGACACCGGGCATATAAAGTGGGCAGCCTTCTGCTAATTACATCACTCAATCAATTAAGATCAAGGCATGGCAGGCGAGTAAGCAGGCAGTTAGCCCAAGACAGGAAGGCAGAGCCACCAACAGAAAGGCTCCAGCGCGCTAGGCCTGTTACACTCTCAAATCTATTTTAACAATCTACTTCTTGTCCCTTAAGTGGTAGGACATTGATAGCATCTAGCATTCTTGATGTTCTAGAAGATTATGCCTGGAGTTAAGCAAGAGGGTGTTTGTGCAGTTGTGTTTACAGTAGGCTAGACAGGCTCACATATAGTATGACTGAGCTAGAGATGGAATCATAGAAAATTAGGGTTGGAAGGGACCTCAGGAGGTCACCTAGTCCAATCCTCTGTTCAAAGCAGGACCATCCCAGCTATATCATCCCAGCCAAGGCTTTGTCTAGCTAGATCTTAAAAACTTCCAAGGACTGAGATTCCACAACCTCTCTGGGTAACCTGCTTTAGTGCTTTGCTACCTTCCTCTTGAGAGTTTTTCCTTGTATCCAATCTAAATTTCCCTTGCTGTACCTTGAGACCATTCTTCCTTGTTCTGTCATCTGCCTTGATGATCCTACCTAGAGCAGAGACTGGATTAGATGACTTCTAAAGCCCCTGCTAGCCCTAGTTTTCTATGCTTCTATGACTAAAGAGAAATTGGGCTGTTGGAACAATGAACCTGCCCTCATTGAACTTCTGATGTACAGAACAACTACACTGTTATCATGATGACAAGGGTACTATTACTGCCATCTTGAAAAGCTGTCCAAATATTAACTAACTATTTCTTAACACACACGTGTTGCTTTAAATGTTTTTATTGCATAGAGTAGGACATTCAGATAACGAGAGGGTAAATGACTTACCTTGTTTACCTGGTGGCAGCAATTCAACATGTGCTAAAGCTGTATTCAAGTCACTAAGGAAGGCAGGATTACACATCACGCATTCCTGGCTCATAATCCTGTATTTAGCCCAGTCAGAAGTGTAACAGGTCAATGTGGTGGCAGCTATTATTGTGCCCTTGCTCCTCAATTATTATATTATGAAGCCCATTACTACCTTGTAATTAAATAGGCTTTTTTACCTGAGTTTTTAATTTTCTTTTTAAAAAGGAACTTCCTTCTTAAGGGGAAAATTCTTCTCAAGGAGCTGCCCTTGTTCTTTGACTGTAGTGTCATCAGGAGTTCAGTGCAGAATATGAAATAGCACTGTGTTTTCTCATACACAACATGTACCTCTTTCCCCACAATCAGACCCTGAAACTGGGGTGCATGTTTTTAAGCAGGAAAGCTGTTTCTTTTACTGGAAATGGAGACATGGTTCATGCCCTACAGCTACCAAATTGGCTGCTGCTGGGTCTGCTCAGCAAACTGAAAGGGCCGAATCTTGAATTAACCCTCCCACAGCCATATCCACAGTTGGCTGAGCACTGTAGCTCGTGCCCAAAGGAGCAAGAAAACTGTTGGTAGTATCTTGATGAAGCTCATGATGTAGAAACAACACTTTATTTACAGAAACTTATATAAAGAACTAACAGTCTTGCTACTGTCCTTTGCAAGGGTCTGGGGCCACTACAGGAGGTAGTCAGACATATCAGGAGGTTCCTGATGCCACATGTCCTAGACACTCTGGCACTTCCAGGAGTCAGCCATTATTCTGAAAAATCTTTTTTCTCCATTCTGACTTCCAGAAACAAGAAGTGTGTTTTATTTGGGGGTGCATTTTATGCAAGAAAATACAGTAACTGGCAGTGTTGGTAAAAAGAATTGCAGCATCGATCCTAGAGGAAGATGTTTATTCAGTTATTTCTGTATGCAGCACCTACCAGTGAAATAACCCCTTGCAATTATATGCTGAGCACAGGACTTGCAACATTCTTTGCTATATGGCACTTCTCCAGGCAAACTCACCATCATGGGGATGAACAAACTTGACGAGACACTGAAAAATGTAGCAAAAATATATTTTCTTACATTACATTTTTTGTTTTCTAAAAATTATTAGACAAACACAGAAATGATGCCAGGTACAACACGTAGCTGGCTGTACACCTTCAAAACTTCCCTGTAGCCCGATAGAAATGTAATTTCAGGCATAATGTCTGGGATTTTCAAAGTAGCCCAACAGAACAGGCATCTAAATTTCACTAAAATGTAATGGGAGTTGTGCTTCTTGCTCCCTCACACTGCTTTGAAATCTACATCCTATGTCTATTGTAAGCACAGGTGTGTCTTCAAACAATTTGAAAGATGATTCAGAAAATGAAATCTTGAACAAGATTAGACATGGGATCATGTGAGCAGTTTTAGATTAAGTTATTTGATTGTCATCTGGGGAAGTAAAAACTTTATAAATACTTAGGACCTCATTTAGACACAGTATAAGTAATTCTCTTTTCATGCCACTAAATGAAATGGAGGTACACTTACTCAAAACTGAGCTAAGTGCAGACCCCAATACAAGTATTTTTTTTGTTTTGATTTTTCCCCATCTGCTTTTTAAAACAAAACATTTATACAATAGAACTGTTATTTGCCATCATAGTATTGTGAAATACTTTAAGGAGGTAGGAGCAGTATCACTTCCCCCATTTTATAGAAAGAAGACATTAAATAATTTACCATGGGTCTTACATGCAAAATATATGAAGATTTCCTGCAACCAGTCATTACGACACTGACGTCTGTATGCGCAGTGCTTAATCCCAGACTAGGGCCATCCAGAAAAAGATTTTTGGCAATGTCTATATTGTAAATGTACTATGCCTGGCACGAAAGCCCTTAAACACGCTGAGCTGTTCTGTGTGGAAGGGTCCTTAAACTAGAAGGAATCCAGTCACATCTGTGTGGCACTTCAGCTGGGTTGATTAGTTCTGCTGGGCTGAGCAGCTTGATATCTTGCTTACACAGTCAATATGAGTGTTCCTTCACTTAAATCCCTTTGGTCTGGTAGGCAGTATCTGGGCACATCCTACATACAACAGCAGGGTCGGAGTCCATATAAAATGTAGTTGCAGTTCCTGTTTCCTTGTTAGAGTGTGGCTGGAGGAGGAAATGTCTGCTTTTCATATAATGGAAGTGTCTAGGCTCACTCTTGCTTTCTCTCTTTCTGGCCTAATCAATCTTGAATTCTTTTCTGTACTGTGGCACAAGGTGAGGTAGGTTGGTGGAAAAGTCCCTCACTTGGAATAGGCAACAACATAACCTGGGTGATAGGGGATTGAATCCTCTCAATACGAGGTGGGAAAGGAATTCAGGTCTCTCATTTCCTGGGCAAGTGACTGACTTCTTGGCTACTATATAAAAAGTAGGCACTATTTTCACCTGCCCTCTTATTTCTGTTTGAGTAAAGAAGTAAGCTTGGAGTTGTCCTTGAAAAGAAAAAAGGTGCAGGTGCTTATCAGGAGAGGATGGGGCAATGTCTTTGAAACCCTGAATAAAGCATTTGAGCTGCAGAGGACAGGGTTTAAGATATGGGACTAGCTAGTACTACCGGCTAGCTCTATACAGCTGCCTGCTGACTGTGCTGACTTCAATCTTCTTTCTGGCATCTATCTTGGACTCCATTCTAAGTGTCCTAACTCCACCCATACTTCATAGACAGCCTCAGCTCCTAAAACTGGGTTCTGGCTTGTATTCAGGGGAATAGCTGCTTAATAGTTGGGTGATGCACATTTGACTTACGGGTGCAAAAATCCTTTAATGGATCTAGTCCATAGTGATTTCCTAAGCAAGAGACTGGAAGGCTAGGAATGGATTTCTTGAATCCCATTCCAATATTTTATCTATGCTGTGATGGCTAGAACTACTTTTTGCTGCCAAACGTGTATTCCCAGTTAAAGTCTTAGAGTTAGGCTGATTTTCTTTCTGAGGGTATCTTACAAAGGTGTTGAGATACCAAGTACAGCACTATTCATAGTGTTGTACTTCTCTGAACGGAACTTTTCAGGAGCCAACAGGCACTGGTACGCTAAACTGCTTCAAATTCAGTGGAAGTGGTTTCTTTATTATTCCAGGGTGGTGAAATTAAACATCTGCTTTTTAAACATGCTATGTGCCGAGGTTAGGTTTGTGATACTTGCACTGCAGTTTCCTATGTTGTTTGTTTTGTACTTTAAATGTTTTGTGTGTGTGTGTGTGTGTATTTTATGTGTATATGTGCTTAAACTATGATACAAACTACATACATATGTGAAAAAATAAATGAACATAAGAATTTGTTGGACAGATGCTAATATATAATGCAGAAAAAATAGGCCAAAAGACAGGGCCACTGAGATGTGGTCATTACAACCAAGAATATTGAGGATCTTTTTTTTTTTAATTTAGAAAAGTGTCTGAGTATCCGATTCATGGATGATATGAACAGGCACAACCAGTGGTGTTTGCCAGGATGCATGTGATAGGGACATGTGTAAATTAAATGCAAAAACATATGCTTTGACAAATGTTTCTATATAGCTGTCGAAGACCACCGTAGGTAGAGAACTTTTGCCTGGTGGTTCTCCATCAGACAGCCCGAGCTAGAGGTGTGCTACATAGGTTGGCCAAAAACATTCCATCAAAGATAATACTAGGCCTGATTTACCAGTCCACTTGGGCTAGGTGTAGTTTCCATTGATTTCAGTGACTTAATGTCTCTTTGTTAAATCCCATGAGAGAATTTGGCTCCTGTTTATCACCTGTAATCACTAGAGTATGCATTCTTCCTTCTTCCTTGTATATGAAAAGGTGTAAAAAAAATACTGTCCTCAGCTACACCCCTGCAACTCTGCTGATTTCACTTTTCTCAGAATAGTTTAATTCAGTTTTAGTGGTGTTTGGTGGATGTAAATGAGGGAAGAATTTGGCCTTTCTGTATTCATTATCAAGCCTTGCTTTGACAATTCATTATATCAGGTCTTTTTAAAGGTGGCTTAGTTTCACACAAAGGTCCCCACTGGTCTCTCGTCTACTGCTCTTGAAAATAGTACTAGACTCAACAACCGTTCTGGGCTGGCTTAACTCAGTGTGCTGCATAGAAAAGCAGCATTTGAACAAGTTCAGGATATCTGTCCTCCCAGATTCACTTACAAAGCAGTACAGAATTGGGTCAGTAATACAGTTCAAACTTGTTAAAGCCAGCATGATCCTGTAAATCGCATACATATGATGGGAATCTTCAATGCTGCGAATGAGCAGCACAGTATGGTAGGGCGTGAAGCAACCAATGAAAGTAACAGTGATGCTCAGTAACAGCTTCTTGATTTTCCTTTTTTCTCTGTCCTCCGTGGCTTGGTTATGACTTACAACTTGGTAAATTTTGTAGTAGCAAAACAGAATGATTGTCAAAGGGATTGTGTATCCTGTAATTATCCTGAATATGTTTAATTTGATTTGCCAAAGTTCCATGGGGTATTTATCATAACATATTGTATGATTCCCAGACGTGCAAATGTTAGTGAACGTTTCTTTATGAGTCAGAACTGAGGAATTGACGATGGTTTCCAAAGCCCAAAAAAATATGCTGATGATCAAGGCGCATCTTCTTGAGCGCAGATGTTGGAACCTCAGTGGGTAAACTAAGGCTAGGTACCTGTCAGCAGAGATGCAGGTGAGGAAAGCAGCACTGGTGTAAAAATTTGTTTGTATAATGAAGGCAGAAATCTGGCACAGCAAGGAAGAGAACCGCCAGTTGTCTCCCCTTGATGTGTAGTCGATCCACAGAGGTAGAATCAGACAGTAGAAGAGGTCAGCCAGGGATAAACTGAAGAGGTAGATTGCTAACTCATTTTTCTTCCTCATCTGCATGCAGGATACATAGAGGGATATACAATTGACAGGAATACCGATCACAATCACAATGCTGTAAACAACAGGAAACAAATACTTATCCACATGGTCATTTATACTGCATGTAGTATTATTATCCATTGTTCTCCTGAGAAAAATCCTTGGGCTAATTCCAGTCTGGGTACAGAAAAAGAAACACTCTCATGGGTCACCTTCTGCTAATTCTCCAGAACCCAAAGAAAAAGCTTCCATCCAGAACACTGAAATTTCTTTCTGTTACAAGAAAAAAAAATTAAATGTCTTTTGATTATCATTCAGTTAGCCTGATATATCAACCAATACAGAACTAAAGGGGGGATCTTGATTTTCCACCCTGGCAATAGCCATGGCTTTGTGATTTAGAGCTGTCTAATTCTGGCATAAATTATAGTTATACAGAGACTGCCCTAATTTATGCTAGTGAAGCTTTTCTCTGACGGCCTCTCTTTCTTCTCTTCAAAGCATATGTTTGTGCATTGTCCACCCTCAGATCAAACTCAACATACCTTTCTTCCTCTGGTACTGGGAACTGAGGCTGAAGGCTCCACCCCCTGGTGGAAAGTGGTTTTCTGCACAGGAAGCATTTTTCCCTGGCCACTTCAAAGCTACGTTGTACCTTTTAAGCAACAATGTAAAGAAATAGTAGTAGAGTTATCATTTCTTTCCTTCTGTAACACCAGTAGCCTGAAAAAACTATTTCAAAATATAAAACGGTATGCTATCTTTATGCATGGGACAGGCTTCTAATCCCTACTCTAAACACCAGAATATTTTACTCATTCAGATCCAAGAATTCCTTTCTGCCAGGTTGCCTACATGTCTTTCTGTTTGTCAGTGGGCACTGGATTAGGTCGACTCTGAATGCAGTAGTAACCTCAAAACAGAAACTGCTGATGAAACTGCAGTTTTATTCTTACACTGTCTTCTAACATGCTTGATGAAGGATGATCTTGAGCATGTCTTGTCCAAACACTCCCATTTACATGTGCCAAACCCAAAAATGTGGTGAAGCATGTGGAGGTGTCCTCCCAGTGACTTTCAAGAACTTGTTTTCAGTGTGCATGACAGGTACCCTCCAAATGGCTTCACTGCTACATTTCTAGGTTTGGTGCCTGCAAGTAGAATCAGGTGAGTAGGGCATCCTCAAGAGTGATGCTTCTCAAGAGGCACCAGGGACATGGTGTAGACATGGTGTAGTCCACCACCATTTGGATGTTTATCTTGCTGGGATCATTTGGTCCCTGCAGGCTTCCTGCCTTTGGCAGAGGGGGCTGGACTTGATGATCTCACAAGGTCCCTTCCAGCCCCTAATGTCTATAAAATCTATGAAATCTATATCTAAAGCAGAGGTGTAGCAGGGCATCTCCATGCCCCGGGTAGTCACAGCACACAGGAAAGCATTGGCTGCTGTACAGCCAATGGTGGCCATCTACCCAGCCACTATCTGCAGTTATTTTTCTGGTTCCTCCTGGCCCCCCAAAGGAAGCATTTGGTGCTGCTGTCCGGGTTGCCCCCTCACCCCACTACCTCCCCCAGTTACACCACTAACCCAAAGACGCAACAAGAAGAGTAATTTAAAGTGGTTCCTGGTACCATGCCATGTATAGTATTCCCTTTTGCTGCTAACATGAATTCAATCCTGAAAGTCCAGCTCAGATGAATTTCTTCACTTCTCACTTGTCCTTTTTTAAAAAACTCTTGGAGGAAAGTCTCACTTCTCTAAGGCAGTCAATCTTTATTAATATCTTAGCCATGTTTAGTGAGAATGTGACAGCTTCATGAAATCATCTTTCCAACACTTAGTCTCTTAAAAGAGATTGCCACCTGGGCAGAGGTAGCAGAAACACCTCTGCTCCCTCTTCATCTCACAAATCACCACCACCATAGACTTTGACCAGGACATGGGAAGGGAAAGATCGGAGCGGCTGGAACATTCATTGTTCTATTTGGGGCTTTAGAAAAGGTGTTGTAAATTATCCTAGCATTTTGGGTAGGACCTAACATATCCTAGCATATGGTGAGACTATCTGCCAAATCTAAATCTCAACCTAGAGTTCAACCTGAACATTTCTGATTTTTCTCTCTCTTCCCCATTAATCAAAACATTTATAAGTGAAGGTTAAATTTAAAACATTTATGTTTCGTCAAAATGTGTTCCTTTCATACTCATCCCCTTTGTTATTTTTGATATTTATAGAAGTTATGTGGAATCATGGCTCTTGCGTTTTTATCCTGGTTTCCTGTGCCAAGGCTAGCACCTCTGTCCTGTGAAAGGCTCATTAAGCGAAGTGGATGCTGTTTATTCAGTTTGACACCCCCAGATGGCTCTGTCCAATCAACCATGCTAGGTCTTGAACCTTTTGGAAATCCTACCTCTATTACTATTTTCTTTCACTTAATTTCCTACTTTTGCAAACAAGAAGGCAAATGTTGTTTGTAGACATTAATGATCATTCAGGCAGTTGTAGCTAAGAAATTGTGAGGTCAAGGATGCCATGTGATTGCATTAAATGGTTGTGCATTAAATTGGAGGGTGTAGTTGCTAGCTGGACTTATAGGAGAAGTCATGATCTAGACCTCGGTGTCTTGACAGTTTTATCACAAAGTGGTTACAGTAATTTTAATCATGTGGGTGAGGGTATATGCCTCTTTCCTTCTCCACGTGGTTCCACTATCTTCTGCATCCTAGAGCCTCTCCACCACAGTTTAGTTTTGTAGTTTCTGGTTTTTAGAGAGATAAATTTGGGTGACTGTGAAGCACTCCCATCTCAAGCTATGACTCTTGAATGTAAGAAGCATCCCTGTGTACCCTGACACATGCACAGGGACAGTGAAGTAGACTTACATTGTCAAGAACCTCCAAGAGGAATATGGTCAGTGTGATCTCAGCTAATGTGGGGAAGAGCAGAGTGATAGTAAGACACATCTCTACAGGGGGCTGGAAACAACCATATCCTGGCTTTGCCAAGGGAAGACTGGGGAAGGGGCTCAAATAGGGCTCCACAAGTTCTCAGCTCTTATAAGAGATGTGGGAGAGGGCCTCAGATATTCCCAGATCCTGGCACACATGCACAGAAGAGGAGAGCCTAAGGCTGATGGGTATTGGCACTTAATATTTCTCATTTATCTTGTCAGCCATTCCAATGTCATCCATACCCATCCTCTCACCCTGTTCCCCACTGACTGGACCTCGGCCCTACCATAAATTTCCTTTTTGAAAATAGTTTGACTACCGTTTTAGCTAAGAGCTGGATTCAGACAACTGGATAAGCATTAGCTTAGTCCAAGGACTACTGAATGTTCCCAGAAGCCATACCATGCATGTGAAAAATAGCAGGCGAAAACCCCTTTTTTCTACTTTGTACTGACTATACATAGGTTGTCTGGTTCATGATGTAGGCTTATGTCTGTTTTGAATGCTGGCCCTTTTTGCATTCTGGTTTTTGTTTTCCTGCCACAAAGGTTTGCTAGTTTGGTGTCCATGCCTACCACAGGTAAAATGAGAGCCAAAAAAACTCAGAAAGCAAAATCAGAATGACAGCCTTAAGAAAAGCTCTTTGTTGGGGAGCTATTGCTTGGGAACATCTTACTCAGATGGCCCCAAATTTGGATGCTAACCTTGTCCTATCTTCCTACAGAAGTGTGAATGAGTAAGTGGGTTAGAGAGCACTTACATAAAAGAAGTCATTCTCTATCTTTGTTACAGCAAAGTGGGCATTTGACTGTAATGCTACAATTCTGGCTTTCATTGTTCTCTTACCCCCAGATTTGATAACTGAAGTTCAACAGGTGTACAAATGGGGCATTTTGGTTGCCATCTGGTTTTCTGATACAAAGAATGAAGCGTCTGTAATTCATCTGTGGTTAGTCTTTGTAATTACAAAAAGAGAGCTTATGAAATGAGTGTACTGCAGGGACAAGGTGGCAGAACCACTAAAGGGTAAATGAGATAACTATAAAGAAATGTAAAGGGATCAAGTTTAAGTGAAGGTTGGGGTAAGGGGATTTTCTACTAGAATGAGCAATCTCATTCCATGTTCCATGGAGTTAGCATATGTGGGCTGTGGTCTGTGCGTCATCAAAGAGAAACTATTACATAGATATGTCTCCAATTCAACACGTGTTCACCACAGGGAAGACTTCTTTTCTCAAGAAGATATAGGCAAAGAAACAAAGGAAATGGCATTTTATGGAAATGTAGCCATCCTGTTGTCTCACTCAAATCAAGATTAATAGTTCCTTGCTATTAGGGCCAGTATATTCATGCATACATTTGAAAAACGTATAAGAAAACCTTGTCCAGCTATGCCTCTGAGGACATTATATTTTAAAAAGAAAGCTGGAGTGCATCACTAATTAAAACCAGGAATCTAGATTTAGTGGGAATGGCAAAGGGGCTCCTTTCCAATGTGATTTGCTAGTTAGACTTCATGGATAGTAGGGAACTGTTACATTTAGGTAACATGGTGTTACTTGAAGCAGAAAAGCTGAAGCTGAATTTGTATCTTCTCTTTTACAATCACTTTTCTGTTGGCCTTCATCTATTGTCATTCCTTGCTTCTGGACCTGCCTCCCAATTCTTCGTGCCAAACACCATCTTCACTTTCCAATCTCTTAGTTGAACTTAGTGCTCCCTCAAATTTCCCTGATTCACTTGGCTAGGAGTCTAAGCTATATTCATTGTCTTAAGTATTGTATTTGTTTCTGTGGGTTAGGGACCTTTCTTTACTCTTATATGTAAAGTGACTTATGCAGCAAATATGTGAGTTTAATACAGCTTTTAATGCAGAAACAATAAAGGAGACATTCAAAGGGCCCAAGTGGCATTCTCCTCCTCAGATGTTCTTTATGCCCTATTTTTAATAGGTCACTCCACTTTATTCTTGATTGGTATCTATTGACAGCTACAAGGAGTACATGCTCTTGTTGAAGACATAGGGGTTATTATTGGAGGCAGTTTCCTGTTCACTGAATAACTCATTTCTAGTCCCTGATGATGTATTGGTGCTATGCTTGTGCTCTCAGTAGGGGAAGCCCATTAGAAGGATATCACTCTGGAGCTGAACAAACCTCTGAGTGAATGACCTTCACCACAGTATATGCAAGTCAGCCAAGGACCTTCATCTGCAGCAAGTGTTTTAGGTATTGGCCCAGACCATATAATCACAGAAGACCCAGTTCTTCCCTCACATATATTCTGTACTTTACTGCAGTTGCCTGGTTCATCTAATGGAAGACTTTGTCTATAATGTTAGTTCTTAACTGAATCTCCACAGATTGGTATGTTTCATAACCCAGTGACCAGTCCTTTCTGCATGAATGAATGAAAATAGACCCATAGCTTTCTTCTAGTAGGATGGCTAATTCTAGTTTTTTATTATATTCTCTTACCCAGGAGCTTGTAAGCCCCCTATGTTAAAGTGTTAAGTTCTGCTAAATATATCTATATATTGGTTGGGCTGTTTTCAATTGCTCTGTTATCCACTGTTAGATAGTCAAAAACTATCCTAACTGTAGGGTACTGCTGTGGAAGCACAGATTCTGGAGCTGTTTCAGACTTGTGTGGCTGAGGGTACAGTTTAGCCCCTCATGTTTCTATTCTCATTTCTGAATCAGAAATATTTTCAAAACAACAGAAGTGTGTAGACAGACAGGAGCTCAGCAACATTTCCCGTTGGGGGGTGGCAGGGGAGAGGGGGAGGGGGGTGCAGAGGCAGATGTGCATTTGTACATGGCTACTGCCACTTCCCCCCTCTGCTCAGCTGTGGCATGGTATGGCGAGGCAAAAGCCACCTTCTGCAAGAGCCTGTGCTGCCTGACTGCAGAAATTTAAAATATGCAGTAATGACCCAGGGCAACATTTGGAGAGATGGACTAGAAAACTACACACTTCTAGGACTCAATCCCCAGCCCATGGGCCAGATCCAACCTGTGGAGCCATGGCATCTATTCTGCAGGGTTCTCTCGCCCTTACCCTCCCTTTGGTCCTAAAATTTGGCCTTGGGGGAGCAGTGGCAGTGTTAATTGCCACTCCCCTGCTCCCAAATATCTGGACCTATGAGGAGCCTGGTGGACCGGATAGCATGGCCCTGCATGGTAGATTGGGTGTGCAGGGCTGAGGCTGATTTGGGCATGCAGGGCTGGGGCTACATGGCCCCGATCTGGCCTAAGGACTGGCCCTGTGCCACTCATCTGGCCCACAGCTGGAGCATGCTGTTCTAGGGTATTGTGAAGAAACTGATAGGGGCCTTTTTAATCATTGCTGGAGAAAAGTGTATGTTATCTATGGTGTCTCTATTACAATCATTCCTGAAGTATCTGTGTTCTAAACGCACTGTAATCTAGAGCCAGAGAACATTATTTAGAGAGGACTTGATGGATTCTCTTTGTTTGTTGCAATTTGAAAACAAAAGAATCAGCACAAAATTGCCCTTTTTCATTTGACAACAATCACAGAATGAAGGTTCCAGTAATGCTTTCTATATTAGTTTTCCTGAAGGGGCCAGATTGCCCACCTCAGTTGAAAAGGGATTTCTTTTATCAGCCAGGGAAATACTGTTGTTTTGGAAATTATGTAAAGCCCAAGGAGAGTCGGGCTAATGATTCTGTCTTATGAACAATGGGTTTTATTCAACAAATTCAGCTTTAACCACTGTTAACCAGTTTAATCTTTTTTTGAAACATCTGCAAAGGACACATTTCACTATAAATCCTACATTTCCAAATTCAAGAAGATCTTAACATAATGTTTCTTACTGGCAGTTTTCAGCCTTATGTGTGCTAAGCTGCTTGTGAAGTGTTTAGCTTTGTTGATAAGACAAAGGGGAAAGAGCAGCGTTGGAAAAACTGGAAGGTCAGTGAAAGCTGCACTTACAGTGGTGCAACAGCAAAACATCAGAAAAACAAGCAAAAGATACCTTGAACTTTCTCCTGCTATACCCATATTTTGAATGGTCAATGGGTGATTCACATATATAAAATTATAAATGGCCACAAAATGAGTCCCTCTGAAAGAAACACCTCAGGTATCTGGATCTTATTGATGATGAACTGATCCAAAGCTCAAGTCTGAATATTTCCAAACCTTGATGCATTTGAAATCCAGATCTGAATGGGAATTTTTATGATGATGACCTTATTTACTTACCATTCTTCAAAGCAGCATGGTTTCTATCTACCACAAACCTACACTTAAAATGAACAGCACTTTCCTCTTTGTGCTGTCACATTTTACTCAGACTTGTCACAAATTAAGTGAATCTTCAATAGGGATCCAAATGAGTCTACAAGAATGCCATCTTTTGTTAACTAAAATGAGCTTAGCAAACTATTTGACAAACCATTAAAATAATCTTGATGAATAGTTCATATAAATTAAGTAACAGCATTTATTTTACCCAGCTAATACATAAAGAACACAAAATATATTTGTGAGGATGCAGCCTGTTACAATTACATTTCTATACCTTAGTAAAGTATATTTTTGGTTGTGTGCATATATAGAAAGACTGTGAAAAATAACATGTATATAATGACAAAAATGTAATAAACTACTTTTCAGTTCATTTTATCTTTCCAGTGTTTCTCTTGTGTAGCTTTTACAATCTTTGCGATTTGGACTATAAGATTACTTCAGAGCTATGCCCTTTTTTGTGCAGAAAAAAAGTGAAAAACAACAATCAGCTGACTTATAATTGCCCCATGGCAACATCACAGTTATAGAAACACTATAGCCTTTTTGGAAAATCCTTATGAAAATATTTTAATTAGTTCTCCACTCCTCCATAATACACTAGAAGTATTTCATGTGGTAATTCTATAAGAGTAGAAAACCAAGTCCACCAGATGAGCATGCTGTTTTTACACTTCTTAGCCTTCTGAAATACCCACTTGCCCTTCTGCTTCATGCCCTATACAACTGTTACGTAGTACGACAGTCTTTCTCCATGCCTTTTTGTTTCATTGTTTAGCAATATTATATGATGTTATCAGCATCACAGTAAGGGAGAGTCAACATGAGCTTTAAAGCAGGAGTTAGATCCCTGCAGCTTTCTTGGATGTGCTAAGCTTACCTAAGGAGCCATTGAGTCCAGCGTTGCAGTTTCTACTGTGATGCCTCAGGCCAATGAACAGTAGCTGGTTTTGAGGAAGGAGATGGGTAAAGCAAAAAGAACCTAAAAACAGGAAACTACAATGCAATATACAGTGAAAAATGCACCAATGAGAAAGCAGATTAACAGACCGGGTGTAAAATGTTAATTACATGTAAAATGTTCAGATTTTTGTATTTCCAACAATTTAGTTGGTCTAATAAAAGATATCATATTTACTCAATGAACCCCGTCTGCCAGACTTGGTGAATACTTTTTGCCCTGCTTTTCAGATAACAATTCATTTTATGTCTAATCCTGTTAATCTTAATTTGACTAGAAGGAGATGGACAAACGTTTGCCCTTTTGATGCTGCTATCACAACTTTACAGGAGTTTAAGCAACAGCGGCACTTGATTAACAAGTATTTTGTAGTCCCCACACTCCCCACTGTAGAGGTTAACATAGGAATTAACAAGTTTTGCAGAGCTGAAAGCCACAGATATAGCACTTCATCTTTTATTTAAATATGTCAGAATCCGAGTGCTTGCTTGTTTTCACCAGCTTTTATTCCTGCCTTTCCCAGTAAATTGCACATTGAATCTAATGAGAATTTGCTTCAGTAGAAGCTTAAGGATAGCTATGACCCAACAAGAATACAGTAATTTCAAAATCTGTAAATAAGGATTGAAAGTTCGTATTTATATTCCCACACTGGCAGAGTCAAGTTTTTTTAGTGGGAGTACTGCCTGAGTAAGGGCAAAAGGACTGGACCCACAGCATAAGAGTAGAAATATATATATATAATATATATAATTTTTATACAATAATCAAGTTTAGACCTGTTCCCAAAAAATTAATGGCAGAGGTTCAGGTCTGAATCTTTTAACAAATTATCCTAGACTCTATGAGACTAGGCATGGCTAATAAATTTGGAAGATCTTTCATTGGTAGTTGGACAAATTATTTTTACACGCAGTGATTTTCATAATTACTGGGCTTGGTTGGGAATGATTCATTTCTGCTTTTGGGGGATATTGCTACACCGTAAGAAATGTAAAAAAAAAAAGATCTGGCCTGTTCGTCAGCCTAGGAGAACTGAAGTGGAATTGCTTATTTCAAAACTCTAAAATAAGATAAACAGAAAATGTGGGTTCTGTTGAATCAAAAGACAATGCCAGACAGCTTTTTCTGTTTAAACATCTGATTTAAATACTTGGGTATTTTTTATGCAGAGAGGACAAGACAAAAAAGTTTCATCCATAGTGTTTACAGTTACTAGGCAATTACATTAAATCTGAAATCACTGACCAATTTTAGGGTGGAGAATGCATGTAAGCTGGGGTGCAGTTCTTAACCCACAATATGGTATTTGGCAAGTTTTCCTGCAGCCATGGCGGAGAACAGATTAGATTCTATTTTGGAAGAAGTCTTGGTCCAATTTGCATCCTCCTCACTGACAGAAATGTGACCTAGCCCCAGGCATACTATTTACCTTCATTTGCCTGTTTGATTTAGTGGCTAATAAGAATAAAGACTGTGGAGGTATATCTGTATCCATTTTGCAGTGAGAAAGTAGTAGTTACTATCATATCCATGCATTTTGCTCACCTTCAAAGAGCTAGTAATGGGCAAAGTGTGACTTGATGACCATATGGAACAAATTCATCCATGGTAAATGCAGACATAGTTCTTAATGGCTTGTTTGAGTGTTGAATTTATCTAGTATCTCAAACTATTTGCCATCCATCTTGGAGTTGCTGTCATCATTGGACTGGGCCTTAGCACTAAGAAAGAAAACCTGAAAAAAGCCCTTACTGTGTGGAAAAAAACACCATTATAGGAAACACCTAGAGAACATATTTTAAGTCTAAAACGTGTCATTATTTTCTAGCTTTTAATTTATAAAGGGGCCCTGTCAGATGTTCCTGGCTGCATGTACAAAGACTTAGAAAGACAAACATAATTTACCAGCAGACACCAAGCCTAAGATTTCCAACCCAAATCAAGATCTCTAAGAAACTTTAGTTTTCATACAGAAGCACTAAGTTATAGGAGACTGCACAGTCAACTTTATTGAGCATGGACCAGAGCCCAGGAAATTGGCCCTGCCACTGACTCACTCTGGATGCTTGAGCAAGTCATGTAAATCCTTACTGGTCTGCAAATAAAAAGTTTTTTGCAAATGGGTTTACTCATTTCAGTAGGGTATGTGAAGGCTAATTATGTGATTTCAAAACACAATATAGGTATTAATAAAGGTTCACTGATGTTTTAAAGAATAAGGAAGAAACAAACAGGAAATGTTAGTCAGGAAATTACATCATTTACACATTCCAAATTTTTACGAGGAGCAAAGCTAGTTGGTAAAATACAATTAGTGATCTATCTTACAGGACTAAATGTAAGAATGGGTGAGAGACAGGCTGGGTGATGGGGGAGAGATCCAGGAATGCTGATGGCTCTGTTGTGGGGTGTAGTAATTGTGGGGGTGGTGGAGATGTGTTGGCAGGTTTTGCATTTCTTGTCCTGGCATTGTCTGGATCCATTTGGTGTGTTTTGGGCCTGAGGAAGTTAGCTTCTAGTGATGAGGTTAGCGACGTTTGGTGCTTGTTTGAAAGCTAGGACGGGTGGCTCTGGGAAGATCTCTTTAAGAATAAGGTCTGAAGTATTTATATTTAGTTATGTACTATTTATATTTAGTTATTTATGTACCTTCTATATACTGTACACAATCACAAATCATGACAAATATTTTTTGTAATAAAATTAAAATATATTATAGTAGGTGTTTGATTTCTAGTGTATGCTTTGGTTTTTATCTGGTTCTAAGATGGCAAGCCCCAGCTCCCAAAAGGAATATTTGGGGGGAGGGGGCAGCAAGGGGAGAGGCTTCTGATGCCATGGTTAGGGGCAGGGGGCAGGACTTCTGGTCCTAATGTGGCGACCAGGGTGTGGGGCAACTGTCAAGGGGGGTTGGGGCTACCTATGCAGCCCCTGACAGCTCACCAAAACTTGTTAAGCAGCCTTCTGCTCACAATAAAATTGCCTGCCCTGATCTATGACTAGTCCTGACTCCAAACTTGCTGATCCCTGCCCCCAGACCCCAATGTGTGGGGCAGGGTGCCTCCCAAGCAGCCCCTTGCAGGCTGGAATTCTAACAGCCGGCAAGGGAAAAACCATTGTTTCCCACATTTTACTCTTTAAAAAGAGAATCCATGTTTAAAGTTTATTGATCCATTTTTAAAGTTTGTTCATGATCCTTTCATATATTCTTGCCACCCATGGGTTGAGGAAGGCTGCTCTAGGCTACTCCCCAGCTGGCCTGGATTAGACTCACTGACCCCTTTCCCCATCTGCACTCACTACCACCCCCTTCTGCTTACTTATGGCTGCCCACGGGGTCAGGAGCAGGGAAGGAAGTCTACTTAGCTGTGCTGTTGCTTTGTGGGTGGATTTGGCTGAGCCTACCCAACTGTCCTGCTAACAGCTGCTGGGCAGGCAGGTTAACCTTTCCCTGCCTGCTCCCCTGGGACAGACAGCCTGGCAGCTACAAGAAGGGAGGGGGGGAGAAAAGCGGAGGGGGATGAGGCTGTAGTTGGTTCCTTATTCCGAGTTCTTTATTCCCAGTTTCCAGTTCCTTATTCCCAGTTCCTTTTTCAAAGTTACTACTTAGACAGTTACAGGTTGTTAGTAATGAATTACATAAGCTGAAGAGTGAGGATTTCATCAACAACATATATTTGCCAATTAAAATGTAAAATAATATAATGTATCAAGCGCTGGGATTATGAGTGGAAATCCTTTTGGGTCTGCCCAACACATGTCTGCTATCCAGGGACTCCCCCAGAAAAGCCTGGGCAGAGTCCTGCTCAACCCAAAGCTTGGTTTCTGCATTCCCTTAAATAAGTGTTTCTTCATCCCCTGCCCAGTCATGATCACATGCTGTTGCTTAGTCCCCATTCTCACAACTGCCCCATTCCCCACCTGATCCTTATGTGCACTGGTTGCTGATCCTCATGCAAGATGCTGCTCCATCCACCACCCGATCCCTGACCTGTACTACAGTCTGATCCTACACCTAGCTGGAGACAAGTGCTGGTACTCAGATCCAAGATGAGGCATCTTTTTCCCCATGTTGAACAAGGGTAAAAAACTCATGTTGGATTCAAGTAAATACAGTAATAAAAAGTTAATTTTGGAAAAATCAGTGTGTTTCCATGGGAAAAAATCAAGGAAAGAACATTATATAATGTGGTATTTCCTGTCAGAAAGCAATTTAAATAAATGTGCTTTATTTTACCTTAATAAATAATAAATAAATAAAATGCAGACATAAAGTAGAACAAAATAATTCCAAATAAATAACTTTACACATTCATAGTGAAAAGACAAGACAGGTGACTGCTTAACCAAAAATCCTCATATTGGCTTATATTTCTGTCTGAGAAGACTTGCATATTTAATAAGAAAAAAAGAGAAAAATATGTATACTTTTTAACATAGTTTTTACATGGTTTTAACATAGTTTAAACCTGAATCAAGAAGTCAGTTACTGCTATGTCCCATCATTTAAGTAGGTTCCATGCTCAAAGTGATATGTATTCCAAAAAATCCTGTGCATCCCTGATTACGTTCTGCATATTTGACTAAGGTTATGTTCCTTATTGAAAACTTTGTATATTCCTTATCTGCATTCTCTTATCTACATTGGTATGCAGAGGGTAGGAAGGGCTACTGGCGCCTGTTTTCACTGTGTGTAGTCTTGGGTTATATGGTTTGATGTCAAAGTGCACAATGTAAAAGGCAGGTGTGAGAGTGTAAAGCGAGGGCCAGGTTAAAAGGAAAATGGGATTTAGTGTCTACCAGCCTGACCCAAAGCTTGGCTTTTGCATGCCAGATTGCCTACTGACAGGCCCCAGGGCCTGAATAAGGAGCTGGGGTTTAGGGTTGCCAACCCTCCTGGACTGGCTGGGGGTCTACCGAAATCAGCATTGATCCCGGTGACTAGTGAAAGCAATCTGGGGGATTGATCCTGTGAACAGGTTGAACAGTGAAATTAATGACATTATGCCATGTTGGGAAAAAAACCTGGAGTAGCTTCAGTAGGAGTTGGCAACCCTGGTAAGGACCAGCTTTGAAAAAGGAACTGGGAGCAAGAAACGGGGAATAAGGAGGCAACTTCAGCCTCTTGTGGGAGAAGGGGCTGGGGGAGCAGGGGAAGCCTTTCAGTCCCCTGCCGGCCTGAGGTGCGAGGGCTCATGCAAGTCTCTGCACCAGGTGTAGCAAGGCCCTCGCCATTAGGTTGCTTTGGCTATAAAGGACGACCCTTCCCTGCCCTCTAGGCAAGGGGCAACCCGCGCGGGTGGTGGGCAGGATCCCCTGCACGTGGTGACCAGGGCTGGTTTGGCTCCAGGATGGTCCAGAAACGATGGGTGAGGCCAGCGTTTCCTAGCGATGCGCCTCTAGGACCAACTAGCTGAATTCAGGGTTCGGAGGCCAGACAGTGTCACATACCCCGCCACATCAGGGCTCTCGGGGCCGGACAAAACCACGGTCCCAGCAGCAGAAACCCGCGCCCCACCCTCGCCCTGTGCGTGCGCAGTATCCCGGGCGTCCAGCACCCAACATGGCTCCTCTGCGGCTTCGCTCTCCCGACCCAGCCCGGGCCCAACGCGGCTGCCTCGAAATGTTCCGTGCCCTTACGCAAGATGGTAGCTCCTGACTTCACCCTCCCTGATTCGCCTTCCTACGAGGCCAGTGACTGTTCTATAGCTCGCTCGCGCTCTCTCTGTCTCTCTCGCCTCCCCGCCCTCAGGAGGGACGGCGGTGATTGGCCGCCAAGCGCCTCCCCAGTCAGGTGACCTGTGGGGGGGCCGTTGTCACGTGACAATGGCTTAAAAGTAGGCTGCCGGGGGACTGCGGGGTCGTAATGGCTGCGAGCGCTGCTGGCGGGATGGGTGTGGCCGGGGTCTTGCTGTGGGGCTGGGTGCTGCTGGGCTGTGTCTGGTGCCCGGGCCTGCTGGAGGCCGACGCCTCTCGCAGTAGCAGTCACGGCCACGGCCACAGCCGGAGCTCCGCCCGCGCTGCAGCCGCCTACCCGCTGGACGACTTGCACGGGCTGGGCCGGGAGTTCGACGGCATCGGGGCCGTGAGCGGCGGAGGGGTGAGCGGGGTGGGGCGGGAATAGCGGCTGCTTTGTCATTGTCCTAGCCGTGGCTGACTCCTGCCATGCAGCCCCACTTGAGTTCCCATCGGGCGGGGAAATGAGGTGCTGGGTAAGGCAGGGAGATGCTCACCTTGGGGCATAGCCTGGTATCGTGTTGGGTCGCTAATGGGGCTGCAGCCGTATCCCTGTGGAGGGAGCTTAGTTCTGGGCTGCTGCTTGTAGCCATGTGGAGTGTGTGAAGCAGCCGGTGCTGTTGCTTTGGTGTCTTTTTGAAGCCAGGGATTCATGGCCAGGTGCCTGGGGGTGCTGTGGTGTCCTGTCAAGGGTGGCCTGGGGTGTCCCATGAGGTGTGCAAACACGACTTGCAAGATGAGCCCAAGGATTTTGAATAGGAACCCCTGGCATTAAAAACACTCTAACCTGTTGCACTCTTGCAGAAGAATTGCTGTTTTACTCTTCCCAGAGTTGATGGCCAAGTGACAGTGAATAGGACACTTTCTGAGAGCCATCTCAAGTCTGAAAATCACTGATCCAAGGTTGAGAATCACTGATCTAAGGTCTGAAAGATGTAGGGGGTGTGACTTGCTCGGCTTGGGGGGAGCTGAGGTGGGTAGGTAGATAGGAGACTCCGAAGGAGGATTCCTACTCCTTTGGAATCCAGCTCAGTTCTACTGTGGATTAACTTTTATCTTAAGCTTTTTTTTTATTCCTGAAGATGTCCCGCTAAATTGCTTAGAAATGAGTACCCAAAGAATCCAGTGAGATTTTGGTGATCTCCACTCCTGTGAGCTGAGCCCTGCTCTACACCCACTAGCTGAGCTCTGCCACAGCACCTAAATACAGCTGATTCAGAGCTTATCATTGGGCACGTGTCTTTCTTTCCCTAGCTTTTGTTCCTCATAAACCCAAAGGAGCTTTGTTTCATGGAAGACAAACACTACTAGAGTGACTGTTTGGCTGGGTAAAGGCTGCTGTCCCTATGTGCCTTTTTTTTTTTTTCCCTCTACCCCCACATCCTATCCCAGTTCATACTATCCTGCTGTTGCTGGCAGCTGAACAACAGTAGGCTGTGAATGTCTTGTGCTACAAATATGATAATTTGTGGTGACTTGGAGTGGAAAACCATTTGTGTAGGTGGCTGGCAGGCTGAGCTCTTGGAAATAGGCTTAATTGCCAGTATTCCTTGTGGGATCTTACTGTGGTGTTGTTTTAGGTGTCTAGAATCTTCACTAGGTATTATTTTATTTTAAAACAAAAGAACAGGCCCACTCCCTAAATGATCTTTTTTCTCCTCTATGTACTTGTTCTCTTTTTCAGGCCACCTCTCGACTTCTTGTGAATTACCCAGAGCCCTATCGTTCTCAGATCTTAGATTTTCTATTTATGGTAATGTATATATTTATATTTAACTGATGTGCGTCTCTAATCTGAATCTTGGTATTTACCATTATTTTTAATGGCACAACAGTGTAGTGCATTATATGTGTGTTTATATGGTTTTCAGTCAAATCTTGCAAATGTTATTTAACACTTTTATAGCACTCTTACAAGATGCCAGTTGATTAAATGATTTCAATAATCATAGTGCTAAGTGTATCCCTATTTTCTGTGTTGTTTTCTAGTTGATATATCATCTGGTGGATTACATCAGAAGAACTCTTAGTCCTAGGTTTTTCATTGATTCACTCTAACTTGGGCCACCCAGGTCTTGATTCTGTAAGCAGCCCTGCATGTGCTAACTTTTATGTACATGTGTTATCTGTCATTTGTGATGACACTCCTTGGTTGTGTAGAATTAACTATTAGGACTGTGTGAAGCTTCGCTTGATCATTTGATTTGGTGGCCAAATCCGAATCGAATCAGGGGACCAAGTAAAAGGTCTGAATCAATTTTTAAAGCTCTCCGAATCTTTGGAAAAGATTTGGAGAGCTTTGATTTGGGCAGTCCCCGGTGGCTGCAGCAGGAAGCTGCTGCTGGACTTGGAGCTGGTAATTAGGGGTGTGGGAGGGGACCATAGGGAGACCCCTGCTATTCTCTGCCCACCTCGGCTCCTGGCTCTTTTTTTTTAAAGCCCTGGTGTTCACTGGGTGCTGCTGGGATTGGGGGTGATCCCTGCTGCCTCCCACTGCCCCATGCTGCATGAGCCCCCTGACACCCCCTTCCCCTGCCCACTGAGGCTCCAGTCCTTTAAGAAAAAAAGACAGAGAAAAGCCCTGGGACTCACTGCCATGAAGAGTCAACGTCCTGTGAAGTTATGATGAAAGAAATTATACTGGAATGACTAAACAGTTGAAAGCAACTTAGTAACTCTTGTAAGGATAACTCATATCTTGCCTTCTCTTGGAGTTTTAGTTCTAGAGGTATTTACAGAGACTTCCTCCAATTTCTAAAATATTTGGGGATCTTAAGCTAGGCATAGAAGTTGCCTTTTAGTCTATAAAGTAGATAAAATGAAGGATTTGGTTAGCTGCCTCTGTAGATAGTAAGTCTTGAGCAATGCTAACTTAAGAGTGTGAAAGGCCTTGTATGATGTGTGACTACTGAAAGCCACGCTAGTTGACCTGGCTCTCCAGCTTGGTGTGACAGTTCCATCTTCATAAAATTAATATTCTAGAATACAAGTTTGTTAATGTCCTGAATTCTTTACTTAAATTGATATCCATTCCATTGTACCAATAAAGCTGCCCACTCTAACCACATCAGACCCTGTTTATGTTAGTTTTGCCAGTGGAGCTATATTGGCTTAAGCTGTTGACAAGAGCTAGCTGCAGCTAATGTAATTCTGCCAGTGCAAACCCCTGAGAGGACCTGGCTATGCTGACAGACAGCTTCTGTTGGTGGATCTTTAGATATCTGGGGGAGCTGAGGTAACTCTGGTGGCAGGACTTCTGTTGTGTCTGTGTAAGACACCTGGCTCTGGTAGTGCTGCTGCCAAAATGAAAGTGCGAGAGGTTCTGTAATATACAAACAACCACTTAGTCTGGTGTAGTCATAGAGTACAAAAATGCTCCTAAAAACCCTGTAGGTGTTGCACAGGACAACTGCAATTTGCATTTCTTTAGCACAGTAAATGTGTTGTCTTTGGGACAGCAAAATGTCACTTAAACATTTGTTCCCTGGCTTTAGCTATCTGGACCAGGGGTGTCAAATCAAAATTGGTCTGCCTTGCAGGTACCATAATTCTTCACCAGGATTTCTTAGTTGGTTTACACCTTGTGACATCTTTTTGGCATGCTAACAGCCATCTTCACTTCCACTTTTAAATTTGTGGATGTCTTTTTTTTTTTAACACAAAAAAGGTATGAACAAGCTTCTGGCTAGCATAAAACTGATTTATTTTCATAAAAAAGAGGAAAAATGCTTTTGTTCTCAAATGGAAAATGATCAGAACATAAGATGAATTCAAAACACAAAAAAACGTTTACACGCACCAATATATCACAAAGTGGTAGTCTTGCTCAGCATCTGGCTCTTCAGTGTTCGTTTCAATGACACTGAGGCCAATTTCAGGATGACGTTCAGGTGCTTGTGACTGTCACTGAGTCCCTCATCACTGATAAGATTGCAAACACATGGGTTCACCAAACACACATTGCTGGATAGTTTCTGCCCCCTGCTCCCCCTTCCCCCCAATGTATCAATAACACTTGCGAATCATCACTGCTGAGAACTTACCCTTCTGTGTAGCGTCATACTGAAGAAGAGTGAATTCCGTTTGCAGCTCTGCTTGTGAGGGGCATCCTCCACAGGGACAGAGAACAGGGAAAGGTCTGAATTCTGCTTCATGGCTTTGAATTTGTCTTGAAATTTGTAGCCAAGATCAATGGTCATTATCACATGCTTCTCTAAATGCTCTACCTTCAGTTCCAATGCCACTAACCTATGGGGAAATGTGCTACCGTAAGCTGTTTGAAACAAAGCTGTCTCTTTGGGAAAGAGGCCTGCAAAGTATTGCGAAACTTAGTCACAGTGTGGTTCCAACCTGATTTCTCATGTTCACCATATTTGGTGCCCTATTATGTCCACCAGGAAGTTGGGATCCTGTACCCATATTTTCATCTTACAGATTAGCCATGGGTTTCTTTTCAACTTAAATGCTTCACTCATGTTGCAGTCTGAAGTGCTTTAAGACAGTGCCATGAGCCGGCCAGTGCACTTCAACACAATACAGCAATCCATGCTGAAAGTCACCTTCCTCTAAGAGCCAGTTGAACTGATAGTTGAAAGCTTTGGTTCAGATATAACTTACTGTTTTTATTACAACCTTCACCACATGGTCCATGCCCAGAGTTTTGGCATGGAGCATCCTGATGCAGAATCTAATGAAAAATGCAGAGCTTGTAGGCTACATCAGCACTTTGCTCTTGAGTTTTGCCACAAATCCTGCCTGCCTTTTTATCCACAACACTTGTTGCCTTTTTTCAGTCCGCACCCAATGTATCCAGAGCTGTCCTCACATTGTTGGAAATGTCCTTTCCTGTCATTGTCTTTCTTCAGTACTAGCTCCACAAACTGTTCATCTGCACACCAAATGAACATAGCTATCTATGCAACATCATTCACATGCACTGCTATCAAGTGCTATTGAGAGGGAAGCAAACGCTAGTCTGGAGTGAACTCTGTAAATTATCTGATGAGTCACACATTCTATTGGCTACTGTTTCAAGAGGCTGCCTTTTTATTTATTTATTTATTTATTTATTTTGGTGGGGAGGTGCAAAAGCTTGCTGATTCTCTGGGCACATCATGCCTGCAGCTTTTGCCACACGTTTTGGGGACTGTAGGAAAGCAGCGCTGGAAACAACCCACCTCTTAGGGTCATATCCAGTCTTGAGCAGAGTCTAGACTGTCATCCCTGAATAAATGATCTCTGGCAGATGTCTGTCTAACCCGCTTTCGATTTTCAAGGATGGAGATTCTGCAGTGTCTGTAGGTAGCCTGTTTGGTGTTTGACCACCCTTATAGTCTGAAAGCTCTCCCTAATCTCTTGTTTAAATTTTCCTTACTGCAGTTTGAAGCGATTTCTCCTTGTCCTTTCCCTTATGGCCACAGAGAAAAGCCCATCTTCATTCTTTCTGTAGTTGCCCTTCACATATTTGAAGACTGTTATTCAATCCCAGCTCAGTCTTTTCTTCTCCAAATAACCCTTGCTCTTTCAGCCTTTTCTTATAAGTTACATATCCACCTTATTTCCTTTCATCTAGTCTTCATTTCCTTAGCTTGTTAATGAGAATATTGTGGGAGCCTACCGGAAAGTTTGCTAAAGTTGACGTCTATCACATACACCTCTTGCTCCCTATCCACAGTGCATGGCACTTTACTGCTAAAGGAGATCAGGTTGGCCAAATTACTACTTTTTGATGAATCCATCCTTGGTGTTCTTGATCACCCTTTTTCCTCTAGATGCTTCACAGTAGATTACCGGAGGACCTGCACCGTGATCTTTCCAGGTATCAGTGTTAGGCTGACTGGTCTGTATTTTCCACTGATCTTCCTTCCTTTTCCTAAGGGTGGGCACTATACTTGCCCTTTTCTAATCATCTGGGTCCTCACCTGACATCTAGGGCTGCATACAGCCATAGATGGACATTTGGTTCCCCAGGGACAACTAGCAGCGGTGCACCTTGTTCTGCCAGTACTTGTCCATGTGGAATGCCTGTGCTACACACGCTCCGGCTTGCGGCAAGTTACCTTGGGTGGGGTAGGGGAGGCTGGGGTCAGCACTGGGCTGGCCCTAGCAGCCTTACTTGAGGTCGTGCCAAGGCTGCAGCTGCGTTGCCCCTGCTGTGGTTGGCAATGGAGTACAGTTCAGGCTGGTCAGGCTCCGGCTTTGGGCAGTGCGCGCTGCTGCTACATGTGCTGCTCTGCTTGTTTTCCAGTAGGTTTTTCTGACCTCTGGATATCCAGGGGTCATAAAAAACCCTATGCACTGCTCTCTGGCAGCTCAGAGAACAACTGAACATGCCGTATGTAGCACTGCAGACGTATCTGTGGTGCTACATATCACACGGCCTAGGAGTCCTCAAGGAGAGAAGCTAATGACTCTGAGATTACCTTAGTCAATTCCTTTAGTATGCTAGGGTGCATTCTGTCTGGGCCTGCTGACTTGAAAGTAGGCTGTCGGGTTCATGTCTTACTGCCAACTATGCTGGTCATCTAGCAGCTGCCCCTATTTGTGAAGCAAGTGAAGGCATTAGATATGGTTTCTCTGGTCTTTCTCTTACTTTTGGTAACTTGTATTGTCCCTTTTTATTGCCTTTTATGTCCCATGCTGTCCCTTGGCAGTTGCATTTGAAATTGCCTTGGGATTCCTAACTTTCTCTGCGTGCCTATGCAAGACTTATATGTTTTTCCCTAGAACTAGCCAGGCTGGTCTCCTGTTGCACTTTCCCTTCTACCACATCCATATAGCTTGCTTCTGCATCCTTAAAAGGGTCTCCTTAATATATAGTACAGCCAGCCAGAGTTCTTCAGGAAGTCTCTTTTAGCAAAGTACTTTGAAGAATCATATATTTCTTCAGAAAGGACAGAGTAGTCTGTTGCTGTGTCACTTGCATGATGCATTTATGTGCAGATAGATGGTTTCATTTTTCAGTAACTTCAAATCACTTGGTTTGTTTTCATGCAGGTTCCCAGAAAACTTGTCACTTGACACTGTGCCATGACTTGTACTGTTTCAGCGTTGTGTTCCTTGGAACAGCCACTGTATGAGAGCTTCCATTTCTCTTAAAATGCACAACGCTCCTTGTCCACTTTCCTTGTCTAAGTTGTGATACCTGGTGTACAGTTAACTCAAATATGAGATGTGACATGTGCTTGTTATGCCACAGATGACTAATATTGATAAAAAGTGGATATGTGTTGTACAAAATACCATTACTGTTTTCAAATCCTTTCTATTCCAACTGCTGTGTTTTACACAGTGTCACCTTACATGCAGAGTGCAAACTCTTCATGTGTGCCAGCAGCTTGTCAACAACAATCCTGTGAGCTCTGTCACTTTTATAGCACTCTTGCTATGTCTTAAAACATTCATGACATTCTAGTGTTTTCCTTTCTGGCCGTGTTAGCAAGGCAGAGAATTGGTGGAGATAAGGAGCAAAGAAATGGAAGGGCCAACAGAAAGATGAGCCATGTTTGTAACACAAAACGAAAGGAGGAGGAGGGAAGCTGAGAAGGAAAGATGAGGAGAGAGAGCAGGCATTTCTAGGGGGAGATGTCCTGGCCAGAGAACACCATTGTCTGATTTACAGCACCCAAGGAGAGTGAGGCCACCTTCCAGTTATCTTTTGATGTTAAGCTCATGGAAGTTGTTGCGAAACTCAAGAGGAAATTTTGAGGAAAAAACTGGATCGAATGACCCATCTCCACAGCCTGTATTTGGCCTACAGGTTGCATGTTTGATACCCCTGATCTAGACCATAGCTGCAGCACAGAATGGCTCTGAAGGTTAGCAAGGGGAGAGAGGAGGTGGATGATATCACATATCTGTGTTTCCCTTTTGTGTGTCCAATCTTCTGCGGATGCACATTCTGTGGATGTTCCCTTTACAACTGCTTTTGAGAATTTAGCATGTGACCCTTTCCATTAGATTCAATTCCTTACTACAGGTGTGGTTGCTAGAACCCTTCTGATTTCTAAAATGATGATGCTCTTTTGAAATCTAGTCATATTAAAATTAATGTGTCCCGTGTCTCATGGGGTTTTGCCTTTTTGACACTGCTATTTTTTACATGTTGCTGTGCTAAAGATCCATGTAGAAAAGGGACAGTTGACTAACTGTAGGAGTTGCAGTGAAACTGAAATCGAGAGCACTCTATTTGATCTAAGTAACAAAACTGAAAAGAGGAATGGGGTTGTAGGGAAAATTCTTTGCAAGGGATTACACAAGTGATGGTTGTAGTAACGGGTAAAAATCTTCATATAGAAGGTAAGCTTCTGGTCCCTTCAAACTGCTATATTAATTTTTCATTGTATTTTTTTAATGTCTACAGCAGAAATATATATTTATTGATGTTTCTTTTTCTCTCTCTCTTTCCCCTCTCCCAAGCCAAATTTTGGTGCCTCTCTGCATATGCTCAAGGTTGAGATTGGAGGTGATGGTCAGTCAACAGGTATGAATGCATTGTTTGCACTTTTAAACAGTTTGATGCAATAGATGGTTTAGATGGTACTTGTCTCTAAAATATCAGTTCACTTGAAGGACTAATGCTTGCCATGGTGCATATGGGACTCCACCTTAGAAACAAGTCAGTTGCTAACAAGGTTCTGCTCTCATTGACACTGGAAAATCTGCCATTTTCCTACGAGCTGTGGTATAGATTACCGTTTTCATATCTGTCTGGGAGTCCTGCTTGGGGGATGGGAATGTAAACTTCCAGTTATGGCACTACATTTTAGTCTACTTGCAACATAATCTGTCTTAAAATTCCATGCAATATTCTAAGGAGTATCTTGGGTATCTTCTATAAAATATTCTGAGGAGTGCCTCATTTCTTTATTAAGAAATGGTGAGAATTGGCCATTTAAGGAAATGAAACCAGTGTTCAGATTGCCATAATGTTTCAAAGGTTATACTTGACCTCCATGCAATCTAGGTGTGCAGCATACTTCGATTATTAAAGAGTATTTTATAAATTTAAACCTCTGGTAGTTGGTGTCTGCAGGTTTTATCTATGGTTGGTTCTTTTGTTCATTTCTAAGTTTCCCATTTTTTCCAGATACCATCCCATATTACATCTGCTGCTTTTGCAGCTCTTTTAAGATGTAGATGCAGAAAAAAAACTGAAGATCAACAGATGTGCATACTTTTGGGTCCTTTGGGCCCAGGGTTTGCATGCATAATTACTGCAGTGAGTCTCCCAATGCTTGAAGAAGGGAGTTTGTGCCTGAAAGCTTTAAAATTTTTTTCCTCCAACTATTTTAGTTTGTTTAATAAAAAATATCACATTTACTCAAGAACCTTGCTTGTCTAGCCCTCAGACCAAAATGGCTACAACCAGCAACTCTAATGACTGCAGTTGCATGCACAAATAGTTAACCATTTCTGTACATAGCTAGGTGACATTGTATATGCAGTGGTGGTAGTCATTATGTTTCTATCTTATTTTGCAGCTTACAGTTCTGTGAAATCAGTGTTATACATGTGAATTGCACAGTCTCCTCTAGGAATGGTAAAATGCCATAGAAACTGTAATGCAAGGTCCTACAGAAAAAGGGAACGCCCTTTGTCTATGAAACCGTGTAATTTTAGATAGATTCTCAGTTTCATAAAAATTCCCCACTCTTTTTTCCCTTCCCCAAGAAGCAAACATGTTTGAAACATCTGTTGCATTGTTTCAGTTCCAGCATTTCTCATGGTGGTGAAAATGCTTTCTTTTTTTTTCCTGGTTCAATAATGTTAATGCTGTCATTGCTTTGTCAAAAGAAATATTGAATATAGACTCAGTGTTATTTCTGTCCCTCAATATTATCATGCTAACAGAAGCTGCAAGAACAGGTTGGAGTCCCTTTTGGAAGGAGGTGTGTGGAAATACTAAACTGACAGTTTAATGATTACTGTACCTTATTTTTGACCAATAAGCTAAAAGTGAACAGTTGCTAGACCTGTCTTTTCAGTCCCATAGTTTATTTTACTTCACTCATTCTTTATGGATTGAAAAGTAAGCTGTACTTGCATAATATAGCCATGAGCAACATGGAAACCACTGTGATACGCAAGAGTCTGTCATGGCACAGAGACAAGTTGCTAATTATTTTCTTTCTCTATATAGATGGTACTGAACCGTCTCACATGCACTATGAAAATGATGAGAACTATTTCCGAGGCTATGAGTGGTGGCTGATGAAAGAAGCTAAAAAGAGGAACCCCAATATTAAATTGATTGGTAACTGTTTTAAGGTTCTGGTTTCTGAATGCTCTGTTTTTAAATGGGATTTAATACTTGATGCTTAATGTGCTTATTCGTTTTAATGAAGCAAATTGGCCAGCTTGTCTTGCTCTTCCTGTTGAAGGAGCAATGTTTCAGCAGTAAACGTAGAACTGTAAACCTATATACTTTAGGCTCTGACTTCATATAATAACTTCCTGGTGCTAGTTGGTGACTATGCTCAGACTTAATTACCAAACGAAGGCAGCTGGTGTGAGAAGCATGTTAGTTATTTAAGATGAGCTGAGTGTTTGAGCAACAAGTTAAAGTCCTACATTTGTCTAATGTATGTTCCATACTACTCCTTTACAATTCCCTTTTTAGGAGGCAAAGATGTGCCCACTCAGAGGGTGATGGGGGTTTCTGTTTTGCTCCCTTGCTTGCCCTCCCCCCCTCCCTCCCATTCTTCCTTTAGGGGAATCTTATCACTGACGGCCTTGAGGAAGGGGGACCACTGGGTAGGCTATCCCTGTTTAGTAGCCAGCTATACCTGCTGTAGTTATCTGGAGCAACAGCATGGTCCCTGATACCTGGCTACCCTTGATAGAGGGGCTGTCATTGAGCACCCGGACAGCATTGATTAACTGCTTGGGCTTTTTTCTCCCCCCACCTCCCTTTGCTCCACTTCCCCAGCTGCCCTACCACTCTCCATCCTCTGCTAGCACTGTGGGATGCTAGGGGAATGATTTACTGTCCTTGTGTAGCACTACAGTGAACCATGTGTATATGCTACAGAGCACTACAGAGAAGTTACTGTTTCATCCAGGTATGCTGTTGAGGAACCTTGCCACTTTCATAGTGGTATTGATGGGGGGTGGAGAGTGGGGGGAATTACATTTCTGTCCTTTCAACTTTTGTAATAATACAGAGGCTTCTGTAGCATCCCAGATGTACCATCTCACCACAGCTGTCACCAAATATCTGCTATATTCTCTGAACTACTGACTTTAGGAAATATAACGTGTTCATCTCAAGTTTGTAGAAATGTTGTGTGTGTCTGTTTAGTACAGACTGAGGTACCCTGAGTTCTATGATTTAGACAGTAATGGAGCAATACACTGAAGTTGCAGTGAAAAATGCATTACACAAATGTAGTGTTATAATTGGTTCTGGCTCAATTTTAGTTTATCTGGGCGCCAGTTTTTTACCTATGCATTGTAGCAGCAAGATGATAATGCCTTTTATGGCATCTGACTTGATTCTTGTGTATAACTTATTCATTTATACACTGTGCAGTTTCCAAATTGAGCAGTTTACAGCACTGTCCAACTGGTGACATTACAAAATGAGGCTTATTAATTGCTGATGATCTATCCAGAAAAGCCACAAGCTCTAAGTGCATACAAATGTTCTAGATTTCTTTAAATACTAAAGAGCTAAGGCTTACTGTTTTAATCTCCTTAAGTGATACAAATCCTTTTCCCAAACTATTGCAAAGTAGACTGCCCTTTCTGGTTTCTAGATTATTTGCTTCTGTCCATTAACTTCCTACTTCTCACAAGTCTAGCTTACCCAACACTCTCTTCCTTTTTTCACAACTTCTTTTACTATTCTAGCCCCTGGGGCAAAGTTGTCTGTTAAGTACTTTTTGCAATTTAGTGTTGCTTAATGATTTATAAAGTTTGCAAAATTTGAGAGCTATCTTTTTTGGAGTAAGAACAAACAAATGATCCAACTCTTCCTCTGAAAGTGGAACTGAACCAGAGAATGCAAGGGAAAACGGACTAGATTATTCATTTTGGAAGTGCCTCTGGACTGTAATGAGGATCAGGATTTCATTGGTACTGAGACTTACACAAACATGAAGTAAAGGGCAGGTCTTTAAAGAGCGCTCAGGAAAACCTTTGATACAAGTGAGTGTGCTGAGCAGAGAGAGGGAGCAGGATTGGGTAGGAAAGGAAGATCGCTTTGTTACATGTGATGGCTATTGCACAGTGTCAGAGAAGCAATGTATAGTTTTAGGCAAGGGTGTTCAGGCTTCTGTCAGTACCAGGATGAGGAGATAGCAGGTGAGGGAGATGGTGATTATGTTTAAATCCTTGTGAGATGGAGTAGACCTACCCTAGAGGCAGGCAGAGAGGTAGAGGAAGAAGTTAAGGGTTTAGATGTGGGTCCCTAGCAGCAGTGGAGGTGGTGGTTGTGGTATGAATAGGAAAAGAAGGGAGGGAAGGAGGAATGGCCAGATCTATTTTAAGGAGGAAGAAATGGATGTGGGATTTGTTTTTAAGGATAATTGCAGAGGTAAGTGAAGGTGGTGGATTGTGGGGGTGACATTGGAAGAAGAAAGAGGCAGGGAACATGTAAAATATGATCTGTCACTAACCCTTACTTACTGCTTCTAGACAGTCTTGACTCTAATGCAGAAACACTGTTCATTAGAAAACAGCAAAGCTGTTAGTAATCAAGAACTCAAGAAATAGAGGTTTACCCTTGTCTAGCTTAGGTTCCTTGAAAAGAGGCAACAATAGTATAATAAAACTGTCCAGTGATGTGGTTTTTCTTTACTTATGAGAGGTTGTATTACTTTTTTTTTTTTTTGAGGGGGGTTGGGCATAAGGATAGATGCTGAGCCTCATTATATTTAAATATGGGCTGTGAGTGTTACTGGCCACAACTCTGACCTCAGCCAGTGAGGATAAGAGCTGTGACAGACAGTGACTAACAGTTATAGGTTTGTATAAAGCTATAATTATTTTTGCTAAGGTTGTGCTTGGTGAGGTAGTCTCAGCTAGTAGTCAACAAAACTATGCTTTTTTTGTCCAACGGAAGTGCTGTTGTTTGCCGTAGGCATCTGGCCCTGTGTCTTTGAATAGCACGTGGGAGAGGGCTTGTTTTTGTTGCATATTGATAAGTACGGGATACACACTTAACTGCTTTTGTTCATTTGTATTCTGTTTTCTCTTTCAGGGTTACCATGGGCATTTCCTGGATGGATAGGGAGGGGTGAAAACTGGCCCTATGATTATCCTGATGTCACTGTTTACTATATTGTTTCCTGGATCTGGGGTGCAAAGCAGTATCATGATTTGGACATTGATTATATTGGGGTTAGTAGAGCTTAAATCTTGGGTTTATTTGACAATCTTTTTATCTTGGTCCTTGAGTTCTTGACTTTATTCTCTGTCCTTCTCCACTGCCTCTTATCTCCCATCACTCTTTGGCAGATGGTTAAAAATCCTCCATAATCAGAAACTTGTGCTATTACTACTGGCTTTTAAGAGAGAGTTTATGTGGACTGGCATTGTTTTACTATAGATGATTGCAAAGCTTTTTTTCAGTACTTGAGCGTTTCAGAATCCTATGCAAACTGTATCAAATGACCACTTGACTGTGGCTTGTTTCATTCTATATGTTTTATGTAAAGGCCATAGGTTACTTAATCAAAATGCAGTAATTGAGGTTTGAGAACTTGCCAGGCTCAGGTTACGTGACCTATCTTGCATATTGAGGTGCTAGTGCTTGGCAATGGACAACCATATTAAAATACACTTCATCACGCACTAATGTATCTATATTTATAAAGTGGGGTGGGACCATGGAACTGCACTTATTTTCCAGTTTAAAGAAATATTCTTATTCCTTGGTTTAAGATTAGAGGCCGCAAAACTGTTCTCAGACTGAGATTGCTCGGAATTTTTTTAGACTTCCTCTACAATACATTTCTAAGAAAAATTTGTCTCTGCCCAGTCTCCACCCTAGTATGTTTTTGTTGAAACTTGTGGGTTTTGCTTTTGATTTTATTTTAAACTTCATCTGCTGCAGAGAGTGAATGCATTTCACTGTTTTATGGCAGGTGTTCCACTTTTTAATTAGGAAGATGTGGAAACCAGGTTAACTACAGTTCTGTTACTAGTCCCTGGGCTCCAGAGAGTCTGTAGCATGTCTTTCGTGACTGCAGCAGGGTGTATATTTGTCTTCTACAAATCTACAGTGCATCTCAAGCCTTCAGTATTCCTGAGTCTTCCTTGCCTGGTAGGCCTCTTTTGCCCTCAAGTTGGTAAATAATGAAGATACTCTTTGGGCACATCTTACACAAGATGCTAACTGCTCAGTAGCTTAATAATACTGGTCAATAGCGTGACACAGCATGGACAGTGCTAATATGCTACCGCATGGTATTATTAGGCTACTGTGCTGTAGCATCACTTAAAACGTCTGCAGGCCTTACTGTGCAGTAACTCCAGTTACTGTGTGTTTTTTTTATTTAGTACTTGCTAATACAAGTACTAAATAAATATGCAATAACCACTGTGCAGTAGTGTCTTGTATAGCTGTGCCCTCTTAAGTTTTTAGTTTAGTTTGTATCTTGCTTTTGGAATATTCACCTTGCTAAGAACAGCATGGAGCCTGTGGTTTTCAAAACAGAATTATTTGGGTCATGCAGTGTCTGGTTTCTGTATTGAATACCATGCACTATGCAGTGTTTGACCTTTAAAAAATTTATTATGAATAGTTCTAAGAAAGGAGAAGTTCTGTTTTTGCTGATGATGTGTTTTGTTCTCTTGGCAGTTAACCTCGACTATAGGGAAGTAGCAGAGGTTGTGCGGAGTGCCAGTTGGCGCTGACTATTTGCTAGACTACCACTTACTTGCTTATAATTTTCTTCCCTTCAGAATTGCAATTTGTATTGTGCAGTGGATAACATTAATTGTTCCTTAATGTATGATGAATGACAGAAGCTCTTTCCTTCCATATTTTGTTGAGTCTCCTGAAGAGACTTCCCACCAAACACTAAATTTATATCTGCAGTCATAAACCTGTGTAATGATAACCTAGCTGTAGTGGACCTCTGGCAATTTTTGGTTATTTCTCTTCCGAAGGAAGGAGGTAGGTTTCTCTAGGGAAATAAACAGTTGTTTTGAATTTTTAGTAAAAGCTATTCTCTTGAGATACCTGTAACAAAAACACATTGGAGCCGTGCGCCTTAAACCTGGGGATTAATTAGTGGCTTTGTAATCATGTAGAGCAAATCTTTCCTTTCTTGCTTTGATGGATTTGTGTTTCTAACCTGCTTGTCACACTTGTTTTACAGATCTGGAATGAAAGATCATTTAATAGCAAATATATCAAGGTATGTAATAGCTTTCCTTGCATCTTTTAAGCAATGAAAATGTCATTTTATGTTTCAAAAATTGATTACATATGACTATAAAAACAAAGGTGTTTGGGCTGTTGTATGTGGAATAATCAGCCATTGGAATTGGTCTGAGTTTAGGGGTCCACTTTTTCAAGTACTTTTGTCTGGTGAATTACCCATCATTGTTTATAGTGGCTTAAGGTTTGGAGTGCTTAAATGGATATGTTAATTGGCTGAAATTTTAAATTTTTCTGAACACAGTAGATTCACTTAAACCAGAAAGCCACAAGCCTGACTTCAAATAATTGTTTTTTAGCAACTTTCTTTGAGTGAGTTTTATTTTTGTTGGTTGATATAACAATTAAACCGTGTTGATTTATAATTAAGTACAGGTTTTGACAGTAGATTTGGTACATGTATCCTAGGTACAGTGTGTGTAGCTTAACATATTTGTATTGTTAGAAATCTTGCATTTTAGTAGTATGTTATAAAAGGTAAAATATTTCTTATTCACTAGATTAACTTTTTTGTTTCTATTTGTATCAAGCTAAGATCGCAACTTGAATTTGATTAAATGCACAAAATCAACACTTCCAATCTATTAAACACAACTTTAATATTTTAGATACAGAAACTTTTTTATCAAAAGGTGGTATGCAATTAAAACTAAATTTTATTAAGCACTAGTTTTACCTGTTATACTATAAAAAGTATGAACTGTAGTTAGTGAATTAAACCAATTATTTCAGCTCGCCTTGGGGAAATTTTTCTCAGCCTAGATGAAAGTCATTTGAGCTTATGTTCATACTTGCCTACTTCTCTTTTTAAAATGAGATGGTCAATTTTTTACCTAGATCATTTTAAAAAAAGGCATATGCCTTTTCTTTCAAATTCTTAGAACTCACAAATCTCATCCTGCTCCCCCTTTGTATCTATAGCCTAAAAGAGAAAAGCAAACTTCCTTGCTTTTTCAACTCCAAATCAGTTTCACAGCTTTTGAATGGAGTTGTAGTGATTGGTTCTTTTTTCCAGGAGCCTCCATTGTGGGTGCAGAATCATGACTATTCATTCTTTGAGAGCTAAGCTAACTAGAGCTCAGGAAGAGAAAATAACACAAGAATTTGATACCATCAAGTACATAATTCTGATCAAGGAGCACACAGTGGTGCCTGTTGGAGTCAGAAGCCGAGAGGTTCCAACACGTGTGATGACTTTTGCTGATCTTTGGCATCCAGTAGTATAGACCTTGCATCCCTTGCAGGGTCAGGCCCCTAATACATGAACTATTGGTCCATTATTTTTAAAGCCTGACCTCAAAAGTCATGTCGTGCCCCTCTTTCCCCGCCCCCGACCATTCTTTATATAGAAGAAAATCAGGCTTTAATTCCAGAGTGTTTGGTAGAGGCTCATTGAATCAATATATTTTTTTCATACAAATTATTTTAGTAGATTATATTAAATGTAATACCTTGACATATGCTGCGTTTAAATTCAAATTTCATTCTAAAATGGCTTATTTTTAAAAAGGAAAACTTATTTGAAGTGTTTGTTTGTTTGTTTGTTTGTTAATTAAAAGGAATCTGATTGGCTTTTATCTGCCCTGGTTCTAAAGTTGGAGTGGGCAGCCTTAACTGCCTCCTGTTTAAGTTAACACATGGAACTCTTATCCCTAATGGAAAATCTGACAGATGCTATTTGGGGTCCTTCACTTTGATTGTATTTCTGCCTTCCTCTGTGCCTCTGGCTGAAGGGCCTATAGTTTAATAGACACATGGCACTGTTAAAAAAAAAAAAAAAACCTAGCTGCTAGCTGGTACTAATCTGGCAGTTCAATAGAACACTTTCCACTAGGAATGAAAATACTTGTTTCTTATCTCCATAGAACATAAAAACTTCTGTTAGGTGTTTGATTGGACTCTTAGTAGAGTACAGGCCACATGTCTCTTTCTGTTTGTATTGGTTGAACTGGAAGTTTCTACATAAGCTTGCAGATTTTTCACAGCCAACCTTCCCCCCTGTCCCCAATAATTGGTAAGTAAAGCAAATGACTTGCTGTTTTCGTGACATGATAATTCCAAACCAAGGAATTGCACTACTGGCAGAAGATGGGCACTGAGGCATTGAACATTTGAGTAGAAATTTTAAGTTTAGGAGTCTTTTACATTATAATTCTACTCTTTTTGTTGCTCCATATTAATCTATATGAAATGATACAGTTTTAAAAAGTGAATTATTTTTAATCCTGGATTACTTCTATTTTTGAAATTCAACAGGGATTGGATCCCAAATTACATTACTTTGTTTTAATTATTGAATAATCTAAGCGTTGCGTGCCAGTTTGCAGTTGTTTGCAGAATTACATTGGAATTGAGGCAGGCCATTAGTTCTGGTGCTAATTTAGTGCTTTCTAAATTCACTTGTAGAACTGAACCATTGATCAGATAAAGTAATGTGGGAAACAGTGTTTGGGATTCCTTTGATATTACTTATTCCCCCCCTTTCCCCCTCCACACCACTTTAATACTGTCTGGAAAAACTTGTCTGTGTTTAAAATCCACACTCTTTCAGCACATCCATATTCACTTGATCATTACATGGAAAACTTCCTTTTTCACTAATGTCTGTTCTTTTGTTGTCATAATGACTTTGATTCTGAAGAAAGAACTTAGACTTTAGCAGTTAAGGGCTCTATTCAGTAATCCATGTTTGCCATCTCTGAGGTGGTTTGTCCAGCAGTTTGAATTGACTTCCATTTATTTGTATATCCTTTTGTTTTGAAGTGTGATTTCAGAGTGAACTGAAAGTCTTTTACTGAAAGAGCTTGCACGCACTAACAAGAGAAACCTGTTTAAACTGCCTCTCAAATATAGGAACTAGCTACTTTTTCATGAGTCGCAGTTAGCACAGACAGAAAATTCCTTACTATGGAAAACCTAAGGAGGTACCTTTTGGCTTTAATTTATGAGCCAGGTTAAAAAGGGAGCTGAGTTGAATTTGGGTAGAATGTTATGTGCTTATTTTGAAGAGGACAACCTACACAAACCCACCTGTTTGGATCTCTGGGTCCATAGGTACCATAGTTTTCGCCAGGCTATTTATTTAGGCACCCATTCTTCTGATACAATACTGGATGGTGGCATTTCTGGCCATCTAACGTGAGTACCTTTGTGTTGCTTATGCCCCATTTTGGATACGTGCATAATAGTATTCCTTGGGACCATCTCTTAGCTTAGCTCTAGAGAGTAGTTGAATAAGATTCCTTTATATACTATATCATGTTTGAGGCTTTTTTCCCACATTTAATGATAATATATGTTGTGCTAGAAATAAAGGCATGTAACATAGAAAATAAAGCCAACAGTGGATTTCCAATTTGTTCCCTTTTTGGCAATTGTTTGATTGGAAGGGCAATTTGAATTTTTAGACCATCCTAGAGAGGCATTTCTAAGCAGAACAACTTTTAAATTTTAATTACAGTATAATATTGTCTTCATTCTAAAGGTATTCTTGGCATTGTACATGCAGTTTGAAGGAAGTGAAAACTCCTGTTTGCTTATGGACTGAGTCCTGCATAGTACTATCTTGGGGCTTTTTCAGCCTCTTCAAAGAGGCTTACTTTGAATCATTGACCTGGACGGAAGAATGAGGGCAAATCAGTGTAATTTAAAATGGAAAATTAATGAGCTTTTAAGTTTGGTAACTTATTGAGAAACCTAATCCTAACTCCCAGAGCGCTCTCTCTCTCTCTCTATATATTTTGTGTAATAGAGCTCTTAATGTTAATTAAATTGCTCTATTAATTAATTATCTGTAATGTCTCCTGACTGTGTTCATTTGGTTGATAAATAATTTCTATTCAACTTGTTCACTGTTCATTCTTTCCCTTTGTACTATGTGGTGGTGCACTTGTTTGCTAAAGCACATAATAGCGCTATTTGCAATCAGCCATTACAAAAATACTTGTTCATTGTTATCACTGGTATCTGCCAGTTGTAATAAGAGAACTTGCATGTTTATTAGGGTAAGCATTAACGTTTTTGTGATCCTGCTAAATACATTTCAGAAGGCAAAAATGGTAGTGGTCTGCCCTCCTACGTTAGGTCATGTTCTATGCTGATTGAAGCACTCTGGGCACCTCTACACAAGACACTAAATGTGCAGTAGACTAGTTGTACTGCGCTTATAAATGCATCGTAGCAAAAGCTGTGCTAATGCTCAGTAGAATTAGTCTGCTGCTCACTTAGCCCCACCAGGAGATTGTGCCCTGGCACTACTGTTCAGTACTGTTATTACAGGTACTTAACGTGCAGTAGTAACAGCACATTTAATGCATGTGTAGATGTGCCCAGTAAGTGCCTTTTGAAGTGCTTCAAGCAGCAAGAATGCAGATCTTCAGAGGTGAAGAATTGTTTAAAAAATGATCCGTGATAGAAGAGGAACATCTTTGAAGTGCTTCATTTCCTGAAAGTCTGTACTGTCCTGTGGTCTTCTAAAATGCTCTGTTACCAACCCATCCCTTTATTGGGGTGGTGTGGGGGTGTGTGATCGGACAGGGTGGATGGTCAGTAAGAATTAGCCTGAGCATTTAGCTGTTCTTAGGAATGGCCGGAGGCTGTCGTCTTGACATGTAGCATCTTGCAACCCTCCAGTGCTAGAAATGGAACCTCTGTACTAATCGTAAGAGAGGATTCCTAGCACTTTCTCTAGCCCCAGAAGCATGTGAGAAATGCATTTAAACTTACAATATTATACATGGAGCAGTTATCTGAAGTCAGTGTTCCTTCTGCTGTCTGCATAGTTACAAAGGAAGTTTGGCTTTATATGTGGTAAAGAGTCTGTTTGGTTTTTTTTAAGCTTTTTTTAAGCATCCTATGCCATTATTAAAATGTTTGTGTGTGCCTGTGTAACCTATGTCATATTCACGTTACAGTGGTCTGGTACAGTGTAAACACTTTTAGACAGGTTATTCTAACCTCAGTCTAATGCCATTGTAGTATTGGCAGGTATGAATAATACTATTTTACTGGAGTCATGTTGATAAAATCCTCTGTATTACTATGCTCATGTATTCAAAACTTTTTTATGAGTGGGGAAGTGGTTTATTTTTCTCTTTTTTCAAAACCAAGCATATGCCTTAACAGTCCTGATTTGAAAAACAATTTTTTGATTTTTTTTTTGAAGAAGCCTAAATTCCTGGCATAACATTTCTTGAATTAAAATGCTAAACGTGTGTACCTCCCCTCTTCTCCCACCCTGTTTTTAAAACGTTTCTATTCTAAAAATTTAAATTTTACAATCTAATTTTTTATGTAGATACTTGGATTCCTTTTGAGAAGTACATTGGTCAGTACATACAACTTGCAGGAAAAGATTTTATTCTATATACATATGGTCTTTTAGAACAATGTGTATAAACCCTGGTGAAATAAAATATGATTTTTACCCTTTGAAAATACGTAATTGAAAATGATCAGTCGTCTTGGTACCATTCTTAAGCCTGTGAGAGAAACCAGTGACTAGAAAGATGTTTCTGTATTTTTATGGCAGAACACTTGACTCTTCATTTCTTGTTAAGAGTGAAAATAAACTCATTTTACCCACTTGCTTTTGTATTTTTGCCTATTAAACACTGGATAGGGATTGGTGCCTTGGCTATAAATATCCTGCATGTCTGAAACTTTTAGCTTGGTGCTTCTCAGCCAGGCAGCCTTGGCACTCTGGGGTGCTTTGAGAAACTTGCCTGACAGCCTGCAGTATACCTGAAATGTTAGCACTGTTAGGTGTGCAAACATGATTTAACTCTGGGATTTAAAACAAGAATGCATAGTGTTAAGAACATTCTGACCTGTTGGGGTTTTTCTGAGTGTTTTGCAATAGAATAATTTTTCTACTATTTTTCTGTAGTCAAAAAAAACAAGTGAAAATGTTTTCCAAGGTGTGCCTTGAGTCTAAAAAAGGTGAAGGTGTACTGCTATAGCAGTAAGCTTCTGTCTTTTGAAGAAGGCAGCTTGTTCTGGAAGGCAAATTTCAGTTTGAAATAAAAGTTTAAAAACTTCCCTTAAAGTTGAAAACAAAAGATGGAAAACTTTGCTTGGGTTTTCATTTCCATCAGGAGAGGAAAATCACATAGACATCAAATAGATATATTTAGCCAAAATAACTTTTTAAAAACAGAAAGCAGTTTTTGATAAAAATATGGCAAAATATTTTGGTCTTCTCTAATTCCAACTGCTGCATGATTCACTTTTCTTGCTGTTGGACTCTTGATATTTTTTATACTTTAGATCTAGTTTCCTGTCAGTTGCTAGTATTCTGAGACCTTGGACCGCTTTATACTTTGTTTTAATATGAAGTCCCCCCTAAATGTTGCAGATTATTCTTGGTAAGGAGGAAGAAGCAGAAATTCCCATTATTACAATTCCATTTTATTTATACCTCAAATTACCTCAAGATTATTGGGAGGGAATACTTCACTAATTCTTCTAAACTAATTTTCTGATGACCAGATGAAGTATTCACCTGTGAATGTTTGCAAACCTATGATGCAGCCACTTCAATGTACTTGAGAGAGGGGGGTAGTTCATGGTCATAAGCCATTTTTATGCTCTTGAGTCTAATCCACACTTTCATTTAGGAAACCAGAGTGAGGCTCTGCAGGTTTTGATCTGTGGCAGTAGAGCCACCGTCTCATGCCACTCCAGAGAGGGTCCTTGGTTTCATTATTTACAGCTTAGCTAAAGGTTTTTAAGAGAAATGAATAACTCAATCCTTTGGCAAAAATATGTGAGGGTTTGGGAGATTTGAATGGTTTGTTAATGTTTTAAGGTTTGCAAATACCAAGGAGCACCTACATAAAGAATCCTTCACTTGCAACAAG
Organism: Crocodylus porosus; assembly: GCF_001723895.1. NCBI lineage: Eukaryota > Metazoa > Chordata > Crocodylia > Crocodylidae > Crocodylus > Crocodylus porosus. The sequence continues at coordinate 85,309,372 of NW_017728947.1, read as the reverse complement.
TTATAAGTAATTGGGAATAAATCTAGGAAGACAGAGAAATATTAATTGATAAGTCTTCTCTTTGGAATAGTTTATTGAAGGAACTTCTCGGAAGCCTGATTCCTTGGGACATGAACAAAACACTAGAAAATGGTGTGTAGGGAATAATTTTGCATCTGCAGGGGGACTGACTGTTGTGACAAATCTCTAGTGGCTTGTTTCCTTTGGTAGTCAACCACTCTCATACCCAAGAGAATTTTATTTTCTGACTACTGATGCCATCAAGTCCTCTTTTTACATGAAACCAAATTCCCACTAAGCCAATATATTTATTGGACCAAGTGTAAGCACGCGTGTGGGTTTATGTATATGTCAATAATAGTGGAAACAACGAGAGAGCTTTTAGTAGTGGACACAGCTGATTATGTAATGGTTTTCTGAATATTGAAGGTAAATGTTCAGTATTTAAAATGAATGCTTGTGAGAATCTGTAATGCTACTGATCTCCACTTCCTCCCTGCTTGACAGCAGAAAATCTGATTTCATCTGGCTCAGAAGGCAAATAGTCCCATTTTAATTGTTTTTTAAAATTTTATATTTAAACATATAAATCTGGTTGAAAGCTGTACTTTAAGTGTATTATCTGTTACTAAGGTGCTTCGCCATACTTTGGACAAAGTGGGCTTAAAGAACATTGGCATCATCGCTGCGGATGGAAATTGGACCATTTCAAGGGCCATGCTAGTTGATCCCTATCTTAATGATGCTGTTCAGATAGTAGGGTAAGTGTGGGAGCAGAGCGGAACAATGTTATACAGAACACTTCACTTCTGTAGATTAGCCTTTACCTTTTTCTTTTAAAAACCTCACTTTTTCTTATTCAGTTTATCCTAAGTTAACCAGAATCAAATTTGGTATTCCAGCATTGCAGTCATTGCTGACCATTGTTCCCTCTTCCACTGTTTTTTCAGTCCAACATTTTAGATAGGGTCACAATTTAAAAAAAAAAAAAAAAAATTATTTTGAGTCTAAAATTAAAGAACTGGCTTTGATTAGCTGTCCTGCAACCCTCTATAAAGTTGAGACAAACTCCCCCAACTTGCCATGCATCCTAAAAGTCAGAGAAGCTTCTAAATCTTAATGTGGTATTTCAAAATGGCTTTAAATTGAATTTGGACTTTTAGCCTTGGTTTTGTCAGCCTTGCAGCATTTCTGGTTATCTCTTCACAAAAAAACCCTGAACCCCCTTTTTAAGCCACTCGCCCTCTTCCAAAGCATTCTTTAAGCCTTGATTCTGTTGGTAGTTTGATGCCATTCCTCTGTTTGTTACTTTCTTGGGACACTTTACTTGATAAAACATCTATTTTTTTTAACTTATTTTAAAGACCTATAGTATATGCCCAGTGTAAATGAACTGACAGTGTCTGTTTGTTTAATCCTTTGTCACTTTTTTTTTTTGTTCACACCTGGGTCTCTCCCATTCTCACTTGTTTCTCCCTTCCTGATCTATGTTTTATTAAGCTTATTGTTGAAAAGTGTGTGTGTTCGGTTTGTAGTGTGCCATTCTAAGATTTGAGAGGGCTTTTTCTTAATTCTCAACCTCCTGATTTGGTACAGGAGTTAGGATTTTTAAAAGGCTTCTTTTTAAAATGAAGAAAATAGTGATGGTTGGGAAGAAAATCTTACTTTACATGTGTGGTAGGCAGGGGTGCATCTGTTAAATGTGAGTATTTTCTCTTGGACAGCAAGTCTTCTGAAGAGAAGCATCTCTGCTATATTTGATGAGTAAGCCTTTCTTGCTTTCCTTTAACACTAATAATAGATCTGCATAGATGATCAGGAAGTAACCCCATTACACCGACTTCACTATCAGCTTCATAACACTTTTGATGAGTTGTGGAATTGCAAGAATTAAATTTAACTTTGAGAAATGTTTTGTTGCTACTGTTAAGTAGAAGTTTTAACATTGGTGATAGAAAGGAGGCAAAAAACAAGCACTTCACATCTTGCTCAGTGTTTTTGATTATAGATTTTAATAGTCCAGAAGTAGTAGTATGCTCATTACCATCTGGTATTCTGGTCTCCAAGCTTCCAGCTTCAGTGCATTTTCAGTTACCACTTGCATCTATTCCTGTATCTAGTTTCTTGCCAAATCTACTTCTTGTCCAAATTATTTTTTTTAAATGCTTCCTTTTTCTTTCCTGTCTGTAAAGTTGACTAAGCCATGAATAAAAACTCTCCTCGTTTTTATCCAGTGTCCTCCTCTGATTAGCCCCCTTTCCTTTCTGGCTGTGTGTGCTGAAATGGGACCATGGGGTACAATTTACATTTGTTTCGTGAACAGAGTCATAGTAGTTGCTGAAGATGGCCGATTTTTGGTTTTGGCTTTGAAATGTGTGTTAAGTAATTAGCCTTTCCTGTGCTATGTTGCTTTGCCCTTTGTATCATTGTCACTGTCTTCTTTTGCCTTTGTGACAAGTGTCTTGTCTGACCATACATAACTGTACTCTGGCTATGGGGCATCTCTAAACTTATTTCCAGATCCACTACATATTATTTTTCCCTTGCCCAGTCCCCACTTAGCGTAAGAAGCTGAAGTATATCTGTGGTGGGGGAGAGGGGGAAATCTTCAAATCACCCATGTTGGTGCTTTGAGGTTAGGCATTTTAGAGTTGTTCTTGAAAAGCTGTCACAGAATATTCTTTCAGCTAAACATGGTGATTTTCTTAGAGCATGTAAGTGCAGAATCAGTGTTTTCATCTGAGCAGCTCATACTGAGCTGTCTAACAAAAACAGCATATGAACTAGAAAATGTAATTCAGCTTTTTTTCTATTGGAAAGCTTAACATTAGTGCTTTATAAGCTCCACCAAAATAAAGTGTAGAATTCAGCTAAGTAGTAAGTATAATAAATCTTGTATTTAGAGAGGCACAACTGATTTTATTCCATTTGGATAAGTGCATTTTCACTACTGCCTCCCAGCTTTTTTTTTCCAAGTGTCCATCTATTTTTTGCCTGAGTGTTGTAAATTCTGACTTCCGTTGTATGCCTCTAGACTGTCTGGGTCCTGCTTTGAAACCCAATGTCATGGGTTTAGGTGCACAGCTTTGTTTACTTTGCTTAAGGGGGCAGACATACTAGGCAGAAGCTTTTCTTTAAGCATTATGTGCTAATTTTACTGTTAGAAACCTCAGCTTTTGCAAAAAGAGAAATTTTATAGAAAGGAAAAAATTATTAGCTTTCAAGAAAGCTTTAAAGTAGTGGTGCTCAGTGTTTCAGCCCGAAGGCTCTGGGCCACTCATCTGGCCAATCTGCAGGCCAGACTAGAGCCTGGAGCCTGGCACCACACCTTCCCTGCTCTGCGTGTGAGCATTGGGCGGGGGTGGGGGTAGGGGGTCTGGTACTGCCCTCTCCCACCCCTTGACACACTGAGTTTGGGCTCTGGGTCCTGGTACTGGCCCTTTGCATCAGGATTGGGTGCCAGATCTAGCATGTAGGGCCTGAGGCTCCCCATGGATCTGGAGACTTGGCAGGCTGGGAAGTGGTGCAACTGCACTCCTGTCACCACATTTTTGGATCCACGGGGAGTCCCATGGCTTAAATGTCATGGTGCTGCAGGCTGGAGGTTGAACACCTGTCTCTCTAAAGCAGTGTGAATATGTGGTGCTTCTCTTATCAAATTTTGAGATTTTTAACAAAAATTGTCTTTAAAAATAAGAAAATCCAGGAAGTTTGTTTCTGGGCAAAAATATTAAAGCTTGAAGCCCTATTGAAGGAAATGGTCACAGAATTGGGCTGTTGGAACCAGATCGTCATCTGTCCTTTCATCTAATACGTGTTATCCATTAATAATAGTACGGTGTGTTGCCAGTAAGGAGGAAGGGGTTATTTAAGGAGTTTTCTATCATCAAACCTGAATTTTTTGCACTCGTAATGACCATAGTCTGACTATAGTCATTCAATGGGTATATTTTGTAATGTAGTTGGAACTGGGTTTTTCTGGTTTACCCATAATCAAGTAAAAAGAGCTTTTTCTTTTCAACTAGAAGAGGTACACAGAAAGGTCACGTAAGGGGTAAGAGCATGGAGACCTCTTATAAAAGAAGATTTAAAGCGGTTTAGCTTGTTTTATTCAGCAAACCTGATATTGAGAGGAGGTGAGATTCCTTTGTTAGAAGTATATTCATAGGATGAATATTAAGGAGAAGAGCTTTTTTAGGTTGGGAAAGCAATGTTGGCACAAGATCAAATCATTACAAACTCTGGCTACAAATAAATTTAGATTGGAAGAAGATCTCTAGCTATTCCCAGGCAGGGTAGTAATGTTCAGCAATAGTGTTCCAAGCAAAGTGGTAGGGGCAAAGAACCTGAATCTCTTCTAGGCTGAATTGGAAAAGCCTGTACAAGAAATGGTATGCTTGGACAGAAACTTCTGGTTTGGCACTTGCTTTGATTATGTGGAATTGAGAGTCTTGTTGATGTTTCTAGCTTTGTGTTGTAGCTGCAGACGAGGGTTTGAAGTGGTGATTCTGGGGGTTCCTTGGGTAAATGGTTGCCTGTGAACGCAGGGGACTGGACTTTATGGCCCAGGTCTGGGTTTGGCTATCTATGGCCTGTGGGGTGGATCTGGCCCTGGGACCATTGGATTGAGACTTGTGGATGTGGAGGTTGGGCAGCATTTGGCAATGGGGACAAGCATGGGCTATGGGTGCTCTCCCTGTTCTGCCTTTGAGTTATTCAAGCCCACAACTGGAAAAGTTTGCCTGCTCCTGGTCCAGATCATTCCTTTCAGTGTTATGTTCTTAATTCATGTCTAATCTGAAGATCAGGTCCAGCTAATCATCACCTTTCATCCTGAGAAATGGGAAAATATTGTTTTTCCTGTCTCTTTCAAGCTGCAAGAGTGGTTAAAGACCAGACTAGGTTAGTGGCATAGTTGAGGTTGGAAACTGGAAATTTTTGCCATCTATTTTGAACTGTTCTTTCTTGAACTTTTAAAACTGGAATAGCAAACTGATTAGCACAATAAGAACAGTCTCTACTTTTAGTGAGGTTGTGTATTCAGATTTTTTCATATTCAGATTTTAGTCTATTCTTCTGCATGTTGGCCTTGTAATGCTCAAAGTACTAACTTTTTGTAAATGGCTGATCTGCAAATAGGTTATGTCATGATGTATAGCATACTTTGTCTTTGATTAACTTTGTGGACTGTGTGTGAAATCAAGAACCATGGTTTTTTTTTCCCTTTCTCGTATCCAGTAGTTTAGGATTTGATGCATTGGTAGAACATCTTGCTCTTAAGACACTTTCTTGTTGGTATTATCTTTTAAGTACATCACACTCTTGGTATAACTCTTGTTCTTTATCTTGGTTTAACAGGAAGAGGGAGAATATGAATATGGTATGTTGTGATACATGTATGAGGTTTTTAAAGTCCAGTTAGTAACAAAGGAAAAATTGCTTTCTGTTCTTACTTGTAATGTTGATAATTTTAAAAAATCTTTTTCCTTTTCCCCTTCTACTTTTTCCTTTCTTTCTTTCTAAAGCTCTTACGATACACCTTGGATAAACATGACCTACAGCATGTGAGGATCATAGCCAGCGATAGACTGTGGGAACCAATTTCCATTGCCATGCTGCTTGACTCTGAGCTCCATAGAGTGATCGATATTATAGGGTAGGGCATTTCATTTTTTTTCTTTAAGATGCTTTCTTGGTGACTAGCTCTGATCTTTTATTAATGGTTTTTTTTTTTTTTCATATAAAATCTTGGAGGAATGGTTTGCTGAGAGGCTTGGCTTTCTTAAATGGTCTGACACTAAATGGGTTTTTTTTTTTTTGGTTTGGGTTTTTTTTGGGGGTGGTTTTTTTTTTTTTTTTTTTTTGGTTAATGCAGCCTTTTCAAGTCAGTTCTTACTTTTTAGCAAAGTTGTCTGGTACAGGGACGTAATTGCCTGCTTCAGTGAAATACACTGGTTCTATACGCATTTTCAAATAATCAGGGAGAGTTCTTCTGGTTGAAAAAAACTTACCCAGAGTTATGCGTTCAGACATTTGGCTGCTGAGGCCCTGATAAGTGGAGAGCTCACAGTGCTGGCACTGTGCAGCCAGGGGAGGCCCCTGTGCACACGTCTGGAGGCTTCTTTAGTCGTCTTGGTGACTGGCAGCAGTGCATAGAGCAGCCCTTACTGGCTGACCCAGACTGCCTGTGGTTAATCTGTTTCCCTGCAGAACAAAGTGGGGCCTTGGAAGGGGATGTGTTCTGCTTCCTGCAAGCAACACGGTCTCTATGAGGAGTGGGGAGGCGATGCTGAAGGACTTTGTTCTCTTCTGACAGAAGTGCCATATTCATATGCTCTCCCAAGAGAGACTTGCATGGGAGTGATTTGTAACCCTAGTTATTCCCTGGTTTTTGTCCTAGAGTGGCTCTTTTTACTCTGCGAGAAAAAGCCTGAACGTCAGTCTACTCATTGTTTGTTCTGGGAGAGCAGCAACTTACTGTTAAGTGTTCAACCTTAGAGTCTCTTACCTTGACTGTAAGTCAGACTCCTTTGGTTGCCTTGACTGTTTTGTGCACCTACTCCAGCAGTCCAAAAAGAACTTCAGCTCTAGCCTTGCAGACATTCTGCTACTTATCGTTTCCATACAGGTCTGCCCTGACAAATACTGTTTTAGTGTTTGAAGTGAATTTAAATCATGTGGCTAGTTATAATTCAGCAAAGTGGTGCCTGATTTTTAGATGAACTTGCTGATTCTCAGTACTAATTTTAAGTAGCTGAAGTTTATTTGGGTAGAATCTGATAAAAGCCCATGAAACTGCCTGACTTGATTTTCTTAGTACTAGATTAGATTGGATGCTTGTGTGCTTTCACAGAAGCAGTAATCGAAACTGGAAGTTTTGAATACAGCCCTGTAATATCTGATGCTTAGAGTTAAAAGCATCAGTAATTAGCTCTCATCTTTGCTTGGCTTACTGGGATCTTCTAGTTTGCATACTTTATTCATGTTTGAGGCCTGTATTTGTATGTAGTGTTCAGAGACAGGTGAATCTCTGCTGAAGTACATCTGTGGGAGGAAGAGGCATGAATTTCCTCTGTATCTCTGTACACAACTCTTAAGTAAATTCATTTTGAATTTTAGGGAAGGACAAAAAAACCCTTAAATTGTGAGAGAGAAGAAGGAAATCTAGAAAGTTTTTGGCAGATGGAGACTTGATGGTGAGGTAACTCCAGGGAAGAAATGTGGCAAATTCTATCTCTGGTTCACTAGCTAAATGCCCAGGCTGCAGTAAGGGCCACAGCTTTGTTGCACCTATTGAGTGTTTAGGTGGACTTAGGCACTTAAGTGCAATTCTGTTTCATCCTTTTCAAGTCCCTCAACTTCCATTAGTGCCTCTGCCTCTGTAACACAAACCTCTGACCCTTGAGCCTCAAAATCAGCCAGAAAAAGGACCCACCCAACTCGTATATTAATATCTCTTTGGCTGATTTTTGGGACTCGAGGGTCAGAAGCAAAGCTGCAGTTCATCATTATCCCCTTCTGTGGGTCCACCTAATAATAGACCCAGTCAATATTAAAATTAATTCTTCAAAAAATTAAACTGACATTTTTCTATTTTTGATGAGAAACTAAAAAATCTCTTTTTCTTCCATGTGAAAAATGAGGGGTGGATCAAGTAATTCAAAAGGAATTTAAGAGTTTTCTTATGATAACTATGGCAAGCAGGGTAGAGAAATGTTTCCTAATAATGATTGCCTTCATTGTGTCAGTGTCTCTGACATATCTTGGACCCATCTTTGTCAGGTCCAAAGAACTGTCCTTATATGGAAGTTGTACTGCTTCATAGCATACTATATACAATACACTTCATGTTAAATAAATGCTATACCATAAAAATGCATGGATGCGTTGGACATTGGTGTTCTTACCATAGCAAATGGGAATGACAGTGATGAACTGAACTACCTTAATTTATTGGTGCTATAAGAACATAGAACCAAAAGGTCTAGTATAGTTAAATTCAGGATTTGATATCTAGCTCTTGTTTGAAATGTGGAAGTAGTAAAATTTTGGCAATGGCAGTAGAATAGACAATGGAAAGCAGCCACTGCTTTTATTTTATTTTTATTTAATAAAATGACTGTGAGCATTTATTCAGTATTGTTCCTGCATGGCACTTCCAAACATGTTTCTTCTAATGATGTTCCACATGGCTCTTCTAACTTTTCTCTCTTCCATACTGACCTCTGTAACTTCTCATGTCCCTCCTCATTCTTTCCAGTCCACATACTAAGACAATTTATCCTAATCCCTGGCCTCCGCTACATCAGATTGGGACTCTGCAGTGGCTTTCTTTTCTGAATCATTGACCTAATGTTTCTGAATATACCAGAGGTTCTCCGATATGGCACTCCCACCTACTCCTTGTTACTTGGTCTCTCCCCAAAACCTGCTGACCTCTATTGCCTACTCATGACACTAGTTTACTGCTTCTTCCAGATAAACTATCCTTGGTTCTCTTCTCCAAAATAAGTCTAGAAGGAATTGAAGGAATTTTGCTATAAAAAGCTTCATAACTTCAGCCTGGGGAACATATTCCCTGCTACTTTTTATCTCCTGGTGTGGAAGGGCATCAAGGAGCTGATAGCTTTTTTTCTGATGCATTGGTCAGCGTATGCTCTCTGCAGCACTTAAACCCTACCAAATGCAGTGGTCCCACAAGGGCTGGGGTGGAACTGTTCTAGCTGAAAATGGCTGCAGGGTACTGTGTTCTGCCCACTTTTTCTTTTATGAGGTGTGCCAGAGGATGCATCCTGTGTAAACAAAAGCCTGGTAACTCCAAGACTGTCAGGGAAACCCCAACAGGAGAGTCTGCTAAATGTACAACAAGCTGAAAAATGTGGGATTGCTTTTTTCTGGGAAGAGAACTTGTTCTTTGCTTTCTATAATGCATCTCCTGTCCTTTTGACATCATGCATCTTGTTTTCAGGTCAAGGTGGCTTAAGCTGCCAGGGTACAAAGTGGGGTTTTTTGTGGGGGGTGGTTAAAGAAGGCTGAAACTCAAACTTAATATGCCCCTAAGTTTTAAATAATGATTGAGTTAAGACTGAAGTCATATATAAATCTAATTGGACACAGATTCCTCTAATAGTGAACCCTTGTTTGGTACTAATGTTAAGAAATGCACTTTTAAACCCTGCAATAGGAATATGAGTGAATCCAGGTAATTACTGGAACTATTTAAAAAACAAAGCAAAACAAAAAAACCCAACTAGTAGGTTGTAGAGTAATGAGGCTTTAATTCTTGAGCTATGTTCTACTCTTTGTGGAGTTGCTTACATTTTAGAGAGACAGCTTAAGATCCAAGGGATTAGGAATGCTTAAAGAGAAGCAAGTACAATGCAAATCATATGTTTATGGTCATCACTGTTAATTCAGTAACCTCTGAGGTGGCTTGCAGACATTTAAAAAACAAACAACAACAAACAAAACCTAGCGCTTTACTTTAAACTTGGCATGCTCCTGTGCTGAGTCCAGCACATGCCCAGAAGAGAGAGGAAGCATGTTAGACCCAGATCGCCCAACATCTGTATAGACCAAGTGCTCTAGTGGGGCTTTTTTGGTGCTTCTACCTAGTATCTAACTGAATCAGCTTTAGCTAAAAGTGCCAAAAAGCTGCGTTGAAGCACCTTATCTATAAGATGCTGCAGAGCCAGGTCGAAGTAGTATGCCACTTCTGGTCAAGGATGTTGTGGGGTTTGTTTTTTTTAATTTCATTTTTTCTGAGCTGTCTGCAAGCAGCCGGAGAGCTCAGGGAGGGGGAAAAAGATCTATTTTTCTGGTGCAACTGTTTCATTGAAGCACAGACCAGTGAAATCAAGAGAAATGGATGTCTGACAGTACGTACGCTGTAAATGGAACAAAGTTAATAGTAAGGTGATACTAAAAGTCTGTTTTTTGATTAGAAGGCCTTTGACACCTGTCTCTCACCCCATCCTCATCAATAAATTAACCAACTGTGGCATCGATGCCTGCACAGTTGGATGGGTAAAAAAATTGGCTGATGGGGCACACCCAGAGAGTAGTGGTGGATGGGCTGTACTCAAACTGGCGAGATGAGAGCAGTGGGGCACGCCAGGGCTCAGTCCTTAGGCCCGCACTGTTTAACATCTTCCTCAGTGACTTGGACGAGGGGGTGGAAAGCAGGCTGTCCAAGTTTGCTGATGACGCTAAGATGTGGGGCGAGGTGGACACACTTGAAGGGAGAGAGAGGCTGCAAATAGATTTAGACAGACTACAAAAGTGGGCAGACGAGAATAGGATGGGGTTCAACGTAGACAAACGCAGAGTGCTGCACCTTGGGAGAAGGAATCCACAGCATACATACAGGCTGGGGAGTTCCCCTCTTGAAAGCACAGAGGCAGAAAGGGATCTTGGAGTCATTATTGACTCCAAGATGAACATGAGCTGCCAGTGTCATATCGCAGCCAGCAAGGCCAGCCATACCTTGTCATGCATCTAAGGCTGGTCCAGAAAGGTGATACTCCCCCTCTATGCGACACTGATTAGGCTGCAGTTGGAGTACTGCGTCCAGTACTGGGCACTGCACTTCAAAAGGGATGTGGTCAACCTGGAGAGGGTTCAGAGGAGGGCCACCCACTTGGTGAGAGGGCAGCAGGACAGGCCCTACCAGGAGAGACTGACGGACCTGAACCTGTTCAGCCTCAGCAAGAGGAGGCTGAGGGGGGACCTGGTGGCTGCCTACAAACTCATCAGGGGAGGTCAACAGCAAATAGATAGAGCCTTTTTCTCCCCAGCACCACCTGGGGTGACGAGGAACAATGGTAATAAGCTGATGGAGAATAGGTGTAGGTTAGAGATCAGAAGGCAATATTTTACAGTTAGGGTGGCCAGAATCTGGAACCAGCTTCCCAGGGAAGTGGTCCTCACCCCTACCTTGGGCAAATTCAGGAGGAGGTTGGATGATCACCTGTCTGGGGTCTTGTGAAACCAGCATTCGTTCCTGCCTGTGGCAGGGGGACAGGCTAGATGATCTGTTCAGGTCCCTGCTGACCCTAGCTACTATGAAACTATTATTCTTATCTCATCTGGAAGAAGAAATATCCTTTATTTTCTGAGATAATACATTTTTGATAATGATTTACTTTATAAGATTGACTTACGAGAGTGAGTCGGTGATAACCAAAGCACCGTGTGTTTGTGATCAGGTCCTTTGAAAGAGGATATCTGCATTAGGAATAAAGGAAGAACTCACAAAGAATTATAGGCTTCCAGCACCTAATTTTTCTGTAGCCTCTGCCTGTTGCACCTGTCTCAGACTTGATGCTTTTTATTGTGGCTGTAACTTGTAAACTTTTTTGAAAGTTCATGGAACCAGTTTATGAAAAATGGAAAGCCTGAACGGGAAGAAAAAATCACACTATGTGGGACTTTGAAGATGCCCAGTGCAGATTTTTATAGTCTAATTATATGAAAGTCATGAATACTCAGAATTATTTAGGATGGTACATAGAATAATTTGAGGGTAAAAAGAAGTTTATTTAGGCTATGGACTAGGAGAAAACTTTGCTGGGTAGGTGTGAGAGTTTAAAACTAGACAAAATATATTAGGCTTCTGACAGACATGGTGGGGAAAAAATATGCTTTACCAGAAGAAGCAGCACATTAGTTTAGCCTGGCTCTGCAGCGCCTGTATGGATTGAGTGCTTCAGTGGGGCTTTTTGGCACTTTTATCTAAAGCTGATTCAGCTATTAGGTAAAAGCACCAAAAAGCCCCACTCAAGTGCCTGATCTATACAGATGTTGGACATACTGGGTCCAACTAACACAATGCGTCTGGGCATGCAGAGTTTAAAATGCCATTTCTTCTTTTTCTTTCTTTTTTTTTTTTTTTCTCCATGTCTGCAACTAGTCATTAGGAACAGCCTTATATTGCTGCAGATAGCTAGATATTGCCAGAGGTTCCTTGTTGCTTTAGTTTTGGTGATTCCCTGGAATAGAATTGTTTTGGCATCAGACTTTGGACAGTTTGGGTGTGGTTCAAGCTTTCCATGTGTTTAAATGTTGTCTCATTTTTCCACAAATGTTATCCAGGGCTCATTACCCTGGTACAAAAACAGTGGATGCAGCCTTGTTGACTAAGAAGAAACTGTGGTCTTCGGAAGACTACAGCACTTTCAATGATGAAGTGGGCGCAGGCTGCTGGGCTCGGGTCATGAACCAAAACTATGTGAACGGGAACATGTCTGCGTAAGTGTTGTGTGCGTGCAATCACTTTTGTAATTTCAGCATATCTTGCCTTGTGCATCACTTTTATTTAAGATACTGTGCACCCCACTCATTTCCTGGATCAGAGTTAATCTTGCTTTTGTTCCCTTCCTAGTGTCTGTAACTTCTTCATCTGAAGTTCTCATATATGTGCTCAGTTTTTAAATTCATTGCATAAAATCTGTTTTGGACTTGGAAAAAAAATCTATTTTTCAGCACCATTGCTTGGAATTTGGTGTCCAGTTATTATGAAAAATTGCCTTTTGGTCGAAATGGATTAATGACTGCCCAAGAACCCTGGAGTGGCCATTATAAAGTAGAACCTCCTATCTGGATCACAGGTAAAAATTAAGCTAGGTGCAAATAGAGGCAATGCAGTTTATGTATAAAAGGCTACATTAATCTTGTACAAAGTACTTTTATTTTGTGGTGTTTAGTAATTTTCATTTTGTATTTCATTAAGCATTCAATTAAAACTGGCTAACTGTGGCCTCGGCCACACCACAATCCGCTGGCTGGGGAATTGGCTCTGTGGTACAACCCAGAGGGTGGTGGTTGAAGGAAGTCAATCATCATGGTGCCCTGTGACCAGTGGGGTTCCCCAGGGCTCTGTCCTTGGGCCTATGCTAATTAACATTTTCATTAATGATGTAGACATTGGTATCATAAGTGGACTGGCCAAGTTTGCTGATGACACCAAACTTTGGGGCAAAGCATCTACGCCAGAAGACAGGAGGGTGATCCAGGCTGACCTTGATAGGCTCAGCAAATGGGCGGACGAGAACCTGATGGTGTTTAACAATGAAAAATGCAAGGTTCTCCACCTTGGGAAGAAAAACCTGCAGCATCCTTATAGGCTTGACAGTGCTACTCTGGCTAGCACTACGGATGAAAGGGACTTGGGGGCCATGACTGACCACAAGATGAACATGAGCCTTCAGTATGATGCTGCGGCTAGTAAAGCAAGCAAAGTGCTTGCTTGTATCCACAGATCCTTCTCAAGTAAATTCCAGAATGTCATCCTACCATTGTATTCGGCCTTGGTGAGGCCACAACTGGAGTACTGTGTCCAGTTTTGGGCTCCACAATTCAAAAAGGATGTGGAGAAGCTTGAGAGGGTGCAGAAGAGAGCCATGTGCATGGTCACAGGTCAGGAAAGCAGACCTTATGAAGAGAGGCTGAGAGCCATGGGACTCTTTAGCCTGGAAAAGCGCAGGCTCAGGGGCGATCTCATGGCCACCTATAAGTTTATCAGGGGTGTTTACCAGGATCTGGGGGGATGTCTGTTCACCAGAGCTCCCCAAAGGATGACAGGGTCGAACAGTCACAAACTCCTTCATGACTGTTTCAGGCTGGACATAAGGGAGAACTTCTTTACTGTCCAAGCCCCCAAGGTTTGGAATAGACTGCTGCCTGAGGTGGTTCAAGCACCTACTCTGAACGCCTTCAAAAGAGATCTGGATGTTTATCTTGATGGGATCCTATGATCCCTGCTGACTTCCTGCTCCTGGTGCAGGGGGCTGGGCTCTGATCTTCCAAGGTCCCTTCCAGCCTTTATGTCTATGAAATCAATTGTCTTGGCACTGGGAAGACTATTAGTCCTTTAACTAGGTAGAGCAGAGAAATAAAGGTACGTAGCCTTTTTGATCTATTATACGTTTGTGAATAAATTAAACCATAGTATGTCTTTTTGGCTATTGCTATAGCTTTTGTGGTGGAAGGAGTTACAGCTGCCTGGGAAAAGCAATACTTTTTTTTCTAAACACAGAGTACTTTGATCCAGGATCTCCTTTTAATAGCTGAGTCTTTGGACTTGGATTTTATTTCTTCTTATGTTTATTTCCAAAAGGATATAGTTTTTCTTCTGTTTTTTAATTTGTGGTGCTTGTTTCTTTTGCAATCATAGAATCTTGTCTGTGTATAATACATATCATTTTGCATTCATGCAACAGATATAATTATTTAGCCAGTGGCCGCTCTGACCTACCCATAATCCTTTTGTGTTCCTGCAGAAGTGGTCACCAGAGCAGGTGGCCTACATAGCCTGTCCCTTCCCCATAGTGATAGATCCTGGAAGTACCCTGACCTAGATCTTCTGCTAGTCCCCACAGACCAAATAATTTTTCTTTGTAGCAAAATGTTCAGTTACTAGGGGAAAAATCAGTAATGCCTACCATCTTAAAAGTAAAGTGTATTGTGGATTGGAGACTACAGAATGGAACCTGGGGTTAAGTTTTAATGCTTTCTTTCCACTGTCACACAGCACATACAACCCAGTTCACCCAACCAGGCTGGACCTATCTGCAGGCGGATGGACACTTAAAAAAAGGTGGCAGCTATGTAGCTCTGACCGATGGCCTAGGCAATCTTACTATCATCATTGAAACTATGGTAATGTTCTCAAGTAACTCCAGCAAAGTAATTATGCTCTAGTGAGTGTTTTATTTTGGGAAAATTATAATGCAGAAAATTCTGTATTTGCAAAATGTTACGATACTAGCAGATAAAAGCTCTCTTGTTTGCCTTGAATAAGGTAGTTATCTAGATATTGCACTTACAAGTGTGGGCTAACCTATATTTTAATACATAGTGCAGTGGAAAACTTGTTCAACTAATGATTCCTCCCTTTGTTTTTGCCATTTTAAACAGTGTACCGAATAAAGAAATTGGCCAGCAATAATATTACTTCCAGAAGAGCACTGAACTTTGAAACAAATAGGCTTTGGTAACTGATCCCATGTTGCACTCATTTTTTTTTCCTTTTGGCAGATAGTTTAAGGTTTTCATCCGAATTGGCAAATGATCAATTTTAGTGCTGGTTTTTGATTTGTTGTGATTCATTTTACTTCCAGACTCATAACCACTCTGAATGTATCAGACCCCGACTACTTCCTTTCAGTGTGTCATCTCAGATAGCAACTTTCTACCTCAAAGGATCCTTTGTAAGTAAATACTTTTAGTAGTAGCATATTGACATATTGACTCTTGATCTGCACTCAGGTTGCTGCCATGTATAATTAACCGTATGTACTCCAAGTGCTTATAGAAGGATGACAAAAATAGAATAGTCCTTTGTATATGTGGATGGTGGGTTCTAGTGATTTGCTTATATAGCAACTACTGCTGTTGTTGAGGTACCTTTTTTTTACTTAAGTGACAAAGGCCCTACATATTGGTACTGAAAGATGACCATTTTTATTAGAAGCACCTACCAACAGCAAGTTGGATTTTTTTTGGTGATAGTAACTTAAGTGATGTGCAGCTGAAAACCATTTTCCTGCAATTGATCTAGATATTTGTTGGACTTTCCCTTCCCTGTGGGACTGATTTAATATGCACTTAAGACATCTGTTAACCACACATTAAATGGATCCTCGTCTCTGTGAAACTCTTGTCCACGCTGTTCATCTAATCCAGTCTCCCATCCAGTTTTAAATTATAGCTCTTCTGCTGTCCTTACGAATCTGCCCAGGTTTGGACTTGCTAACTTGCCAAGCTGAGAAGTGGGTGACAACCCATGCTACAGCTTTAACTCTTTTGGAAGCTGTTCACCCTTATAGCAAGGAGGCAGGCAAACTTTTTTGGATGTTAGTGGTCCTTCAGTGCCTGTTACATGGTTATTGCTAAAGGGCAGACATGGGGGGTCTTGTAATGGATGTAATTGATTGGGAAAAATTCTAGAGCATCTGGGCAAAAAGAACTATGGCATATATTTCAGTTGCACATTCATGGGCAAATAACATGAGTAGAACTTTGTTGTAGAGATTCTTGTTTCTGTGCTAAGCTAATATTGGTGCTCACTTCTGAGTGCTAGTTTGTCAGGTTATCTGCACAAGGTAGACCTAACTTACCCCTTCCCACTCCCCCAGCTAGTTGCTATCTGTAGCTGCTATTTTTCTGAAGAGTAGAAGTCTGTGTTTGAGTTCAAATAGCTCTTCCTGATGGAGAAAATACTCTACCTCTTTCCTCAAGAGTGTCTGTGGAGTTGGCTCTTTTTGAGTGAAACATGAGCAGTACAGCAGTAGCCTCCACCAACACTCACAGTATCCAGGACAGTTTATAAACACTTGGTTTTAATTTCTAGTAGGGCTGGTTCTTCTTACCCCTTCACAGCTGAGCAGGCTGTTGTATTAATAGGTTTGGTTTTTAATGCCTTTACTCATAACAATAATAATTAAATGACAGACTTTAGACAGTACTTCTGCATTATTCCTGGAACCCATGCTTGAGCCACTAGCAAATGTTCTTTGTAGCCTAGATGTGCATTGTTACCTTTAAGTAAAATGTAAAATACGTCTGTGAATTTGCTGTAATTTTTAATTAAAAGACTTGTTGAAGGCTTGTGGTCTTTATTACAGAATAGTTAATCTGCCACACGGTTGACAGAACGTGAGCCAGTTCAAAACCATTTATTTCCATTTTTTTATTATAGTAATTGACTCTTAATCATTCTAATGTGACCAAATCCTGCCACTTTTCTGCTGTCCAAATGATTCGGTGAAATGCATGTAGTGGTCTTAACCCAGCTGCTGTCAGGTGTAGGAACTGCTCCCATGCTTGGCACCAGTGCGTTGTCATCCGTGAAATGGAAACCAAGAATTTAATGGTAGACTTGGAAGGAATTCCAGTCTTTAGAAAGGCTTTTCTGACATGGGGCAAAGATCCACTAACAAGAAGAGGGAGGTGTGAGCTGCACTGGTTAGCCCAGTGATTCTCCCCAGGGTGCCGTGGCACCTTGTAGGGGTTTGAAATCCTGTCAAAGGTGCTGTAGGATGCTATGCCTTATTAATGCTATTAGGATTTACAGGATAAAACACTAATTAAACAAATTCATAGTTGTATGGTCTTTCTGAGCTCTTTGCAGCAGAATTGTAGTTTTTCTTTTGCAGAGAACTTACTTGTCTGTAGTCGGACTGAAAATGAAAAGCTGGCGTTTTCCAGGGTGTGTTATAAGTCTATCTTGGGATGCTGCATGAGAATCTCTGTGCTAAACTGTACCTTTTTTGTTGAGCAGCAGAAGATTATTTTTTTGGGCTGTTGGTCCAGCATCTTTACTGGAGCAACAAAACTTTAAAACCTCAACATTTCCTATGAAAAATCTTACAATTTTCATTTGTTTCTTCCCAGCATAACGTAAAGGCACTTCAAGTATGGTATTCGAAGCTTGATTTTGGATCTGCAAATTCCACCCTATTCCAGCCACTCAGTCCTATAGAGGTGGGTTAATTGGTACTTGATCAGTATCAGTTCTGCTTAA
This sequence comes from Crocodylus porosus, assembly GCF_001723895.1. Classification (NCBI taxonomy): domain Eukaryota; kingdom Metazoa; phylum Chordata; order Crocodylia; family Crocodylidae; genus Crocodylus; species Crocodylus porosus. The sequence goes on along the minus strand of NW_017728947.1, from coordinate 85,291,848 downwards.
GAACCTTTTGCTTTTTCTTATTAGTGCCAGATAACTATTAGGGATTAGAAGAGAAATTTGGTTTGTAAAATGAAGATTTTTTTAAGACTCAGTTCGCTTGATGCTTTTGTTTTGCTTGAGCCACTAGCAAATGTTCTTTGTAGCCTAGATGTGCATTGTTACCTTTAAGTACAAGGTATGAAGTGTGGCTACCTAGGGCTTAACTTCATGCACATGAACAAAACTTGGCGTATGGACATGGCCACACACAATACAATTGGCTTTTCACTACAGGGAAGTGCTGAGTAAGAGTAAGGAGGACTGATGTTTCTGCTACTGAGAGTATGTTGCTCAGCTACCATGTCACTCACTTTTCCTATTAGTAGGAAGAAGGCCTGAGTAGGGAAGTAAATAACTTATTAGCATGACAGTGTCCTACTAGATACCTTTGTTTTTCTTGCCATGTATCCTTGAAGCATGAGGAATGGGTGTACAGTCGACCTCAGTCTTTTACCACTAACCTTGCTTAAAACTGCCTTTGTTCCTGGGACAGCAACAATTTTGCATTCCTAGTTGACTAGGGATTTGCAGGATCAAGGTCTCCTTTCTCTGGCCAGGAGATAATCCACTTAACTTCCCAGCCTCTACTCTTTGCTAAAATTACTGGCTTTTGAAACCTGCATGGGCTTTTAACACATTTAGAATTAGTAGTGTGCTGGGGAAACCCCTGTTACCAGTAAATCTATTATAATCAAAATAATGGGATTGTGACTGTACAGGAAATTGTTCAAACTGGGTGCTTGATGGGCCTGAGAAATACAGCTTCTCAGAAGGAAAGTTCCACAGGGTGTGTGACCTTGCTTAAACCCTGCTGTAACAAGCGTTTCCAGATAGATCTCTGTGCTTCCAGGTACTGCTTTTGCTTTTCATTGCAATTCCAATGTCTTTCCCACCCTGAATGGACAATTCAGGCTGTGCATATTTCTCTTTCAAGTATAGTCTGCAGGATGCTGTAGTACAGTACTTTTTGGTTGTTTCAGGTGATAGGGGAAGAACCCCACTCCCTTCCCCTCCCCCCTAAGCATCTTGGTAATCTTGCAGAACTATCAGACACTGAGGCAAGATGGTATGATTTTTGTATTTAACTTGGACATATAAGAGAATCCTGCAGGATTGTGATTCTCTAATTGTACCTTTTTCATTTCAGGTTTTTGAAGGAACATTTACTTTAAATCTGGACGTGGATGAAGTCTATACTTTAACCACCCTCAAGACAGGCCAGAAGCATATGTACAGGGAACCTCCCCCATCACAGCCTTTTCCTTCAAATTACAAGGATGATTTCAATATCCGTAAGTTAGCTCTAATACCTTGAGGTCTGGGCTGCCATCTTTGTGAGTAGAGGAGTTAAGTTGCCCAAAAGGACAAATTGTTAATATAGGTAGTTTCCTCTACAGTCTGAATGATGTGTCTTTAAAATTTGTAGCCTGGCCTCTGCTTGTCTGTAGACAGTGGTGGACCTGTAGGTTCTGATGCATTAACACTGAGTAATTAAGCAAACAGAACTTTATGCTATATTTGTCTTTGCACACGCCTCTATGCCGTAAGTGATAAATTATACTGCTGTTAAGCTTTGAAATGGTGACTTGTGCTGCTTAATTTGACTGAGAGGCTACCAAATACAAATGTAGTACACTGTCTCTCTGCCTCATTGGATCTGCTGATCATCTCAACAGGAAATGAATCATGTGAGGTAATAGGTGTTAAATCTATCACATGTACTGATATAATGTGCCAAGAATATAAATTCCAGCATTTCTTTAAGTCTGTTTAAACTTCACGTGTACATTTTATGCCAGGTGCAATAAAGACTAACACTCCTATGACCAACAGCTCTCTCTAAGGCCCAGTTAGTTGCCTCTTTTTGCCTGTTGGCTGCATATCATAAATTTTAATGTACTTTTGCTACTTTGGGAAAATGTTTTACCTTGGAAATGAAGACTTATGGAACTGAAATCATACAAAGAACTATTCAAAATAAGCAGAAGCGTCTTCTAGCATATTGTATATCCTGTACAAGTAATTGGCCCTATTCTGAGGTTTTTTTCCTCCTGATTTGGGTCTTGAAAGAGAGAGAGGTACCTCACAGCCAGGCAATGGGTAATAATAAGACCAGTAGTAGGACAATGGGTTAATAAGATGGGTAATAACAGGTGTAGTGTTGAAGATACTACCTTGTGACTAATGATTGGTTGCCAAATTGTAGTTAATTTATTTTGTACAAACATACATTTAACACTTTCCTGCCACTCTTGAATCAGGAATGAGGTTCTCATGCTTGGGTTACTTCTGGTGTCACTGCCCAGAATGTGAAGTACTGATAGTAAAAAAGTCCAGAGCTTAGACATTTTCTTTTTCAGATAGTGCTACTCCCTTCAGTTACTCAAAGTAGTAAAATGCAGTTTTAATAGCATTCTTGCACAAGATTTTTACCATGCTTTTTGCATGTCATGTTGCTCCATACAAACTGTCTCTTACACCAGAAGACATACAGTGTCATTCTGATTCCTAATTAGCATGGGGTGAGCTAATTTTTCAATTCCATTCATTGTTGTTAGTTAGCCCATCCATAGTCATGTGTGGACACTGTTACACTACTTCTAATTGATTGGAGCAATGCAGCATGGTTTGAGTACTGCTGTCGGGTACCAGACATTTACTGTCTGGTATGTTTTACTATGGTATCTACTGTGTCTACTATGTTTTAAAATGATGCTTTAAATCCGTGGTCACCAACCAGTTTATCACGATTTGACTAGTTGATTATGAAGCCTTCTGACAGTCTGTCTCAGTCTGGGGGTGCTGAGTGAACACTAATGCTCAGCCCCCTCAGACTGTGATACAGAGCTGCAGCTGCTTGTGGAGCAGCATGATGCTGCGTGCATCCCCCCACTGAACTAAGCCACACCTCTTGCCACTAGGGGTGGACCAGGTGAGTGGGACAGTCCCCCTCCATGCCCTGCTGTGCCCCCTGCTGCCAGGTGAGTGGGGCTTTAGCCAGGCTGGATGGTTGCAGGATCGGAGCCTGGGCATCTCATCTAGGTGTGCAGGGCAGGGGAGCTCCCGCTGCTGCACATGCCCTAATTGAGGTTCAGGGGGCATGTGCTGCCTCCCCGCCCAATCTGTGTGCTGTGGAGGCAGCTGCTGCTATGCAGTGGGTTTTATGTCCTGAACCTGGCTGTAGCTGCTCCCAGGGCAGATGCAGTTGGGCTCAGGGTGCAAAGATTGGGGGGGGGATGTGGCCACCTGGGCCTCTGCCAGGGTACATACAGTAGCTGGAGCCCTCCGGTGTGCCTGAACAAGATGCTCATGCTCTGATCTTCCCACAACCCAGCCTGGCTGCGGCCCCACTCCCTCCCTCCTGCACAGACTGACCTGGTTTGTGGGGAGTTGCACGTGGTAGATCCTGGGTTGCACTTGAATTCAAGAAGTGATCTTGTACTTAAAAAGATTAGAGACCACTGTTTTTAAATTCTTGATTTGTATGTGTAAGTCAAGGGAGGTCAAGCTCCTTCTCCTAGTAGGGGCCATTTATAAGTGTAACTTTTTTTGTTTTTAAATTGAAGTACAAGGTCAGAGATTTTTGGCTCATAAGAAACCTCACCAACTTTTTCACCCGTGAATCATTTATACTCAAATTCATCCCTCTAGCATGACCTTGTAGTTACATACTTAAACGCTTGATATGAAACCAGACTTTAATTGTTTAGTGATACTAATTCTTGAGCATGCATGCTCTTCAGTAAGTCATACAGATGAATCTTGGAGGAGAACTGATGAAAATATGGTGCAGGCAGAAATAAAAGGAAACTGAATGTTTCAGTTATGCAAGTTAAATGGTTTGGGATTATGGGTTTTTTTTCTCCCCCCCCCCCCAAATAGGTAACCCAGCTTTTAGTGAAGCTCCAAATTTTGCAGACCAGACTGGAGTATTTGAGTATTTTGTCAATACTTCTGACCCTGGGGATCACATCTACACACTTCGCCAAGTGGTAGTTCAGCGACCTATCACTTGGGCTTCTGATGCAGACCAGACCATCAGTATTATTGGAGACTTCAACTGGTATGTAAAGTTTTTTTTTTAATCTAGTTCCTGAAAAGATATTATTCTTATACTGTTGGGCTGCCAGTGGCTAATTCAGGGGTGAGCTAAATCTGGCCTGCTAGGCCATTTTATTTGGCCTGCAGGGCCCTTAAAAACTTGAGAAAATAAATATTTATCTGTCCTTTGGATCCTGTCAGATGACAGGAGCCAGGAGCAGTAGGACCCAGAGGAAGCTGTGGCAGGCTCCTGCAACAGCAGGACCTGCCTGGCCTTGCCCCACCAGCTGGATGGCCTGGGACCATGTGGCTTCTTGTGGCTACACTGGCATGGGAAACTTAGGTAAAAGGGGGTGGGGAAGGGCAGGGGAGGACTGTGGGCAGGGAATGAGCTGGTGCTGAGCATGGGGGAAAAGCATCCCCTCCCCTGCCCCTGCCCCGTGGCTGGTGCTCCCTGCTGCAGCTGCTTGCAGCTGTGTGGGACTGTCCTGAGCAGGCACAAGCTGCCCCATGTGGGTGGCAAGTGGCTGCAGTGTGGGGCTGCCGGCCAGGGGGTGGGAAAGGGGCTGCTTTTCCCCACACTCAGCACCAGCATGTAACCTGCCCCCACTGCCAGCCTGGGCCCAGTGCTGGCTCCGGACTCTCTGGTTGGGTCTGCACCGTGGCAGGAGCAGCTGCGGCCCCCCCGCTTGCCATGCTGGGCAGTGTTTACTATTGCTGCCTGCCTGAAGCTCCTATGGTGGGCAGCACAGAGGTGGTGGTGGCGGCAGCTGCACTGTAGCCTACCGTGGTGTGAGCTCTGGGCGGGCAGCAGCAGCAAACACTGCTGGGCACAGCAAGCAAGGAGGTGGCAGCTGCTGCTGCTGCTGCTGCTGCTGCAGCAGCACAGGTCCAGCAGGCAAGCCTGGAGCTGGCATGGGGCCTAGGCTGGCATTGGGGGTGGGTTACAAGCTGGTGCAGACCACGGGGGAAAAAGCGGCTCCTGCTGCCTGTGCCTGCTCAGGACAGCCCTGCACAGGGTGTGAGCGGGTGCAGCAGGGAGCACCGGCCACAGGGCAGGGGAGGGGATGCTTCTCCCCTGAGCTCAACACCAGCTTGTTTCTTGCCGGCAAGTTTGGGGTTGGGGCTGTGCATTTTCCCCCACCTGTACCACGGGGTGAGGGGGACACTGAGAGTGAGTGGGCATGGGAGCCACCGGGAGCATGGGCCCACAGTGGTACTTGTACTGGGGCCAGTGCCAATGGGGCTCAAAGCAGGGCAGCAGGAGTACAGGGTCCTGGCCAGCAGGGGCTCTATGGAAGCAGGCCAGCTTCCCTCTCTCCCTGCTGGTGCAGCTCAGCCCAGCTCTACAGACCCCTGCCAGCCTGTGCCCCACTCTGGGCCCTGCTGGCACTGGCCCTGGCACATTGGTCCCAAGATGGTGACCAGGGGTCAGGGCATCTGTCAAGGGGTGGGGACTACCCATGTGACCCTCAACAGCTTGCCAAAACTGCGTAAGCAGCCCTCTGCCCAAAATAAAAATTGCCTCCCCGGTCTAATTTTTCATCCCAAAGCTCACCTGTCTCTAGTCTGTCTGTATCTGGGCCTCTCTACTGTATCTGTAAATTTTATGCAAACTGAGCAAGTTGCACTGTGACACAGTGGACACATCTACATGTGCATTAACTTACTTTAATTTTATGTGCATTAAATCTAATACCTCTGGATGTATTGACACATGCACTTTAATACACATTACTCTACTTTAATGTATATTAAAGTGTCACTTAAAGATGTGCTTTTTACTTAATGCGCATTAAACTAAGCCAGTGCACATTAAGCATCATGTTAAAAGCACAGCTTTTTGTTAATGCGCGTTAAGCCATTTTCCTAGCACCTGTACAAAAGCATGGAGGCTGCTCCAGTGCACTGTAATAGACTGCAGATTAATCAAGTCTGCAGATCTGATTGAGTCATCTGGAGCATGGTCCTTATCACACTCCACCAGCCTCCTGTCTCATGTATTGGTGTCCTTGTGCTTCGAAATGGTGGTGCAGGTGCTTGAACTAAAGCAGGTCTCAGAGTCACTCTAATTAAAGCACCCCCTCTTCCCACCCCTGGAGCATGTGTTAAAGTGCCTGGAGGTACTAGATTCAATTTGAATTAACTAAAGTGCATTAATGTACATGTAGATGCACCCTGCATTGTGAGGTACAAGCTAATGTGCATTTTCCAATCTTAACTAAAGAGCTTGGGGCACTTTTACATATGCTTCGAGGGGCGACGGTGGTGCTTTAATTAGAATGACTCCAAAAGTTGCTCTATTTAAAGTGCTGTAGCATCTCATGTATCAGCATCCAATGTGTTGTAATTAATGTGTCAGAGTAGCTTCCGCACTCATGTACAGGCACCCGTTGTTTTTAAGTGATGCTTAATGCACGTTAGCCTATTTTAATGCATGTTACATAGCATGGTTTTTAAGTGACACTATAATGTGCAATAGCCTATTTTTAATAAGTATTAAAGCACATGTGTAGATGTGTCCAGTGACACATGGAGTTGAATACCTTCTGGTGTAGGTGGTTTATTTGACTTAGATTGTTTCCAGCTCTTCAGAAATAGAAGCATTTCATATTTGCAAGGTCAGACTTTTGAGTATTTTAGTGTAAGTACCTGCTAATGTGCCAGGAAGGACCAAATGATTTCATGTATTGTGTGCAGATATGCAGAGAATCTTATGTGGCTTTAAATTGGATGAGCTAGATTTTATTTATGCTCACTTTTTGTTTTTGCTTTTTGAAGCTCAGTGTAAACGTCTAATGCTTTGGTATGTTTTGTGAATGTGAAGAAGTGATATGGTTACAATGGTCTTGGAGTGTCATCTTCTGGCTAATCCTAGAATTGCATAGATTTGATCTACAGAGCTTGCACTACTTGTCTGTCCATTTCTGGTAAAAATGCCTGGATTCATCACTCGCGTGACACCTAGTAAAAGAAAGTTAGTAATCATGTAAACAAACTAGGAGACAGTCCATTGCAGCCCTATACGTGAATGGGAGATTTTATTTGGATTTTATTTATTTTGAAAGTGGTATATTGTACTTAAGTAGTGGTTTGCTGTCCAAAACTTGCAGAGTATGTATGGGTCAGGAGAGTGGGTGGACAAAATCCTAATAGGATGTTTTAGTGTAGTTTGTGGATGGGAGTGGTTAGTATCTCTTCATTACAAATGTCCTCTTTGAAGTTATTGGAAGAACTGCCCTTCTGATTGCTCATTCAACACTTCCCATATGATGTCTTTAGTTCTTATCTGGCTTGAGAACCACATAATTTTATCTCGCTTTGAGATGAGCTCCTGGGTGGTTGGTAGTTACAATGTGATTGCCAAAGCAACAGTAACCTAGCATTTTACTTTATGGTTCAGGGAGTAATGACGATGGGAATCAAGTCCTAAACTTATCTTTCAAGCAAAATATTTCATGGTTTCTAGGGTCGGAAGGGACCTGAGCAGATCCATTGAGTCCGACCCCCTGCCATGGCAGGAAAGAGTTCTGGGGTCAAATGACCCCAGCAAGGTGTACATCTAGCATCCTCTTAAAGACCCCCAGGGTAGGAGCCAGCACCACTTCTCTTGGAAGTTCGTTCCAGATCCTAGCCGCCCTGACCG
>NW_017728947.1:85267171-85283768 GCF_001723895.1 Crocodylus porosus | reverse complement strand
GAGACGCATCTGTGGATGCATGCCAAGGTGTGGTTGGCCTTCCTGACTGCATCCCCACACTGCCGGCCCATGTTCATCTTGGAGTCAGTGATGACTCCAAGATCCTTTTCTGCCTCTGTACTGACGAGAAGAGAGTTCCCCAACCTGTAGGTATGGTGCCGGTTGTTCCTCCCCAGGTGCATCACCTTGCACTTGTCGGTGTTAAATCTCATCCTATTCTCATCTGCCCACCCCTGTAACCTGTCTAGGTCTGATTGCAGCCCCTGGTGGGGCTGTGCACCTCCTGGGTTAGGTGGAGGTCCTGCATTCTGGCTAGAAACCTACGTGAGTGGTCAGACCTGGCTGACTGCTCTTCCCAGCAGATGTCCGGAAAGTTCAGGTCACCCATGATGACCACAACATTTGACCTAACTACCTCCATGAGGTGACTTAAGAATTCCTGGTCTAGCTCTTCCCCATTTACTGGAACAAGGGCATTTTCAAAGACATCTTAAATCAGTTTATATACCTACCAGCTGCTTTTTCTATAAGACTTGCTATTGTTTGGATCTGGGAGGATCAGATTTCTTCACTCTTCCTTCCTAGCTAAGCCTGCCTGCCTTATCACTGTGGCACAGCTTAGTGACCCTTGTTGCCTCTTTTCTGAGAAGCATTTTAACCATTAGCTGATCTCTAATTCTCTGCGTAGTAAAAGAGCAGCGACACTGTTTTAGAGCTTGGTTTTACCACTTGTAATTGGACACGGCTTATCCTAGGAGCCATAGTGTTGCCACGTTTCATCCCACAGTACCCATTAAATTGGACCATTATTCAGCAAAGCGTGTGGCTTTTTTGGCTTTTTTTTTTTTTTTTTTTTGGCATGGGGGGGAGGTTCTTATGACTCAGGATAAAAAACAGCTTCACTTGACTGACCAGGTGAATTGATGCATCTCAGTGTTTTTACAAGCCTACTCCTACGCTACAGTGCTACTGCATACCAGCCCTGCTTTCTTCTGAGTCCTTACTCCTTATCGTTCATCTTGACCCCATCAGGTCACAACCTCAGATTCTTGTCATATGAATCTCTCAGCTTTTTCATAGCTACAAGCTTCAAATTTAACGGCCATTTGATTTGCATGTTTGATCCTCTGTTGAAAGCCAGTCTTACTCTACTTGACTGATTATCTGCCCTCATCCCATGCTATTGCATTGTGAGTTGAAGCATTGAATTAATCCTTAATCTTTACTTGATTAAGTGGAGCCTGCAGCTGTAGCCACCAGTAGAGTTTATCCTCGCTGTTTTCTAGAGTTGGCTTTGACTCAGTTCTGGAGTGCCTTTCAGTGCCTTGCTTTCCCAACAGCATTCCCAGATTTGTCTGGCCGCTGTGTATGCCTTAACGATCCTCATTTCATTGCAGCAGCTCCAAGACAGGATCCATCTTATTTCCTGTGTTCGTAATACTTCACATGGTAGTTTCAGAATGCATCTGTTTTCCTGCTTTGTTTTGTACTTGGAGTTGCTCTGTTCTCTTTGCTTAAGTGCAAGTCTGCCTAAGTCAGTGTTATGAAATCTTTATAATGAATAAATTATGCAAAAGAAGAACCCTGTCCTTTTAATGTTACAACAGTGTCAGACAGCTGTTGGCTTTTGTTATCTAAGAGATGGTGAAAAAGTGAAAGAATGCATTTTACCAACTGAATGGGGTTGTGGCTTAGATACAGTGAAACTTTGAGTGGAAACCTCTGTAACTGTGCACTGTCAACAGCTTTGTATGACAGCCTGATCTAGATTTTACAGATACCTTCAAGGCTTCTTATTTGGTTCTTAATTTTTAGCAGAAAAGAACCTTGCATTATGTCTTGCATGCTACCAGGTGTCATTGAAAGCTGCTTATGCTGATGCTGCAAAAGCAGGAAAACCTGTTACTTTACATCATACCAAGTATATTTGATTTGCTTTGGGTTCATTCAGTACAACTGCAATGCTTTTTCATAGTTTTCTCCTGATCTTGGTGTTCTGCAGAGAGAGTTAAGACTTGCATTCATTTTAACGTGGAAATCATGCCACAGGCAAGTGATGTAACTTGCCTCAAGTTACATAACAACTTGATAGCAGTTGGGGAATAAGTTCCCAGTATGCTTTTGGCCTTTATAAGAAGCCCTATAAATGGAAGCTAACCTTTTATTTTTAGTAGCTATAAGAGGAAGGCATGAAATTTTGGCCCTGATTTCACCTGTCTAAACTGGGTCAGAATAAAATTTTCTGTGAAGCTCCCACCTAATAGCAGTTTTGTAGATGGAACTTCATGTTGATATCACTATTGGAAAGATTGCCAAGGAAGAGGATTTTTGGTGTTGTAAATTACCTTGAGACGTGTAGCTCCTTTTAACACTAACTTTCTCTTTCAGGGTAAATATGACAATAACTTGTGACATCTATATAGAACGCCCACATGATGGTGGTGTGTTCATTGCAGGAAGAGTAGATAATGGTGGAATATATGTTAGACGTACCAAAGGAATATTCTTCTGGGTGTTTGCAGATGGTACATACCGAGTCACCGGTGATCTTGGTAAGTAGCTTGTTATTAACAAAGACACTGGGTGGGGAGAGCCATTTAGGAAAAGCAAGAAAACAGTGAATGATGCTGAAGTTCCTAGTAGCAGTACTTGTAATGTAAATCCACGATCTTGTAATGCTGGTCATTTTCCATTCAAGTGGCTTCTGCAGGGAACTGACTGGCATGTAGCTTGTTTTGATCATTAGAAACATTAATGTCCAGACTAGTTGGCTCCAGGCCCAATTTCCTCTTGACAAAGGTATCCTAAACAAATTAATTCTAATCATTCTCTTACATCTGTGTAGATAGTGAAGTATTATGAGGATTCTGTAGAGAACTTCTTTAAAAATAAAAGTTGTCATATTAAATGCAATAAATTATACATGATGTAAATATACATACATCCTACATACACTGTGAGTTCTGCAGTATCCGTTGTCGCATCTTCCTCGGATATAGTTAGATGTGTTCTACTTGCAATTTCATACTAACACACAGGAGTCTTCACCAATACAATGCTTGCTAGACCTGTGAAAGGGAGTATAACATGATGGAATTGGACTGAAAGCATCTTTTTAAGTTTTTTAGAAATAGCGGCAGTGTTTGTTCCTGTCGGTGTATTTCATACTGCTTTTTGCATATAAACTGGATTTTCAATAAGTTCTGGAAACTAAATTGCAGTTACAAGGTACTATAAATGTTATACAGTATAAATGATATACAAAGGAAACTTAAAATAGTACAGTTTTTCATAGTAGTGAACCTTAAAAAAAATTACCTCTTCTGTATGGCAGAAGTTGCTTTCTATATGTGGGCTTTTGTATCTTTTTCCCTGTTTCAGACCCAGCCAGAGTTTAGGGTAGAAATTTAGGGAGTGTTCCTTTGTCCTAACCTCATGTGGCATTGTACAAGATCCAGAAGCTACCTTTACTTTACTTTAATAGGAACCTAAGCAGTACTTGTTGCTGAAATTTTATCCCAGGGGTGACTGCATTCATGATTTTGTTAACAGTTCACAGCAGCACTATCCAACCACTGTGATTACAATGTTGAGAAAAGGATTCATCCAGATGATGAAGTAATGGGGTTTTGGTTGGCATGACTTTTTAAACTGGAATTTGGCACTTATTATGTTTTAATACCCTTGTGCTATGGGAGAATATTTTCTATTTTCAGTTGATCAGTAATAGTCAGGTCATCAGTTTTCCATCTTGTCTAGAAGATGTTTCCAGGTGATAAGTAAAGCTTAACACCAAACACAATGGTTCAGTTAAAATTCACAGGAAAATGCTGTGTATTTGTATCATTTACCCTTAGAACACTTGGTTGTCTCCTGAGATTCCTGTTCAAGTACTTGCACATAAACCCATTGAGAAGCATATCTTTGTGATCTAGATAAATATTAAACTGTGACATTTTTAAAGAGCTTTTATTTAAACACTCTCTTCCCTTTTTAGCTTATGATTAGTAAGTAGACACTTGCATTTTGACAGCAGTGGAGTTGATAGCAACTTCTACTGCCAACCTGCATCAGTACTACCGATCAAAGTATCCTAATCTCAGGTTGAGTCCCTTGAGACATCTGAAACCTTCCCAGGTTAGGCTAGCCAAGCATGATTGTTTGGTTGTTTTAAACCTATGGTAATCTATTAAGGCCTTGTTTCGTTTTTTTTTTTTTTCCCATACTTCATACCTCATTGCTGCAGTTGAAGTCCAACAGAAATTGCAGATTCTCAACATCTCTCAAAAACGCACATTAAACTCCCAACCAGGCAGTAAATTCAAGCTTCTTGTACAATGTACCTATGTATTTTCATCCCAGCTACTGTAACACTGTACATTTATTGCAGCTAGAAAAGTAGTTCTGATGAAGGGGCTTGCTGGTGTCCGAGACAGAACTTGGCACACGCTCACTCTGACTCTCAAGGTAAGGATGAAGGAGTGGCTTACAACTCTTATTTGCATCAATCGGACTAGCAGTTCAGTAACAGCAATCAAAACACACATGACAATACTAGTATTTTACACATACAAACCGTGAGTCCCCACAATTACCCTAGTGAAGGAGATATTGAACTAGTTTTGTAGGTGGTTGTGCTGAGTCAGAGTGGCCAGTACCAGGCAAGGGAGTTGTTGTATATTGGGTTTAAACTATGCAGTCTAACTCCCTGAAGGGAGCACTCTTCCCTGGACTGTACTGCATAATGTTCCTGGGTGTCGGAGTAATTCTGTATTCTTTTCCGTATCATCAACTGATCTGCCATCACCTATATCACAGGCATTTACATTTCTTCCAGTTGTTCTGAGTTGACTAAGGATCTGGACACACTTATTTCAGTACAATTTTCATCTTTTGTATGCCACTAAAATACACCAGGACTGAAACGAACAGACAAATCGTGCATTTCACTGTGACAACTTGTCACAGCATCTTGGCACTGGTGGTATGAATAATAGCCTTTTTCTGCATTGAATAAAAATCTTACCCCGAAGCATGTGTTAAACTCGACCATTATGCTGCATGTAACTTGGGTAATAAAATTGAAGTGGTGGTATAGCCATGGTGGTGCAAGAAAATATGTAGGAAGCATTTTTTTTTAAGGCAATATCTTTTTTTATTGGACCAACTGTGTAGTTGGGAGACCTAAAGTAGAGCACTGTTCCTGAAAGTTTGCCGTCATCTCTCCCAACTATGCACTTGATCCAATAAAAAGAATCCCTGAAAAATCCCTGAGTTCCTATGGAACTTGTTACTTCTGTCAGGAGTAATACTACATAAGATTGGGTGAAATTAGATCAGCATGTGCATTCACATCTTATCTGCTCCTTCTTTATTCCAGTATAAAGATCACCCTTGCTAAAATGCCACGTGTTTGGGCCCTAAAACACTTTTCAAGAAAGCAGATATTCAGCCTTGAACCGAAGGCTCCAAAAGATGGACAAACCCACCATTTTCCTGGGTAGCTTAATCCAATGGTTAAAGCCCTTTTACCTTTTTAAATTCTACTTAGATATTACTTAAGCTTTAGCTTTCAGCCTTTAGGTTCTTTATTATTTTTCCTGCTAGGCTGAAGAACTCTTTAGCACCTGATAAATTTCCCTGTAAATGTACTTAAATAATGTGACAGAGTCACTCCTTTTGGGTCTGCTAAAGCTTGACCTCTTAAATCCCTTGTGGCAAAGTATTTTCTCCAGAGTTTGAGGCATTGTTACAGCCTGCATGTCCTTTACATCCTTTCCATGTTTTCAGTTACTTTTTTAATATAGATACCACAACCAGATTCAGTTAATAGCATAACAGAGGACAGGAGAGACCAGGGCACTGGTCCCACGCACCAACCCTGGTGTTGGAGGTACAAAAATAGCAACAGCTGCTCTGGCTGTCACCACTGCCATTAGCACAGCCACTGATGCCACTCTATGTGCTATACTGTACCAAGTGCTTAAACATCCAGTTTCATCTCTGGATTTGGTATTCAAGTACTGGTCTCATTGATGCTATGGGCAGCTGAAGGGAGCCTTTCTGCTCCCCTGTTATACGTTCTACTTGTAGCATCAAGCAGGGAACCTGCCTCGCCACTTGTAACTGTTTCTAAATTATCCTTCGTTGTGGGAAGTTAGCCATTTTGAAGCACTCAGGAGATATTACTGAATGGGATGCGCTGTTCCTGAAAAAAGGGGTCATTCAGCCAAGTGCAGAAGGAAATCAGTTTGACTAGAATGCACTACCCATTTTTTAATAACAAACTAAAGGTTTGGTGGCACTTCTCCTTATCTTGCTGAATCATCAGCATTTCTTTAGACTGATGCAGTCAGTTGTGTGGTTTTGATTTATCTTCCCAGTTGATTGCTATCAGGTTTTCTCTGTAACCTGTAGCAGCAGGATTTTTGTCCTCAGACTTTTTTGTCATTATACCTGGCCTATCTCTGGAAAGGAATCTCTTTAGGTAAGCAATGCTGGAAATAAAGCCAGCCCTTTTTAAACTTGTTATAGTTGTCCACATGTCAGCATGGTTTACTTGTACTGGAGTAGACATGTTTCACTTTGTGGGTGTCAAAATCATAGCTTGTCTTCAGTCTTTAGAGTTAGAAAGAAAGGGATGATCCTGTGGGTAAGGGAGTGATTTCTGAATTCAATTTTTTTAAATCTACACTTAAATCTCATACAAAGTGTTGTTACAAAACTACAGGCAGGTCTTACCCATGGTTGTATTAGCCCTCTTGGTTAGCAAATACAAATGTCAATTTTAGAGGTATTTGGTATGAATTTTCTTAGCACTGTCTAATGGGGAAAATGGTATCGGATAATACTATGATTTTTATATGACAGAGAACTTGGTATTAATGGCACCATCCTATTCTGAAGCTCATGAAGTTTTAATTAAAATGGTATCCACTTTTGTTTTTCTATTTCAATCTGTAGAGCCAACATACTGCTGGTGAAGTAAGGTGGATTTTATTCCTCCGTGTCACCAGTGGGAATTGTTTGCAGTTGGTTCTGTCTGTGCATTTTCACTGAAGTCAAAGGTTTGCTCATGAGAGGCTGGCCAGCAGGCTTTTGCCCAGCACAGTGCACTCTTCCTATGACTTTTTAGAGGATGTTTCAGGTTAACTTGGGGCAAAGATACACCTCCAACTTAGTCTGTTAAGCATGGGAATGATCCAGTAGGCCATGATGTTCTGCTAGCTGCCAAACTAAGATCACAGTATTTGCCTGATACTATGGGCAGACTAACTGGCACTTCCAGGAGGGCTGAATGGTAGGTATGGACATGTACATTCAACCTAAAATCCAAAGATAAGGCTGCAAATTAGGAGCAGTATGCAAGATGTGAACATGTGATTTGGCGCTAACTATGCAGATAAACATGGAAACATATGGTGAAGCATTTCAAGTTGTTTTGCAGTGGAAGACATGACGCTTCACACTTCCAGAGTGCTTTGAAAAGAACTGGCTGACTCCCCTAATGTCTCTTCTAAAGTGATATGGACTTGTGTATTTAAATTGACTTGCAAAACCTAACTTTTTACCCCCTCTCACTACTTTTTTTTTTTTGTTTTTTTGACAGGGGTCTTCTGCTTCAGGGTGGCTGAATGGCTATCCTCTCTGGGAGAATGTCCCTGCATTTAAGCCAAGTAATGGATGGGCAGCTATTGGCACACGTTCCTTTGAGTTTGCACAGTTTGATAACTTCCATGTTGAAGCCAGTTGATGTTTCTGGTCCACTTAGAAGCTTGTTCTCCTATTACTACTTTTTGAAGCCAATTCAGATTGAAGGCAATTTTAAAATTATCATTTTAAAATGCCATTTTGAGGTTTATCTTTTGGCAGGAAGTCTGAATTCTATCCTATTTTCTAGAAATATGCCTGCGAAGGAGTAAGCATGTCAGTAAATTAATCACACAGCTTCTTGGATTTTTTTTTTTTATCCTGGACTATCCAATACTGAATTTTGGTTTAAGATAGAGATTAGATCCGATTATGGGTGCAAATCTTTTTGAATGTTGAGATCTGAATTTCCCAGCTTACTCAAGCTATTTTAACAGGTTAAAATGCAGTACATTGAAGCTCTAAAAAGACTTCTATTTTAAAATATTTATATAGTTATGGCACCAACTCCTTTCACCCTCCAGATGAGAATCAAATACTAGATAATAAAATGAATCTCTTTGTCAAACGACAGGGTTGTTCCCTTTCAACAAAGTACTTGGTTGTATTATAATATAAAGACACTTGTATATGTCCCCAAAGGTAGTCTGAGGCTGAGAAGACATGACTCAACTGCATTAGAAGTATTTTTCACAGGTGTAGATGAGACTATAAGGGCTAGAAGTGGAAAAAAAAGTCTAAAGACATCATCTTCGGCAGAATGAAAAACACTGATCAGGCCCTTTAGGAAGTGCCTTATTTTTAAACTACCTCTTCCACTAACTTTCAACTTGCTATATTTTCATTAGTAGAACTGGAAGTCTGCTTTAGATGGCTGGAACCTTTCCTTTTGAATCTTTGTTTTGCTTCTTAAATTAGTTATTTTTCCCTTACACCCACCTGGAAAAGCAGATTTCTTGATGTGTGCCAGGTGCCCAGATAATACAGGGAAGAGCTCATATATAAATACAGATGAGCAATTCTCTCAAGTATTTGACTTTGGAAAATGTTGGTCTACTGGGTGATAGGGAAAACTCCCCCTAGCATAATGCCAAAGCAGTGTGAAACGAAGAGGTCTCATTCCAGAGGGAGATGATATGGCTCTGGATATTGATAAATGTAACACCTTTTTTTTTTTCCTTTTCATGTTAGAGTAGGACTCTGAAGTAGGTCACCTGAAAGAGTTGCCTGTGTTCCTAAAAGTTTTCAAGCAGCTTTCACATATAACATGATGCTCTAAAGACTTGGACTTGATTTTACTTTGTTTTAGTTGCATGCATCGCTGGTGTTCTTGTATTAGCATTGTGCCCATGAGCCTCAGTCATGAATTGGGACTCCATTGTACTAGGCACTGCAAGCTTAGAACAAAGTGAACTTCGGGGCTGGAAAGCTTAAAAATCATGTCTGAGATGGCAGATGGATGAAAATAGACCAGGGACAAGGAAACAATGGGACAATGCTTATTTAGCAGTTGTATGGGCACAATAACAAGTAAACTGAAGTTCCAAGAGGGATTTGAAGGAAGTTATCTTTGAGGGAACAGACTTTAATTATGCTTTAATATTTCTACTTTCCAAATAACTACGTCAGCTGCGGAGTTTATCCTTTTCAGGGTAGACCAAATCCTGAAGTATAGAGTGAGATGCTTATATTTTGCTACTCCAGGCTGTGTTGTTTCTGGCATTGTATTTCTATTTGTTGTTCTGCTGGGGTCAGTTGATTGGAAGGGACTTCAGGTGTTATCTAGTCCAAACCCTACACAGTTCCTAAACCACCCCAGGCATACCTCTTTGTCATCTTAATACCATGGGGAAATGGACATTTGTCTTGTTAAGCTATGAGGGAAAACCTTCCAGTTCTGCTAACTGACTGACATTTCATATTTCACTTCTATTCTAACTGACAAACTCTTGAGTTGTTAAGGTGCTGAAACCTATACAAGCTCACTTTCACTAGGGCTGTCTCTTGTTTTGAGAGGCAGACCTAAACACAGAGTACATTTCTGATCTACTCTTTGCTAAAAGATGCATTCTGCTAAACAGCTGATTGTTCAGTCCCCGAGTGGTCATTTAAAGCGGGCCACTTTTCAGGTTCATATTTTGCAGTTTGAAGGTGGCAAGTATTTTGGTAATTGCTTTTGGAGAAAGATCTCATGATTCATCACACTAGAGCTAGAGTAGTTATACTAACACTTCTAGTGGCTAGGAGTATGTAAAGTATTGCTTATAAAGAGTCTCATACATTCAAGTAACTTTTAAACAATAAGCTAGGACCTTAACCTAAAAAAAAAAAGGAAAACTGTGTCTCTAGTTGTAATCGCACTCCTTATTTTAAATGGGTGAAAAATATTGAGATGAAACTAAGATGTAAATAATAACTGTCCTATTTCCAGACAGACTTAAATGGGAGCTCAAATTTTCAGTTCTAAAAAATTGGATCATTTATACCTAAACGTATTTTTAAAAACTTAAGTTGAAAAATGTTCAAGCCAAAATTAAAAGGGAACGAGAAGTCTTTTTTCCTGACAGGAGATTTGTGACAGATTTCTTGGTGTCTCTGGCTAAAGGCTCAGTTTGTGAGGATGAGGGGCCATCAATTACGTAACTGTTCCAAAGAAAGTAGATCAATTTTGGACTCTTCCCCACCTCCCCTTCCCCCCCCTTTTTTTGCACTAGTTTATGATCAGTTGTACTGTCTTTATTGTGTGTTTAAATATATTATACATGATAACTGGGAATATTTTTTTTTTATAGTGTTTATTTATAAAATGAAAAATTAGGGAATTCAAACGTTCGATTTTCATGAAAACTGTTTTAGTGAATTAATGTTGCATACTCATCTTGCACATCTTTTCCCTTCGGTAGACTGCAATACACTTGGCAATTAGCGGATAAGCTGTCAAGTGTTGCAGTGAGGGGCAGATTTATGTGTTTGATTATGAATACTAATCATTCCAAATGAGCAAATAAAGCACTTTTAAAAAATCTTTATCTGTGCAGAGTGAGTCTGTAAGTAGGTTTTGGTATCCTTCAGTGAGAAGGTTGATAATATTTTATATGTGATTCCCAATAGAGATGCTTGTCATCAGGTTAACTGGCCTGGAATATTCTGCTTCTGACACTTTTTTAATGACTTAACAGTCCTCATTAACAAATCTCTCCAGAAGATACTTACGGCTTAGTGCTTGTATTATTGATGTGATATTCTTTAAGCAAAGTGCCATTACTCAGTGACAGCAAGGATATGCTTAAATAGTGCATTTGTCTTTCTAGCTCCTTGCCAATCAATATTAAAAGTCCTTGGATTTCATAGGGTTAACTATGAATTACCCACAGCTTTCACATTTTGATTCGGGGGGGGGGGGTAAAAATATCAAACTATAGCTTTTAAAGAAGAAGAACAATTCCCTGAAAGGCTTGACCACACTTTTTCCAGGATATCAAGTCAGTAGTTTGCATTATATTCCAAATAAAAGGCATTTAAGATGGCTGAATATTCTTGGCCTTTTGGACAAAGTTACTATTGGAGGTGCAGCTAAACATTTGTCACAATACACATCTTCATTAATACAAACTCCAGATTGAAAATCAGTTAGTGTACCATTCCCACTGACGGGCTCTGGGTTGATGGACTACAGAACCTGTATGAACTGGGGTGGGTACACTCGCTATGCATTAGAATCATGGAAAATTAGGGTTGGAAGGGACCTCAGGAGGTCATCTACTCAAACCCCCTGCTAGGTCATCCCAGCCAAGTCTTTATCTACCCACTTTTTGAAATCCTCTAAGGATGGACACTCCACAACCTCTCTGGGTAGCCTGTATCACAGTTGGGATTTGCAAGTGGTCTAAGGCAGGTCAGCAGCATACAGCCCATGGTCAAGATACGTCGCATGAGATTTTTAACTGCCCTGTGAAGTGTATTCTGCCATTATAGCTCACTGGTTTTAGATGGTGAGAATGTGCCACCTGGTGGTAAAACATCTTAACTGCTGCCTCTGGCCCACCGTAGGAGTGAACTGTATCATTTGGCTGCTGTTAGTCAAAGGCTGCTGACTCCTGGTCTATTTTGGGTCTGCCTAGAATGCTGGTGTCACATCTTAGATATTTTCATGCTACCAATATTTTCAGATGTTTAACTATCAAGATCAGCAGTTAGCAACCATTTTATCTGGCAGGCTGGAGTGACCAAGCTTGAGTTGGGAATGGGGAGGGAAGGGGATGCTAGGCCCAGCCGATGCCTCTGCTTTTCCCCATGGTGGCATGGGGAATGCTCCCACAGAAGGTGCTCTTCTCTGAGGCAGCACGGGAAAGCAACTGACTGCTGCCGAAGAGTCACGGTTTGATAGTGTGACAAAGATTGGGGCACAAACACTAAAGTTCTTTGTAGAATAGATTTTGTCCACACTGAGAAAATATTACATGGCAACTTTTAATTCCTGGACTTACCAGGATTAGAATATGACAGATGCGTAGCTAGTATCACACCAGTCAGTGTTATAGGTTCATTCTGGAGGCAATCTTTATGTGCAGTTTGAAAACTTCCATAGTCCCTCCTTCCCTTCCCACCCCAACATATTCCATCCATTTCTCATTGGGCTTCATAATAACTATGTTTAAGTGTCCTGACAAACGTCCTATTCTGTAGTATCAATCTTTTTAAAAGAAGGCTGAGAATAATTCTATACAACAAATGTATAGCATTTAATGCCTTCAAGTGCTAGTCATGTGCCTAGCTGTGCTACGTGGTGTGGAAACACAGGACTAAAACAAGTATTTCTTGGACAGCTTACTGGCTTGAGAGATGCTGGTTTATCTCTTGCTTGAGGCTAAGCAAGAGATCATCAATGGATTTAGGGTCCAAACATCAAATTCTTTAAGAGGAGCAAAATAACCTTGCAGCTATCACATGAACGCACAAGTGATTCACCACTGTACACCTGAAGTAGGGCTAAAATACATAAAGAAATTTAAGTCAGTAGCAAAAATAATGTACACATAATCAGCCATTGTATGTGTTATGTGCTTGTCATCTTTTCTGTTGTTGGTGTGGAGTGTACAGCTTTTCTGCGGGGTGGGAGGTTGTCTGCTTGCTTCTTTTGTTTTATGTTATGGGCACGCTACAGGAATGCTACAGGTTGAGCAGTGCCTCACTGGCAAATCTGGATTACAACTCAGGCCTGTGCATTCTCCATTGTTCTGCAGCTACAAATACTAGCCCACCTAGAAATGCTTAATTAATGTCTCTGTCCTGAAAATAATCTTTCAGTTTCTGATAGGGTCTTCTGTGCTGGGACATGGCAGGTTTAGAAGAAGAAGGCAAACTCATTTTCTTGTCCTTCCAAGAGCGATATAGCTTAAAAGTACATCACCAGTTGTGAGAGCTTTGAATGAAAAGCTCTATGGCAGATGCAGCCTGATTTATATAATGTTGTTATACGAGGGAGGCTGAAAGGAGCATGCTGCAGTGACAAACAGCAAATCCTATTAAGGATGTCCATGTTCTTCTCTAATGTGATTGCTCTTGTAGTGGGAGCAATAAACAGTGGTGTTCACAGAGCTCTAAAACAGCAAGAGATCAGTCAGGTTTTGTGCTGAGTTGAGGTGCACACTAATGTCGGAGTATAGGAGATCTATAAAGCTGCACTGGGACAAACAATGTCTCTGCTCAAGCTGCCTATTTCCTATTCACTCTGATGTTGCTTGTTAATAGTTCAGCTTGAATTTCCTCTCATCTCGCTGCTGATGCTTTTATTCTAAAATGCACTTTGTTAGCACTGTATGAAATTCACTCACCTTAGCAGGGCAAAACCTGTAGTAGAAGATAGAGATGGGAAAAGCCTAATGCATCATCCTGTTCATTTCTCAGCTGGGGCAAAATTATTCCCTGAAGTGCAGCTTCCAGCCTCAGGCCCCATCTGGCTTTTTAAAATATGCCAGACTGGGAGGGGTGCTTTCAGTTTGTATCATGGGAGATTATTCCACATCTTAAACTCTCACTGCTGAGAAGGCTTTGCTGATGTTCTGACAACATTTCTGTTACTTTTACCCTATTACTAAACCTGGGTGAAATTCTCCAAATACTTTCATAATTCTTCAAGTAGTTTGCTCACCAAAAATATATATTTGTGCCAAGCAGGAAAAAAGTATCTTCTGAATAAAAGGGTAAAGATGCTCTAAAAATATGTTCCCTTTTTGGGGTAGGGAGTAGGATGTGGAAAACTTCAGGTTTGTTGTTGTTCTAACATTTTTCAGTTCAACCACCAAACCAGAAGAACCCCATTACTAGCACAGCTCTAAGCATCGATTCTAGTTGCATCCCTTTGTGCCATACTAAATTTAACAGCAAAGTGGAAGAGAAATGATTTAAGTCAGTTGAGTTGCTATACTGTGTGGTGTGCAGAGCATTGGCCTATGACTTGTAAGGCTATGTTTTTTTTTTGTTTTGTTTTGTTTTTTTTTTATTCCTGGCTCTCCCACTGACTGGCTGCGTAATATCATGCAATTCACTTCATTTTCCTGTGTCTCCTCCCAAAACACTGGTTATCCAATTCAATAGGAGTTCAGGTTTTTTGAGGACCAATGCCTTTTAAAAAAAAAAAAATGATGCTTTTATAGCAAGGATGTCAAAGATACGGCTCATGGGCTGCATCTGGTTCATGGAGAATGCGGCTCATGGGCTGCATCTGGTTCATGGAGAATGCGGCTCATGGGCTGCATGCAGTCACCCGGCCCCAGTGCTTCTCCTGGGTGCCACACGGTGCTGGTCTGCCCTGCCCCACAGGCAGGGTGGGGGATGTGTGCTGCCTGAGGCTTCTGTTCTGCATGCTCTGGTATAAGTGTCACATGCAGCACTCATTCTGGCTAATCTGGGCTGTGTGCTGTGCACAGTTATGTACTGCACAGCATCCTCTCAAGTGGGTCTGGGACCCATGCTGCATGCACTCTGGGTCCTTGACTGGCACTGCATGCAGTGCAGGTCCTCGATCAGCTGGAGTGGGTGTTACATGTGGTATGCGTCCCAGAGAGGCTGGAGTGGATGCCACATGCGGTTGATCTGGCATGTGAGGGAGTGGGCTAGGAAAGGGGGAGGGGGACTCTCACCTTATGCACAAGGAAATTGTTGCATTTAGTTTCCATTTCCCATGGGATTGACTAGACAAACTGGTGTTTAACAGCTGTTTCATTCATGTGAACTTCCCTGCAAAGCTTCCAGTGGCTGTGGGATAGGAGGAAGCATATAACTGAAGAGCAGTTTGCGTGCGATTAATTCCTGTCTCCTTACCCCCGCCCCAACTTTCAAAATGGTATAAATTTTAAATTTATCCATACCACCGCTCCCCCCACCCAATACCTTTTTCCCCATTCTCTTTTCTTTTCCATTAAAATGAACTCCTGGATTTTGGAGCACACTTCTCAAAACAATCAGGAGATAGAGGTGTTAATAGTTTTCAAAGTTTATTTTTACTTTCATACCATGTTTTTATTTTATTTTTTTTATACCTCCCTCTACCACCAACCTTTTTTTACAATTGACTTTTTTTTATGAAGCCTGATGCACAGAGGGTGCTGCCTTGCTTTTACCATTTCAAAGACAGATTACTGCAACTCTGTGCTTACCACCTTCCTTATGAGTCTATGCAGTAGCTGCAGGTGCCTTTTGAAGACTTCTGCTGGGGGTACTCAGCGGTACTACTCAAAAGACAACTGCTTCACGGAAGTTTCTTCGGCTTCCAATAAATTAGCATGCCGATTTAGAAACTGTTATCTTTTTCTGGGTGTATGTGTGCATTGCTTGATGTGTGCCTAGCTTTACAACATCCTACTGAAGTGTCTTTCACTGCTACTGTGTGTTTGTTTATTGAAAAGGTTGTAGGTCACGTTCGTTCTTTAACCTCCTTATTGAGCTGGCTTCTTTGCAAGTGTTAACTGATGCCCTTTACTTCATTTAATTTGGACTGTCTAACTGCGTATCACTGGCTCTGCATTGCTAAAAGGGAATCCCTAGTAGTTAAGTCAAAGATAGTGTTGCCCAACACTGCCTTGAGTTCAGAATAACTGTAGTACTAGCTATATTCCTATCATCAGGTCTAGGTTCTCCCCTGCCCCTGCTGTCTCACCCATTGACTGCCTCATTTTCCATCTTCACTGACTGGCTCTCTTGCATGCATACTGCTTTCTGGCTTCTTTTCTGTTCCGTCCATGAAGGGCACAGACCGACTGCAGGTGCTTCCTCAGCCTGATGAAGGGTGTTTGTACCTGAAAGTCTGCAAATAAGAATTTTTCCAACTAGTTTACTTGGTCTAATAAAAGATATCAAATTTACCCAAAGAACCTTGTGTGCCTATGCTCCTAGACACAGCTTCAACCTATACCCTTGAATAACTGTAGTGATACTTGAAATAACTCTGGGGCATCATGTGGTGATACTGAATTTATTGCAATGTCATTTATACTTGAAAGCTTATTACAGCGTTTAAATGACTTGGCTGTTCATCTTGAGATTTGGAGCATGTCAATCAAAGGAGGAAAATGCTAAATCAAAGCTCTTGTTTGTTTTAACTAATGAGGCAATGTAATACTAAATGTAGAAGCCAAGTCTTCAGTGTTGGGTTGTCTCCATTTTTGACACTGTCATGTAACTGGTCTTGCACCTCCATTTCTTCACTAAAAGTGGATGCAGGTGCTGTAAAGGCTCAAACCATTATTTCTTAATGGATCTAAAGGATGTCCGTCTGTCTTCTTTTTCTAATGAGAATTAGTGTAGTACATGGAAAGGCTCTGGCTTAATAGCTCAAAATCTGTTTTCAGTCTCTTAAAAACCCATAGATTTCATAGACATTAGGGCTGGAAGGGACCTCGGGAGATCATCGAGTCCAGCCCCCTGCCCAAAGGGCAGGAAGTCGGCT
>NW_017728947.1:85246703-85267160 GCF_001723895.1 Crocodylus porosus | reverse complement strand
CGGCTTTTCTGAAGTCAAGGACTTCTGTGTTGCTGACTGACTTGCCAGCTTTACGGCGGATGGTGAAGGTGATCAGCTCGGGGTCGCTGTCACCCAGCTGCCCATGGGGCACTGAGAATTCTCTGCTACTACCAGAAGTCGTCATATGGGCACAGAGCCCTTTGGCATGGACACAGAGACTCATTTGACTCCATGCACCAACTGGTTTTCCTTTGAAGACCACTAGGTCTTGCATTCAAGCATCATGCCAGGGGCAAGCTGAAGCACCTGCACATCACCACCACTTATTTTTGTCCCCAAAGCGGTTTTCCAGAGAAGCTAAAATAGCCAAGGTGATACTTTCCTTTACAGAGCCTCTTCTCCAATGGAGCTGTGCAGAAAACTTAGGGAAGTGGATAGCATACCATATCTGGCATTGAGGCTTGTGGCCCTGGACACTGTCCCCTGGGAATTGCAGAACACTTGAGAATGTCAGAGCTTGGCAGGAACAATGCTTGGACTCCCAACAGCTTGTTTTGTGGGAAGCTCTATACTGGAGTTTCCCACCAGACCACAATTTCCAGCCTCCTGCCCATGGGGGAGGCAGTGATTTCGCCCTTAGCTGCAATGCACTGAGGGAAAATTTTCAATTTTTTTTTCCCAAGGAAGGGGCAGTATCTCTCAAAGAAGTATCCAGGATGGCCTGAAAGAAAAACCAAAGGCCTAGCATATCTGTTCATGGAAGTAGTTTCCTTTTTAAAGTCATGTTTCTTAAGTTAATGAATACCGGTCACGCTTAACTGTTGCTATGTTTTCCTCACTTGAGGCCTATTCTCCTGTGAAAAGCCTCTTAGTCCTAACCGAGAACAGATAAACAGCAATGCTATTCCAGTTCATTGAGTGTGACTGACACAATATTTGAAAACACCACTCGTCCCAGACAGTCAAAAAGGGTAGCTCATACTTCAGGCTACAAAAAAACCTCATTATAGCAAGTCTGATCTGTACTCAGAAAAATCAATAGCAGTATCACAAAGATTGGTTTCCAAATGAAAAATAGAGGTTTGACATGAACCTTGGACTTTTTATCTTTTGTGACAAGTTCATGGAAGAAGAGAAACTTGTGTTTCACCCTTGTGCCACAAGATGGCAGTGTTACTATAAGTAAGAAAATGTCTGGCATGGGTCTGTGACCCATCGCCCTCAACAATAAAATGGAAATGTTCTTTGTGGGGAAAGATAATGTTGAAACTGTGGAAAGCTTCAGGTGCACACAACCTGTTGCTTCCTATACAAAGAATACTCATCCACCTCTTACTAATTTTGTATCTGCTTGAAACAGATTTAAGCTAAACAAAGCAGGGTTTTTTAGGGGATCTATTGCCCATGCAGATTTGTCTGGCAAAGACTAAAAAGCCTTCAACTATTACCAAAAGTGCACAGATATACATTTTAGATGCGCCATGAGTGCCCCCTGTTCTATCTCCCACCCTCACATCTCTTAGTCGTGAAATGTATGATTACTGATTCTATTGCATCAAAAGTTTGCATATTGCTTGACAGGCAATTAAGATGTGTGATCCTTTCTCTGAAAAGCTTTATATTCTTAGGCTCTGATCTCAGAAGGGCAACAATGCACTTCCACAAATGCAAGCTCTGCAGCATGCAGGCCTATTTACTTTGAGGTTTTGTATAGGAGGAAGCAGGTATGCATAAGCAGATGCAGTTGCAAAACTGAGATTAGACATGACAACAAACAAGGACTGCAGGTAAGAGTTTTGCAGGAAATAGGGTCGGGAAATTTGAGTGTTTGTATTATGCATCTGGGAATTTGGGGGCTGTTGTTGTATTTCCTAGTTTGTTTGTAAATATAATTTTAGCATGTTTGGGGCAGAAATAAGGGTCAAAGTCTGAGACACCAAAAAAGTGGGCTTGGGTTGAAGGAAAAATGGTTGCCTGGTTTTACCCATGTAGGCTGTTGGATATTCTGAATTTTGGCCCAGCACGGGAGTGGCAGAAAGCTGTGTTGTTGGGGTTGGGGACTGGGATACAAAGAGAGGAAGGAAAGTAGACCTGAGGGGCAAGCTGGAAGGGAGGATAGGCCTAAGGGCCTCTCAAGCAGCTCAAGAGAAAGTCAACACATGGCCAAAGACTTAGGGGAGAGAGATGGGCACCTTCTCTAATCACTAGAAAAGCAACACATTTTCAGAATATTTGAATGCCTTAAGACTCATTTTCATTTCTGAAGCACTTAAAATGATAGAATAAGGCTGGGCTTTGGTGAGGTTCTTGATTCCAAAAGAATCTCTGAGTACACAGCAGGTGTCAGTGCCTTTTCCTTTGAATTGCTGCATAGAAAGGAGGGATTAGGTAATCACATCTATGGGAGTACTGCATCCCTCTGTCTAATGAAAGGGTTGATTTTCATTTGAAGAATTGCAGAAACTTGGCTTATAGGCTTAAAACCTTAATTTTGCTTGTTTATGTAATGTATTTTCTTGATGAAAACCCATTGAATTTTATTGGCTTGCTTTATAGTTCCTTAGACATCCTGCATTCCTCGGTCACAGTCCTTTTTCTTATTGCTTGCCTTTAATTGATGGTATATGTCCTCCTGAAAATGGTACAGATCTTCAATTTGCATTTCCCTCCTTTAGTTCCTGGGATGAGCTGGCTTCTGTTGCAAAAGGACTGGAACACAACCTTTCCATTGACTATTAAGGTAATGAAATATGATAATTAAATCTTGATAGGTTTTTCCTTTTGCTTGCAGTAATTTGAAGGCCAATTGCTTACCTCCAAAAAAGCTTAGCTGAGCAGAGTATACTGTAAGGTAGGAGAGAGATCCCAAGGCATCTTATGGCCTGTGGAGGACAGCAGTTATTTACAAACATCTTTGGAGCAGGTGAGTTATATGGGTCTGTCTCAGAAGCAAGATAACACCAGGATGCTGCTCCTGATTACTACACTTTTTGTGTAGTCAGCACAGGGATGCAGTTTGGCAGCGTGTTTGTGATGGTCTGAGTCATTTTGAGATGCTCTGTGTGGATTATTTAGCGAATGAATTTACTTATGAAAGAGCTTCAGTTCCTGAGAGAGAAGAGCCTGGGTGAGCTGCTTCTCTAAGTCAGCGCTTGCCAACTGCTGGCATAGCTTGTACTTCTGGTTTCCCCTCCTTATTGATGAGCTCCTTGCTTGGTCCCAGTGCACCACTGCTGGCTAACGCTTGGGCTGCTCCATGGTACAATATTTAATGCAGAACATTAACTTTAATAACCAGGAGCTCTAGGTACATAGCCTAATGATAATCTGATGCCTCAGAAATCTATGCAAAACATGTAGCCGAGAGCAAACTTATCTTGAAAGCCTTCCGAGGGAAAGTGCTGTAACAGATGAAAGACTCAAACCAAGCTTAAAAACGAGACTGTAAGATAGTACTTGAAGTAGGAGCAAGCTTGCAGTAGGATATATTGAAGGAGTGAATAGATCTGATTTTTTTCAGTTATTGAGAATCTGTAACTCTCGTAAACTTTGACTGGTATTCAGTGTTCTTAGCAGCCCTGGGAATTAGATCCTGTGTAAGTTCAAGTGTTTTGTTCAAGTTTCACTGGTTTAATTTGTACCCAAGTTGCACACCTTTTGGAAGGCAGCCTGTTGCTCAGATGGCCGCCAGGTTCAATTTAAGATGGTAGACATCTTGAGAGAGAGAGGCAAAATGTTACTGTCTTATCCTGGTGCTTGTGTTTAGGTCTCCATTTCACTTGCTGGACTTATCAATAGAGCTACATTCCTGATACAGAAATAGATTTTGTACTTTGATTTTTTTGCACAGTGCTTCTGGCACTGGAAAATGACCTTCGCAGTGTACTGCTGTAATGGCAGTCAAACGATTGTGACTTGCTGAAGGTGGCAGGTTTGTCCATCTATGCCTCGGTTTCCCACTCTCTAAAATGGGATTAATGTCACTAATCCCATCTTCAGGTGCTTCATATCTAATGGTGAATAGTACTGTGCCACTGTTATTGTATTATTCCAAGTATAAAAATATGATTTTGTTGGAGAATAGAATATCATCAAAGTGTTTCACACAGTCCTTGTCCTTTAAAGCCACTTTGTTCTAAAAGAAAGGAGTAGCTTGTATTATACGTAGCTGGCCTTTATACAATAGAATTCACCCTTCAGGACTGTAGTTAGATAATGGTAGTGCAGCAATTATGAAACAAAATGCTACTACCCTTTTGTGCTCAACAATAGTTCAAGCACAGTTCTTGATACTCAAACTCGTTTCTGTGAAAGATGTAGATTTTTTTCACCATGGTATCAAAGAATCCCTCTAATACGTTAATGGAATTGTATACCTTTCATTTAGATGGTCCCAAAAATAGACTTAAAAGATCTCTGTTTCACATTTTCTGTCATGGTTAGCCCCTTATAACTGTCTAAGAAGAGCTGGGTGGAAAATAATATAATTTTTTGTGAAAATTTTTTATTTTCCATCTGCAAATAGTACAATTATTTAAATATACATTTACGGAAGGAAAAATAGAATTTTGGCTTCTTCCTGGGTGACTGACTTCCTATGGAATTTACCAGTTCTGTCAGATCAGTATATTACAACAAAAATGGTCTACTGGCAAATGTTGGACCACCTCTAATTTAGATGTCTTTTAGCAAGACACTGCAGCAACCATATTGGATTATAGGTTCATAGGAAGCTAGTGCTGGAAGGGACCTCATGAGGTTATCTAATCCAGTTCTCTGCACAAAGCAGGGTCATCGCTGACTAAACCATGCCAGCAAAGGGTCTGTCCAACTTGCTCTTGCAAAATTCTGAGTATGGAGGGCCCACTACAACTCTAGCTAGCCTGGTCCAATGCTTGACCATCCTTGTAAGAAGAAGTTCCTCCTAATCTCTAGTCTAATTTTGCTCTGCTTTAGCTTGAGGCTCTTGCTCTTCTTTATGTTCCCTGTATATGTTCTGGATCCAGGCATCATCAGTCCCCTGTTTGCATGGATAACCATTTTAGAGTGCGAAGAGTGCAGGGTTCAAGTGGGTGAAAAACAGAGATGAGGCACAGCTCGAGGTGACCTGGAATCTTACAACTCAATGTTTATTCTTTGGAAATTTCCAATTTGTTGAAACCAAAATCTTTCTATTTTGTTTTATATTAAACTGGTGTTAGAGGAAAAAAATCCTAGGATTCGATTGGTGGCCAGTGATGGCAGGGAGAGAGATTCCTGGCAGCCCCAGAGTAGCAAGGGTATTTGGTGGTTAGGGCACTAACTTGGCCTATGAAAGACCCAGATCCAATTTCTTGGCTTGAATAAGAAGACTAAGAACCTGAACCTGGATCTGCCATGTTGTATGTGAGCAACTGACCACTAGCCTCTTTGCTGCTTGGCTGTCTCGCCCATCTTTGTTTCTCTTGTGAAAAGTTTTGTTTCAATGCAGAACAGAAAATTGCTGCAATTTCTCTTAAGTTTTATGAGGTGGAAAAAGTGTTTCCAAACTAGCTGTAGTCATAGCTATGACATTTGGGTACACACTTCATCAAAGTTTGAAGTAGGGCATTGTTTTAGGGATTCCCTTATAAAGCAGTATAGCAATTTCAGGCAGCTAGAAAACTGGGATGTGCGAATTTGATCCAAGGGATGGATCAGAAGGAGGCAGTGAAGCTAAATTATGACCCATTAATTAACAGAGGAGAGCTAGGTTGTAATGTTACCACATACGTATTGCACAGGATCCCTGTGAATGCCACGGTATCAATTTGTCTTTCTCTGTAACCTTGTCTAGAGCAGTCTAGTCCTGACTACATTTAAATCCATAGGAGTTTTGTGTAGTTCAGGGGAGGTAAGATTTCACTGCAGGCAGTTACCTCTTACTCAGCACCATAACGTGAACACTTTCTGAAATTGTGTCAATCTATGTAAGTCAGCTACAGACAAACCTATTGTTTTCCCTATTTTCTCCCTCTTTTTCAGCTACAAGAAATCATGCAATGCTTCATTTCACTGATCTCCTTTTTCTCCTATATTCTAAGAGCAGGAAGAGAGAGAATTGTCATTGTTATCGTGGGGATACCATGCCCAAGAGGTGCAACTCATATGTTGCCCTGGTTTTAGTTGCACTGTGTTCATTTTCTCGTTTTATGGGAGGAAGTTCTGAACTCATTTAATCCTTTGCTAGTGAGAGATATTTGTTAAATACCATCTTTTGTACTAGAGCAAATTAACTAAATAAAATACCATGGTGTATAGAAACATGGTCTTTAAGATACTTTATTAAATGCAATAAATCAGGTGCTGTACGGACCACGATTGAATTGAATTTTATGGAGTTATTCCATTGTCTTTACAGTTCTCCCTGTCTCTACCCCCTCTTGCCTTTTGCATTTATGACTTCGAAATTCACTGCATCACTTATACCCACATGGCACTTTAATCTAGTGCTACACTTCTTGACGATGTTTATATCACTGAACTACGTATGATCATTTTACGATCCAATTGTTTTATGGAGCTCTGCTCACCACCTTTAATTCCATGACCTCTGCATTCTTTTCTCCTCCAATCTGGCAAAAGTTACAAATAGCAGCTGTGGACAGCTTTAGTGGGAAGACTAAATACCTGAGCAACTGCAACATTTGCTTTCCTTTAAATACCAGAATCTGCTCGTTTGTTTTTTAAGGCAGAAATGTTGTTTGAAGAAAAAAAAATCTCCAAGTTCTGCCCATAGCAATCCTGGTATTAGTATAATGGGCCAGGGAAAAATGTCAACAAAAAGTCTCCTGCACCTTCACTATGCCCAACCCTAAATTCCACGTAAACTTTGCAGATTCTGGAAACCCAACACAAATCATAGCCTACCATTATAGATTAGGTTTAACTAATGGGTTGTCTACATTTTAAATTGATGTATATCTCTGGATGAGGAATAGATGCCTGTATATTTCCTCTGGATGCCTGTATATCTTCAGCTTCAACATTTTGTCAATATCCTTCCCTATTGTTTGACTTTTGGTTTCTGATAGTCTTTTTGGATCTTAGATTATAGGTGTAAAGTGTCTTTTTATTTTAATCTTTGTTGTTTTAAACCATGCCAGTCAGACACTGTTTAAAATTCCAGAGGCCTATCTTTCATATACCATGAGCCTCTGGGAAGTCAATAAATGTCAAAGAAATGTCAGATTATTTATGTATTTATTAGGTCTACAGTGCACTTCTGAGGAGGCTTTGTGGCATGTGGTCATCGCATTCTTAGAAGACATAACACAGAGTAACAGCCCTGTAAATTATATCAAAAGAATTTCTCCGTTAGCTACAGGACAATAAATCTGGATTGCACTTAAGACATCAGAGTGTTGAAGAAGTCACTTCTCTCTCAGGCATTTCTCTTGCCAAATGGCTCTCTCAGCTCTGTACTTTTTATTTTAAGTGTACATAAGCACATGTTTAGCAGAAAAAAGGACCAGGCTGGCCTTAGATTTAGCCTCTTCATTTCATGGGATCATTTTTATCTGATTTGCTTCCAATTCTGTGGACCTTATTGTTAGTGTATGTGAAGAGAGGGCTAGCATAAAGAATACCTAGTGCTTAGATGTGAATATTATGATGAAACCCTATCTGGGATTCCCAGGGATAGAGTTTATAGCTATGTAACATTGACAGTAGTTTCATCCAGGCTGCTGTTGTAAAGGATTTTCTCCCCTGTTTTTGCCTGAAAAGAGCAGGCTTCTTCCAGATTTTGCCTACTCGAGGGCAGCATTGGCACCATAGGGCTATGCTTCTGTGAAATGAAGTAAATTGCAGCTACCTGCAACTTTAGTAGGGATGTTCTTTCTCTGGAGGGCATAAGCTTGCAATGCTTTTAATGTTCTCACTGGAAGTCTTTGGATGCAGACAGTAGGGCACATCTTAGAACTTCTTCAGCTGATTTTTGTCTCATGGATTGCCCTTGAATTGTCCCTTAGATAAGCAGTAGAATACTTTCCCTGTATTAGTGGTGCACGATGTAAAGTTTTCATAAAAATATTTTACATATACATAGTTCCTTTCATTCTGAAGCATCTTCATGTGCTTATCAAAAGCTTATGTTTCTCTATGCATAGTAAATAAATACCTTGGCTTTTGAGCATGAACAAATCTAAACAAGAAGGTATCAAAATAAATTTTCCAGAGAGAGTTCACAGAATTTGTCTTCTTTCACACTCTGCACTGAACTCTCAGAATATAATGGCACACAGAGGGACTGCTGAGAAATTTTAAGCAAGTCTCAGAAATAAAACACTTTGTGTCCTTGCTAGTTTACATCCATCATGGGAAAACTGTGCAGTTCTGTGCCCTGGGTACCAGAAGCCTCAGCTGGGTTGCTGGTGGCAATGTGACAGCTGGGAGAACAGTGGAGGTAACTGCTATTTTTTTGCATCACCCTCCCCCAAATCCGCTGAGAGCTGGTGCCATGGTTTCTACCTCCTCTCAGTTTTACATTAGTGATCCATCATACGAACTCTGGGAATGAAAGAGAGAGTTCATGTGAGCGTAGAAGTGCAGAAAAGAGATATTACATCCAACAATACTTTTTTGACTAATTTTTGACTTTCGATAAAAAAGGTGCCATGTAACTTCAATATCTGAGCAGGGCAGTCTTTGCCTTTTCATTCTCATCTGAAAAAAAACTTTTATCAAGCTCCCTGGAACTCAGTTATAGACGGATGAAACATTGTGCTGATGTCAGGATTTAACTAATGGTTCAGGTGAATCTTGGCATTTTAGATGTTCTCTGCTTAGACTCCATTTCCATAGGAATGCAGCACCTGTTGCAGTTGGGTGGTTAAGGATTGGCAAGCAAGTCATATTTGTTAATGAATTTCCTTTTATCCCTGTCTGTGAATATTCTTTCAATAGATCCTGGTTTTTAATGAGTTTGTCCATTGATAAGTTTGTGAGCAACTTAGTCTTCTGTGGGTTATTTACAAACTATTCTTTTCGACTCTGTGTGTGTGTTGCCTTTTTGGTATGTGTTGACCACATAATATGCATGATTGTTTCTACCTGCTTGTTTAATGGCCAAAGCATTTATAGCTTGGAAGAAGGAAATCGAAGACATTTCAAGATGGTCATGTGAACATTTCTGGGCATCTTTCTTTGTATGAATACACTCTTACTTGCCATGAATTTTCCAGTGAACAAACAAATCATACAGGAATGCGAATTACAAGTGACAAAGTGTTGGCACTAAATTGAAGTGAATCTATGATTCTCATTAAAATGAATATTCACAAATGCTTTATTAGTATTCTGTAGTATTTGTATAGCTCCCAAAAAGTAAGTGTCCTGCAGAGCATATAGGAAGACATTGTTACAATGTAATCTAATCTAAGATATAACGTCATGATGGAGTAATGTTGAAAGCACTAGGAGGAAGGTCACAGCTACTTAGTTTAAGGTATGTTCACCTTGATGATTTAGTCATTTTGGTGGACATGTATGTACACACATGCACATGCAGATGTGTTAAGAGTCTTGTAATTTTCTACTGTTCCCATTCAGTACCAACCTTGGAGAAGTGTAAAATGTTTCAATTATTTGTATCTTTGCAATGCAGTTTATTGTTGTGGTCAGTAAATAATAATGGCTATATCCAGGCTGCCAAGTGACAGTGGTGCTATTTTACGTAAGATTGAAGGTGGTTAATAAATAAGCTATAATGCAGTCTTAGGTTCTGCCTAGACAAGTATGTAATCAACTCGGAAAGAGGTTTATTGCTGAAAGAGTCTTTATTATGCTAGTTGTAAATTTATTAAGCACTATGCTGCAGCATTTGTGTCAGCATATTGTATCATTTTTTGGGCCATATAATAATATTGCAGTCTCCTTCTATAGCACCTTCTAGCTGAGCAGCTCCTCAGAGATGTACTCATATTAATTAATTGCCATATCACCTCTGAGTGGGTAAGAAACTATTTTCATCCTCAAGGAATATCCAGTATTCTTTCCTGTACAGAGGTGAATTAAGTGACAGACCTGCGGTCACCCAGAAGATATGTGGACAGACAGTGTGTGAAACAGATGAGAAAGGAGGTGTAGTATCTAAGGCAAATTCAGATCTGGGGATAAGGATTCCAGGCTTGGCTTTGCCATAGACTTCTTTTGTTTCCCAGGCAAGTCATTTAATTTCTTTGTATGTCATTGTTCCAGCTACTCAGTACTAACTCCCCTCTCCCCCACTGTCTTTGTTGCTGTGTTTTCAGCTGGACAGCCCTTTGGGGCAGGGTTTAGCTGTGCTTTAGAACACTGATGTTGGCTGGAGCTTTAGTGCAGTACCATAATACAAATGATATTATAAGCTTTCCAGCCCTGAAGCTTCACCACTAGCTCGTCCTTTCTCCCACTGGAGATCATACAGTTTTCCCTCTGCAGTACAGCACATCTACAATTCATCCCGGTGCCTGGTGGTGAAGTCAGAGGAGTACAGAACTGAGAGCTTTTGATTACTTAGGCATATGCCTGCAGCCACAGCACCTTGGGCTGTAATCTTGTCAGTTTTCATAAGCAGTGCAGGGTGAAGACTAGCCAGTACTTGGACAGGAAACCTCCAAGGAATACCCAAGATGCTGCAGGCACTTAAGCTGGGTATTCAGTAAATGTCAGTCTTCCCTGTGAACCTGTAGGAGCCACTGCCACAGCATGCTGTTAGGGGGCACTGTGGCACTGGAAAGACTGTCTGCCAGATGTGGTATAAAACTGGCCCTGGTCATTTGTGTATATTAATCACCACCTGACATGTTTTGCAAGTCTAGGGCTGCTAGCCCTGAGTGTCCTGGCTGACTTCCAGCCCGTTAATTGCATTCTGCTTGCCTGTCTAACACAATATAGCTCTTTGCATAGTGTGTTATGCAGTGTTGCTGTGGACTCTTGTGTGGCTGCCATGTTCCACCCCAGAAGTGGTAGTTTTTTGGTGATGAGTAAAATGAATCCATTTTGTAGGGAGCTCTGCGATTTAAAACATTTTACACTAAATGCCAATTTGTATTATACCATGCTGAACTGAAGAAACGGTTTGACCCTGCTTAAATGCTTTCATTGGCCCTGGATCCTGGTCTTTTGTGCAGGTGATCAAGAGATTCTGGGAGCAAGGGGGGAACCTGGTTACCCAATTGCCATAGCAGCAACTATTATTGCAGTAACTGGGGTTTCTGTGACATAGGAGGACTGGACCTTTGGAACCACAGAGTAGGAGATCTGTTAGTTGCTGCCCTCAATCTTCTTGCCAGGCTCCTGAGCTCCCTGGTTGTGACATATGGTCAGACATGGTGGAGCAGAGCTTCCAGGCACATTGGGGATAGATTCCCATCTGTTGTCCTTTTGCAGTCTGCCTCTCCCAAGTAGTGGAACCACAGCAGTTCTGCTGCCTTCAGGGTCTACTGGGCATGTTGGGAGTGTGTTTTTTGGAAGTGGAGGAGAAAGGGAGATTGGTATTTTGCGCTCAGTATGGAGAGCCTTCCATTATGTTTACCTTAGAATATTTTTACATCCTGCAGATGCACACAAGCCCCAAACTGTATAGCCTTTGTCCTCTTCAGTTAAAACATCACGATCTTTGCAGCTTGTTTGCTCTGCAAATGTAGCTGTGTCAGTGGGCCAGATCCCATCTGCAGTACCAGTCGTAACGGGTCAGGGGGCAGCTGCGTAGTAACAGGGTTACTGATACCATTCTGTTTGTAGCATAAAGGGGGCCTTGGAAGTGACCTACAGAAAAAAGTAATTGGATTCGTGCTGTTTCTGTATCTGTCATGTGTAAAGGAAACCCAACAGGTTTTTCCTCTAGAAAAAGAGTTTTTCCTTGCACCTTGCGAGGTTTTTAAAAAATACTTCTATTTAATATTAAGATTTGTTTTCCCTGATTTGGCCCTACAATTTCTTGGAGGACCATTCAGCTGAAGAGGGAGCTTTCATGC
The DNA here is from genome assembly GCF_001723895.1 of Crocodylus porosus. Classification (NCBI taxonomy): domain Eukaryota; kingdom Metazoa; phylum Chordata; order Crocodylia; family Crocodylidae; genus Crocodylus; species Crocodylus porosus. Next base: position 85,255,221 of record NW_017728947.1, on the reverse strand, counting down.
CTCTTCGGTGGTTGATATGTTGACTCTTTTAAACAAATGTTTTCTATTAACTGTGTCTCAGCCTTTTGAGTTACAGAAACTTCCAGAAGTTGGTCCACTGACAGCGGCTTTTACTGACTTCATTGTGATCTGGAATGTGTCTGGTGGTTTTGAAAGACATGTTAAGTTTTTTTTAATTTACTTTTGGGATTCATCCAAGAAGATGCCGGGCACCCTCTGGTCACAACAACTTGGCATGACAGTTGTGGGGAACTCCAGCATCTCTAAAGTGAGCCCCCCATAGAATTAAAGCAACTGCATAGCATCAACCCAGTTCTGTTTTCATATCAAGATGGCTATCAAAAAATCTGCAAGAAAGTCTTTTAATTACTTTTGATTAACTTTATGAAATAAGTGCGCGTCTGTTTGGTTAGAGTTTAGTGCCACTGTTTCCTAAAATACCACAGGTAGTGGGGGGCAAGGAGGAGGGACTGGTAAACTGGTGTGACTCCACAGAGCAAAGGGTAGAAGTGATATCTTATCCCAGAGCAATGATTCTCAACTAGGATCCTTTCATGGGTGTTGCAGGGTGCCATACAATGCTAGTACTGTTACATGTACAAACATGATTCATGAGATGAACCCAGAGATTTCAAATAGGACTCTGTAGTATTAAAACCATTCTGACCTGTTGTGGTCTTTCTGAGTTCTTCGCAATAGAAGAATTGCTCCAGAATATTTGTATGGTCAAAATACAAGTGAAAACTAAGACCTAGCACTTTCCTGGGGGTTCTTTGGGTCTAATGAAGGGTGCCTTGAGTCCAGAAAGGTTGAGACCCACTGTCCTAGAGAGATGGAATCATTTTAATTTTAAATCCCCTCTTTTTCCACAGTGCGGAATTGCACCACCCTTGCAGAGGGAGAAAATACCCTTAGCAGACCCCTGGGGTACCAGGCTGAACAGAGCCTTGAGGATGGGACATCTGTACTGATGGGGAAATAGGTTAGGTAATGTTCTGTTTTTCAATTACTTTGGAGCTGTAGGTGCTGAAGCCTGCTCATTAACTGAGTCTGTAAAATGCCACATTTACTATGTCATTATTCTTTCAAATATTTGCCTGACAGCCTTGTGAAAGGTTTAGTCAGAACTTGTTCTTGCTGCCTGAACATCCCACTGGTTCTACCTAAGGAGGCTTCTCTGCCTGGCTCTGTACCCAGAGATGTCAAATCCTTACTTGCTAGTTCTGTCTCTATTAAAGAAGCTTCTAGTGTTAACATTTATTGGATAAATCCTTATGTAGAGAAACATCATGTCCTACTCACCCTCCTGCTGACCATCAGAATTGCAACTCCAACTCACCTCAAGTTCATCCCTGCTTAGCAGAACAAGTCATTCTGTCATTGAATCCTACATCCCTTCCCCTTCCCCATCCCCTTCCTCCTGCAACACTCCAGTAGTCTATTATCTTTAGTCCATCTTTTTTTTATAAAACGAGGATGTCGCTGCTTGAATTTATTCCAGATCCTGCCCTGTAGCTTCATTAATCAAACTGTGACTCTGTGTGCCTCATGCTTAGTACTCTGCTTAGTTAATGTCCATCACTCTTTCAGCTCTTTCCTTAAAAGCAGCCCTCCCTGAGCTGAGGTGGTTTTGTTAAGTTACAGCAAGGGATATCAGGATTGCTCACTCACTGTAAGAGCTAAAATAAAGCTCTTCATCTGCTCTGTGCCTTCGTTTGCCCATGTATTAGAGAAGCCTTGTATTTCCTAAACTCAGAGGATCTTTTGATGTTTGTTTCATTCAGTCCTGTTTTGTAACAGAATATCAATTCTAACCTTAAAAGCTGGTTTCTTTAACATTTTAAGATATTTTTCCCATGCCCATAAAAAAATGAGTGATTCTTTGTGATACGTTGTACAGCCAGAAACATATATGTATTGTATGTTCACTGTTGCAACAATTTGTTTAGAAATGTCCACTCTTTTCCATAGTCAAAATATCTTTTCTTCATACCGATATTTTTGCTATTGTGAATGCTGTAAATGAGTCAAGTGCTGTCCCCTCCTCCCCCTTTAGCCTTTAACAGTTGCTGCCTTCCGTGTGAGAGAGTTAACTGGTTGAATTCAAGCTTTCCTTTAAATGTCAGACAAATGGATCTAAACCTCTCACTGCTGCCTTCATGCATGACCTGCTGCTTTTCCTATTCTGATCTTTATCTAATTCACAAGCAACAACACAGAAATTGTCAAAGTTGTTGAGCGTGGCTGGTGTGAACTTTATTTTTCAGGTCGTCTTTGGCACATCTTGCATCTGATCACCTGGCAGTCCAATTGATCATCTGAAGGTGTTTGTTTTGCTCCTGTGATTTTTGTCTGTGCTGGGGACTGCCATCATACTTTAGTCAGTGTCATGTAACAATGCAATGCATTTTCAGAGTTCAGATGGGAAGGGTTGCTTGGGCCTTTTTCTTCAGCAATCTGATTTTGAATGGGTTGTGGGAGCTAACTGGTACTGGGAGTCTGGCATCCAGCCTCTTCCCTGAAGTGTAACTGGCCAGTACTGAGTGGCAGTGGCTGGGTGTTTGCTGCTGGGGGAAGATGTAACCTCCTTTCTTTGCCACCGAAAAACAGAATTTTATTGACTGCTTGATGCATGTGTCACTCTGTCCTTCCCACCACCTCCATTCTGGTGCCCTTAGGGAGCACCTGGGATCAGTGCTCTGCTTGCTCACCTAATGTTATAGTATTTTTTTTCCCCACTCCTTCCCCTTGTCAGTCAATTTACCAGTAATAAAGGCTTTATTATTTATTCACCTTAATATGTCTGTCACATGCAAGTTTTCTGGTGGGGTGGTCAACAAGAGAACTTGGAGAGCCTGTGTAAGCCATGCTAGTACTGCAGCATATGATTTTTTTTTTTTTTATTTTAAGTATAAAGGGAGGGCAAAGTAGGAATGAAAGATGGATTTTTCCTAAATTTTCTGCTTCTCTGCTCATGGATTGCAAGTCGTGCAGGGTACATGGTTAGGAAGGTAAAAGAGGCATCTCTTTGGGGTGTGGAATGCTGTGGCAGTTATGGGAGATGCTTTATCTTTGTGTCTGTGCAGGGGATTTCTGTTAAGAGCAAACAGTTTAGCAGGACCCATGTATTCACTGAACTAATTGGAGCTCTGTAGGGTGAGGTTATAGACAGGAGAATTGGAGACAGCTCTATCAGTTGAACAGCACAGGACTTCGGTGTGTTTTCAGTGAGAACTGTGTTCAGGTCATCTGGAAAATGAGGATCTTTGGCCAGCTTTGCTGAGTTCATCCTGAAACGTTTGAATGGGAGAGGTGTTGTTGTCACGCTCCTCTGGCGTAGATGTGTCTAGATGACTCAGTTCGCTTTAGATGCCAGGCTGCAGAAACTGAGAGGCTTGTGCCATGACAAGACTTGGGGTGAATCTGTCTGTGGGCAAGTGTACCTTGTGCTAAAACTCACGTAGCAGCAGAAAAAAGTGGAGAAAGCTGTTAAGAAAACACAAAAAGAGTTACTGAATAATAGGTCCTAAGAAAGGACTCGCATACATTTCAAATACTGCTTGCAGCTCTTAATTCTAGGAATCGTAGGTATCAGTAGGTATTATTAAGGTAGTCTGATGCTTCTCATGATGAGACCAAAATGTCCAAGGTTGAAGATTCCAGTTTCTCAAGATCGCCTGTTCCAATGCTTGGCCACCCTTACAGTTAGAAAGTTCCTTCTGATCTCCAACCTAAATTTCTTTGCTTCATCTTGAGGCCATTGCTCCTTGTCTTTTCCCCAGTGGCCACAGAGAAAAGCCCATGTCCTTCCTCTCTGTAATTGGTCTGCAGGTATCTGAAGACTGTTATTAAATCCCTCCCCAGTCTTCTATTCTTCATACTAAGTAGCTGTAGTTCTTTAAGCCTTTCCACCTAATTCGTGCTTCCCAGGCCTCTAACCATTTTAGTTGCTCTGCACTGCACTCTGCCCAGCCTGTCTTGAACCGTGGGGCCTGAAGTTGGATACATTACTCCAGGTGAGGTTTCACCAGTGCTGAATTAAAGTAGAATCCCTTCCTTTGACTTGCAAGTGACACTCCTGTTAATACAACTGAGTATGCTGTTGACTTTTGCAGTAAAAGTACACTGTTGCTCATATTTAGTTTATGGTCCATTGTCATCCCCAGATCCTTCTTGGCAGCCTATCCAGTCATTCCCTAGCCTGTGTTTGTGCATGCAGTTATTCCATTCCAAGGGCTAATGTTGTATTTGTCCTTGCTGAAGCTCATCTGATTGATTGCAGATTTTTCCAGTTTATCCAAAGTCATTCTGGATCATCTTAGCCCTGCCCTACAGAGTATCTGCAACTCCATTGAACTTAGTGTCATCTGCAAATTAGTAAACGTGTACTTGATTAATGATTTGCACAATTGGATTAAGATATTAAACAATATTAGACCCATGATGGACCCCTCTGGAACCCCACTTGATACCTCTTCCCAACTAGACATTGAGCAATTGATGATTACTCATTGAATGCAATGATTAAACCATTTGGATATCTTCCTTACAGTACTTCCATCTGGTCTGTATTTTCTTAGCCTGCTAATGAGAATGTTGTGGGAGACTGGTGATACTTCAGAATTTTGACAGTCTGGAGTAGGGGCAAATTTGGGCAACCTAACCAGATGCTGAACTAGGATGCAAAAGCTTATTGCCAATAAAGTTGCCTTTTCTCCTGCTCCAAACTTCACGTTGTACCACACTGGGGGAGTGTGCTGGAATGGAGAGAGCAGGAGACCATATAGTACCATCAACAGTGGATTATTTCAATTAGTACAGCCACCAGGACTTATATTTCAGGCTGCTCAGGAGAATGCTGCTGTGTTAATATCAGTACTACTTTGTAATGGTCTACCAGCATGACAGTTAAAGAGAACAGTATGTGCTGAACTATACATGAATGCTTACTAAACCTGCAATCTTGCTTTTGATTATTTCCACCAGTAGTCCATTTAAAGAGAGGTAGAATAAATCACTAGTTGCACAATGAATTTTATTTCCCCTGCTGGAAATCCATCTTGGATCACATATGGTAGGAGAAGGAAAAGAGCTGGAAGGAGGAGGAACTGGCATATGCTTTGTTCTCCACTGGAACTTATGTCATCCTAACAATAATTACACAAGTGGTTACTCAGTAATTCCCAGTATCCTGCAATCTCCCTTGTAGTAAGAGCCAACATATTTGCATGACTTATCTTACTATAGCTTTGACTCTGCTGCTACTTTTTTGTGCTGCTCCTCAAATCTATCCCTGGACACAATCTCCGAAGATGGCCGTAGGATTTCCACAAGCCCATTTGGCGATGTGGAGCATTCCAGAATCCGTTCCTGCTCCTTTGCCCAAGGGGTCTTTTCCACGTTGCTTTTCCCCTATTCCTCTCTCCTAGGTCTATAAATCAGATCATCCTATCAAAAGATTTGTGCAAGATAATGGACTGTGTATGTAGGGTCATGCTGTGTATGTGGTTAAACTTGTCCTAGGGACAAGTAGTTAGATAGAATTACTAGACACTTTGCTGTGCAGTAGGTACTCTTTATTTTTAGTTTGATATCTCCATGAGGCATCTATTATTTTTAATTCTCCTTCTTCATCAGCCTCTTTGAGAAACTGTCAGAAAAATGATGAATACTGGCATATCTCCTAAAAGCATGATATCTTCTGTGCCCACGTCCAAAGATGACTAGAACATAGGTGTGATCCTCAGGTCTGATCACAGCAGTGTGGGACAGCATCTTCTAGCACAACTTGGCTGAAGCAATTTTATTACTGCATACAATGTGGAATAAAAGGTTAAATGGTATATATAGCTCACAGGTAGCTTACAGTGTACAGAAGACAAATGCCAAATGAGTAAGGTAGATAAGTTGGAAAATACAAGGGTTGTGCATGGCACTGGCATATTATCAAAGCCTGGACTTTCTGGCTCAGCCTTCAGTTGCATCCACACCACATAGTAACTAGATCCCAGCCTGAGTATCAATAGGATCTGATTTCTTCCCAGTCAGGCAGGATAACATATACTCTTTGAAACCAAGCAATCTCAAATTTAAGGGTTTTGTGGGAAGGGTGTTGGGCTAACAATTGGGGGAAGGCTTAAACCTGCAGTCAATGCCTTAGTTTACTTAATGTCCCAATAAACTCATAACTTTGCCAGTCTTCTCTGCCTCTTGGTTATACACAGTAAGGGCTTCTTCTTTAGTTCAGTAATAAACAGTGAAATTTAGTTATGTTCAGCTGAGTCTAGAAAAGTAAGCAAGGTAATGAAACTTAATAAAGGAGAAAGTCTTCCATAAGGATATATGAGCACCTCTACTTAGTGGGGTTTTTTTGGTTTCTGCAGCATGTCAAAAGAAGGAATGAGCTAAAACTTTGGTTTTATTAAAATAATTTTTGACCTGACCTAGTCCACAATTTGCATTGGGTCTGAACCAGTCATTGCCAAGATTTTGCAATAGTTTTATGTTGTTTTCATCTTGCTTTCTTATCTGTCCTGCATTTGCGCTCCCAGGTCCTTACTGATGCACGAAGCATCAATATATTGCAAAGAGAGATTAGTCCATGGTAATTGTCAGAGATCCTGGTTTTCTCTGTTTAAAAATGGCAAATTCTCTTAACCCCCACCCCCCAACAATTAAGATGAAACACTATTATACGTATCTATATCTAGATATATATAGATATCATTTGAACACAATTTTTATTGATACATTATAGTTTCATCGTTAGTAGGGTCAGAAGGGAGGACCTGAGCAGATCATCAAATCTGACCCCCTGCCATGGGTGGGAAAGAGTACTGGGGTCAAACGACCCCAACAAGGTGTTCATCTAACCTCCTCTTAAAGACCCCCAGGGTAGGAGCCAGCACCACTTCTCTTGAAAGTTGGTTCCAGATCCTAGCCATCCTGACAGTGAAGTAGCGCCTCCTGATATCTAGCCTAAATCTACTCTCTGCCAGCTTGTGACCATCATTTCTTGTCACGCCTGGAAGTGCTCAGGGGAACAGGGACTCCCCCAGTGCCTGCTGGTCCCCTCTGACTAGTTTGTAAACAGTCACTAAATCCCCCCTCAGCCTTCTCTTGTGGAGGCTGAACAGGTTCAGGTCCCATATCCTCTCCTCATAGGGCTTTCCAATTGTAAATTGTACTTACAATTTTAAAGCAATTTGGAAACCTACCTCAATCACTATAATAAAATAAATGCTAAGTACCTATACATATTGGCACTTGATTTTGGCAGACAAGGTTCTTTGGGCATATGTGATATCTTTTATTAGACTAACTAAATACTTGGAATAATTGTTCTGTGCCAACTTTTGGGCACAAACACCCTTCTTGCAAAGAATAATTTTCTTTGCCCAACTCCCTCCCTCCTTTCCTAATGGCCTCAATCCTGCCTCTCCCCCTGCCAGACTTACCTACAGGAGTTGCTCTCCAGGCTGCCTGGCAGCCATGTGAATGCGTGAGCACATACATGCGCATGGCTTCGCCATGTCTGACTGACCTTCTTCCCACTCCTCCCAGGCCCTTGCAGGCCAGAACTCTGCCAGCCTGCAGAGAGCTCTTTGCAAAAGTGGAAAATCTGCTTCTTTCTCCATTAAAATGGAAAAAAAAACAACGTTTTTTCTCTGTTAAGAGGGAAAAATCTGCATTTTTTTTCCATTTTCCACGGCAAACGGAAAATCCAGATCCCTGGTAATTATAGGCCAAGTAGAAGCAGTAAATGGTGGAAACATCACATGAAATCCTCTCTGTGACAGCCGGACTGAGGGGGCGGAGTTCCTCCCTGTGGAAGGGGAACCTTTGGAAGGAGGACCGCCGCTGATCACCCTGGAATGCTACCGGTTTGGAGTAGGTGTTATGACTTCAATTCCCCGCCCTAGTTCTCGCCCACCATGACTTGTTGTTTATGTTCAGTTAGGACAGTTCCTGGGCACTCCGCAGCCTGGGATCCCTCGGCAGTCACACTGCAGGGCTCCACCACCCCTGCACCCCGGCCTTACGCCTCCTCTGGTGCTCCCCTCTAATGTGGGCCCTGGCTTCCCACAGATGGGCCGACTGACTCACCGGTCTGACTGACCCTTGTCTTTGGGTTCCTCGTATCCTGGTTGACCTGGGACTGGGTCACGGCCAAGGCAGGGTTTCACTATGGGGTCCCCGACCCTAACTCCCTGGCTATACCCCTCAACTGGGGTATCCCTTTAATGGGAAAACAAACCTGAAAAGAACTGAAAGCTAGGCCTCCACAGCCCTACTGGCTGGGCCTCTTACCCAGACCTTCCTAGGTCCCCTCTGGGCAACCCCTATCTTTCATAGATTTCATAGACATTAGGGCTGGAAGGGACCTTGGGAGATCGAGTCCAGCCCCCTGCCCAAAGGGCAGGAAGTCAGCTGAGGTCATAGGATCCCAGCAAGATAAGCATCCAATTTACTCTTGAAGGTGTTCAATGTAGGTGCTTGAACCACCTCCGCTGGCAGA
>NW_017728947.1:85242615-85246692 GCF_001723895.1 Crocodylus porosus | reverse complement strand
CCAGTGGAGCAGGTCAGCCAGCCTGGCTGAGAAGAGCCTCCTCCCCAGGGGAGAGAGGTGGAGGCCATCTCTTCCCAGCAGCTCACTGCCTCTCTCGCAAAAGAGCGGGCTGTGGTCATGGAAGCCAAAGGCTTCCTGATGACACCAGCGCCGCAATCTTTGGTTCACTGGTTCATCTTAGTCTATGGCTGCAGCCGGCTGGCGGCGACCTCCGCTCAACTGCGCCTCCTCAGCGTTCTTCCGGGTCCCGACCCTCTCTGGAGGCATCGCGTTTCCGCCCCGGTGCCCCAACCCTGGACCTGCAAGTCCCACGTGTCTCGGGTTCGCAGTCCCAAAATTCCCCGCTGCTGGATTCCTCGTCCTCAAAGCTCATCTGCCACTCCTCACTCATCGTCCTGCAGCTGGCCATAGCTGGTATCCTCCCCTCCGTCTGGGTTATCTGCAGCTCCCTGCTGAGGTTCCCTGTCCTTCCCTCTGGGGAGTTAGCCATTTGCTCGTCTCCGGAGTTCTCTGCTCCTCGAGCTGAGCAGTTGGCGGCTTGTCCCGCTTGGGGGCTTCCTGTCCCTCCTACTGAGGGGTCCGTGGCCCGTTCCCCTCTGAGGCCTTCTGCCTCGGCTGGTGCAAAGCCCCCAGCTCATTCCCCCCGGCCGTCCTTTCTCCGCGGCCACTTTTATCGCCGGAGTCCGTTTGCCAGCACCGACGCTGACTTCCGGTCGCGTTGGTGTAAACAAGCGGCAGATGTTCCACTCGGGCTCCACCGCTGCCATGGGTAAGTCCCATCCTGGTTCCCTGGGACACTCTATTGAGATTTCAACGCTCATTTTGCTTGCTTAGTTGCCCAGGTGGTATCTGTGCCTCATTGTGATGTGTGTTACAAAAGCAAGCTCCTCTGTCCAAGGAGCTTACAAGGGCATGAGTTTTACCCATCAGTAGTTGAAGGCTAATCAGTTGCTTTGTTGTACCCGACTCTCCAGTCTCTGGCTTTCACAGTCTCTGACTTTTCATAGCTTCATTCGGAACTAGAAGGTTCACTTTATGCAGAGCTCTGGATGTAGGCTCGTGTGTAGCTGTATTGCCAGGGAGCACTAGAAGGCACCGCCTTTCACTGATGCACTATTGCTCCAGAAAGGTCCCAGCAGGGATGGGTCAGTATTTTGATTATAATGTGTTTGGGTGCAGCCTCCTCTCTGTCTTTGGCCTTCCATTAGCTGGGTTAGAGTCATGGCTGTGCATACTATTAATTTATTCCTTATGCATTTGTTCCAGGAGGCAGGAGCTCTCACATGGGCACTGTGCAACTTACCAGTGTTGTGATATTGAAGGTGGTAAACACATTAGTACAGAGAACTTGACCCTTGCACAATTTATAGGTAATTTTGAAGGTTGCCAAAATGCACGCTAATTCAGGAAGTTCCAAAGGGGGCTTGCATGTGAGAGAGACTTCATATTCAATCAATTTTTCATCATTGGATGATGTTAAATTGTTTGTGTTGGCCCTTGGGAGCATGGACTTGCTCAGAGACATGGTACACACGTGAATGTGTTATGGGCAAGCACGTAGCCCCAGAGAATATTGAACCTGAGGTGGTGTTCGTCTGTGTGTGAAATGATGAAAATATTTGGTACTTATGGCTGTAGAATCAGATATTAAGGGTAAAAAATTTCTCTTTGCATATTATATTTTTTGCAATGTATGATCATTTTTGATAAAGTGATAATTTTGAGGCTCCGATGTGAATTTTCTCTCTTCAAATCTGATGGCACCACCCCCAAGCAATATCCACCTGTGAATAGCCACACAACCGGAGAAAGGAACCATCATGCATACCCCACATACCCTAACAGGATAGCTGCAACCTAGCATTTACAGCTTACTGTCCAGTCATGAGTAGAATGTCAAACTTTAATCAGTGGAACAGACCTGTTTGGTCATTATTTCTGGTGACTTTGGCAGGTGGTTCTCTTCAGAGCTGTCTGCATGACAGCATTGTTGTAGCTGTTCTATCAAAAGTAATTTTAATCCAGCCATATATTTGGAATTGATGGTTTGTGCTTTTATATTGTTCAGACTATTTTTAAACTTTGAGACATTCCTCCATGCTCTTGGGAAATCGTGTGGTCTACCAAAGAGCCATAATTACCAACTGCCAAGCTCAGAAAAAAAAATACCCCATTGAGTTTCACCTCTGCTCCATCTAATTTGCTTGGTCTGCGGCAGCCTGTATTATTTTTCTAAGTAAAAGGAAACAATTTGCTTGCTGACAATACGCTGATTTAAATAGACCTTCAGGTATAGATTTTCCATAAACCCAGAAACCAGCCCAGCTTATCTGTTTGGCTTTTAATTCTGAAATTTATTAGCTCTCCATATCCATTGCAGATACAAGCTCAGTCTTAATTGTTCCATTTTTATTCTCACTGAAAACACAGTAAATCTTAATGGTTGTGCTTCAAACATTAAGAAGCAATGTAGTAGCTGTAGGAAAAAAGTATTCAAAACACATTAAATGAGCAACTGCGTAATACCGTTTTCAAGCTGTTCATCAGAATTTATATTGACTTTGAAAGAGTAATTGTCCCAGGCTCTTCTTAAAGGGACCGTCCAGTTGGAATAATTTCACTCCCACAGATATTGCCAAAAAGGTGGTTTTCCCTATCTCCCTCCCCTTCCTCTGAGATTTTTCAGAACTATGAAAATAATATTTTTCCACTTTAATTATAGTGCTGGTTGTGAATGTGCTCTGTTGTTTTGGCTACATTACTAGCTCACACACTGTTTGTTTATAGCTCTCTCAAAACCCATTTTAATAAGGTCAAATTTGCAATTTAAATTAACTTTAATATTTCTTGCAAACTCCAGCACTGTTTGTTTATGCAAGGGATAAACATATTGGAAATTTATAGTTAAAAGAGAATACATTCCTTTGTTTTCTTTTCCAAATGGTACATCTCAGGTGATGAATGGTCACAATTTTGATTTTTTTCTTTATAAAAAGAGAGAGATCAATCAGTTTTTCAAACTTGGCATTCGAAATGGGGGAACAATTCACAATGAGCAACTTTTTTCTGAAAATTGAGGTTTTCCTGTTGCAAATTTTCTGTAAGGAGACTGTCATTTTAAATGGATTTGAATATTTGGGATTGTCAGACAATTCTTTTGTGTAAAGACATATCTGTCTATAGTTAACTTATAAACTGTTCACTGGGAGTATTAATTCCTGCCTTTGGAATTGAATGTTTGAATGGAGTGATTGGTTACCTAAATAAAATAATAATATTCCTGTTCTCAAATGAGGGAATCTAAACTTCGTAAGCTGCTTTTGCTTTCACCTAGAAACAAATTTGATTTAATCTCTCTCCATCTCTTTACTTGAGATACTTACAAAGCCTGGTATTTGTCAGAGGTATCTGCTAATGCCAGAATCTTACATAGACGACACTATTGCACAGTCCGATTGTGAAGCAACGTTTCATTTTGCAGTTGAACATATTTCAGTACTGGATCAGGAATTTATTCTTTTGCAAGCGTTCATATGAATAAAACTTTAGTCGTTTGATTACATCTGGTTAGGACTGTGAGCATAGTCAAAAGGTAACCTCTTGAAAAGTTAGTGAAATGGTCACAAAGAAGTTTTCCCATTTTTTCACCTATTTTACTGAGCAGCAGAAATATTTGGTATTGTTTGTTTTACTTAATATACATGTAGCAGCTTCCACTAGAGAAACAAGTCTATGAAACCAAGATCAGCAGCAGGGGTGGGCAAAATACGGCCCACGGGCTGGGTCCAGCCTGCCAGGCACTTTCATCTGGCCTATGGCATTCTCCAATGAATTGCACCCCACCCAGCCTTTCTACCCACGAGGGTGGGAGCGGGGTGCCCAAGTGTATGACTCTCCAATATACCCTACTGAACCTCGCTCCCACCGTCTTGGGCAGAAGGGCTCTGCCCAGCCAGCAGCTTCCAGGCAGGGCTCCTGCTGCACCTGGAACCTGCTCGCTTGGGACAGCAGGTAGAAAAGCTGGTGGGGTGGGGGGGGGGTGGAGTTGCAGCTGAACGGAAGTGGGAGTGCGAAGGG
>NW_017728947.1:85230866-85242515 GCF_001723895.1 Crocodylus porosus | reverse complement strand
CTCCCACCGTCTTGGGCAGAAGGGCTCTGCCCAGCCAGCAGCTTCCATGGGGCAGAGCTGCAGCAGGGTGGGGCAGGGCGGAAGTGGAAGGGCAGAGCCTGTGCCCAGGGGGTCAGTGGGAGCATGGAGCTTAGCTGGGCAGGGTTTGCTTGTGTGCGGGAGGTGTAGGGGCCCCCTACACACTCCCCCATGGCATGCAGTAGCAGGCAGGGAAGTCAGGGTGCTTGTGTCCAGTGCAGGCATGGCTCCAGCCAGCGCTGAGGAGACAGAGGGAGCAGAGCCTGCTCTAGCACCAGGCTGTTTGCTGCACACCTGCAGCCCCAGCAGTCGCAGTGGGGGAAGCCCTGCACTGGAGCCTGCTGCTGCCCCTGCTCCCTGCTGCACAGGTCCCTGTACTTTACCAGGAGTGGAGGGAGCCCTATCCCCTGCAGAGTCCAACACGGGGCTTCCCTGCTGCAAGTACATACCTTTTATATACAGTGCACAATCACAAGTCATGACAAATTTTTTTTGTACTAAAATTAAAATATATTGTAGTAGGTGTTTGACTTCTAGTGTATGAATTGTTTTTTTTCTGGTTCTGTGATGGCAACCCTCCCCCCCAAAAGGAGTATTTGGGAAGGGACTTCTGGTGGCAAAGGTCAGGGTTAGGGGGCAGGACTTCTGGCCCCAATGTGGTAACTAGGGGACAGGGCAACTGTCGAGTGGCAGGGCTACCTATGTGGCTCCCAACAGCTCGCTAAAACTTATTAAGCAGCCTTCTACCTGAAATAATTGCCTGCCCCTGATCTAGAGCTACAGAAGTAAATTCATTAGCTAGTACCAGTGATAGCCTGTCATTACTTACGTTATATAGGGGGAAGGGGATGCATTCCCAAGTGTAAGTGAATGTCATAGACCTGATTTCAGTTGGTATGTATTCATATAGTTCAATTAATGGATACCAGTTGAGGAACTAACTCAGGACCCAAGGGATTTCCGTGTTATACTTTATTTTAATACTCTTCTTGCTTTTATATGATGTTTTGTTCTCTTGTGTATGTTAATTTGCTCTCCTCTTGTAAGCTACCCTGAGCCTTTGCTATGGAAAATGGCATATGAATCTAATAAGTAAATGAATAAATAATATTTTCAGTACTGATTTGGAGGATGGGACTGTGTGTATAGTTTGCAAATTTGCAACTCGCACTAAGCTGGGTGGAGTTGCAGACATTCTGGAGGGTAAAGCAAATTTGGTTTCAGAATGACCTTGATAACTGAAGAGATGGTCTAAAATTTAATCAAATATAATTCAGTGTGAACAAGTGCAAAATCCTGCATTTTTGGGATGAAACTAATTGCATATACAAATACAGAAAGGGGATGCCAGCTGAGGATGCAGTACTGCAGAAAAGGACCTAAGGGTTATAGTGGACTGTTAATGGAATATGAACCAACAGTATGCTTCTATTGTGCAGAAAACAAAAACCCCAAAACAAAAAAAGCCCCAAAAGTCAATGAATGCATTGGTAGGAATGTTCTTTGCAAGTGAAAGGGAAATGTTTGTTTCCACACTATTTGGCACTGGTAAGACCTCACCTGGCGTACTTCCTTTTAGGTACCATGCTTCAGGAATGATGTGGGTCCTTTAGAAAGATCCAGTAGAGAACAATAAAATGATTGAAGGTCTGGATAATATAATGTATGAGGAAAGTTTGGAAGAAATGGTATGAAAAAACACATACTTCAAATACCTGAAGGCTGATTATGCAGAGGACGGTGATAAACGTGTTTGTGACCACAGGAGATTGGATGAGAAGCAACTGTTTTAAATTCCAGCACGGAGAACTTAGGTTACATATTTTAAAGAAATGACTCTCTCTGAGGGTGGTTAAGCATTGGAACAGGCTCCCTAGAGAGGTTGTAGACACTTCATTCTCTGCAGTTTTTAAAAGTAGGTTAATTCAACATTTATGTAGGAGGGTTTAGATGGGGTGATCCTTCTTTGAGCAAGGTGTTTTACTAGATTACCTCCCAAGGTCCTCTGCTTTTCTCTGATACTATCTGATCTTCAATTCTGGAGTGATTGATGCTGAAGGATAATTCTAATATTATAAAAGTCTTAATCTATCTGTCTGTCTGGCCATCTGTAATGCTTTATTTGTGCTCTGACAAACAGCCAGTTAGAGTGCAAAGAAGCATTGGGACAGGTGGCAGTGTGCTACCATGACGGCAGGGACACAGGGGACGGAGCATGGGGGGGCAAGGCCTTGCCCCACCCCATCCTGCTCCCTGGAGGTGGCAGCAACAGACTGGACAGACTGGGGGTGGGTAGCACGAGAAGCAGTGGCCTCGCCCCCCCCCCCCGCCTGCTCCCAGCAGGGGGCAAGGATGGCCTCACCCCCACCCTTGCTTCTTGAAGGTGATAGTGGTGTGGGGGCAGAGCAGTGTTGGGATGCCCTGGAGGGGCACGGCCACTGGCACAGGCCTTGGCCAGTGCCTCCCCCTTTCTATCATCCCACTCCCCCCTCCCCTGTCATTCTTGACAGGCAATTGGCTAGTGTTTTATATTTTTCTTTTACTTGTTTTAGTGCTTTTAGTGCAGGGGCAGGCAATTATTTCAGCTGGAGGGCCGCTTACTGAGGTTTGGCAAGCTGTCGAGGGCTGTAAGTGTAGCCCTGCCCCAGACAGATGCCTCGTCCCCTGGTTTCCATCTTGGGACCACAAGTCCCACCCCCTTACCTTTACCACCAGAAGTCCCTCCCTTTGTGGGTACAGATTTGTGGGGAGCTGTGGGTATGTGTATATGTGGGTTGTGGGGGAGGGTGTATGAGAAGGGTTGGTGTGGGGAGGTGGATAGGTGTGGGTATGTATGTGGTGTGGGGGGTGTGGATGTGGGGTGTAGGTGGGTATGGGATTTGTGGTGGCTGTATGTGGGGGAAGGGTGGCTGGGGAGGGTTGTGGCATGTGTAGAGGATGGCCGCTGTGTGTGAGGAGGTGTGGGGTGTGTATGGAGGGTGTGGGTGCCCACAGCCCCTGCTTTCAGCGGTAGTAGCAGGCCATGAAGCCTTGGGGCGCTCAGGGCCTGTCAGGCAGAGCTCCTACCAATGCTCCTGCTACTTCTGGCCCAGGGACAGCAGAGCAGGCCCTGTGCTCCTGTCCACCTAGTCACTGCCATTCTCCTCCCCCTGTCTGCCACCGCTGCCCTTCTCCTGCTGCTTCTCTACCTTCCTGCTCATCACTGCCACCACAGGGCAGGGTGGCAGGAGCATGGGACATGGGCTGGCAGGGGTTCTATAGAGCTGGGCTGCGTTGCAACAGCAGGGAGAGGAGCAGAGCCAGCCTGGGCCCTATGCTTCTGTCTCCTTGCCCTGGACCCCCACCATCTCTGGCCCTGGGGCACTGATGCAGGCCCCATACTCCTGCCCTGCTATGGCTACATTCCCACCTGCTGCCACTTCCCCACTTTTCTGCCTGCTGCCATTGCTTCTTCTCCCACCTCCCCCTGCTGGACACTCTGGCACCATGTGGCTCCCAGCTGCATTGCCAGGATCGCAGGGTGTAGCAGGAGCTGGTCTGGTGATCGCCAGCAGTCGTCCTCTCCCTCCCTGCTGCATTCTTAGCTGAGTTGCATCAGGGTGAGGGAACAGCCCCAGGGTTGCCAGGCCAGGCCTGCTAGGCAGAGGCTTCTGGTTGGGGACTGGTGGGGAGGGGCAGGACAGGGCTGGGCTGGGCAGGCCTTGCTGCTGCAGCTGCTGGGTCCTACCTCCCCTGCATCCTGCTGCTGCTGGCACTTTGTCATCTTTGATAGGCAGCCGGGGAAGATAATAATTATTTTTCTAATTATTAGAATAATTTTATGGGTACTCTCAACCCATATACACCCACAACTCACATTCACACATACCCACCCACACTCCCTGCACTCCCCCCACCCTCCCAAGGATACAACAGTAAGACTTCATTTTAAGCTATCATTCCTGCAGGCTATATTTTGTCTGCCCCTGTTTTAGTGCCAAGATGTTCCAGATCACCCCCATCTAAATCCATTTAAAAGTTCCCATCAAGTTTATACTTGTGGTCCACCTTATATTTCAGTAACAGCAAGGACTTCAAGGTACATGCCTAATTCCTTCCCTTTCCATACTAACAACATTACCCTGTTTGTTGAAAATGAAATTTCTCATGAAAAGATATTGGTTTCAAATAAACTTTCTTTGGGAAGGCATCTGTGATTCAGAATAGAATCTGGAGAGAGAGAGAGACTCAACCTGCCTTTCACAGAGCTTCCCTCTACTGGGATGAGAGAGAAAAGTAATCCAGCAAAAATCCAGCTCCCAAGACAATTCTCTAGGAAAACTGGTGATATGAGCCGAGGGACAAGTTAGTATTTTCTTCCCCCTTGTGAATTTCTCTCTTAGAAATCTATCTGGGACACTGGTCCCGAAGCACCCTCGGCCCAGCACAACCAGCAGCCACATTTGCACCTCCTGCTAATGCAGTATAGTAATTCTGAGCTTGATTGAATCTATTAAAATATTTAATAATTACCCACACCACTATTTCCTCAGTGTTATCTACGTAATTGTATATTGCTTAAGGCTATTGAAATGTAGTTTTCACCTGATGGATTCTGGCAGTTTTGTTATCTGTGACTATGTAGAATATATATTTAATACCTTGCTTATACATGTGTGGAAGATGAAAGACGAGGTTAATTCCATTGAAAATGCAACATCTGCCTAAGAATTTAGAACAGAATTTAACAAATCCCCTGCCTGACTTCTCCTGTAGCATACAGAGTCAAAGCCAGTATTTAAATGATATGAGCTTTCTTGATTAAAACATTTTGTCTCATCCCCTTAAGTCAAAGGAAGGTGTATATTGAGTCCATAGACAGCATAATGATACAAGCTATGTTGGTAAGACCTGAAATTGATTGAGAGGTCCAGTAAATTGATTGAGAAGTTTTTTACTGTAGAAATTTGCAATGAAATGTGAAACTATTGAACTTACTTTTTGGTCATTTTTAAAGTAGAGGGGAACCAGAATGTAGAGTTTAGACCCAGCTCCAATTTTCTACAGTGTTTCAGGTGTGTCTGGATCTAGCTGTTTAGGTTGCTACAGAGGATACAGCTCAGCATTTCACCAATCTAGAGGGGTTGGATTTTGGGATTTTTCATTCTAACCCATTGCTGCTTTTCACATCTATTTCTCACTGTCTTAATTTCTGTACTTGAAATCTGAAAGCTATAATTAAATGGAATTTGAGGGTCAGAGTATCAGACCGTCAATGGGGAAATCATGAACGGGTGCCTGTTGGAGTCCAAAAATTCCACATGTGAGCTCAGATTAAGTGATTGTTCATCTAATCACTGTCTGTTGGCACCTGCTTGCTCTTCAGATAACTTGTCTTAGTGCTAATTTTGTTGGGTGTACTGCAACACCATCCTTGATAAAGACAGAGAGCTTTTGCACAGCTTAGGTGCATATAGTTATGAGATTTTTTTTTTCAGGCTTCCCATGAAACATTTTGTGTTGGTCACCATCGGGTACAAGATATGGAAACCGATAGGCTGGTAACTCAATCCATTTGGGGAAATCCTGTATTCCCAAGAATAAAACCATTTATCTTATGTTATTTGTCATATTACATCTTGTTTCCCTGTGTCTTATGAGCAGGGATCTTGGTTTTCTGTTAAAAAAAAAAAAAAAAAATCCAAAATTCTCTCATAAAAAAAGTCTTAATGCTCTGATTAAAACCTCCCAATCTGTTTTTTCCCCCACCACAATTAAAATGAAAAGCTACTATATATGTAAGTATCAGTTGAACACAATGTTTAATTGCTATATTTACAATTTGAAAGCCTACCAGTGCCTCAATCATTACAATAATATAATAAATTCTAAATACCTATATATTTTGGCATTTGATTTTATTTTTTTTATCATGGAAATTCAGAGCTCCCCCTCCCTCTCCCCCTTTGCTCACCAGGAAGCAGGTGCAGCTGTGGCTGTTCTGCCCCCCCCCCCCCCATCCTCCTGCTGCATTGTGGTGCTGAGCAGTGGGTCCAGTTGTGTCTGTTCCCCTCTGCTGCTGGTGCCCCTCATTCCTGACCCCCACAGCTTCCTGCCCCACCCAGCCCTGCTGGAGAGGGCCCCCAGTGTGTGGGGCAAGGCATAGACAACATCATTGGTGATGCATCAGGAGAGCTTGGTGGGGCATGTGCCCCCCGCAAAGATTTCTGCACCAGCAATGGGGTGGGGGGGGAGCAAGCATGGAGCTGTAGCTTGGTCAGATTGACACCAGACAAGAGCCACCTCCTTGGCTCAGTGGGTGAGAACCAGCGTAGAAAGTTGGAGTGGGGCAGGGAGACACTGCTGCTGTGGCCACCATCAGCTGCATCTCCAGGGCCATCCAGGTGAGGCACCCCATGCCCACCTGGCAGCAGTGCGGTGAGGTTATGCCTGCCCCCACCCCCCCAACTGTGGCAGTGGCACAGGCAACATGTAAGTGCCAACACTGAAGACAAGGAAGTGACTGTGGGGGGCCAAGCTGTATGCTCTGGGGAAGAAAGGTGGGGTAGATGAGGGCTGAATGAAGGGCCCCACCTCAAGCATTTGCTGGCATCTGCCAAGCCCCAGAACACTTGGAAGGCCCCCCCAGCAAACAGGGCCTGTGTCAGGTGCTCCCTGCCCTGCACAGACTCACAGGATTGTGGTTTGCAGTGACACGGCGGGGACTACTTTCATCATGAGGTGCTTGCAGTACACAATGGTGCCGAAACACAGGCAGTGGCTGAAGTACCACATGCTGCCCTGTGCTGCCGGCTGGCGTCGAGGCTGTGGTGTGGTGCGGTGTTCTACAGCAGCCGCATGAAGCTGACCGTGACTGTGGCCTGGGCCATGTTACAAGCAGCAGGAGGAAGGTGAGGGGCTCCAGGTGGTCTCTGTTTCATCTGCAGTGGCTGTGGCGGCTCCAGGTTGTGCAGGTGGTAAAGGAGCAAGTCCAGCACTGGCACAGGCTGTATGGAGGTGGAAGGGATGCCTGTGGCACAGTTCCATCCTGGGCTGGGGCTCCCACTCTGCCAGGTGGCCTGGCCATGCCCCACCCCCCGCCCCTTACTCCACAGCATTCTCCTGGTCACCCTGTCCCTTAAAGCATGGGCACTGGTCCCTGGTACTACCAGCCTGGTGACACAAATCCTTGCCACCCCCAAAAGACCCTCCTGCCCCCTTCCCCTGCTGAAGAGGCAGGCGCCTCCAGGCGGGCCCCACTGGCAACAATGTGGAGCTGGGCTTGCCAGAAGCACTGAGCACTGTCTTGGATCCCACTGCAGCCTTGGACACCTTTCCTCAGCACTGGCAGGTACCTGCACCATGTCGCAGACATGTATACAGACCTTCACACACCCCTGCCACACATGCACACATGCCCCACAGACCCCAAGCCCTGGTTCTCCAACCCCTTTCCTTATCCCATAGACTTGCCTGTATCCAGCTGCTGGGTCTGCTTCCACTACCCTGGCCTGGCTGTATTGCTGGCTACGTGTGTGTGTGAGTGTGCACATGCACATGGTACCCCCTGCCTGTGATCACCCTCCCTCTACTCCCCCCAGCCTCAAGCAGCTCCTTGCAGGCTGGAAGGGGAGAACTACAATTTTCCACTCCAAAGGGGAGAATCTGGGGTTTTCCACAAGAAGTGGAAAACCTGGATCCTTGCTTATGAGGTAAGAAGTGGGAAAATCACTGTACCTGTAGATTAGATTTTGGCCTGATTTTTGAGCGGCTCTTGTAAGAGAACACAAGAAACCCATCTCCCAACACTGTCCCTGAGCTCCCCTTTCTACTCAGAGTAGAGGATACTTGTTTATTTTATACCTCCTTATGGGGATAGACACCGGATCTGATCAGGAGGATCTGGTCATGATAAAATAAGGCTCCCTGCTTCAGCCTGTGATGTGAATTTGGCTCATCAAGAGCAGTCTACTTCATTGTAGTGGCTTTGGCAGGCGGCACAAACCTTGTTGGGGTGGCGGGGGTAGGGAGAGATGCTGTGCCTTATAGCTCTGTACCATGAGCTTATAAGGTGTTTCAATCCTGACTTGCTGTGTGATCTTAGGCAAGTTATTTAATCTCCCTGTGCCTGAAAGTGAGGATAATTTTTACCTTCTTCCAAATGGCAGTTATAAGGCTTAACTATGATTTTTGCAGTGCTGTGTGATCTTACGAGGAAAGTAATTATACCATAAGAGTGTTTTGTTTAGGCTGTTATATATTTTATAATTTCTTGGTGATTAGCACTACTGTAATTAAAGTCTTAAGCTAGTCACATCCTGGCCTCCCTTTAACTCATCTTTCCATGAATGCCTACTTATTCACTTGTCCTGCATACAGTGTGTTGTGATCAGTCATTACAGTGGAACACATGCCAACTCCGAAAGAAACTGAGCCAACAGCACTCAGAATAAGTGACTTCTCTAACTTAACAGAATGCTGATAAAAAGGGAAAGATGAATGAAGCCCATAATTCCTTCACTGCTTGCACTTTCTGGTAGTGAAGCATACCAAGTTGCTGAGTAGGTTTTTAAATAACGCGCCCATTATTTGTCATAAAAGGCACCAGGTTATAGAAAATAGAGTGAAAGCAACCTTTAAGAAGGAAGTGTAACCAAGCACTACAATTAAATGAGATCACTTTCCTTGTAGGTTTGTTACTTTTGATCAGACCTCATTTAATGAGAATTGAAATTAAATTAAAAAACTCTCTGGTGCAGCAGAAAATGTAAATGTAAAAATGCTCTTAATGCTGTTTCATTACACACGAGTTATCATCATGGATGTCACTGGAGATACTTTTGGAAATGGTAAAAGGCCAAATTCTGCTGTACTTGCTTACATAGAAGCTTGCCTCCATTGGGACTGTGCAAAGAGTGCAGGATGTTGCTTATTGCTTGAAGAACTGATTTTGAAACTACTTGAACACTGTGACTTAGAAAGTTTGACTGAAACTCAAACATTGCTAGTTTTATATTTCTCTATGGAGAGACCACAATGAAAAGGAACAGAGATGAGTGGGGAGAGATGACATGAAAAAAATGTATGATCGGATGAGAAGTGTAAAAAGCCCAAGTACAAAACAACTGAGCAAAGAAGCAGAGAGGAGGGTAGACAGGAAAACTCTAATATAAATTCTGCATTCACTTGTGCCAGCAAGGTTATTCTGGGGTTTTTCTGTCTGTCATACAAAGCACACCCTTCCCTTTTGCTTAAGAAATACGTGTAATGTAAATTCCTAACACACCGCAGTTTTAGAACTTGGTCTAGTTTTGCAAGTCTAAAATACAGTTTGCAAGATTTGTATATCGTTGGACTCCAAAGTGCTCCTTCCTGTTTGTGATATCACTTAGGAAAATGGTGTAATATATACATGGTCAATAACACAAACATCTGGTGGGAGGTTAGGTCTGGGAAATTTCATCTAACAACTTGCTCTTCAACTTACTCTTTGACGTATATAGTGTACGATTAAGATCATTGACTTAGGAATATATGTAGAAGCTTATGCTGGGGGTGAGAGTGATTTTATAGGGTGAATAAAATTTTAAAATCTGAGGGCATTTCCAGCTGTTTGTAGGGCCACATTATTCTCCACAGAGTTACTCTGTAAGATTTTGTTAAAAGGCTTTGCATAACAGATCTTGATAATTCACCTTAATGCAGCATCATAAAATTGACAGGAGAATTTGATTTAAAGTAATTTTATATTATGGGCTCCTAGTTTTTTAAGGTCGTAGGAGCCATTGTGATCATCTACTCTGACCTGCTGTATAACACAGGCCATCAAATTTTAGGCAGTAGTTTTTACATCATGGTTAAAATACTTGAAGTTAAATTACAATGTGCCTTTTTTTCCAAAAGGCAGACAATCTTGATTTAAAGTAATCATGTAATGGAGAAGCTATAACATCTTTTGATGTAAACTGTTCTGACAGTGTTGTTAAAAGTGCTCTCAGTAGCACGAATTGACAGGGTCTTAGCTGATACTGCCAAGTGGTAGGAATCATTTATGGTCATCGCTAATTATTTTGGGTGGGATGCACTTTGGTTTTTGCACTGGTGCTGAAGGTAACCTACAGGGCTGTCAGCTACATTTGTTCTCCACTTCAGAACTAAATCTGCTTGACACAATGATATAGTCTCTTGGCATGGCATTGCTCAGACATTATTGGGAACATGGACAATCCAGCTATGAGGGGGAAATTTTGGTCAGAAGAGGATGCTATAAGTGCCCTGAATTGAATTTAAACTTTATCATTATAGCAGATTTCTATGATTAGACTTGAGTTAATTGTACTTGTACTGAATGATTAAGGCCATTTCTATGCTAGTCATTTCCTTTTCTGGCCAGTGTTGGGGGATTGCCATCAATGACTGTAGCTCTGGAGTGAGTCCTAAGGTACATAAGAACCTGCCTGTATTTTTACCACTGTGTTGCCTAACTGCTGAGAGTTATCTAACAGGGTAGTTAAAGTGCTGGTGGGCACTGTTGCTGCCACTGGAACGTTGGGAAAAATAAGGCCAAAGAAAGCTGTTGCAGACAAAGCTTTAGTGCGTAGGAGTAATTTGAGTCCTTGAAATCATTACTCACTTTTGTTGTCTCAAAGATTGCTGCCTTTCCTATGACAGTTAAGATCCTCACAAGCCATCCACTCTATTTGTGAGAGGATCTGAAGCGGTTCCTGTCTCAATGATTGAGCTGCTCTCCATTGAACACATCCCATACACAGCTGCATGAAAACACTCTATTATATGTGTCAAGATGCATCTCTGCTACTTGTGTCATGCAGCAGAGACAGCTGTTATGCCAGCCACTTCCTTTCTTTGACTTTTATTCTGGGGCTGGGCTTACACTTTTAGGTCTAGTGGTCTGACCAATACTCACAGTTTAATAAAATGATTCTGAAGTCATGTAGGGAGTTAATTTTTGTCATCATACCACAAGGCAGATGCTTTCAAGCCCCCCGTGATAGGGGAGATAGGGCTTTCAGTCTCCTGCTCCAAAAGAACAGTTCTCTACAGTGTAAGACAGTGGTGCACCTGTGCGTGTGCTTGTGAAATATTCAAATGGGTAGTTGCTGCCTTCACTGCACTAGTCATCTTTGTAATTTGAACTTCCATCTATGTAGATAAATTGAACGTAGGCCTGATTCTGACCTCAGTCACACCAGTGGGTTTGTCCCTGCTATATATAAACTCTTTTGCCTTCAGAAAAATTACAGAATATAAATGAAATCAGCCAGACTTACACAGGACTCGGGATAGGTTGCTTGCTGGAGGGTGAATATCAGGATATTTGAAATCAGCCCATTGCAGTAAGTAGAATACAGGGAACTGTGCAGGTTGTGTTGCAGTAGTTTGTATGCTCTATGAAGGCACCTCAAAGTTTTGCAGAGTGAACGACAGCTTAAAAACAATAGAGATGTATGGGTATCACACCATCCTCCCATTTGCATTCACATGGATCCACATCCTGGAAAAGCGCAGGCTCAGGGGTGATCTGATGGCCACCTACAAGTTTATCGGGGTGACCACCAGGATCTGGGGGAACATCTGTTCACCAGAGCGCCCCATGGGATGACGAGGTCGAACGGTCACAAACTCCTGCAA
>NW_017728947.1:85185133-85230766 GCF_001723895.1 Crocodylus porosus | reverse complement strand
TGGGATCCTATGACCCCAGCTGACTTCCTGCCCTTTGGGCGGGGGGCTGGACTCGATGATCTCCTGAGGTCCCTTCCAGCCCTAATGTCTATGAAATCTATGAAATCCTTTTCCATTTAGGAATAACAGACCCCTCCTTCTTTCAATTTATGTTTACATGAGTTGTAAGGAATTGGGTTGTGGAGGGGGAAATATGCATTTTTATTACTGTTTTGCTCCTGAAAAATCTTTGTTCATTGGAGTGCTGCTTTGCTTCATATAAAGGGCACCCAGAGCCTAAAACTAAGTGTGTGACTGGCAATGGAAAGCAAGATATGGTCAGCAAGTCTATTAACTCCTATGCATAGCATTCTAAAGGGGCTCTGGCCTATAATAAAAAGTCAGTAATTTATAGTAACTGAATGGGCTACCCCTTCTTTGTACCTAGGTTATTGGGGGTGGATCTTCTCTGTCCTATTCTAGGAAAATTCTCCAACAAAGCTAATTGAAAGTGGTTTATAGAGGCCTTGGTGATTAAATAACTGAAGTTATCTGTTTCATAAGGGAATGGGAAGAAAGAGAGAATATTGCTCAAATGTTATTGGATGAGGCGATGTCCATGCTCACGAGTTAAATCAGTGAATGACAGAACAATTCTACTAATGAAAATGACTAACTGAGGCAATATTGTAACCAGGGCATCATGTCAATAAGAACTGGTGTGATTTATATTTAACTGATATTTGTGATGACTCCAATTGAAAATCCTTGCTATATAATGGAACTGTAAGTTGTAAACATATTGCTAAGGTTCTTGTACACATGCAATTTTCAATGGAAATGAGCACCAAGCTCATTTTAAAGGGGTACTTTACTAAATAGATTTGTAATATATAGTTGTATTACTGTGCGTGTCTTTTGACTAATGTATACTTACCTGATTTGTGCTGATTTTCACTTACTTTTAAATTAGATGGTAATGATGGAATTGTAGGAAATAAGTCTAGTCCATTCTACCTGCCAGTGTATACATAATTTCCTTACCCAGTCTTGTTTTTTAAGGACCTTAGAGAGAGAATTCATGACTTTCTTTGGGAGACTGTTTTATAGCTCAGTAGATTTTAATAACAAGTAGTTTGTACCAACTTTGTGGCCACCTTCAAGAAAGGGGACAAGTCAGTGTGTGGGAACTACAGAAGCATTGCCCTCCTCTCTGGTGCTGGGAAGATTCTTACTTGCATCCTTCTGAATTGCTTCCTCCCCCTTGCCCAAGATGTCATTCCAGAATCCCAGTTTAGCTGTAGACCGTCTCAGGGTACCACCAACATTCTTGTTGCATGACAGATCCAGGAGAAGTGTGCTGTTTATGGCATTCATTGACCTAACCGAAGCCTTAGACTCCATCAATCATGAAACCTTATGAAAGGTGCTGGTTAGGTTTGGTTGTCCACTGAAGTTCATCATGTCCTCAGGCTACTGATGGGGGATGACCACTACAGGCCTTTGCAGTGGATCAGAGACAGATCCATTTATCATCCGTACTGGTGTCAAATAGAGCTGCATCATCACCCCAACTCTTTTTTCCATCTATCCATCTTTGTGTGACTGATCCTCATCCATGACCACCTTCCTTCTGGAATTGGGATTGAATATTGAATGGACAGTCAGCTTTTCAACTTGTGGCACCTTCACAGAAAAATGAAAATTACAAAGACTGGCATCACTGACCCTCAGTACGCTGACTACTGTGTTATCCAATCTGCGTCCATCCTTGACCTTTTTCAGGTGCCTATCATAACCTGGGACCCTCCTTTAATATCGGGAAGACCAAGGTGCTCTATTAACCTGCCCCCAGCACAAGCTGTCCCCCTGCCCCCACAAGTTACCATTGGTGGAGAACTCCTGGAAAACACTGAGCATTTCCCATACTTTGGCAGCCACCTCTCCCAGTCAGTCAGTTTTGACGTAGGAATCAAACATAGGATTCACTGTGTCTGTGTATCCTTTAGAAAGCTGCTTCGCCATGTCTTTGCCTATTGAGATCTTCAGATGGAAACTAAGATCCTGTTCTAAAACGTATTGGTTATCTCCACACTCCTCTATGGCTGTGAGACATGGGTGATACATTGAAGCCATATTAAGTGCCGGAAATGTTTCCATCAGCGTTGCCTCAGGAAGATCTTTTGCATTAGATGGGAAGACCACTACACCAATGCCAGCATCCTCTTAGCAACTAACGTAACCAACATTGAGGCAAAGATCATGAAATATCAACTCTGCTGGGCTGGCCACTGAGTACAGATGGCTGACGCTTGTCTCCCAAAGCAAGTCCTTTTCTCTCAACTCACTCATGGTAAGTGGACCCATGGAAGACAGAGGAAGCACCACAAGGACACCCTGAAAGGATACCTTAAGAAGGGTGGCATCAACCCTACAAACTGGGAAGTGCTGGCTGGTAACAGGGCTCTGGTGCTGAATCATGCATCAAGCTACAGCCCACTTTGAAAAGAACTGTTTTGCTCAGGAAGCTGAGAAATGGCAGAGGAGGGAGGAAAGTAAGTGCACAACATCTTGGCCCACAGCTATGTCATTCCCTTCTCCTCCCCACCCAGTTGTAGATGGAAATGTAACTACATGGCTTTCTTTTAAAGATCTTTGATACCACCTTTTGGGTCAGCCCTTGTATTTGAATAGAGCAGTGAATTCTGGTCCATAGGGAAAGTCCAAAACATAGTGGTAATAAACCTTTTGAACACCTCACATTATCCTTTTCCATCTGTTGTATTCAAATTCTGTGTTGGAAGACATCAGTTTTCCCTTATTTCCTTTTAGCTGAGTTCTATATTGCACATACTTAGAGTTCTGCACCCACAGCCAACATTAAAATAACATTAGTCAGGTTGTAAAGCCAAGGAGTAAATGTTAGGCAATGCGAGTCTTAAGGGTTATAGATGTACACTTAATTTGGCATCGGTGTGTGTGTGTGTGTGTATTATGATACATTCTTTATATATACAATCATATTACTTTGTTTATAGGGCCACTGCATCATTTGTTGCACAGAGAGACTGAGTCTCACTTTTTTTGAGTAACTACCATAGCTTTTCAGTGCGCCTTCCTTAATATTATTACTCTTCAAACTCCACTCTGAAAGATTATTCATTTCCTCATATGCTTTTCTGTGGCACTCATCACTCTAGTATCTGAGACCGTCACAGTCAACAATTATTTGCTTTTTACAGTTACCCTGTGATGTGAGGTGTAGGGCAGGGATGTTATCTCCATTTCAGTCGTGAAGATGAGACATGGAGAGATAAAGGTAAAAATGAGCTTCTGTTTTTTTATAGTGTACAGCATTATAATAAACCGCTTTATCTGTTCAGAGCACAGCTCCCATTGCCTTCAACCGTAGTTGTCAGTGCTCTGAACTTCTGCTAATTAGAACTATGGTCTCAAGTTGTGTACCTAGTAAAACATGGAACAGAAAATTAGTGACTAGCCATGTGAAAATTCTGGTTTAAAGACCAGATCCAAAATAGGACTGAGGCAGATTTTAGGTACCTACATCCAAAATTGATTTCAATCTCCTCCTCTGCTCAGTGGCTTCCTGACTCTGAAGATACCTAAAAATCACTAAATACCTCCTTGTTCAGCCTCCAGATACTTTAGAGCCTATAGTTCCAGTTCTAACATACCCTGAACTGCCCTGTACTAACCAGCTAGATGTTTAGTTCCATCTAAGGCTGCCCACTGTGGGCTGGGGCTCTGTGCCCTGCTGCCTTGCCCCAGGAGTTCTGCCACATGACCCCAGTGTACCTCCTGCCACCGGATGGGCAGGGGATGTGCCACATAGCTAGCATGCCCCACGTCCCTTGCCCACCCAGCAGGTGGCAGTGGCATTGCATGGCTTCACTCCTGGGGCAAGGCATCAGGGCACAGAGACCCAGCCCACTTCTGTCCTACATGGGGCATGTGCCCCCATGTCTTCCTTAGGGGTGTGCACTGCTGTGGGGAGCCACCCCTCTACCTCTGGATGACCCACCTTAGCCCACTTGTGGAACCATCACAATTGTGGAAACAGTTATATAACAATAAAAAGACGCTACGCTCCTAGGTATTGATTATGCCTCTTCATGAACCTTGTGTCCTTCTATGACCAGGTAACTAACCATCTGGAGGAGGGACACAAGGTTGATATCAGCTACCTAGACTTCAGTAAAGCCTTTGATTCCGTCTCTCATGGGATTCTTGGTAACAAACTGGCGGGTACTAGGCTGGACCAGTCTACAGTGAGATGGGTGGAGAACTGGCTTAGAGGCTGCTCCCAGAGAGCGGTGATCAATGGGATGGTCTCATCCTGGAGGGCTGTCTCCAGTGGCGTCCCCCAGGCATCAGTGCTTGGACCTATGCTATTCAATATATTCATTAACGACTTGGATGAGGGGGTGGAAAGTGTAATGATTAAGTTCACAGACAATACCAAGCTGTGGGGAAATGTGGGCACACCAGAAGATACGGCAAAGATCCAGGATGACTTTGACAGATTGGATTTATGGGCAGAACAAAATCAGATGAGGTTTAACAGGGAGAAGTGCAAGGTCTTTCACCTGGGTAAGACGATCCCCCACCACAAATATACAATGGGAAGTGGTCCTCTGGCTGGCACAGCATCTGAATGAGACCTGGGGTCCACGATTGACTAGAAAATGAATGTAAGCCAACAACGTGATGAGGCTGCCAAAAGGTCAAACAAAACTCTGGTGTACATCAGCCACTGTGTGGCCAATAGATCCAGGAAGGTACTCCTCCCTCTCTATTTGGCATTGGTGAGGCCTCAGCTGGAGTACTGTGTCCAGTTCTGGGCACCACGGTTCAAGAAGGATGTGGATAAGCTTAAGAGGGGCAAATAAGGGCCACCTGTTTAAGTAAGGGCATGGAGGGTAGGCCCTATGAGAAAAGCTCCAGGAACTGGGCCTGTTCAGCCTGAGGAACAGAAGGCTGAGAAGTGACTTGATAACGGCATACAAGCTGCATATAGCTGCCCTGAGAGAGACATCAGGGGGATCATCAAGAACTAGGAGAGCATCTATTCAGGAGGACACCTCAACGAAGGATACCTCAGGGAAGGATGAGGACCAATGGGCAAAAACTAATAGAGGGTCAGTTCAGGTTGGATATAAGAAAAAATGTCTTCTCTGTAAGGGTCACCAGAATCTGGAGCACTCGCAGCAGAAGTGGTGCAGTTACCCTCCTTGGAGGTGTTCAAGATGAGGCTGGACAGGCACCTTGTTATACTCATCTGAGCCCGATAATTTCCTGCCTATGGCAGGGGACTGGGCTTGATGATCTTACAGGTCCCTTCTAGTTCTATGTTTCTGTGTTTCATTTTTGTTTCTTCCCAATAGTGACAGAGCTGTGAAGGAGAGTCTTGATTATTTCTTTCCTTGATTCACTCTGACACTGAACTGGAGAGCCTGGGTCTTGTACTTATCCAGCTTCCTGAAGTGATGAGGTTGTCAGTATGGGGGAACCCTACTGAAATGGCCAGATGCTCTGAAGGGCCTCTCTTAAGGAACCTGCACCAAAATCATCATTTCTGTCCCTTATAAAGGTCTGATATTTTGGTATTTATTTTCTGTTTGAAAAGGTGAATGGATAAAATTCTTGGCACAAGGAAAAGTTCCAATATATTTGGAAATACTGGAACATTATACTTTTCGACGTTGACATTCAGTTCCATCTTCCTATGGAGTAAAAGATACCCACTGTACTTTTCTCCCTTGTGGCTACGCAGCTGAAATACATTTCCTGGAGTATAGCCACAGTCATCAAACTATGGCGATGCACCATGCATGGATGGTAAGTGGTGAAACTGACATTTATCACTGGAGTTCTAAGGAGTCTGTCCCTCAAGGTAGAATGGGGACGTGAATCCCCTGTGCTCCAGCTTCCCTGAGGTACCACAGCCCTTTAGGCAGAGTAAATTGAATGTCAAATTCACTTCAAACAAAACATTTCTGTTTAGTTCAACAAACCAAAACATCTCATTTTGATTTTCCCCAGTGGGAAATTTCAATTTCTACTGCAAAAGAATTTCCTATTTCAAGGGAAATTTCCAAACAGCACCACCAGTCAGGTTTAGGAAAATTAAAACAAGGTTAATAACATGGCCAGGTTTAACAGAAGAAAGATATGTAGCCACTGAAACCCCAGACAAACTCAAGAGTATTAATGGGATTGGGATAGAAACCAAATAATAGCCACCCACAACTCTCAGGTTTGAATAAATAGAATGCTCTGTTTTTTTGTGAGACATAAAGCATTGAAACCTTACAAATGTCTGTCAAACCAGCTCGACAGAATAAAGATGTAGCTCATGATAGCAGCAGCAGGCTGTCAGGTTTGTGAGAGACTCTGAATAATTGTCTATTTTCCAAATATAATTTCTAGGAGAACAAGAAATATAAAAGCCAAATGCAAACAAATAAACCCTCCTAAACTGCCTGAATTTCACGTTCTTTGGAGAGAATTAATTCTTGATAAACAGACCACCGGGCTTTTAGAATCTGTTTACTGTTAACATCTCTGATTGCTGAGCTGTCTGTCTAGCTAAGAGCTGGACATGGCCCTTGTTGGAGCCAGTCAATGCTTCTCCTTGGTCAACTCAGATAAAAGGATTAATTCATAGTAGTCCGTGTCCTGAAGTGAGAAGAGGTAGACTCCGCTTATTTATTAGTACTGTAATTAACTTAGTTGTATCACGCTAGACTTCCAAGCAAGAGAAAACGGACTGAGAGAGCAAGGGCTCTACCTATGGCCTATAAGAGCACAGTTTAAAAGAGTATTACATTTTCATAGTTAATTTTCTCCCATTAGGCATTGTTAAGATTACTTATGTGATCATAATTCAACCCTCCTGTTTGTGCACAGCCTCCTTGCCCCTGCCATTCCTTGTTCCCCAACTCAGAGCTCCTCATTTGATCTACTCCCCTGTCCATTCCCTGGCTGACATTCTTCAGCTCCTGCCCCAAGATCTTGCTGCAATCTCAGTATCACCCACTAGCTCCTTGTTCCATTTACTTTTCCAGCCTATCTTGGTTCTTCCTCCATATTATGACTCCCTGTCACATCCATCTCATCTGTGCCAATCTCCCTCCTTTGCCCACTCCAATCTCTTCCCTACAATTCCCAGATCCAGTTTCAGTTCCTTCACTCTGCCAGCCTCTAGCCTCAGTCCTTCCCACCCCAGGCTCTTTGCCCCAATTTATTCCCTCTACATTCTCACGTACTGCTTTCTGGATATGGAATGACTTCTGAAGTGTAAAATGAAAATATCTCTCTTAATAAGAGACCTATTTACAGAGATGGTGCAACAGCTGGTAGTACTTAAGCTATGGGCAGAGCAAGTTTCTGTAGATTTCTCCATACCCTTCACTCACACATCTGTGCTCCATCATTTAACTTCTGTTCAGTGTGCTGCCCTCCACCCCCTCTGCTCAATCTCTTCCCCCTCTGCTTTAAAACAGGTGCTAGCTTCCCCTCTACAGGATGCCTGGCCCTAGCAAAGTGGTCATTAAGAGCCTGAAGGCACAGACAGAAGTGATAATTTTTGCCTGATCTGCCCTCTGAAAGTTCTGTACAGCCACGACTAAATACAAGTGCATGGCTGCACATCACTTTAAAAGAGCCCAATCCTGTGAAAATCTAAACCCTCATTACATGCTGGTTCAGATGAAGGCAGTCCAAAACAGAGCACTCTCAGTAACTTCTGTCTGCAATTGCCAGGAGTAGGGGTTCGCTGATGCAGCCCTGTACTGCTCCTGGCACTATTTTCAGAATGGAAGAGGGTAAAGGAACAGGGAGAGTTCATTTTGGGTGTTGCCCAGCTAGTGCTAGAGGCTGGTACAAGTGGGTTGGAGACCCCAAATGGGGGTGGAAGGGGCGGCTTCAATCCACCCACCAAACCCACTACAACATATCCAGGGAAATTCAGAATGGTCTTCCTTCCCCTGCCTTTTCCTCCTCCCATCCTGAGTCAGCACAGGAGTTTGGTGGTTTGTAAGGGGGGGGGGGGGGGGCGGTAGGGAAGGGATGGAGCTAGGGCAAGAGGCACAGTCTCTCTCCCTGGATTGGCTCCAAATTAGAGTTCAATTTCCCACCCTCTCAACCCAACAGTTAATGTCTGTTGGGTTGGGAGGATCAGTCTCTTAGCACGTTCTGTGAAGTGCCATGAGTTACACCCAGGAGCTGCACTTCTGTCTGTGTCCTGAGAGACACCTAGCCTTGGCATAGCTTGAATCAATTACAGACCAAGCTGGCCCACTCTAACATAGAGCATACTTCATGTGGAGAGAATCTCTGGGGTGAGAAATCCCAACCTGGTTTCATTCTGTTCTTCCCTGGGCAGGTGGACTGAGCAAAGCCCTTACCTTTTTCCTACAATTGTATCTAGGCCTTTTGTTGGTTACCTAGGGGCTGGGGAAATTCTTCCTTTCTCCAGAACCCAGTGTGGCTACATTAGCACAAGGCACAATCTACCTGTGATTTAGGCTGCTGTGTTATATGTATGATTAGCTTAGGAGTCCTGAGTTTTAGTCACTGGCCAAGCTACCATCAGCAAGTTACTTCACTTCTCTGTGTCTTGGATTATCCAATGCCAAGCTAAGGAGGGTTATCCTATACCCACCTATCTAAAATTCTCTTAAGATCTTAGAACAATAAGAGCTAAGTGCTGAGTTACAGGTAACCCTACAGAGGGTCAATCAGTATAGGGAAATAAAATGTTTCCAGTCTCACAAATCAATGTTTCATGACACAGAGGAACAATTGAAGTGGTATTTCTATGTTTTCCCTGTATCTATCTGTAATTAGGAGCTATAGGGATATAAGCTGAAACTGTGTGTGAGCATGTCTACATGTGCAAAAGATCCAGGAGCAGTTTACTCGCAAGTAAACTACTCAAGAGTAAACACTCCCAGGCATGTGTCTACATGTGCAGGGATGTCGGAGAAGATTTGCTGCTTATAGGAGCAGACTGCTCCTGCTCCCTGAAGCCCTGCAACTGGCCCCTGCAGCAGCCAGAGGAAGCTGTAGACTCCCCCTTGGTGCTAGCCCAGGTGTCAGGAGACATCTGTCTCCTGGAGTGAGCTGGGACATTGCTCTCTGCCCCCAGGAGCTGCCCGCTGCTGGGGTGGGTTCTGCCACTGGAGCCTGGGTGGGGACAATGTCTCCTGCTCTGGCAGTAGGGAACTTTCAGGCCCTACTCCATGATTATGGGGTAGGGGCTGGGAGATCCTTACCTCCTTCTCTCCAAGCCCAGCACTCATGGGACTGCAGAGCTGGCACTGGGAGAGGATCTCCCATCCCCCATGACTGCAGGGCTTAGGTTGAGAAATGAGGATCTCCCAGTTCTGGCCCCATGATCATGAAGCAGGTGCTAGGAGATAAGGTTCTCCCACTGCTGGCCCCACAACCATGGAGCTGGCACTCAGAGATAAAGATTTCCAATCCCAGGTCCTACAACTGTGGGACTTGGGTTAGGAGGTAAGGATCTCCCAGCACTGGTTCCTTGACCACAGAACTGGGGCTGGGAAGTAGGGATCTCCCAGCACTGGCCATGTAATCGTGGAGCTGGGGCTGGGAGGTAAGGATCTCCCAGCCCCCACCATGTGATTGTAGAGCAGGAGCAATTACTAATCAATTTGCTACTTGCATCTGCAGGTTTACTTGTAATTAGAGCTAATTACTGTGTAGTAAACATGTGCACATGTAGATGTGGATACTTGCTGAGCAGTAATTAGCTGTTCTGCGCAATGAAGTGTCATGTGTAGATGTGCCCTGTAAAACATAGTGGAATTCTCTATCAGTACCTCAGATCTTCACTTCATTTCCTTTCCCATTCTAAATGTGAAGGTCTCATTAGCATCAGGAAAGTGCTAGATCAGAGAGTTGAAACTGGAGCAGGGGTGCACCCAGTATGATTTACAGAACAAAATTTTGTCAGATGTATGGAATTCTCCCCCTGATTCTATATGATTTGTTGTGTACTACAGTGACCAGAATTACCACTATGCCTGAAGCAGATTAGAAAAATGGTAATGAAAAGCCATAGGCATTTTAAGGCCTATTTGTTTCATATCCTGCCATTCCTTTAATTAAGATCTAATGAATCTCTCTTTCCCTATACACTTTCTGACATGAAGCTTATCAGGCTTTTTTTTCCAAATAGTTATCATCACATTGTTTCCTTTTCTGCTTGGTTGTGGACTGGATGCTGGAACATACCAATACAAATCCAGCTGGCTTTTAACAGAAATAAAATAGTTTGCAAAGAGAACCATAACAGTCGGCTGGGAATCTATTTGCCAACATGCAGTTTGGTTAGATGAATTATGGTACTACTTGGGTCTTTTCCAAATCTGATTGCTATTTGGATTTCTATCCATCTTTTCCTTCCAAAGCAGGATTGTATTTTGTAGAGTTCTGTCAAGTGTAACTTTAAATATTTTATCTGATGGTGTGCCTTACTGCTTTGCAAGTATTTGAGATAATCTCAGGGTGGGCTGAATCCTGGTTATGTTGATCAATGGCAAAACTCCTTATGAATTCAGTAGGGCCAAGATTTAGTCTGATGTATTTAACAATGTATAACGAGTCTCGTTTGCCTACTCGTGCTATTATTCGTCAATATGCCACCATCTGTTTAGACAATAGGGCCTTGTTCTTTATAACCTGTTGTTTAACCAAGCAGGTATTATGTCCTTAGAGTTTGGCAGGAACTTTGAATGAGATTCTGATTTCATTTCCTTTGGTGTGAATCTTGAGAAATGTCATTGACATTAGGAGTGGTGCTCCAGGTTTACGCCTGTGTAATTAAGGTCAGCATATGGCCCTGTTTAAGGAAAATTGTGGCACTTACAAAAGACCTTTTCAGCAGGCCCACTAGGAGCAAGAGGATTTTTGTTTGTGTGCATGTGTGGTTCTATAGACATAGTATTAAATCTTACCCTTTTCATTCACTAGGTCCCTATTGGCCAACACAATACCTAATTACCTTGGAAAGTGATTGATGTTCACTTTAGAGCCAATATGTAGGTGGAATGCATTTTATAATTTTTCATTCCTTAATTTATCTCCTCCTAACAGCTGATTTTTGCTTTGCACATGGGGCTTCGAGATGGTTTTCCAGAGGAAATATTTGGATAAATAAAAATGTAAATCACAATTTCATGATGAAAAGTTCTTTTATTTCATTCATTTTTTTTTAACCCATACAAATTGATTGTGTTCAAATTGACCACTCAGGGACATTTCAGAGAGGAAACAAGTGGGTGGGAAAGGGCCCTGGAAATGCAATCAGATGAGGATGTAAATTAAATGGTTTTCAATATGCTTCAATATTCAAGAAAGAGAGGGGAGAAAAACAACTTCCTACTGTAGTCTTTCATTGTATTGAATGGACAGTACAGAGTGAAATTGGATTGGAATTTAGAGCCTTTTATATGTCCTTTATGTCCTAATTTGCTGCATATTGCTAAAAGACTATATCTTCAGGGCCAAATGTTATGACTATTTCTGTACCGAAGTACTTTATTCTTCATAGAAATGGTCAGACAGGAGTCCACAAGATTGTGTTTTCTTGGGCTAGTATCCAGGATGGATGGCAAACTTGCATGCACTTTCCTTTCCACCCAACCTCCTTGCTTGCCAGCCTGTAATATTCTGCCAGAAAACTTGATACCCCTGTGTGTCATCTCACAAGAGTCCCAGCTGACTCCTTAATGCTAACATCCCAGAGAAGAATCAAAAGTTGGATGAGTTCCAGATTTCACTGAAAGCATTGAGGTAGCTTATATTTACTCAAAATTTAAGGAGCTAAGCAAGGCTTGGTGACCTCCCTATGTCATTTTGTGCAGGCTTTCTTGCCCCAAGTACTAGTTATCAAGCGTGTCTTACTGGTCAGCAAAGCCCAGTAAATGCCCAGGAAGGATCAAGAGTGCAAAACCTGATAACTGGTTTCTAATTTTAATGGGTAAACACCATTTCAAATCCACTCGTTCTCAAACTTTTTTCTTTCTTTGAGCCATCCACTTCCCCTGCTGTCTAAAGCAACCCCATCCCCTAATTTCCAGGAAAGGCACAATTTTGGGACTGTTTCCTAGTGTCCCTAAAAGAGGACTTTTGTCCTGAATTTTGAAAAGCACTCCAAAATTTTAGAAGCCAGGTAGGGTCCAGATGAGAGGAGGCATCCTGAAGCTGCATGGTGCTGCTGCAAACAGCTATGCTACTTCTAGATCAGGAAGTGGTACAGTCATCTTCACTCACACAGCTCAGGTCAGCTAATTCGTTCTCTGTCTCAGTACTGTGTGAGCATGGCTGTACTGAATTTGCTGTGCTCAGATGTTGTGTTCTTTCCACTTGAGGTACACTGTGATTATTTCTCAAATCAGAAGCAGCTCCATGCATTCATGTGGCACTGTGCCCAAGTAAGTTAGAACTGATTAGCCTGTGTGTAATGCCACAATATGACAAGTACAATAACTGGAATTAGAAGTGATGTAATCTGCTTCCAGTGCTGGGGCTTGGAGAACATTCAGAGTTGTGATCTGGATTTTTCAGCACGAAAGTTGATTTGCTTTACTTGGTTCCAAACTGAGTGGTTCTTAGATTAAAAAAATGTAGGTCTTGCAAGTCTGAAATTCAGCTCTATTCTAATGTAGCTATGTGGGTGCCCGGCCTTTGCTTCCAACCCAACCAGTTCTCTAATTACATTGGGCAATATACAGTCTCATTAAAGAGTAAATGTAGTAGTATTGGCAATGGAGACACATAATATAGTCTAGCTCTTTAGGGCCTGTCTACACATGCATTTAAGAGTGGCTAAATTTAATGTGCATTAGCTTAATACACATTAAGTGGATGTAGCCAGGCATCTACAAGCATTTATACACATACCTTTTCATCCTGTGATGTGCTGGAGATCTGGTGGGTTGGAGCAGACTTGATGAATTGAGTCTGCTGTGCATGCGACCTGACATGCATTGTGACGCATCATGTGCGGTTGCATAAATGGCGAAATGCACATCAGCACTCAGAAAATGGCAGTGGCATGCTTTTTAACTAAAACAACTTTGAGGTATTTTTAAAAGTGCTTTTAAAAGTCCCTGGCACTGCGGTGCAAGCATGTGTACAAATGCCCTACACATGCAGGCATTAAAATGCATTAATGCTGTGTGTAGACTGACTTGGGACTAAAGTTAGTTTCAAGTTAGTCCACAGAAACACAGCATTAATATGCTTTAATGCGTCTACATGTTTGTTAATGCACTTTAACTATTTGCACCTAAATTTGATACTTGCATTTGTAAGTGTCAAATGTAGGTGTGAATAGCCTAAATTTGCCATTTTTAAAGTGCATTAAGGGTATGCACATGTAGATGCATGCCCTAAAGCAATGGCGACATGTAGGTGCACATGCACCCCCTGAGAGCACTGGTGCACCCCCTGATAGCTCTGCTTGCTGCTTAGGCAATGGGCAGGGGAGTGCAGGTGGGAATGTGGGTGCCCCCCCCCGAAAGCACCAGCTGATTGCTGTGCTCACTGCAGCCACTTTTGGGAGTGATCAGCTGGTGCTTACTCCCAGAAGTGGCTGCAGCCCCTCCTGGAAGCAGGTGCAGTGAAGGCAGTGATCAGCCGCAGTGATTGGCTGTCCTGGGATAGCCTAGGGACTCCCCCCGCCCTGGTCCACAGGATCACCCAGAGAGGACTGCCCCCCCGGGACTAATTGCAGGGGGGGCACATGCACCCCCTGACTAAGGCAGCACCAGTCACCCATGACCTAACGTGCCTTAAAATTAGGCTAATGCACCTTAAAGCGTTTCAGGTAGACATGCTCTTAGTGTGTAAGGCTGTGTGTAGATGAAACGAGAGGTGTGTGTACATGACACTTTAAAGCAGGCTACATGCTTTTGTACCACTTTAACGGTGTCGGTGTTTGCACACCTCGGCAGTGTATTGCACATTAATTCCAGCCACTGTAGGAAATTCAGCGGTGTAATACACCTTAAATGACTTGGAGCACAGCAAACTAATATTCCTTTGAGCAGTTTTAGTTTGCTGCCCCTACAGCTGTACAGTGAGACATCAGGCTCTGTGCAGCTCCACGGCTCTGCAAGAAGCCCTGCAGGCAGCCTGACAGCAGCCCAGGAAAGCAGGCTCCACCCAAGAAAAGTAACGAGCCTGATTCCCCCTCCCCTCTCACCCCGGAGCCTGCATGCCTAAGCTGCATGGAGGCCTGGTACTTCCCTTCACAGCTGCGGTCCCCCCCAGGACTGCCTAAGCTGGGTGCCTGCGGGGGAGGAGGGTGCAGGGGGGAGTGCCACCTGGGGGGGTGTTTTTTAAAACCCACCGATTCAATTTAGGGTCCCTGTTTCATCTATACATGCCCTAATTCTGCAAATTTTCTACATGATTAGAATCTCCCTGCAATGAACAGTAAGTGTCTTTTTGAATAAGCAACCCATGCTTACTAGGGGTGTGTGAAATGGGCTGTATTCAATTTGGATTCAGCCCAAATTGAGAACAATGATTTGATTAGTTGATTTGGATCACTGTCCTGATTCGACTCAGCCATATCTGAATCTGAAGATTCAACGTTGATTTGGAGAATCAACGATTTGGACCTAGATGCAGCTTTAAATATTTTTTCTACATACCTTGAGGTATCAGGCACAGCTTGTGAATGCTGCGATGGTGGGGTGGATGAAGCATCTCACAGGAACATGGTTGGGCCCCCCGCGTGCTTGGCGGTGAATCCGGAAATGGACCAGAAGTACTTCCGGTACACGTTTGGGTCAGCTGCTGAACATGCTGGGGGGCCCCTCCCATGTCCCCCAGCTCAGTGATCAGCTACAGGGGGACCCTGGGTGCCCCCCAGGCCCAGGAGGCACCAGTCACTGAGCCAGGGGGGCAAAAGGGGGGGTCCCCAGCATAATCCCTGCCGGACCTGGAAATGGATCGGAAGTGCTTCTGGTGCACTTCTGGGTCTGCTGCTGAGTGCACTGGGTCCCCGCCCATGCTTCTGTGGGACTCTCCATCCTCTCAACCATCTCAGCGTTCATAAGCCGCCTGGTACCTTGAGGTATGTAGAAAAAAACTTAAAGCTGTGTCTATGCCTGAATTGTCAAATCTTTCCGAATCTCTCCAAATCGATTCGGAGGGTTCTGATTTGATTCAGTTCGGAGAGATTAAAGGGTGTCCTGATTCAATTCGGATTTGGAGATTCGGCCACTGAATCCAGCTGAATCTCCACCAAATTGGATCAGTGACCGAAGCTTTGCGCAGCCCTAATGCTTACTGCTTCTGTGTGGTTGTCATTTTTTTTTTGGTTGAGGTATTACATTGCTATTTTTCCAGTTTCATTCTGGTTTAGTGACAAGACAAGCATGGTTTTTCCAAAACCACTACCACGTAGGGGTGGCAGCTCCCTTTTCAATGAACTTCTGAATGACCATCCATTGAATGACAAGATCAGTGTTATGAGAGCAAAAGAACAAAAACCAGCATTTCCTTTCTATATCCAGCTACCAACTTGGTTCAGCTTATTCATCAGACTGTCTCATTCTAGTGCCTGCTTCTTGCTTCTAACCAGTTGTACTCAACACACTCTATTTCTTCACGTTTGTTATTTATTCACCCTATTTGTCTTTTTTGGTTTTTAAGACTTGATTTTCTTCATACATTAAGCATCTGGAATTGACCTGGTTGAGATTTTTTCTGTTGGATAATGCCAGTTTGTTTAAACTGAAACTGCTCATGGGAAAGGACCAATTTTGAGGGATTTCCTATTTGAAAACAGTTTTGGAGAGAAGTTTTGGAATTACTAACCCCTCCTATTTTGCTATTTTTTAAAATTGCTAGTGCTTTGCTTTGTTAAACCTGCCCATGGCTTTCTTAGATATACCATACACTTTCCTACCTGTGCAAGTAAGGGTCAATGTCTCCCAATGAATGTCATTTTTGCCAGTGATTTCCAGGCTGCCTCTACAGATTGTAGAAAATATATTATTAGTTTTTTTTTCTTTGTTTCAAAAATATAAAATGACTTCAGAAGGAATAGAAGGTGGGTGGGAAATATATTTCCAACTAGTTACAAAAACAGATGATTAAAGCAGAACATGTGTACTATCTCCCAGGAAATGTTTATGTTGAGCATTAAGAAAGAAAGCAATAAAATGAACATTTAGAGCTGTTAGACTAATTTATCCTATAACAAATCTGAGCATATGGGGATACCTGCAGATACCTCTTTATGGCATCTATCTGTGGTATTCCCAGGAAGAAATGTCTTTAAAATATTGGTCGTTGTGCTGCTTCCATGTTATATATCAGAAGGTTGCCTGTGCTGGGTGGAATATCTAACATAATGACTGGTTTCCATCAGATGTTTGATAAAAGGGTGCTTTTCTGATCTATGGCATTTGATCACACAAGAGGGAAAATTCTGTAGCACTAACAGATATGACAACATTTGAATTCCTTTTGATTTCTTCTGGTATACAATAGAAAACTCCATATTTTTGTAGTTATAGTGTGAGATCAAGATGCAATTTAATGATATTGTGCTTGATTCAGCTAGCATATTATTTATTTTCCCAATCAATAACATTTGCATTTTTAGATAGCTCATTAGGTAAGGAATAAGAATGTAAATCAACTGCAGTATCTTTCCTTTTAGTTGCTTTTAAAAGGGTACAGTGATTTTTTTTTTTTTTTGGCTAAGGCTGTAAATATGAGAAATATTTCTCTCTGCTCAGCTAACACTTAAGTGCTCGAGAGGGAACAGACAGTGCTTATGCATGTGAAGATTGTGTGTTGTTCAGCTTCTACATGGCTGATTGTTACCTTGGGAACTGGTTTTATAGATCTAAAATTCTTCTCTTTCCAAGCATCTTGAAGACCTTAAAAACCTAGGCAAGCCCTGGCAAAAGTTCAGTGCCTTTTAAAAAATCTGATTTAATATTTGAAACTCTCAAACATTTTAGATTCAAAATCCATGCATGGTATTTCCTGTTGTGTGCTAATGGGAAAGCAAGGGGGAGAGACCTGGAGGCTCTGATCCAAAAAAGGGTCAAGGCATTGTACCTCTCAGTTTCGTAATGCCTCACTTATACATGTTTGGTACCTGTAGTGGAATCCCCAACCCTGAGCTAGGTGCCGTGACCACCTATACAATGCAGGGGAGAGTCAAATGCCTTCGAATGGAATCCACAACAGCATGTATGTTGAGTGGGGAGCCTTGTAGTGTAGTCAATATAGAAATGTTGAGGATAGAGGTGTCAATTAAGGTCCAGATCCCCAAAGGAACCAAGCCACCTAAAAGTGGGGCTCAGATGGAATTTATATACCATGAAGGCACTATGGGTGGATCTAGGATTTTGAAAGGTGGGGGAGTGTAGTGCAT
Source organism: Crocodylus porosus (assembly GCF_001723895.1). Lineage (NCBI taxonomy): Eukaryota > Metazoa > Chordata > Crocodylia > Crocodylidae > Crocodylus > Crocodylus porosus. Next base: position 85,213,326 of record NW_017728947.1, on the reverse strand, counting down.
CATCATATAACACAACAATTTTTTTTCTCCTGTTAAAAAGAAACCAGAAGCTTCATTAATAAGCAAGGGGCCTAGAGCTACAATATTCAATTTAAGATTGAAGCACAAAAAAGCAAAAACGTTATTATAATGTGCCTTATTTTGCTATGTCACATATTAGACATAAAACCAAAACAAGTGAAGCAAAAATAATCAAAAGATGTTGTTTCGTTAGTCCTGTAGTCCTTACAGTTAAATGTATGTGTCTTTCAGATTCATGAAACAAAATCTAGCCTTCTTGAGCATCTTGACAGTTATTGAAAGTTATTTCCACATCTGAGTTAATGTTCGCCTGAGTTAACATTTCCACACCTGAGTTAAAGTTTGTACCTAGAATTAAAAAACAAAAAAAGCAGGCTGCACTGCTTTGAAATGAGAGCTACATTATTTGGAGCAGCTACCAGACAGTAGAATTGCATAAGTAAAGATAGCTTGAGTATCGGAACCATTAAAGACCGTTAAAAGGGAAAGAGGATCATTAACACCTATAGAATGAAGAGTTTAGAAGGAATTGAGAGGCCTTTGTACATGCCACAAAATTAGCCTTTAAAGCAGTTTAAATGCCTTTTGCACGGCTTTAATGGTGCAGCTGTTTACACTGTTATATGGTGTAACAGGTAAAGGTGGTATATTGCACTTTAATGGTGCGGCTGTTTACACTGTCAGCAGCGTATTGCACGTTAAATGACTTTGGGTGTTTTAGTTTGCTACCTAACAAAGTGCAAGAGCTGAGGAGGGAAGCACCAGGCCCCATGCAGCTTAGAGGCTGTGCAGGCAGGTCATGCAGGCAGCCTGGCAGCAGCCCATGTAAGCAGGCTCCACTGAAGGAAAAAAAAAAAGGTGGCAAGCCTGATCTTTTTTTTCCTTTTCCCTAGAGCCTGCCTGCCTGAGCTGCACAGGGGCCTAGTGCTTGCCTCCATGGCTGTGGGGGGAAGGGGAGAGGGGAGCAGTGCTTCCCTCTGCAGCTTCAGTGCCCCCCTGGATTGCCCAGGCTGGGCCACCTGCGCGGTGTTGCTGCCACCACCACCATAGAGGGAAACACTGGCCCCTCCGCAGCTCAGGGACTGCTCGGCCCACTGGCGGGTTACCCGCTTCCTCCTCCCGCCCCCCTTCTCGGCTGTCAGAGAGGAAGGTAAGGATTGGGCCCGGCCTTTGTGTACATGCCATGGGGGGTTATTGCAGTTTAATCCAGTGTTTTTAAAAATCCACCACTTCAATTTAGGGAAAATGCAATGCAGTAGCAGTTAGAGCTTTTTTGTAAAATAGGCCCAGAAATAAGGTGATTGCGATGCCCCCAGTACATACAATAGTTTCATGTTTATAGTACTGGCACTGGAAGCGTGAAAACCAGATTTAGTTCCCTACTCTTCAGAAGAGATTCAGACCCATGTCTCCCAGCTCTAACATTAGTGCTCCAAAGACCGTAAGTTCCTTTGAGAGCAGTGGTTAGTGCTGCTTATTCCTACCTCTGCTACCTGTTCTATTTTCCTACAGATATTACAGTAGCCAGTGATTTGGGGAACATTGCTTGAGACCTAGGACCTGTTTTTCAGAGGCACCAGTCATCTTCAGGGAAAGCTGCAAGTTCTGTACATTTCTAAAGCAGGCATGAAAGATTTAAAATAAGTTATATTTTTAAAAGCTTTGGCCTAGTACCAGATATCCAACTTAATCTGCACTGTTAATACATGTCTCTCAATAGAATAGATGAATATCAACAGAGCACTGATTGAAATCTCTAGAAAAATAAGGGATGTATCTCATACCCATAATATAGATGCAGGAAAAAGACTGCACCCCTAGCAGCCCAGGGAAATATAAATGCTTGCAAGCTAAAACCAGTTATATTTACCACTAGAGACCATTGTATGTACTTTTTCTTTTTTCTTTTATTTGTTACATTTCCCAACTTTTGTGTGACAGGATTCCCAAGTTATTCAGCTCTTTAGAAAAACCGTTTTTCCTCAGGAAGAGATACTCAGTCTTTTTATCTGCCTGCCTCTGCAGTACTGTTTTGTATCAAGACTTGGCTTACCTAATTGATGAATAGCCTTGTGTGTGATGATTTTATAACCCCCCTCCTCCATTTATCTTTTGAGAAATTGCTATGTTAGTAATTATGCTAAAGGATTAATGAAAAAAAACTGGGAAAAACAGGTTATATCATGCAGATAAAAACAACAAAAAATCCCATTTCTTCCCTTATTTGAGAGAGGGTTTCTGCTTAAAGATTTAATCTTTAATTACATTTATGTATTTTATTTATAGTCCTTTTTATTATTTTTCCAGAACATGCTGACAAAGCAGTGGTTTTGTTAACAGAATCTATGGTATTGCTATAATAAATATTACAACAAAAATCCCCTCTTAACTATTTCCCTGAGCGTTTGCAGTTTGAGAGTACATTTAGGTTTGGCCACCATGAATTCATACTTTGTATATGTGATAGGAAAATCATCACTGTGAAAATATTTATTGCCTTAATGGGTCCAGAACTGGCATGGAATAACAAAGGCAAAGCTAACAAACAAGGAAAGAAGTTTGTGTTTATTGGCATAGAGCAGAGCTGAAGCCAGTTGTTCACCAAATTTGATTTTCCAGTGATTGAAGCTAATATTTTTACAAAGACATACCTAGGTTTACCTCTGCCCTTGTTGGTAAGGATTGTATTAACCTTGAAATACATTGTTAGTCAATGTAAGAAATTAAGTTGTGCAAGGTTTTATGTAGAATAAGCTTCAGATTCTGTGAGCAGAACAAAAATTCCTCTGGTTTTCTCTGATAATAGTCAATTCCAGTGGCAAAACTGTTTTCCAGAATCCACACAGCAGTACTGGGCTGAGGCTCCTGGAAGGAAGGGCCTGTGTGCTGTTTGATCATCTCATTTCACAATGGAGGTAACAGTGTAAGTAAGTAAAGGCTGCTTGCAGATGTTAACCTCCCCCCCACCAAGGATGCTTTAGTTTAAACTCAGCACATTCCTGCACTGAACCCAGGGCATGGCCAAAGAGGCAGCGCCTTAGCTGGACCAGGCTCACCTGATGTATGTATAGATTGGGCACTTTAGCGGGGCTTTTTTGGAGCTTTTATCTAATGGCTGATTGAATGTGCTTTAGATCAAAGCGCCAAAGAGCCCTGCTGAAGTGCCCGATCTATACAGATGCTCAGAGCTGGGTTGAAGTAACATACTGTTTCTTTTGGTAAGCAGGGTTTTTTTTTAAATGTCAGCAGGCAGCTAAAATGCTTATTTTATACTTTATGCATTATAGGTGGAAAACAGATGAGGCCAGGACTAAGTACAGACATTTGCAGAGTGTAAATTGGTTTCAAAATGGCCGTCCAATTTAAACTTAGCTCGTCCTTGTGCTAACCTTATACATACAAACCTGGTCCCAGTGACTGGCAATCAGTGTAAATCTGTAACTGTACAGAAGTTCCAAGCACACAAACCTGTCTAAAAATTGCAGAACCCAGTTTAAGATAAATGTGGATCTATGTAATATTAAACTTATTCAATTTGGGTCAAACTGGTGCATGGCACTTCTATACACTTCCTGTGCAGCTCCAAGGCTCTGGGTGCAGCCAGTTATATTAGTATTCATCACTGCTGGAGCTGAGCAAGTAAGTCCCAGTGGGGGGCGCAGTGATAGGCATGGTGGTGTAGGTTCATTATGGGGAGGGTTGGGGGGCTAAAAGTAGTCCCCGAATCCCAACCCCTCCCCCCCCATGAAGCACCATGAATCCGCCAATCCTGCCAGACACTCCTGTGGGTTGCACCAATACGCTCCCCACCCATGGGTCATGCCTGCCTTCCCCCCCATCTCACTCATGGGTTGTGCCTGCCCCTCCACACTTTGTTGGTCACATCTGCCCCCCACCCCACCTGTGGGTCATGTCTGCCCCCCACCCTCATGGGTTGCACCTCCCCACATTGCCTGGTGGGCCCCCGATTCCCTCCAGCCTGCTGGATCCCCAACCCCACCTCCCCCCGTATTAGTTCCCCCATCCTGACTTACCTTGTATTGGGCAGCCATTCCGAACTGATTTCACTTCCCCTCATGCTGCCAAATGTCTGTACTTAGTTCAGGAGACAAGAAAATTATGGCAGAAGAAAGAACTGTCAGTCAATGGGCTTGTTCGTGTCCAGTAAGAGTTAGTGACCAGCCCTGTAGCAGAAGGGGGAGTGGGTTTAGGTTTGAGGGTGATAGGGTCTTTAAAGTACAATGAATGAGTCCATGAAGGCAGGGGTGGATCCAGAGAGGGTGCCCCCAACCCGCTTTGATTTCTGTTCCACCCAAACTTTAAAACAAACTGCCTGGGAGGGGCAGTGGCATTTCTGTTCAGGTAGTGCTGAGAGAGTCAACTGACTTCATGACTCCCCAGTTCCTGTTAATTTCTCTCCACTCCACAGGTGTTAATGACTATCCATCCTTTTTAATGGTCTTGAGGTTTCATTATTCAAACTATCCTTTCTTCTGCAATTTTGCTGTCTTATAGCCATTCTTGGTAATACCTTTCTTCTATTTTACAGCCCAGCAGACTGTGTTTAGCTCTAGCCAAAAACCTTAACTCATATGCAGGGTTTAGATTATGGATTGTATGGGGTGGGTTGGGTACAGATGATCCTGCCTTAGGAAGGGGTTTGGCTACATGACCTCTAGAGGTCCCTTCCAGCCCTGCTTCTCTATAATTCTAGGTGTAGAAATGACAGTATGCTGACACTGTCAGACAAGATGGTCAAGAAGACTAGATTTTGTTTTATGGATCTGAATAAGACATGTATGTTTAACTATAATAACTACAGGACTAATGATACAGTATCCTTTGCCTTTTTTTTTGCCTGGTTAGTTGTATTTTTAAAAATCTTTCTATTTACTGTAGCAGATTAGTGAGTGCATGCTCCGATAGTTATAGTTGTTTTTTGCTTCAATCTTAAACTGAATAATATAATGCAAGCCCCCTACTGCATTAGTAAAACTTCTGCTTTAATTGGAGAAAAATGTATTGTATTATGTTGTTATGTGTCACACTACCTGCATCCACATTTTCAAAATCCTCGATTTGCCTATGCATTAAGGATAGAAAAATCAAAAGATATTTGAAACTGGATCCTCAAGTGAATGGGAAGCCAATGAAGTTGTGTGGGTATGTGTGTGAACTTTTTGTATATGGGAGGAGGAGGCAGAAGACAACTGCATGTCACATGGTTTACAGTGTGATAGCTTCTGGAAGCAGTTGTCAGGTAAGTGACCCATTCCAGTGCATCTAAAAGCCCTATGTGCATTTGTAATAACACTTTCTGGAGCCTGGTCATAATATACAATTTTTGAAAGTCGGGGTTTTAACTAAGACTTCCTCTTTCTAAGTTGTGGTTAAAAAAAAGAAAAAAAAAGAAGGATGATTGCTTTGTGCAGCCAAAGTTTCAGTCGAAATGAACAGTTTTTAAGGTAGTAATTTCCTCTTTCCTCAAAGGAAGGTCTGGCTTCTCATGCCAGGCATCTCAACACCCCTCAGCACACTCCACTTACTGTGTGGGAGAAGAACGACCTAATTCACCACAGCTGGTCCAGATCTAATACTCTTGCACTTAGAGCATACAGCTGCTATGATCTTTCCTGTACTCAGAGAGAGAACCTTTTCTTGCCAGTCTTTGGATGGGGTCTTTCTGCTCTGTCACATGAAGTCTACTGAGCTAAAATTTGAGATGGCCAGAGAGAAAGCAGTTGAAAGCGTCAGATGAAGGCACAGTGGAATCTGAGAAGTGACATCCATAAGAAATATTGCAGAGGTAGCAATACCCTTAACATTTACTGTCTATATGGCATTCCCTGCACTGGGAATGGAAAGTTATTTGCAACAGTTGCAATGGTGATTGTATCAGTACCTGACAAGTTTAGGTTACCCTCTGCACAAACCACCAGAGCATTCTGTTATGACTCCATAGACATGACTTCGAGTCTTGCTCTGAACCTGGTTCACGACTGCCGCCAGCCATCCCAGTTGTAAATGGGTATCTGGTCATTCATGCTGGGGAGTCAAAAGTGTGATTCTAGACCCGTTACTCTGTTATGTGCTGTTGACTACAGATAATGGTGTGCCCTGACCAGTGATTTAATTTGTTTGATGAGCTCTTAGGAGTGGGCAGCCATTTGGCATTGAGATATGGAGAAGGAAAGAGTAGGTTTCTTGAGAAATAAAAGGTTAGAGGTAGGGGAGGTAAAATGGAGTTTAGAAATAAAGAGCTGTCTCAAACTGCTCTTCCCAATCAAAAGTTGCAATTTTTGGACTTTGGTAAATTAAGCCTCAGGAAGCTGAGGCAGAAACAAATATACTATGTCTGGACAGGCAGAGAATGCGGGTGAGAAACCATTAAAGGTGTCAACGTTGTGTTTAGTAGCATAAGCATAACAGTGATGGGTAAGGCAGAGAAAATGAGAAAAGGGAGAGAGAAAAGATCCAAGATGTTAGCATAGTAAGTCATGTCTATGGAAAAGATCTCCTTGAATGGAAAAAGCATTGCCAGAAAGGCTGTATGCAAAATGATTCTGTTGGTAGGAGTGGAAGCTACAGAGATAGAGAGCATGCCCCTGCTAATTGGCTCAAGGACTAGGCAATCTAATCAGAGGCACCAAGAAATAAATACTCCTCCACCCTTTATGTTTCTCCTCCACACTTCATGAAGGCTGCTTGGCTAATGAGGTGAATATGCTATCACTGTAGGTGAAGGGTCAGAAATAAGATGCTCTTAATGAGGTTCCCTTTTGCTATCCCAGCTAGTAAAGGATTAGAGTATAGGGTTAGAGCATGTTGAAACACAGAATTTGCATCCCAATAGTCAAGAAAAGGCTTAATTTTGAATTGGAATTAAATCTAGAAATTTCAGAATTTCTTGTGGAAAAAAATTCAGAAATTTTCACTTTGAAACATTTGGAATGGCTTCATTCAATTTTCCCCAAACGACATAGAGCAGATTCCTAGGGCCTCCTTGATCTGCCATAACGCCCAATGAGTCCATTTGGGCAGAATTTTGTTAAAACAGATATATGTCTGCAAACTGTTTTGATGTTGTTGTATTGGCAATTTCCAATGTGAAATACCTTATTGGAAAACTCCCACCAGCTTTCCTGGGGGACTTTTAAGCCATGTCTGTAATGTTGGGGTTTTTGTTAAGCATTTTATTCTAATGTTAAGTGAGCTTGTCTGTCCACTAGGCTTTTCCCCTTTGAAATAACAACAAATCCAGACATTTTCAGAATACTGGTCTCTTGCACTCTCACTTTAAATCCAGTCTAAAACAAATTCTTTTTCTCTAATTCTCTATTCTTTTGCCTAATCTAGCTTTTTAAGAAGCATTTGACAAGCAGGCAGCACGAATCTACTTCTTGCTCATGGAAAGTATTGTCTGCAGGCTTCCTTTCCTGCCATGCACAGTGACCAGCTCTGAACTCTCACTCAAATGGTAGCTTGATTGACAGTACCAGAAAAAAATCTATATAACTAAATAAAACATTTGAAAACTAAATAAAACATTTGAGAAGAAATATGCATTGTTTCAGACACCTGAGAGTAGAAAAAATGTAAAACAGTCCAAATTTATGAAGGGTCACTGGGGGCAAGCAGCAGGTTTGCAAACACACCTATATAACTTAGCGGCTCTCGCATGAAACTCTGAATTATAAATATAATATACAGCGAATGAACTGTACGCAACTGCATAAAATAAGACCATTTCTAATCTAGGGTTTCTGATGACAACAGCTACTCTAGTGGCTTGTTCATATCATCAGAACTCAAAGAAAAAATGCAGCCTTGTAATATACACTTTAGGTGTATTTTATTATTTCAAAATAATTGGATAGTATGACAGCTAATGGAAATCTACATTATACAGATGTCTAGTTAAATTTCACACATTGTTTAGTCACTCTACATCCCCTACTACCTGGTTCAATACGTTTGTTTTGATTTGCTACAAAATATATATCTGACGTATTGTTATAAAAAAAATTAAGTATCTGGGTAATTCTGAAGATAGTTTTCCAGGAAAATAATAATAGTCTGTGGACATTCTGTTTGCTTTAAAGTTGGTGGGAGTTTTGCTATCAGTGGGGACTAAATTTGGTCTTTTGGTTCAGCAAAGCAGTAAAATACGATTTCGTAGGCTCTGAGCCCCTAAACACTAATGTACATGGTTAAATTCTTAATTTTATATATGCTAGTTGCCCCATCCCAGTGGTAAGCACACATGCAAGTGTTTGCAGGACTGACTTTTAGTTGTCATAAATCTCATTTTGCAAAAATGAATTATTGAATTTTGGGAATTTCCTGAATGGTTTGCTTTGCAGCCTTGAGGAGAAAGGTTCAGGTTGTTTTCACTTTCTCTAAATCAGTTTGCTTCTGTTTACGGAACCTGCATTTGCCTCTAACAAATATTTTCAACAGGTTTTATAATTAGGGGATGATAATGTGTTGTACTGTTACAACATCTCTTATCACTGGGTCTTAAAGTGCCTCAGAAATGCCTACTTGTTAAGGCTCCCAGCAATCCTGTTTAGCTGCTTTTATATTTTTATTCCCATTTTAGAGATGGTCAAACTAAGAGACAAACAGAATATGTGTCTTGTCCAAGCAGCCACATCAGGAGTAGAACCAAGACCTACTGGCTGTCATTCCTGGACTCCTTGATGTACTTAATTGTGCTCCCTTCAGAAGCATCTCCTTCACTATCATTAATAGATGAGAAGAGGCTAGCTGCACCTTGGACTCAGCCAGCCATGCCTCATTGGCAAAATATTTCCGTATGTAGTCTACTTTATTGATTTAGATGAGATGTAAATTCATGCTTACAATGAACTGCTTTGTTAAATCAGAACCTATCCAAGCATTTGAGATGAAACCAGTACATGAAAGGGAGATTTCCTCCCCTTACACCTCCTAAAAGAAACCTGATAAAATGATGTGCATTTTGTTGACAAATAATGTCAACATAGGCTAATAAACATCTTCAAAATGGTCATTTACATACCCATTTGTCCCTTCAGTCATAGAAAGGAATACAAATCTTCTGCCTGTGTCTATTTAAAAAAAAAAAAAAAGGAGGAGGAAAAAAGCCCCTCCTGCCATTTCCTGCCCCCTTTCCCATTCTTAGAGTAAGTAGTTGTATTTTATGGTTATATGTAGAAGGTATTTTTGATTTTCTATTTTCTAGCCATTAGATTCTTAAGAAATAAAAGTCTAATTGGGAGTCCAGTATAGTGCATACATTTTACTTTATCACACAAATGTTTTATTATATTACGTGTGAGTTTATAGAGAAAATGATCTATGCATGTACAAACTTAATTTATATTCCTAATGGACCTGCTACAAATTGACCTAGCTAGCCCTAGCATCAATGCATATCATTACATCAAGTGTAAATTTTGGGTACTACAGTATGACCCTGTTGTGACCTACACAGCTACTCTACTTTAAAAAAAAATAAATGAAAGCACAACAGAAAACCAGAAAAAGAAATAGATGCAGTAGGCTTTTTTCCCTGAAAATATTTTAACTTAACCTCAACTTATGACAATATCATCAGAGCACTTGATCACTGTTAAAATTAACAGATGGCTGTTGTACCAGAAGGGAATATTTCAAACAAATAATTCCACTTAAAATATTTAAAAAAACCCACATTTTGTGGTTTATGCTATTGGAAGTTATGGTGGCATGTTTGATTAATGAGCTGTTTTACTGGTGATGCAAATAATGTGTAATGTCATAAGACCCATATGTTGTAGATTACAGAGGTATTAAACTTACCTTGGCACAAAGTGAAAAATCTAAAGTATCCCTTTGGTAAAATATATCATTTCTGGGGGAAAAAAAGACATATTGGCATTGCCTGTATTTATGCTTTTGATAAATTACATGTCATGTTTATTTAATTTTAGTGCCCAATCAAAACCAATTTTTTTCTTTTGCTACTCTTTATCATGTTTTTCTGCATTTACCCATTGTGTTTGTGGCAGTCACTCAGTAGTTCCTATACCAAAACTGACTGTGGCAGCAGACTGAAATATGCCTGACAGTTGTGAATAAAGATTTTATGAAGCAGGACAAAATTGCCTAGTCTTCATAAGATAAACTAAAATCAATATTGAGCTTATCAAAAGTGGTACAAACTGCACTAGAATTTGGAAGGCACATGTATATAGCAAGAACTGTGAGAAACATTGCAAGCACAATACCAGACCATGCAAACAAAATTTACCTAGTTTCAGGTTTCATCGGAAACTTGAACCTCAAGCCAGTCTCCCAAAGATGAGAGCCAGGACAGTTTTTTTTAATTTTTAAATTTTTTTTAAAGACTTCACAGTATTATGATTTGGCTTACGATTTTATGTGAAAATAATGTGCAATGCAGTGATCAAAACCAAGCATGGGTTGGGATGCATTTTACTTCGATATTTTGGGGTTTCTGGAACTGAAAATTAGAATGAAATTTAGATAGCTGGAATTTTTCACAAATTTCACTTAAATCAAACTACCCCAGTTTATGTCACTACCCAGGCATAACTGTAATATTTCAAATGAATTCTTATGCATTGCAGTCTTTTTTGTAATGCCAAAAATGGCCATTTCTCCCAATGAGGGAAATTCTAAATTAGTACCATGCCTCAATGGAAAACAATTCCCTCCTTTTCAAATTTCATTTCTTCCTGCCAATGTAGTGAGCTTGATACTGCATCTTTTACTTTTCCATGGACATCAGTTGATCTTGGTTACCTGGAAAACCACCTACCTCAGTGTAGCCATGACCACCCACGACAGCTGTTCTGCTAGAGCACTAGAACTGTCAATCACAAAGGCAAAATGCCCAAAACTGAGGGAGAGCTGTACTTGACAGCCCTCTCATGAGTACAGAATTTGCTCCTAGATACCCTTTCAACTACTTCAGGTGAAAACCCCCCTACTTCCTCCCCACCCCAAACAAACGGAAGATACACCTATGTGAGGAGAAAATGAGAGCAACTGAAAATCTATAAAATATCCGGTAAACATTTTGGTAAACTTGGAAGATTCTCAGCTACCATGATGATCAGTGAGGTAGATCAGAAAGCCAATTTATGGTATCTGAGATAAACGTGAACCTTATAAAGCTTCAGAGGACATAGTGTTACAGTACTTGCAGTAGTAAAATGAAGCATATATATAAATTTGTATGGTATGAAGAACCTATTTACAAAGAGAGGATCTTAACATTGGAGCAAGAATAAGCAGTAAGAGAAGGTGCTCTTCAAACAAAAATCCTGTTTTGACACAAATATACTTAGAAATAAGAAAAGATAAATACTGAGAATGTGTTTTATGGAAAGGAGAACTTTCTCCCTGGAATGGCTTTCATCTCTTTCCTGAAGGAGCCAGCAGCTTGCTAGCAGCAGGATTGGTTTTCCTATCTTGTTGCATTGTGACAGCTAAAAAAAAGTCCTCATAACTAATATAACCTCCATACATTACTGGGTGATCATGTCTGAAGAATAGACATTGACAGATTTGAAATAATTATGTAAATTTAGCTGGGTTCCTATTTAAATATCCATTTTTCAGATGTACAATAGAAAAGTCCCAGCAAGCCCTTCATGATTGCTGAGGAAGCGATACCTACAAGTCTGCATTAAATGTAACACAATATGCCATAAAAAGCTCATTACACATCCAAGCTGTCTTTGTATCAGCATTAAGCGCACTTCCATACACATTCTGTAAATTACACACTTATAAATTACTCATTTATAACAGCTGCAGGATGACGGCTACAGTGTGAATTGTATTTTTTTTTTTGCCTTGACTGTGCCAGCAGCATGCTTTACTCAATGCAGTTTTTGCTTTTCTGAGCACCTGATGACCCTGAACTTACTGCTGATGGGAGGGAAAAATATAGTCTTAAAAATGAGATGTTGGGAAGCATTCCTTTACCCTTTTTTGCATGATTAACCCTAAGATAGTCAGATGGGTCTGAAATTGGAAATTTTACAACAGCAAATGATATCAGGTGTACATTTTACCAGCTTTGCCTGGCTGCACCATATAGCATTGGGTGGTTTTAGATGAGCTTACAACATAACTCCCCATATCCCTGCTGCATAGCTGTGAGGGGCTGGAAACACTGCATTGGTAGTTGTTAGATTTTCCAGTACTCTTAACACAAACAAATCAAATGCTTTGGAAACTTTGGGACTGGGGTTTCTTGATCATCGGTTCAACAAGATACAGAAAATTCAGGCGGCTGTTGTTTGAACTTAACCAGATACAATCAGACATATTATTCCCCAGGGTGTAAGACGTTAGAAAGTTTTGAGTACCTGAACTATAGCTAAATAGTTTTTCCAATATTACTTATCTATTTAGTGCTGTAAATAGACACAGAGCCTGCTCCCATGCCATCAAAGTCAATGAGAACTTTGCTACAGACTTTAGTGGGTTCAGGTGGTATACGATACATAAAATGGGCTGCTGCTTGAAAGAGTACCTCACAGTTAAAAGGCACAAGAGAATATAGTGGCAAACAAGTGAAAAAGAAGAAAACACAAAGCCTTTGCCCCCCTAAATCCATATTATTTCATAGAACAGATGCATCTTTTGGAGATATGTGTAATAGACCAGTGTTAAGGTGCATGGTCCTTATAAGCGTAACAGCTCATGGGGCTAGCTTGTTTAAAGAACATCAGTTTTTATAGCCAACAGCACAACATGAAACAATGTGGCTAGCATCATGTCTAGCCTCTTAGTTTGAATAAATGGGTACTCATTTACAGCTGAATTGACTAGGGGCAATCTGGCACGAGTCCTGAATAGGCTGGAACTCATCTCTGGTACCACTGGGAGACCTGTTAACCTCCTTGCCACTGTGTCCCAGGTATAGGACTGGAGTTTAATTTGAAGGTTTGATAAATTTGTAAGTTTTAAAGACAGAAGAAACTATTATGGCCATATATTCTAGGTCTGGCATGATACAAGCCATAGAATATCACCCATTAATTCCTGCATCAAGGTCATAACTTTTGTCTAAGATATAGCACATCATTTAGAAAGACACCTGACCTTGACTGGAAGATTCAAGTGATAGAGAACTTACCACATCCCTGAGCAATTTTGGTGCAGTGTTTAATTAGCCCTGCTGTTAAACATTTGTACCTATTTCTAGTATGAATTTATCTAGCTATTTCTAGTATGAATTTATCTAGCTTTATCACTCACTAATGAATGGATGCCATGTATTTTGTTTCCAGCCACTGGATGTTATGCTTTGTATGCAAGATTAAAGAGGAGTCTGCAGTCTTCTTCCCATGTGGGTACTTATAGACTATGAATAAGTCACCTCTCTTGCATTAATTAAATAGATTGAGCTTCTGGAGTTTCATGGTATAAGGCAGATTTTCCAGGCCTTCCTTTCTTGTAGCTCTGTTCTGAAATCTTTTGAAGGTCCAGATGAAAAGGTGGTCTTGAAAAGAAACACAAAGCTGAGCAAGGGCAAAAGTGCTAAAGTAATAAAGTGGGAAGGCAAGCATGAAGAGGAGAGTGTGTAGATTGAGGTGAATCCAGGGAGGGAGTTGTCAGGGGGTGTAAATGCAAGAGAGCTGTGAAATCAAGGGTAAGGAGCCAGCTTAGAGTGCTCACATTTCAGTGAACAGCTGGATAAACAGTGCAGTATTGATTTTATATATGACTGTTTTGGTGCATTTTTAATACAATTGTGTTACATCTCGGTTCATCCCCTCTATGAAATTAACTTCTCATACATTTTTGAAGGTTGGTGGGAGGAATCGTAGAAGCTCCTGATTTTTTAACAGTTCTTACAAATATTCTCAGAAAGCAATTGTCAAATTTACATTTGCAAGTATGTGTCCTGAAAATCAGCTAAAAATTACAGTTTTCCAGCCAGGAAGCAGGATCTTACCTTGAGACTGGTGTGTTCAATCAAAATCATTTAAATTTTGACTTTCACATAGCAAATAGCCACACAAGCTGATTGGAAATGAGCAGTTGACCAATACTAATAACAACTTAACAAATTGCAAATATCAGTCATTTAGAAAAATTGTGATTTGTTTATGGGCAAAATGAGGGATAAATTAATTGAAAAAAATGTTATTGTTCATGCAATACTGAAGCTCAACTATAAGTAGGAATCTACCTAAATCATGGGGAGATAAAGGGATTTTTGCGGGCCACTCACAGTGTGTGGAGTTGATTTTGTGGTCTTTTTACAGTGAGCTCCCCCTCACCACCTCTTGATGCTGATTGGCCAAGAGGCAAAAACTGCAGCATAATTAAATAGGAAACGTCACAGAAATATCGAATAAATTACCTCATTATTATAAATGTAAAAGTTAAATTTGAATTGAAATATATTATGAATGGAAATGTATACACAACACGAATTGTAACTAATATCATCAAAATGTATTACTGGAATTCTGCAAAATTTAGTGATACTAAATAATGTTAACCTTGGCTGAAACCATTCATGTTAGTTGTTCAATGCCAGCATGCAGCATCCACTGGCAGTTGCAGCTGACATCTTCTCTCCCTGCAGTGTGAACACTTGTTCATGCACTGAGATCATGCATTCTGTGTCCACTGAATTGTTTGGAATGGTAAGGCAGCATTTTGTCAAGTTGTAAAGATGTGGAAACTGATCAGAAACAGACTCCCAAAACAGTCATAGTCAAAGGCATCCAGCAGTCTTTGACAAAGTTCATGCAAGCAGCATATTCATTGTCATGCTCTTTCTGCTATCCAGGGATTGATTTTAGTAGCTGAGGGTCAAAACTCAGAAAAAGCACATGATTGAGGTAAAAAATGTGAACAGTGCTAAAAAAAAGAGGCAGCCAGTGGTTTAAACCACAGTGGTAGTGACTGATCATAGTTGTAGTATGGATTCAACTTCACAGCTACTTCCTGGAGCTGTTCTAATCTCCACTGGTTTTCACGTTGATAGTTTGAAAGTTGTTGTGATGCCATGCCTTTGTCCCAGCTTAGCAAATCCATCTGCTTGTTGTGTGCAGGATCAAAGCCTGTTGACTTTCAAACAAGGTTAGAAGCTTCATGAACCAGATTGCAGTTTATGCCACAAACTTAACTTGATCTTCAATGTCACCCTGTCTTAAGAGCTCATGTCGTTTAAGCATGCACTGTGTGGTGGGTGTGATTTCAGCCTCCTTACACACACATTGCTGGTAGTTCTTCATACTCACTGTGTTAAACCATGAATTCCAACTTGTAAGTGCTAGATCTGGTAGAAGTGACACAGTCACATGTAGATACCTGCTTTTATTGTTGATGGACTCCCTGTATTAAAGCTTATGGCCTGGACAATGTTTGAAACCTTTTTTTTAAAAGGAGGATACCAGGCTATCCACATTAGGAAAACATGTACACCAGCTTTCACTTACTAAAGAAAGGATATATGCATTGCAATTTAAATGAATTGTGTTGAGAATCATTCCATGGAGCACATCAGAGAAAGCTCTTTGCATACATATAGGTTGCATCCAGATGAGTGTGGTCATGTGGTATATGATGCTGCAGACATGACTATGGCACAACATACTGCACATTCAGTTGTTCTCCGTACTGCAAGGGAGCAGCCTGGAGGGTTTTTTGACCCCTGAATATCCAGGGGGTTAAAAAAAAAAAAAAGTGGGGGGAAAAAAAATAAGGTAGTGCACACAAGGATAGTGTGTGCTGCCCAAAGCTGGAGCCTGGCTGATGGAGCTACACTCTGCTACTAGCCAGGCTTTGTGCTGCAGGATCACCACTGCTGCATCCCCAGGAGGCCCCCAGGAACCCAGGTAAGGTTCCCTACCCAACCTGGAGTAACTTGCTGTGTACCAAAACGTAAGGTGTGCCACTGCTAGTTGTCCCCATGGACCCAAATGTCCACGCATGTCTGGATGGGGCCATACAGTGCATTATCAGACAGAAATGGGGAGATCTTGTTAAATTCTAAGCTGTAGTTTACAACAGCCTTCACTACAGCTTGTGCCATGGTAGAAAAATTGACAGATAAGAGGTAAACTGGCTCTGTTTGAAAAGCAGGCAAGTCACGATCTGTCCAGCTCCCAGGTACAAATAAAATGTGTGGAACATAGTTATCTTGGGCATCTGTTGCTTTGTCTGCTACGATCAAGATTGATTCATATTCTGCCAACGCGGATTTTGTAGACTGAACATGTGAAACAATTACTCCTGGTAGATAATCTTGGCAAAGCATGTTCACACATGGGGAAACTACCAGCATTTGGCATATATTTATTCAAGTAGTCCCATAATTTAGGGTTATCAATTTTCTCCAGAGGAATGTTGGTGGCTGTGAATGCCTCCACTAGCAGGAATGGAGGCTCTCTTCTTGTCAAACTACTTAAAGTGGTTTTTTTAAAGATCGAGCACATAAGAGCTTGTTTCTTACTCTGTCTGCCCTCTGCCTTTTGCTTCATATAAGATTCAGACTTTAAATGTCAATCAATGCTGGTTTTCCTCAACACATCCAGAGTCACATTGCATGATGAACAACATTTACCACCAACTGCATGTAAGGTCCTACAGGGAACTGCCTTACACAATCCTGAGCTGAAATGTATTTAGCTTTCTTGGATTTCTTTTCACTCATCATCTTCAGACTGCAGCATTGGTACAGCATTGCATCTGGCTTCTTAAAAGAAGGTGCCAAAATCCTTTTCCTTTCCTGATTGGCTCTTTCACTGAGTTTATATCAGTAGCTGAGCCTCTCAGTAGCTCTCTCTCAAACCACATGCTCTATGGCTGCAGGGATTGCCATGCTTTCTTTGTATTCCAGTAAACTTTTATTTTTTTCAGGTGATTCCATGCAAAATCATGGGAAACACCATTTTTTGTGGGGATCCCAGAAATGACTGTTTTTTTCAGTTTCTGTGAAAATTGCATAACTATGATTTAAGTAGGTCCCTAACTATAATGAACTGAGGGTTGTGGAGACATCCCATAGTATTCATTGGGCCATTTGTGTAAAACCTAAGATTGCTTATTAGGTGCTATATTTACCTGAGCTATTCCTTACTCTTGTTCAGATGCCTGGCGGGAGTGCTGTCCGGCTTTTACAAGAAACATTTTGCAACTGGGTTTTTGAAAAGAGCCAGTGTATTCAGCTCCTGACAGTCCCAGGCAGACCTTTACAGTTTGATGACTGCACTGTAAAATCCAGCAGCTTTACTTTTATTACACGCTTTATATTGGACATTTGCTGCAATGGACTTTCACACCCTCCAACACTCTTTTATGTTCATATTGTGAACGACTCTATTTCTGCTTTAAATGTGTCCAGCCACACAGCCTCTAGCTGTTGTCAAAAACTCTCTTTATTGCCTCTTTCAGTCAATCCTTCTTGCAATCATTCTTCTCTTTGCATCTAACCCTGATTTATGCTTTCCTTCCCAGTTTGTTGATGCACATTTTGTAGCACAATTTATTCACTTCTTCCCTATTACACTGCAAAACTTTAACATTCAAGTAAGTTTTTCTTTTAAATTTTTTAGGGTTCCGCCTGCCAAGATTGAATTCTTGTGGCATGAGGCTGAGTATCCTGTGTGTTCCTAGGCTGGCTGATGAAGTGATGGGGTAAGAGAGAATCATTTAAATACAGCCACAGAAGGTGTTCACATCATATATCCAGAGAACTACTAAATATGTTATGGAGAGCACTGAGCATTCCTTGTGCCTGTGTCATCTGGTGGCAATTAGAGACACCATAAGGATGCTCTCATTTCTTGACCCTTCTTTTGCAACTTTACTATGTGAGCCAGAAGAAGAAAAAATATTCAAAAGGCGCACATCATTTTTTCCCCTCAGTTCACATTCTGTGTGATATAGTTTGTGTTTCTGTTGCACCATTCATCTAAGGATTTAGCAACATTATTTAAAGAAGCTTCAAAATACCTTGATAAGATACTTGTTTTTGACCGGGTAAAATGAAGCATCACACAGTAAAATGATATAGTTGGTATCACACAAGATTTCAGTGGTAAAACTAAAAGTAGAACCAAGGATTTCTGGCTCTCATTGTCTGCTTTAAATACTTGGCAACAGTCTTCTTAACATCTGACTAAAACTTAATCTAGGGAAAATATATTCCAAAAGTACCTCAGATAATTAGCGTGAGGTAGAAATGGGTTATTAATGCTTTATAGTAAGAAACTTCAATTTCTATTTTTCTTGTTTTATTCCCAGGTTTAGGATTAATATTTTATCTGTTTGAATAATGTTGTTGGTTTTTATAAAAAGAAAGGTTCGTTTAGAGATGGATGTGGTGAACACATTTCCAAAGATACTGATAAGGAGAACTGAAGTAGTTGAGTGACTGATTTGCTATGACTGGGCTAAAGGGAGTCTCTCTTCTTTAAGAACGTAATCCTGGGAATTTTCCTAAAGTATGTAGAGTTTAACTTGATTTAGGTTAAATGTATTTTCTTTGGTAAAACACAATATTGGGCTAGATTTGCAGCCAGAATAAATTAGTGTAACTTTGTTTACTGGAACTATGCTGATAAATACTGGTTAACGATCTAACCTCAGTCAGGAGTGATTTTCAAAAGCCAAAGAGTAGCCTCTTAAGAACCTGCTTTTATAGGGATTTGTGGATGACTTAGGGAATTGCCAGGGGGACAGGGAAAGACTTTCTTAGACTTTCTCTCTGACTCAGATTCCATAAGATGGAGCCGGAGATGTTAATAATTGAAAGTTAGTATATTCCGATGATCGCTTTATGGTCTCAGCGTAATAATGGATTAAGTTTTCTCAGGACAGTTGTTAAAAGGCAGCATCCTCATCATGAAGTTGGTAAACATGCTGGGCATTCATGAGTATTCAAGTTACTGCCTTACCTTCTCATATGCATTCCAAATAAATCATGAGGTTGACATGGGTTAAATCATCTGCACTAAGATTGTCATTCATGCTGATTATGGAGCAGGGCTGTATGGAGTGATCTAGGTAGAATATACCAGGCACATCAGAATCTGCTGAGATGGGACACAAATGCTATTGGGTTGAGATTTGCCCACTGTTTACAATCCCAGCCCATCTTGTTAGTGTGTGCCAGTGCATCTTCAGGGAGCCCTTGCTTAGAGAGAAGGAGAAGAGGGAATTCAGAGCCTTGTAACTGTGGAGTCTGACTGTCCCTAATTTGCTACCAAGCCTTAAGCAGCAAATTTGTTAGTCTTATACCCATTTGAAAAAAGTAACACAACTAATTTCTTTAAGCCTGCCTCAGGGAGAAATGTTTGCCTTATGGTAGGTTTTGAACCCCACAGTTCTGCGATTACTTTGTCCTTCCTTAATTGCCTGCTGTTATCTGTCAGGATTTTTTAGTGCTTTGGCTTGCTTTAACGTATTTTTGGATGCCCTTAACACTTCATGCACATTAGCAATTCATAACTATGTTAGGAGAGTTCTGTGGGTTCTATTCCTTTCCTCACATAAAGATCCATGAAAAATGCTCCACTGAATGAAATCTTAGTGGCAAAGTGGTTCAAAAAGCACCACCTTGCATGCCATATGTTTTGGAAATAAATCTCTCTCTTCTTTTCCCATTTAAAGGCAATGTAACATCCCCACAAAGGAAACTTTATCTTTTTAGCAACATAAATCACTCACTTCCCCATACACCCTCTTCCCCTCCCATTCGGGAAGCCTTTCACATTTACCATACATGTTATAATCTCCACTGTATTTCTGTCTGCCACATTGATTTATCTTTTGCTAACAAATCAGCCTGTATGGCAAAGCTGCTGCTTTCCAATTCAGCCTTTGATGGAACGTTTGGGCGTACTGTAAATCATAACTGGGATTCAAGCTGAGAGACAGCCGAAGTTAAGATAAGAAGGGCTTTTTATTTATATGTGTATGGTTGAAAAGTTCCAGAGTCTCTCCCCATTCCCTTACTACAGGTAGGGTGCTGGCATATTTGTTTATGGTGGAATATGCGTCTAGGATGTGGGAGACCTAGACTCAATTCCTTCTTTTGCTGGAGGGTATTTGAACTTATGTCCTACACAGCCTGAATCTTTTTGGTGCACCCTGTACTCCTGCTGGCACTGGCCCCAGAACACTGGTATGAGCCCCGTGCACTTGCTCACACCCAGTGCCCCGCCAGCCCTGCAGTACAGGCCAGGGGCAGCATGCAGCACTGACCCCCTGCACTCCAGCAGGGAATGAGCTGGTGTTGAGCAGCCCCTCCCCCGCCCTGTGGCCAGCGGTCCCTGCTGCAGCTGCTTGCAGCCCAGGCGGGGCTGTCCTGAGCAGGCACAGGCAGCCCCACATGGGCTGCGAGCAGCTGCAGCGTGAGGTGCTGGCTTTGGGGCGGGGGAGCGGTCACTTTTCCCGTACTCAGCTCCAGCTTGTAAGGCACCCCTGCTGCCAGCCTGGGCCCTGCACTGGCTCCGGGCTTGCCCATCGGGGCTGTGCAGCAGCAGCTGTGGACCCCTGCTTGCCACACGAGGCAGCGTTTGCCACTGCCGCTGTGCTTCCCAGTGCGTGAGCTCTGGGAAGGCAGCAGCAGCGGCAAACATTGCCCAGCGTGGCAAGCAGGGGGGTGGAGGGGCCACAGCTGCTGCTGCAATGGTGCAGCCCCGACGGGCCAGCCTGGAGCTGGCGCGGGGCCCAGGCTGGCAGCAGGGGCAGCTCACAAGCTGGTGCTGTGTGGGAAAAGCAGCCCCTCCCCCACCTTGCGGCCAGCGACCTGCACTGCAGCCGCTTGCAGCCCATGTGGGTGGGGCTGCCTGTGCCTGCTCAGGACAGCCCCGCCTGGGCTGAGAGTGGCTGCAGTAGGGAGCTCCAGCCATGGGGTGGGGGAGGGGCTGCTTTTCCCTGGGCTCCTTCCCTGCCCAGGGTCTTCCCTCGCCCTCCCCCCCTTACGAGTTTGCAGCCACATGGTCTGTGCTGGGGTTTCTGGCTGGGGGGGCATGGCCAGGTGGGCCCTGCTGTTGCAGGAGCCCACTAGGCTTCCCCTGGGTCCTGCTGCCCCTGGTTTCTGTCATTTTTGACAGGAACCAAAGGCAGATAAATATTAATTTTCTAAATGTTTTAGGAGCCCCATAGGCCAGATAGAATGGCCTCGTGGGCCGGATCCAGCCCGTGGGCTGTATTTTGCCCACCCCTGCTCTAACTCAGTAGGTCATAAAACCCGTTGTCCTTACCAAAGTCTTGTCCATGGTTATCTTTTACAGCTGGCCTGATTCAGGAGATTGCCTGCTGGATTAGGCACCACAGGTGAAATAGGCAGGAGAATGTCTAATGCTAAGAATCCTATTAGGGCTTAAGTATAAGCTCACATTCTGATGTTATCTACCTAGAGAATATAGGAAGGTAAGGTGCAGTGAAGAAGAAGCTTTAGAATCTCAAGTCCCCCAAAATGTTGGACATGGGTATTTAAGACGTTGGTTAGGTGCCTAAATCTCATATTTATGGTGATGTAGGATCCATGCAATAGATTCCTTTCCTCTGCCATGTGGCTTTGGAAAAGAAATGACAAGAAGGAGTCAGTCAGAGATTTTAGCTGGTAGGGTCAGATGGAGGAGCTGTTGAACCAGGGAGTTGCAGACACTGATGGTGACAGAATTTTCTGTAGTTTGACCTGGACTTTCTTTGTCCTGTGTTCATCGGACATATGCTCTGTGCCAACCTTCATGGGAGCTGGAGGGAGGAGCACAGGTTGTAGGAAAGAAGAGGTTGGAGGTTGGAGGGAGAACAAGTAGCTTGCTCGCTTTGCATGTGGCTGAGTTGCTAGCTGCAGTTGCAGCATACCTCCCTCCTCTATTAAGAGAGTTTTGGACATGGGGTCCTCTCCTGTTATTATCTAACAAAGAACATTAAGCGTGCCATGCTCCAAGTCCTGCCAGCCTCTTCTGCCAGTCACTTCCCCTTTCTGTCTTTCTCTGCTTTGTTCTGTCCCTCTCACACAGCTTCCTTCAACATCTTCTCCCCCTTCCATTTTCTTTCTGTTTAGTTTATCCTCCTTCTAACTAAATGCCACCCCCAAAAGTGAGAAGAAAAAAAAATGGAGCTAGCTTGATATGTACCACTTGGCTTCCATACTGTTATCTTCCCCCTAGCCATCAAAAATGACCATTTTTCATGGAAGCAAAATCTAGGACACAGTTCTTCATGCTCCATGTTTCTGATGAACCAAGAATAGTTCACCTCACTTCCAGTTAGTGAAGCTCCCACCCTGTGGTTTTGCAGCACCCTTTGAACTGGAAGCAGATTAGCTGTGTTCAAGTGGCACTGTGCTAAGTTCATTATTATTTTAAAAACAAGCTCTGCATTTCAGTACAGGGTGCAGATTATGTTGCTTCTGGTTTAGGAGGTAGCTCTTCAAGTTTAGGACAAAAGTCCTGTTTCAGTGATTCCTTCACAATCCATGGACAGAGCCCCAAAACTTGGGGTTGTCCTAGAAAATGTAGGCTGATTGACTGTTTCACTTGTCTGTCCTAACTAAGTATTTAAGATTAAAGGCTCTAACTATTAATTTCTGTTTGGCTAGTACCTGATACAATGGCATCCTGTTGGCTAGTCCTCAGGCTAAACTTAGTTAATAATTTTCCAATAACTGTGATGGATAATTTTGGGGGAGTACACAGTCCTGCTCATATGAGGATGGCAGAATGTGATCCAAAACTTTCTTTTTTCCTGATTAGTGCTTATTTGCCTTTGTAAAGTATCTTGAGATCTGTGGAAGTGAAACCCTACCTATGTGCTAAGTATTATTATTTCTAGGTAACAGAAACAACTTGTTCTTCTGCTTTGACATTCTTCACTTTTGAACCAGAAAACTCTGTATATTAACAAGAAAAACTACATAAGCACTTGAAGCAAAGGAGTCTAAATATTCCAAACAATCAGTAGCTTATTATTTCTGCTGGCAAGCTTGTCATCTCTGTATCCTATTGTATTAATAAAACCCTTGAATATGAGTTGGCACTGACAGATAGAGCTGTACAATGCATATTATAAACTATTCCCTGCAACCCCATCTGATTGCTGTAGAGACACAAATTCATGTATTTCACTATCAATAACCTACTTCTTAATCATAATCCAACATCCATTCAAATTAAAGCACTGTAGCTGTTTTCACCTGGGGAAAGAAAGGATCTTAGTTCTTAACAGTTTGATTTATTGTAACATGACAATATTGGGAACATTAAATTTTAATATTGGCGCTGCCACTTTAATCATAAGCCTTATGCTGAAGAGCTCAGAAATTACTTCATTTTAAATAGGACATTTATTGCACTATAGGCAGGTATATAATTCTTTCCTTTAAAGAGCCCACAGATTATTTTCTTTCAGAGAAGGGTGATTTTGTGATTTGTATTTACTGTGTCACTCTTGGCAAAGGACAGGTAATTTACTGCTATCTTTGTCATAAATAATCTCCTGTTTGTTCCCTGTTCACTTTTAAGTCACTGGGAAACAGAGTGTATCTTCCCTGTCTTGCCAATAATAATTATGAATAGAAAAGCTAGTTTGGGAAGGGGGAAGTGGTTTGAACCATGACCCAAATTGCAACCAAACCAGAATCCTTTTTTAATATTAAAAAAAAACAAGCTAAAAAGGGACATGGCTGTATAGCCTATTAGATAGGGCAATCAGCTGAGAAGCGGAGAAATACTGGGCTCCTTCTTACTATTGATTACTTCTACATCCAGCAGTTCCATCTGTATATAAACTAATAAGTCCAGTACTATTTTATTAATATTTATACTTTGCTGAAAACTGTCACCTATGGATCAGTGTACAGTTGAGATTCAGTCCCTGTTGTGCTAGGTACAATGCATATATTGTACAAAAGTCACACTTAGAGGCAAGATGATCAATGGTTGGGAAAAAAGCAAATGCTACTTTTCCCATTCTAGAGACTAGGGACTGAGATGCATTGATTCAAAAGAAGATATAGGTGTCTAAACCAGGATTTAGGTCGGTTTTAGGTGTTTAATTCCAAAATTTTGATCCAAATCTCTTCACCCTGTTCAGGGGCTACCTGCAGTTCTGTTCCTGTGCATTCCTAGAGCTGTCTTGGCACATGATTCAAACCTCAGCTCTACTGGGATCCAGGAACTTCTTGGTGTAACACCCAAATCGTCTAGAGATTCTGATCCAGTGCCTTGGTGCTTAGAATGCTTCCTGCCTACACCAACAACACTGTGCCCATCCAGAGACAGAGCCAGAGCTATTTTTGTTTAAAAGCATGCCTGATGTTGATGTTGATGCCTCCTTGATATACTTCCCTAGTGGATGAAACTCACCCACAAAGCGGAAGACGTTGGTTAAATTCCCAACTCAATCTAATGAGATTCAAAGGCTGCGCGAAACAGCACCATTTAGTTTAAATTTCCATTTCACCATTTCAAAGGGACAGTGTTTTGTTTTGTTATTTTGTTTAGTTTCGAAGCACCGTTCTGTTCATTTAGTCAAAACACGTTTCCATGTTTTGCCCATAGGCTATAATGGGGAATCATGAAAATGCCTGTAACTTTGTCATTTCTTGCCTGATTCAGATGCAAATTGCAGGAATGGTAGCCCCTTCTGAGGGCATGAAGCATGATAAGTTTCAAGGAGATAGGTGCAGGGGTTCTGGGAAACTGCACCTCAAACAGTTCAAAGCAAAACTTGTATCACTTGCTGGCAGCAGTAGCCTGCTATCATCCCGCATGCAGATCTGGGGGCCCACACCCCCTGGGAAGGCTGCAGGGCTGTGCCAAATTCTTCCCAGGGGGTGCTAGCCCCCAGAACAGTGTGCAGGATGACAGCAGGCTGACGCTGCCAGCTGGGGCCAACACCAGCACCCGAGTCTGCCCAGTGCAGCCTGCATCGAGTGCTGGTGCTGGCTCCACATGGCAGCAGCATCCTGCTGTCATCCTGCACGCAGATTTGGGTGCTTGGGCCCCCTTGTGGGGCTGTGACAGATTTCTCCTGGGGGGCACAGGCCCCCAGATCTATGCATGGGATGACACCAGGCTGCCACTGCCAGCTGGGACTGCCGGTGGGCGCAGCCTGTGCCAAATATCAGGAAGTCTGTTTTTGCCACTGGCTCCAGCCAGCAGTGGCAGCATGCAGTCATCCCATGCGCAGATACGGGCACGTGTGCCCCCCCCGAGGGCTGTGGGGTTGTGCCAGGCTCCTACCCGGGGAGGGGTGCGGGCCTCTGGATCTGCATGCAGGATGACAGCATGCTGCCGGCTGGGGCCAGTGGTAGCACCAGGCTTCCCAGCACTTGGCAGGAGCTGCACTCAGCACCAGTCCCAGCTGGCAGTGGCAGCCTGCTGTCATTGCACTTCATAAGGGGGCCTGCATGCCCTGGGAAGAGCTGGGGGAAGCAATCAGGGAGCTGGGGGATCAAACCGGCAACTGGGGGAATGTTTAGGGACCTGAACATTCCCCCAGCTCCTGGTTCAATTCCCCAGCCCTCTGTTTGAATCACCAGCTCTCTGATTGCTTCCCCAGCTCTTCCGGGGGGTGCGGGCCCCTGGATCTGCAGGCTGGGTTTCAGCAGGGTTTCAGCAGCAGCCTGCTGAAACCCTGTGTGCAGATCGGGAGCCTGCACCCCCTGGGAAGAGCTGAGGAAATGATCAGAAAGCTGGGGAATTGAACAGGGAGCTAGATGTCGATATCAGAGAGCAGTACTTCTCCCCACTTCACCCTCCCTCTCCTTAGTTTCTGTTTAGCTGCAGCAAGCCTTGCTTTGAAATTCAAAATGTTTCAAAACTTTCAAAATGTTTTAAGTGCCCTTGTTTCAGTTTGAAACTTTTTCAAAGCCTTTTGTTTCATTTCAATTTTGCTGTTTTGAGCTCGGAATGCTGTCTGTTCGTGATGAACGTTAAAGTATAATTGATGTCAGTCTCACCTTGATTTAGGTAATCGGTTAGTCTCGGATGGTTATTACCTTCTCTGTAAGGTTTTCTTTTTTTTTTTCTTCTACTAAGGCAGTCATCGCTCTTCAGCCGGTTGGCAGAAGACTGCCAAGACCCTTCTTAATGCAATATGCTGCACACCCACACTCTCGAATGCCACGAGTTGCTGAAAAGGGAGAAAAGAAGAAATGTCTGAGAGTGTAGCTTCTTTCACAATTGGTCCTTATGTCCACCTTAGTATAGTGAGGGCTCCACCAGCCCCTGTACCCTCTCCTGTTCCACCAGGTGTTAACTTGTAGTCCATATAATCTGCCAGAGTCTGTCAGAGGTCTTCCTGTGTCTCTGGCTCAAATAAGTCACCACCAACTTAGTCCTGATTAGCCCCCACCAGGGCTTTAGAAAATGAACTGACTCGAGTTTACACAGCCTCCCAGCCTATGTGCAGATAGTTACTCTTCACTATTGCTCTAGGTCTAGGAGGATGCTTCCCCTCTTCCCAGATGGAGAAAACAAAGTTAACTTAGCTCTGTCCTTCTATTCAGGTCTTTCCGGTACCTCTTTCTCAGTCCTCTTTGCCAGGCTGCCATGCTGAGGCTTCAGGTTACCTGAAAGCTGCTTTGTCTTGGTTTCTTCCCTGTCAGTTTTCTCACTAGAGCTGACTTTCTGAAGAGCCTTCCTTGCGGCCTTCTTGATGCTCTCAGCTGTTCCTGATCTCACTCTGTTGGATTCAGGAACTTCTGGTTCTGGTTGTTCACCCTTTGTCTGCTCTGAGTCTCTCTTTATGGCAGAGCTCATGTTCCTTCCTCCTCCCCTCCGGAAACACTGGGAGAAGAAGGATCCCTGTGTGGTTCTCTGTAGCTTCAGTGTTGGGATGGCTGCTTGCAAACACCCTTCCTGCACTGGTGACTTATGCTCTGCCACCAGTGTCATTTCTCTTCCCTTACAAACATGTCAAAACAACTCTGCAATGAAACACTTATCAAAATTTTGCACAGCCCTGCAAAGCATGTCTTCCAACTCGCAGGAGACTGCCTTAACCACCTCTCTAAAGGCTAAGCTAGTGTGAGGGAAAGCAGCACTCTCCGCTTTCCCTGCTGCAGCTAGGTCTCTGTGCAGAAATGAATGTAAATTTAATGGGAGGATCAGGAGAGCAAGGAAGCCAGAATGGGATTCTGTAACTTAGTGGTTAATATATTCAGTTATGACTATGGCAGAGAGAGGGAAGAAAAACAATCCCTTGTAGTGGCATTCAACTGTTTAAGCCACATGAGATCATGCTTTTTCTTCCTGCAAGCTTCTGCCTCGTTCATTGAATAACCTGCAAATTTTGCAACACGGAAGGTACTACTTTTAATACCCAACCATATAACCTTGTAACAAGTCTATCCTGTGCACTGAACGAAGCAAATGTCCTGTGTTAAATATAGTGTGGGATCCTATATTTTTAGCAACTATACCATAAAACTGACTTGTAAGCATGCAACTAATCTCATTTATCTCATGTCACCTTCCCCATCAGAGAACTATACCCCACTGCAGAATTATTTTCTCTTCCCTGCTGCCCCATACACATCTCTAACTTCTTCCTAACAATGTTAGGGAAAATTCTTTCCCAAACCTTAAAACTAGCGATCAGTTTGACTATGAGTATGTGGGCAAGCTTTGGAAGCCATGCCTTGAGGGAAGATGAATTGCTGAGTAAATCAGAGTACTACTCTGATGCTTTTGTTTCTCTGATGGTTAATAGGAAAGTTTAACAAAAACAAAGTGTATTTGGCCAGTGTTGTATCAGAAAAAATACCTTCCAGATTGCTCCAGGTAACAGCCTTGAAACCTGATATTTAATTACAATTTCTTTTGCAGAGGCTTAAGTGTTACGCCTCAGAAACTGTTAATGCATTTTATATTAGGCAGCCATTGAATAATAGAAATTGTCCCAAGGACCAGAACCTAGGATTCCTGCTTCCCAGTTGAATGCCTTAATCTGTGGGCAACTCCTCCTTTTTTGGGCATGTTTTAAAAGTAGAAAAAACAGTAAGACTGAATTAGTTTTTTGAAGGAAAAGCTTTACAGAGCTACAATCAGGTGAAGAGCCTGGGCTCTGGATCCCTAGTGGATGGAGGTTCCTGACCCATAGCTTTTTTTTTTTTTTTTTTTTTTTATATTAAAAACATTTTATTAGAAAAAGCTGTCACTATGAAACACATTAAGAAAAACTAC
>NW_017728947.1:85156439-85184643 GCF_001723895.1 Crocodylus porosus | reverse complement strand
GCACTTTCCAAATTGCTACTTTAATACATGTGACAAGCACCCTCACACCCCATGACCCATCCGTCCCCTCTGTCAAACCATAGAGCATGTTTTCACTCGTGATCCCCGTTGCCTTCCCTGTCTCCTTCAGAAAAAAACCCTGCCCTCCCCCACACCTTCTGTGCATAAAAAACAACCCCACAAAACATGCGCCACAGACTCGGGTTCGTCACAAAGTTCTCTTGGGCACTTGGGGGACCGTGTGAGTCCCCATCGATATAGTACTCCTGACCCATAGCTGCTAAAGAGAGGCTCCCAAGCCTCTGTGCTGGGTCTGGGTCTACCTCTGCTCAGTGTTTCTGGCTGGGTGACTCTACACATCTCCCTGTTTAGTATGCAGCTATTTTGGATTGTCCTTCTTGAAGAGTCTAACTTCCTATGCAAACTGTAGTAGGCCTAGATCATTAAGTAAGGGTTTTGAATTATACTTTGGGGCTCAGATACCTTAAAATATAGGTGTTGCAATGCCTAACTTGTAGCACTTACATCCCTGGCTCTTGTTGGCAGTGGATTTATGACCCAAATATCTTATTCTGGGCAAACCTAAATCCTCAGATTAACCATGATTTCTTTCATTTGATAATAGGCATATTTTATTAATACATGGTAATAACAGATAAGAATAATGCAAGTAAGGCAAACAAAGTAAGTCCCCTGATTCTATATTTACCAGTCCTAGGGCTGTTACAGAGGGAAGGTATGTCTGGCCAGTATGTGAGCATCACCCTGTGGTTCTTTCTTGAATGTCAGATGGCAGCAGGCTGGAGGTTGATGGCTGAGGCCCATCCCCTCAGAGAGGTATCCTACTGCTTGCATTGACAAGCCTATAAATTGTAGATGAATTGCTATTTAGCAGCATATCATGCTATAATTAAAGGGAAATAGTTCTTACTGCTGGTCTTCACTGTGGTGTTCTTCTTTCCCCTCCCCACCCTGATATAGTTAGTAATGATGGCTAGGTACAGACATGACACTCATTGCGTGTTAAGCATGCAGAAAGTGCTCTACAGCCATAACTGAACAGACATTCATGGCACATAGAGTGCTTTTAAAATAAAGGATCCTACTTTAAGGTAACCCTGGATGGATGTGGTATCAGACTAAAATGCTTTAGGTTAGAGTAGTTTATCTAAGATCTGTACCACATCCCATCACAAGTCAAGGTAGGTTGCCATACCAGGGGCCCCTTACAGAGTGGTGTGCTTGCCTTGGCTGGTGCTAATCTGCTGCAGGTAAGCACCAGCCCAGTGCCACCCTGGGCTGTCACAGAGATGAGACAGAAAAGGCTCTGTCTCCTCCCTGTGCAGCTAGGCAGGGGAGAGAAATGGAGATCCCCTGCTGTACGCCTCCTCTCAGCTTACTTGCTTGGGTCAGGGGGGGAAGGGAGGGGAGGATAGGTCCATGTGGCAGAGGGGCTCTGTTCCTCTCCCCCACAGCCTCCTGATAGCTGCAGCTTGGAGCTGTGCAGGGCTTTTCACTACTCCAGGAACTGGGGGCAGGTGAGGGACCAGAGCCCTCCTGCCACATGGACCTGACCCAGCCTGGCCCTCCCCAAGACCTGAGTGAGCAAGCTGGGGGAGGGCTCATACAGCAGAGGGGCTCCTTTCCTCTGCCTACTTGGCCCTAGTTTTTGGCACAGCGAAAAGCCGTGTGCAGCTCCAAGCTGCAGCCATCAAAAGACTGGGGTGGATAAGGGGGAGGGTGAATGGAGCCCCTGCCACAGAGCTCCCCCTAGCTTGTTGGCTCAGGTTCTGGAGGGGCCAGGCTGGGTAAGTATGGCAGGGGAGCTCCATTCCCCAACCATCCCAGCCTCCTGATGGCTGGAGCTTGGACCTGAATGCATCTTTTTGCTGCACTGGGAACTGGGGGCTGGTGAGTGGTATAACTGAAGCCCTCCCCCTCCCCCCGGCCACACAGACCCAGCCTGGCTTCTATAAAACTTGACCCAGCAAGCTTCAATGGGGTGAGGGGGAGCAGTACTATGTGGCGGGGGGCTCTGTTCCCTGCCTGCCCGCTGCATCCAGCAGGAGACTGGGGCTATTGGGAATGGAGGCCTCCTGCTGCATGGATCCCCCCTTAGCTTTCTGGCCTAGGTCCTGGGGGGGGAGGAGAGGGGAGGGGGTGGGCCCATGTGGCAGGGAGGCTGTGTTCCTCTACCCACCCAGCCCTAGTTCCTGGTGCAGCAAAAAGCTGGGCAGTTCTGAGCTGCAGTTGTAAGGAGGTCAAGGCAGGGAGGGGAATGGAGCCCCCCTGCTGCAAGACCGTGTGGCAGGGAAGTTCCATCCCACCCCCACCACCCTCTTGGCACTGATGCTGACAACAGCCAGCTGGCAGGGGAATGGGGCTGGGGAGTGAGGCTCTGCTGTCCAATCAAGGGTGGCCAGCTGGCAGCCTCCTGGGAGGCATACAGCAGCACCCCATCCTACTGGCCTTAGCCAGTGCAGGCAGGCTCTGAGCCCTTCCCCCTTCTACCCAGACAATGAATGTCTGTTTTGTTCACTCCAGACTTAATCTAGAATACTTTGAGTAAAGCGTGATAATTTCAGCACTTCCTCCTTGGGCTTTTTGAACATATGTACTTAGCTGACAATGATAATTCAGGAGCAGATCAGATTTCTAACTACTGGTTCAAGTATTTGACATGGATGGAGACTTGGTACACATGGTCAAAAGTATGATATGGAGCTGATCCTGATCTGCAGAGGGATCTGTCAAGGAGAAATCGTGAAGCTGATCTCACCCGTCTGGATCCTGTGGAACTCTGCTTTGGTTATGCAATGGAACGACAGTAGCCAAAATGTTGTTTCTGTTTTCTGTGGACAGTCTCATAATGCATACTTCCCATTCAAGTATGATGGAAATTATGATGTCTTTTTCCCCCCCCTGTCTGCAGGATCTTAGGTTTAGACAAGTGCATCCTGCCAGAGATTGAACAGAAACATGGTCAGGCAAGCCAACTTGAAACTCATGGATAAAAACAGAATTAAAGAAGTGGACATAGAGAAAATGTACATGTTTGGGATTGAACCAAATTTTACAGATCAAACACATTGAAAAACAGACAAAGACCAAAACAGCTTGAAATCTGTCTTGAGGACCAAAATAAATTCAGAAACAAAACTGGCAATAAGCAATTGGATAGGTGCATGATATTTTATATTTTAGATTACTAAAATCATTCAAGTTTGGAAGCCATGAACAGAAAACTGAGGGCATCCTTTATGAGCTCTCACATTCACTGTCCAAACAGCTTTGCTGAGAGACAGAAGGTTTGAGGAAATGTTTTAGGAAAAGACTCAGAGGTGTAGTAGGTATCTGATAAGGCTGGTCATGTGCATAGGGAGGCATCTAAGTAGTTTAGGTAGGTAGCCACCGATTTGGGGATTTTCTATATGCCTGTTTTGGATTTAGGGACCTAAGGTCTTCCAAAATGCTGCACCTAATGGTTTAGACATCCAGCATTTAATATTCATTGGATAAAAAGCCGTAGGATATTTTCTGCCTTAGACAGAAATACACATGTATCTGGGTGATTCTGTTCCACCACAGGTGGAGATAGAATCTAAACTGTGCATAAATGGCAGTCCCATGGTGACATAAGTGCCAGTTAGGCATGTAAAGATGAAATAGGATTAAACCCTTGGAGTCTGAGCACTCATACCCGCAACTGAATTAAATAAAAATTGTGTTTTGAACATCTAGGATGTGATAAAAAGCTAAGGACTCTTTAAAAAAAAAAAAAAAAAAAAAAAAAAATCAGGTTCTAGTAGCATCCACCTTTGATACTAAATCCATGCCTTTCAGTTCTCCATCGGCAAAATGGAAATAATAATTCCTCCTTACCTCACAGAGCTGTTGTTTAAATAAAATCATTGTGCATGTGAGAAGCACTTAGAGACTATAGTGATTAGAGCCATAGAAAATCCCACAAGGAATTAATAGTTCTATATTCAGACTTTGTACTAAATAAAGCCTTGGACCATGGTTTGCACAATGAGGATGAAATATTGAATAGCTTCTCATTGAGTGAGAACTGCCCATCTTGTTCAGTGAGTCAGGGGTCCCTGTGGGGAAAAATAGCATGCAATTATGTCATTCACAATGGTATCATGATCCAAAGGTTGCATAGGCAGCCCTAGTCCTGCAAAAATATCGGGTTTATATTTATTACTATTACTAATATTTAATAAAAATAAACCTCACAACTGACACCCAAAGTCTAAGAGGTGTTAGGGGCTGGATTTTAGTTTTATCTGGAAAAGAATGCTTGATATGGCTCTCTTCATGGTTTATGGAGGACTTCCTGTTCAGAACTTTTGTTTGCTGATGTGAAGTGTTACATGCCCATAGTGTGCAGTAAGTCCATGTCAATCTGGGAATACAGCATAACCCCAGGAGTGACGTGTCTAATTCCAGTCATATAATTTTTTTAATGGCCACACTAACTACCTTCAATATTTCAGATGTATTTTTATGCCCAGAAAAAAGAATATGTCTAAGTAAAAGACTACAGAAATGGTATGGGATGGTTGGATTGCAAGCCACAGTATTACTGGAACCCATATACTTCATGCTGCAATGTTTTACTTTGGTTTTCTGAAAAAAAAAAGGAAGAGAAGTAGGGGAGAGATGTGGAATGTGCTCACTACTACTGCAGTATAAATATTATGTTGGACCCTGTATTTATAAATATAATTGGTGGTGGTGGCAATCCCTCTATTCAACCATGATCTCTACCACAGCTCATTGATGGATTCTGAGGTAACGTAAGAGACCAATCCTCAAACCACAGATCTGTCTGCAGGAATTACAGATCTTTCTCCAGGAGAAAGTAAGCCCCTGGATGGGATTTCTCTTTTTTTCTTTCCTCTGTTCTCTCTTCTCTGTTTTGCGGGCAAGATGCTTTACCTATAAATGATCTGCCGCTTGGTTGAGGTTCTGGCACCATTGGAGTCTGTCACCAGTCAACTCCTCCCAACTCTTGGGGTATGCCTCCTCCCATCCGTTTTCTTGAGGTATGCCTTCAGTGTGTCCTTGTAGTGTTTCCTTTGGCTGTTGCAAAATCTCAGACCACAACTAAGCTGGAATAGAGCGCTTGTTTTGGGAGTCAAGAGTTGGATACCTGCACACAATGTCTGGTCCAGCAAAGTTGGTGCTTGAGAATAAACAACACAATGCTGGTAATATTGGCTTCAGCAAGGATCCTAGTGTTTGTGCGATGATCTTCCCATTTGATGTGGAATATTTCCCACAGGTATTGTTGGTGACACCTCTTCAGGCTTTGATGATAATTTGAGAAAGGGGATCATGTTCATGGTCTGGAGCAGACTTTGGTCATCTCAGTGTTGAGAGACAGGCCCAAAGTTTACTAGACTTCTGCTAAGAGATCCAGTGGAATCTGAAGGTTTTCCACAGTGTGCGTGAAGATGGCACAGTCATCAGCAGTCAAGTATGGTTATTTTAAATACTTTAGTCTTTGAGTGAAAATATCCCAGCTTGAAGAGCCCTCTATCCATTTGATATTCAGTGTTAATTCTGGAAGGAAGGCAGTCCTTAATGAGAACCAGGATTATGGTAAAAAAAATGGAGAACAGAATTAGGGTGATGATTCATCCTTGGGATGATGGACTGGTATTGAGACTCCACAAACCTATTCTTTGAAATTGGAACAATAAAGAGATCCCTGGGGTCCTGGGAAATGCCGAGCACCATTACTGTCTTCAAGAAAGGAGACAAGTCTGTGTGCAGGAACTATCAATTCCACTTTTCTCTGGAAGGGAGAATACTCATCTGCATCCTTCTGAACTGTTTTCTACCTCTTGCTCTGAGGAAGTCCTGCAGTAGTCTCATTGTGGTTTAAGATCCTCCCGCAGGGCAAATTATATGGTCTTTGTTGGCCACCAGGTCCAAGAAAAGTATCAGGAACAATATCAGGACCTGTCTATGGCCTTTATGGACCTTACTAAGGCCTTTGACTGAATCAAAGTACTGGCCTTGTGGAAAGTACTGGCCAGTTTTGGATGCCCTGAAAAATATATCAAGGTTCTGAGGCTTTTTCATGATCAGATGACTGCAACCATTCTTTGTAGCAAACTGGAGTCAGATCCATTTGTCTCCTGAATTGGGGTCATAAAATATAAAAGCAACAAAAGGGAAAGCATGTCTAAGGAACATCAGTGGATTAATGGCTGCTGGTTGGAGAACTGTACCAAAACAGCCTCCATTATCTATATGCTAAGGAGTAGATGGTATAGGAACATTTTAAGGTATTTGCACTTGCTGTATGTCCACACCTTACATATAATTTTAGAACTTATAAAGTGTTGATTTGCACAACATTCAAAAATTGCAAAAGTTTCTGACAAAAATGTGTGAGAAATTAATAAAAAACATGGTCACAGAAAAAGAAGTATGTGATACAGCAATCAGGGCTCATGGTAGAGGTGATATCTTTTTTTAGACCAACAAGATTTTTGCAAAAAAAAAATCTTTAATTTGTTCATCAGGCATTAGAGAAAAGATTATAAAAGTTCTCCTGGGTAGAAATGAAAGTTTGTATTTCACAGGATTTCACAGAGGAGTCAGTAGATGGAAAGCTTCTCTGGGCAGGCAGTTCTTAGCTGGTGAAGACTCTCTCAGCAGTTATCTTCTCTCTCAGCTCTGTTTTTTATGTGGTACAGTGCATGCATGTGTCACCTACAAGCTCTTAAGCAAGCTGGCAGACAGTCCTGGGGTTCAGTACACTGTGACACTTCATGCAAAGCTGTGATTCTTTGCCCCAAAAAGGAACACATCAGTGCTATAAAGGAGGACTTAACTGCCAGAATTATTGGAAAAGAAAGACTATACCTAAGCTTAGATAGTGTAGATAATGAACTTGGTAACAAGGATATCCAGTATTGACCAAGATTATCAACAGTTCATCACCCCCCACAAGCTCATGCTTAAGGATGGGAATGATTGTGAAAATAGGTTTAATTAAAGGCATGAGACTTACTGTAAAAAGACTTTATGGCAACACTATAGACTTAGAAGTGTAATAGGAGAGGCTACTGGAAAACCCCTTTTTTGGCTCACAGTAACATTATGTCCACCAGACACAGACCTACCTTTTAAGATATGCAGAAGGCAATTTCCTATCAGAGTAGCTTTGTAATGATTATCAGCAAAAGCCAAGATGAAACACTTGATAGAATGGGTACTTATCACGCCATGTACATAGCCAGAGCCTGGACATAGCTAGCTGCATGTTTAAATATTAAGAATAAGATCATTTGACAATCTGAAAATGCAAATTATACAGACAAATGATCATGGATTATTACCGATCATGGATTATTACCAAGCATGGAAGATGTTTACACAAAAAACCTTGGCATTGTGTGAAATCCTCCAATTTAATTTTGTAATTATAATATGCCCCCTCAAAATTATGCCCCATCCTAGAATTCTGTGAAAATACTTTGCAGCAAACAACTTTAGATGTCTCAAAAACCTGCATGATGAGGCTGAAAGGAATTGAAAAGCTGCTACATATTGGGCTAGATTAGTAGACAAAATCCATCTATTCTCTTTCCTGAAGATTTCATGTTTGTTTTACATGAACCTTATGCAAATTTAATCCAGAATTTGGCTGAATATCAACAGGGAAATCAAGAAATAGCTACAAATTCACTGGAAAAATTGTGGTACAGTGGAAGGGAGAAAAGTTGCAGTAATGGGTACACACTTGTTTCAATTCTGTTTTATCATTGCTCATCTGTAGAAGATAAAAAAAATATCTTTCATATATTGTTTCCTATGTTTTATTTTATTTATAATGCTGTCACCAGGTGCTTCTACATGTGCAAATGCTACAGGGTGGGTTTACTCTAGAGTAAATCCACTCCAGGCAGGCATCTACACATGCTGCGATTCAGGACCATATTTGCTGCCCCTGGCAGTAATCTGCTTCTGCCTCCTCCAGCCCTGTACTGGTCCCCTGCAGCAGCCAGGGGGAGCTCTAGACTCCCCCTGGGTGCTAGCCCAGGGGATGGTAAGCAGCATTGGGCTAGGAGACAGCTGTCTTCTGGCAGGGGCTGGGAACTTGCTCTCTGCCCATGGAAGCTGTCTGCTGCCAGGGCAGACTCTGGTGGAGGAGCCCAATCAGAGACAGTGTCTCCCTGCCCCAGCAGCAGGGAACTTTTGACCCTGGCTCCCTGATCAGGAGGAGAGGGCTTGGGAGGGGAAGGTCCCAGTCCCCTGTCCCAACCTGCCAGTGGGGCAGCTAGCAGCAAGTAGAAAGCTCCCCACTGGGAGTTCACTGCTAGCTGCCCCACAGGTGAATTGGGGCAGGAGGCTGGGACCTGCCCCTCCTCTGCAGCTCTTTCCAAGCCCAGTGCCTTGATTGCCCAATTGGGGCATGGGGATGGGACCTGCCCCTGACTGGGGCAGTTTTAGGCCAGTCCCAGACTCCATGGGGAAGTCTGCACATGCAGCCCACAGCTGGCTGGGGATTGCTCAAAATGGGAAAGTACCCAGCCACCTCCAGGTTGCACATGCAGACTTCCTCATGCAGCCTGAGGCAGGTCTCAGCCAATTCCAGGTTGGGTGGGAAACTCTCCCTGTGCAGAAAGCTCCCAGTCCCTGTTCCATGATCAGGGAGTGGGGGCTTGGAGATTGTTCCTGGGAACAGGCTGTACACATGCCCAGTGTGCATTAAATGTTGGTTTTACTTAGCATATGATTTGAAATTTTGAAAGTTTACTGCAAGTTATGAATGCCTACTTACTAGTTTTTCACAGACAAGAGCCTGGAGGTTTAACCCATGTGTAAAGCTTTCTGAAAAGGCCTGAAAACATGGAACTTTAGTGCTTCAGCAAAATGTTAAGTTAGGATGTTGGAAGAATGGGAGTGCAATGGAGTTCTACATAATATTGCCACAGCATCCCTGTTCCCTGTGATTCTTCGTCTCAAGTAGGTCATGATGCATCTCTCTACTGTAATATGCATCCCCCAATGGTCTCTTCACCTCTTTGTATGTATAGTACATTAAGTGCACTAATGTACACTAATCTCTGAGGCTAGGTATACAGACAATCAAAAAGCTCTAGGCTGAATCAATTCAGTCTTTGCAGGTTAGTCTAAACTGCACAGATTAAATTGTAACAGAAGTGAACAGACATTTGTCTTTGAATCAGGAAATGCAGCCACATGCCTGCAGTGGCTTAGGCCAGAAGCTGGGGTGCACTAGAGCATGGCTCTCTGGCTGTGTGCTCACTTCCTCTTCCTGCTGCCTCTGAAGTCTCTGGGGTTTGCAGTCCAGAGTTAGTGGCAGGACTCTGCAGGGCTGTTCATTACTGCCTGTTTCTGCTCCAGGTGCCTCTGGGATTTGTAGTCCACAGTTGCAGTCAGCAGTAAGTTTGAGAGGGGGAAGGGATGTTTAACTCCTCTCCCTGGCCCCAGCCCCCAGCCGGGGTTTGTGTGGTGGGGGGCAGTCCCCTCCATGTAAATTGGGTTGCATCCCCAGCTGGGCTTGCCCTCCAACCCCTTTGTCAGCCAGCCCTCACTGCTCCAGCTAGGTAGCAAAGGGGCAAGCCAGCCCTGCTCTTTGGAGCAGAGAGCACAGCCTAGCTCAGCCCAGGGCTGAAAAGTATGCTGGGATGCTGGGTGACTCTGGTTTAACTTAAACCAGGAAGGGGTCTGGGAAGTTGCGTAAACCAGTTTTACCCCAATCAGTTAAGTCTGACACTACATTCAATTGGGTTTATCTCAAACCAGTTTTGGGCCATTTTGAAATTAGTTTATGTGCACTAAGCTTTTGTTTTGTTATAGGTATGAACCTGTTTCTGATTGCTGTTAGACCCCAACTCCATGCGGCGCCCAATGACTAGGGAGACGATGATCCAATTGCTCATGGATCCTGTTACTCATTAGCCAGAGCAAGCAGGGAGCAAACACCAGCACAAACTGCTTGCAACAGCTTTATTCAGAATGGAGACAGCTTCAGGCCACGTCTGTCACAGATACACAGCCCATGAACCAGGGGACCTGCACTGAACATTAGTTCTTTTCACATTTTATATACCTTGATTAATGCTCATTAACATTCACTTCAGCTTCATCTCTCCTTTTGTTCCACCCATATCTCTTCCCATCTCAAGCTCCGCCTTTGTTTACTCCATTAACATGGAATTGCCTATGCATTTCACTCATCTATATGCCTCTGCTAAAAGCGCATGCTCAAGACTTTGACATCCACTTCCTCCAGCCATTTGCTGGTTCTTTCTGGTTTCCTGCTGATTTCAGCACCCTCTCCAAGGTCTTGCTTCTGCTTTATCTCCTGACGATAGCTGGTGGGCTGAATCTTGTTCTTCTTACACAGTAAACTTACAACACTACAACATTGTTAAGAAACTGCTTGCCTAAGCATTTGCAAAGTTACTTTTAGTATCTCATTTTGCCTTGTGATTAGCAGCTTTTGCTGAGACATAGATTAAAACCTTGTTTCAGCTGCAAATCCAGTGATCCCCAAGATTCAAATATTGTCACCCTAACAATCACCTGAACCAGTTTATGTATAACTTCTGTCCCTAGCCTGGGAGACAGGGTTTACAGCTCTGAGTTCAGTGCTTCACTGTCATAATTACATTATTTCTAGTTCAGGAGCTTGCACATGAGGAGCCAATGTAGCATATCTCAGTATGGTATCTCCTGTTACCATATAAACATACCTTAGAAACCAGGCCCAGAACCTCTTCTCCAATCCTTTCACATTGACAAGCTTTGCTTCTAGCAACTAAAACAAACTAAAGGACTGTGGATGCTTCTGATTCCCCTTTCCTCCCTCCAGGAGCCCCTTTACCATAGTGTACAACAATCAGTCTTTGTCCTCCACTTCCACATGTTTCTACAGGAAGAAACTCTCCTGCAGTATACATTGGGATGCTCCTAAACTTTGGTATCATTGATAAACTTGAAGTCAGACCTGACCAAGTCAAGTGAAACTAGAATCCTTGGTTTCTGTCTGGTATTTCCATCTATTTTGTGTAACAAGGAATGACTTTTCAGTGCAAGGCTCCAAGCTACATCTACAGAGTACTTCAAGTCAAAGTGAGGAGTTAAAAATCAATAGCCTCTTGTGAAAAATTTCACTCCTGTACTTGCAAAAGATGAAACATCAAGTAATGTACTGTACTAGCATACTACTCAATAACACTCTGTGGTTCACAACTGAGATTCAAGTCATGGAAAATGAAATTGTCTTTCTAGTTTAGACTTCAGTTTAGCCTGTTGAAATGGAAACAGCTTCTCAATTTCAAGGAAGGCTTGAGAAGTTAAAAGGTGGTTGAGCTCCTCTCCTATGTGTTGACAGTCATTGTATAAACAGGTCACAAGTCTTTGCACACTTTTAACAAATACCTGTTAGAAGAGTTTCCAAACTAATGCTTCAGCTGGGCAATGGCTGATACATTCCTCATATTCCATGGACTAGAAGTCAGCCAGCTGACTTTTGAAGCTTTTGAAACCATCCATCTATCAAGCAAAGTATTGATCTTTGTGCATTGTAAGGAGGGTTTCAGAATGGAAATGGAGCATAGAACATTATTTCAGTTATGCCCTAAGCTACATCAACCTTTTTGGTTTTTGTTAAATTTCCAGGGCTGATATATTGGTCATTCAATTGTGATTAATTACCAAACATTTCCCCTCCCATTTCATTCCAGTTTTTACCAGTGCTTGAGGATGAAAATAGAGCAAAATATATGAAGCATTTACCAACATTTCATGGCTTCAAAACAGTGTGCAAACATTAATTACTGTCATATACCACCGTGTATAGCGAGGTGCAGAACTAAACTGGTGGTTGGTTGGAATCAGAACTGCTTGACTGTTTCAGGCAGCCTTTAATGGCTGGCTGAAATTCTCCTTTAGCTCATCTAGTAGGGTGCTGCATTTTTGCAGCAAGAGGATTAATACCTGTCCTTGCTGTTCCAGTGAGGTTCTGATTGTCTATTTTGAGGCAATGACCATTAAGTCCTAAATGGGCACAATTATTTTTTATGCTATTACTATTATGGGTATATTTGGCAGATGGTGTTCTGACCAGGATGTGGGGATGGCACTGTGATTGCACCCAAGAGTCCAATCATGGAACATGGTCATTGTTCTATGTACCGCATAGCCTCAGAATAAAAAGTAGTCCTTGCCCCAAATAAATTACAGTCTATGTTATTTGTGTATAAAGTATATTTCAGCAGCTGGATTAAGATCTGAGGCCAAATCAGAGCTAGGGTTCAGGTTTGGATTCAGCAGTGATTTCATATGCTTTGAGTTGGACCCTGAAAACGTATTTCTTCTGATTGTGCATCAGAGACATAATTAAAAACACAAGGGCTAGTTTATATCAGAAGATTCAAATCTGAATCCTTTTATTTTGCCTAGTTTTTGGTAATTGGAAATGGGTCAGCTTGAGGTTCTAATTTTGATTCATATTTAGTTTTTTATTTTTACTATGCATTTGGGTTTCTATATATATATTTGTTTAGACATTCCACTACATGAAACATTGAGCAGAAGGCAAAGCTGGAAGGACAAGATACATTCCTGCTAGCTACAGAGTGCAAAAGGCACTCATTCCAAAGAGAAATCAGCTCCAGTTGTTACACTTGTGGAGAAGCCAGTCTGCTCTGAAACATCAAGAAGATTGCTCATTATCACTCTGCTTAAACTTGTCTGTTTACTTATAAGAACCTAATTCAGACTATTCATTTGGTAAATACCACAGACTTCTATTGAATAATGCCAAGTTGATGAGCTTGATTTAGTTAGACTCCACAATTAATTCATCCAAATGTCTGAGCAAAAGGGTATCATCAGATAATCAGTTATCCATTGGCTCTTAATCTAGATGGCTATGTCTATTTTTTGGTGTTGGCATTTTAGAAATTTAGGATCTTGCTTTAATAATCAGAAAATTATATCTCTGTTTATAGAGAGACAGATATAGTTAAAAAGACATCATTGTGGTTGGTTCAAATAAAAGTCATGGACCGGCAGATATAATGAAAATCCTCCATTTACTCTACTGTTAAAACTTAATGATGTGCATATGTAATAACCAAGTCAAATGCTTTCAAGTGCTGGCTATGGATTTATCCACAACAGCTGGGTACAATGTGCATATTAATTCAGAGAGTAGCTGAGCTGCCCTCTGCTGGTGTGCATGAGTTGGATTCAGAAGGAAGAGCATACCTACTGAATATCAAGCATTTCTTCCTGCAAGGTGCCAGTATATTCTTTGTTGTTGCCTTTGCAGTACAAATCTGACCTGAACTTGTTTGTGAAAATGAGGATGGTAACACAAAAGTAATAAGGCTCTGATCACCAGAATCCCATGTTGGTGTGTAAGATTTTATGGTCACTGGTAGTGTTGCAAAGGAAACTACTACAGTATCATCAGGGTTGTCTGTTGTAAGTTGATTTTGCAGTATAGGTAAAATGCATGTGTCGATAGATCTATCTAATGCTCTACCCTGTGTTTTTCTAATGGATAAATACACTTGTTTCTACAAAAACAGCAGCAAAGGGAAGTAGAGGGTTTTTTAGCAATTTATAATGGCTGTGGCTGATAGGAAGAAAGGATCTTGTGCCTTTAAATTTTTCCATTCACACTACTCCTCAGGGCTACACAATTTCATTAATTTATTTATTTTTTTGCAGGAATTGATTTATCTACAAAGCAAATACAGCTTTATTATTCCAATTTTTACAAGTTTGAGTTCATGTCATTGTTTGGGCTGAAATCTTTACCATCTCTTCTTTGTTCTGTTTACTCAACATGAATATCCGGTACATTCAGTAATTCAGTTTAGTCTTATCAGACATGTGGTCCCATGGTAACAATGGGGAAATATCTTCATTATTAATGATATTATGAGGATGGCAGTCTACTTATGGAAGCTGTGTCTGCATATTTGTGGAGTTTGTCAAGTGTTATCTGTCCTCTGCTAATTAGAATTTAGCTGACAAAGGTATGAAGTGAAAAGGAGGGGATATTCATAGTACTTTCACAGGCTTTCTATGATTATTATGGTCAGCTTTTACAGTATGTCTAAATGGTAGTCTTCAGTGTAATGTAGAGATGCCTAAGATGCGTTTAAACAAACCAGCTCAGGGACTGGAAACAATGTAGCCATGACAACACAGAATTCTGTGGTGATCTCAAAGATGACCTAACTGGAAATAAAAAAGGGGGTTGTGGGTGGGGGGGGAGGAATGCTGTACTGGAGTGGAAAATTGTGTTGGACTCTATAGGACAGACCGTCTGGATACTATGTTTATTGGCACTGTGCCCTTCTCTATTTATTATGGCAGGTCATGCCTTTGGCACGCTGTTATGGCCCATGTAGGCAATATGATCATTTCAGTGGGGCTGTACTGCACCTTTTTTCAATGTTGAGAAATGCCCGCTCACATCTGAAGAGTTACTTACCACCTTCCATGGACCCCAGTAAGAGTTTCTCGTGCCCAGCATAGTGTAGGGCAGTGGGTCTCAATCAGTGTTCCTTGGCACCCTGGGGTGTCTCGAGATCATTTCAAAGATGCCACGGCGTGCCATGTGATATCAGCACTATTAAGTGTACATACACAATTCACAAGATAAGCACAGAGATTACAAATAGGAATCCTTAATGTTAGAAACATTCTGACCTTTGGTTGTCTCTCTGAGTCCTTTGCAACAAAAAAATTGCTCTTGTGTTTCACTCAAAAAATGAGTAAAAACTTAGAGTTGGCTACCATGAGTGTAGTCTTGAGTCTATAAAGGTTGAGAACCACTGGTGTAGGGTCATGGTAAAAGCACCCAACACCTTTAAAAAGCTGTGGCTTTTTCTTCCAGTAAGATGAGGATGTACGTCCAGCAAT
The DNA here is from genome assembly GCF_001723895.1 of Crocodylus porosus. Classification (NCBI taxonomy): domain Eukaryota; kingdom Metazoa; phylum Chordata; order Crocodylia; family Crocodylidae; genus Crocodylus; species Crocodylus porosus. Next base: position 85,169,700 of record NW_017728947.1, on the reverse strand, counting down.
GTTATCTTTTCTGATCAAGCCTTGAAGGTTTGTACAGAATTTCTGGATCAAACTACAGTATTGACTTCTGTAGAGTTATACCAGGGCACCTGTGTTTTCCTGGCTGTGGCTGAAACCATTAATATCACCTAAGACAGAACATTTTTCCTTATCTCTTGTTCTGTCTGCAGAAGGCTTGTGATTAGCATTGAACAAAGCCTGAGATAAGTCCAGATGTTAAGTTAATGGTGAAACTGAATCCTTTAAGATTCTTCAGTAAATTGGCCTTTCTGTGAATAATAGATTCCTGTCCAGCTCAGTGAATATTTACACTGGTCCTCGGGGGGGGGGGGTGCTAAAACATTTTCTTTATAATATCACACCTGATCATCAGGCTGTGGTAGCCCCTTTCATTTAATTTGCTTTCTGAGAGCTGATAAACTTGTGGCTTGCAACTTTCTCCTCCAAAGTCCATTGGGAGCAATCAGCTGATGTGTTTTCCTGTCCGGCAGATTTTGATAGGAAGCGCTTGATAAGATCACCCCCTCCCTTCCTTACAACTCTGCCAACTTTCTCTCAGAGGGAGAAGGATCCTGAAAAAGGTGGGAAGAAAAGGCTTTTCCTTTGATTGCTGCTTCTGGTGAATGCTGTCTTGGCTCAGAAACAGTAAGACTAAAACACCCCACTGTAACTAAGGGAAAACAGCTATTGACTTGGGATCACATATACCTTTTAAAACCATAATTTTTAACTTAAAATATTTTCCAGGGCCTTTTAGTGGAGGTCCTGATTACAAATTATAACATGAATATTAAAAATCTCTTTCCACATCACCATCATCAGGGCACCCAGTACTTACTAATCTGTATGCACTCACTGCTCCCAGTTTGTGGTTCCTCTGCCACTGCATTGCTTTAGGTATTTCTTTGCTTTGGGTGGTTTCTTCCACAAATAGTTTCTAGTTATAAAACAATGCCTTAAATGGAAGAGCTGATCAAAGAAAGTATGAGCTAGCTGAATCAGAGGCCAGGATGCTACATATTGGCAGAGAACACATTAGCCATGCGGTAGTATAACCAGGTTAATTTGAATTTAAGGTCTAGCATTTTGTGTGCCTGCCAAGCTGAAAAACACTGCTAGAATATACATGGCCAACATAGGGATTGCCAAACCAGATGAGACCTAACATCTGTCTGGTCTGGGATCCTGCTTCTGAAAGCAGCCAGCTCTAGTGCTTTAGAGACGGGGGTAAGATCCACACAGAAAACAGATATGGAATTACCTGAATTGTTTTTCTTGTGGTCTCTAATGCTCATAGATTTGTGTATGCCTTGTCAGCATGGCATATCATGCCAATATTTTGTTGAAATTTAATTATAACCATGTAACCATCCAAAACTTTGTTAGGCTTTTGGCATTTACCAATAGTAGTGGCAGTGAATTCCATAGTTAATCATATGTATGCAAGGCTATTTCCTTTTATCAGGGTTGTACTTCTTAACTTTTGATTTTTTGGCTGTTCCATTTTTCTTATGTTACAAGAGAAAGTAACAGAATTAATGCTTCCAATGAGGCATGGATGCAGGACTTTATTATGTTAGGCACTGCCCAAACATAACAAAGAGATAATGTGTGCAAAAGAGGGTGAGTGTCCATTGCTTATTTATTTTAATGCTACACCTCAAAGAAATGGATACAGATATAAAACAAGGGATCCACCTTCCAGGGCTGAAATGCAGCTACTGATGTATAGTTTGAAGGCAACTGTGGGTAGCATCATGTATTGTTGGAAGAAGATAGGGTAGAAATGCACCTTAAAGATTAAATAAAGATATATACAGGGCATGTCTACATGTTCATTAATGCACCTCAGATACTGCACCTTTAGTTTAGTACTTCCTTAATAAAGTGCTAACTAAATGCACAGGACTAGAGTTACTGTGCAGTAGCACCAGTGCACGGTTATTAGTGACGGTTACTGAGCATTTGCTTAATAACACTGTGCAGTAGGTTATTAGCACAGTTTTTGCTGTGACGCTACTGCACAGTGTTATTAGGCTAATACACGGTAATCGTCTCATGTAGATGCACCAACACGGCAAAAGATTGTGTGAACTTGAGTTCACTTCATCAGATGCTGTGAGAGGAGAAACAGAATAGTGTATAGAGTGAGGGATTTGAATGAACAAGGGGGAAGGGAAGAGAGGAAGGAAGGAGGTAGGGGTGTCTGTTGCAAGCACCACTACAAAGAAACAGCAGGAAAAAGCAGCTCTCAAAAACAACAGTAGTACAGCATATCAATATCACTACTGCACAAGAAGGATGTTCCCACCATCAGACTCAGAGAGTGCATCTCTTTCCATTACACAAAGGATCTCCTTGGAATATGGAAATAGTTCTTTCTTTTCTGTTTATGGTAAAATTTCTGAATGTTTGGAACTCAGCAGGATGATCTCTGGCTCAAACATTTATCTTTTCCCTATATTTCAAGCAAAGTCACTGAAGCACTTACCAAGCTGAAGCAAGGGGTTTTGCTGCTAGCACTTATGCAAAGATATCAAGAGGCCAACTTTGTACCCTTGAAGTTAGTGGGAATATAGCCATTGTTTAAGCAGGAACCAGCTAAGAGCTAGACTTAGAACCCATTGTAGTGAAGGCCCTAATGAGTAAGCAGAGCTTAAGTCTACAGGAAAATGGCAGCACACAGTAGGAATGTACAGTGAACTTTGTATCTGGTGAGTCTATTTTTTTAAAGGGCAAAAACCATATCATTACATTAGCAGCCAGTAATGAGAATTTAAGGTAAACAAAGGACAGACTGACAGGGACCTGGCATTTTTTCATCTCTCTAAAGTGTTCGGCGGGAATCATCCATTAGGGTAAAATAGGAGGGTCTCACACAATCCATTTTCTGACACTGACAAGGGTGGCTATGTTGGTGGCTTTCCTTCTTCCTTGTTTTCTGCTTCTGTGTTTTGAAGATAAACTATCTGTTGTGCATTTGTTAGAAGAAGATGAAACATTTATAGTTCAGATTTACAATTTTGACAGTTCTTTTATCCACTTTGCACACTTCCTTTCCAATAAGGATGTAATAAAGGGACTGTCAAAATCAGGACAAAGGAAGGGGAGAGTAATATAAATTAATGCAACTTTTAGAATAAAAACAACTCCAATGGCAATGATTTCCTTATTACCAAGTAACTGTTCCTTAGACTGGCATTAATATAAACCAGATCGATGGGCTTTTCAAACACGTTTGGAAATAATATTAAAACTCTTGATTGATTAATGACTACATTTTAAAAGGTTAAATGCCTTGACGATAATTCTAAGATATTTCCTCGAAGTTCTGGATAATGCAGGAGAAACCCTCCACTCTTTAAGATGTTAATATTTAGACCTACCTGGATCACAGCTGCAATCACATTGTGGTTGCTTCTCCTATCCAGTAAGAACAGCATACTGTAGTTCTATAGTATCTTTGTTTTAGATGGAGAGTGTGGACAGACATGGCATTTTGGAGCCTTAGGTCAAACCACAGTTATATGTAAAGCAGAGGTCTACGTTGTAGTATAAATTGATGCTTAGGTCCTTTCCTTGGAGTCTGTGCAGTAAATTTGTCTCTTTAAGCATTTATCACTTTAATCTTGAACACACACATTCCTTATTAGGCAACAAGGTGTCATGTAGACAGATATACATGATCCATTATATAAAGTTACCAAAAACTTTGGAGCAAATGTGCAGAAAATTATGGCTAGTATTTAAAAACTGAATGGCAAACTTTACAATACAACAGCGTTAGAAATATACAAATCTTGCTGCACATCGCCAGAGTAACTACATTAAGGTGATTCATGAAGATACAGAAAATTCATCCTTGTCAGCTGGAGCTGGGAGGGATAAATTACCTGGAAACAGCCTATAATGCCTGTTCTTAGCACTTTGAAAATTGCAGTTGACATTTATTTCTAATAAGTTATAATGTAATGGGGAGTCTAACAATAACCTCTATCATAAAGGAGCAGACACCTTCATTCAATAGTCATGTGAATGTCTGTCTCCTCTTTAAGCCAAAGATTTAGCAACCCTTTATAAATATTTACTAATTAAGCAACAGCATTCTATACAGCAGGTAGATATTGTCCATATTTTACAGTTGTGTAAACTAAATTACGTAGAGGTTAAATGATTCTTCTGTAGTAGAGGAAAATAGATTAGAACCACTCTGTTCAGTGGACTCACTTTTGGTATACATGTTTTCCATTCTGCAGTTACCTTTACACAATATGCTAAGTCACTGGTGCTCAATCTTTTGGCACTGTGAGCTGGTTGGGTGGGGTGGGGCTGGTCCACCATGATCAGGCCTTGGGACATAGCACGACTTCCTCCTAGCCTCTGCATGCTAGGATTGGTCACTAAGGACCTGGCACAGTCCCCACACCTCAGATGAGGTCCTTGGGGGCCTGACTTTGCTCCATCTCACCCCAGCATACTGCAATTGGGTCTCAGGGCCCTGGCACTGCCACCTCCTACTTCTGCATGCCAGGATTGGTCCCTGGAGGCCTGGGATTGCCCCCCTCCCACAAGGATTGATTCCTGGAGGCCTGGCACCAACCCCTCCTGTTCCAGCCTGCCAGGATTGGGTTCCAGGGGCTGGTCATGCCCCCTCCCAACCGCTCACACTGGGCCCTGGGGCCTAGTGCCACCTCCTCCCAGCCCCACTACATGCTGGGATTGGGTCTGGAGCCTGGTACTACCCCTGCCTGGATCTGCTTCCTCAGATCAGGTGGCAGATCCAACACACAGAGCTGTGGCTCCGTACGGCTCTGGAAATTTGGTGATGGAGGAGTAGTGCCACTGCCTTGCAGACTGGATGACATGAGAATGCAGGCTGAATGTGGCCCACAGGTTGGGGGTTGAGCACCTGTGTACTAAGCAATGATTAGTTTTTTTGCAGGTTGATTCTTGAATTGTCATTGCTAGATGGAACCATTGTAATAATCTAGTTTGGTCTTCTGCATGAGATACCCATCAATTACCATATTAGTCCATATTGGTCATTGAATCCAGTTCCTATTACCACAGACAACCGCATCATATAATCTTTCATAAATGTATCACTCTCCATCTAGAAACCAATTAGGTTTCTTACCCCTGGTACTTCTGCTACTCCTGGAGTGCTTTTCCAGAAACTTACTTCTTAGGTGATTAGAAACCTCCTCATTTCCAGTCTAAATTTATTTAAACCCACTTTAAACCCATTTGTTCCTACATCTTGTGATTGTTTTTCTTTAGCCTCTTGAGAAGCTCTGTTAGGAATCAGTGGGTGTGTCCATATGAGATGCTTTACTTGCGACTAGAGCAAATTACTGCATAGTAAGCATCACCGTCTACACATGTAAATACAAGTAACAAATTTACTTGAGATTAATTACAATGCAATAATAATGTATGTGTAGATGCTGGCCAGGAGCAAATTTCCTCCTGGTCAGTCCCACCACCAGGCCCTTAAAAGCCTGTGGGGATGCCAAGGCCGTGGGACCACCTCCTTTGGCTACTGCAGAGGGCCCAGGTGAACCACAACAACCTGCCCGCACCCTGGCACCATTCCCTGGTACTGTGTTGCCATGAGGCTGCCAGGCCCATGCCATTGCATTGTGCTGGGTGCTGCAGGCACCTGCCAGGCCCAGCAGCACCCTGGGCCACCTATAGCCAGCCTTTGGCCACTGGGTCCCAGGCCACCCATAGTAGCCTGTCCAGACCCCATCATGGGTGCCCAGCACACCCTTGCCCTGAGCCTGCCTATCCCACGCTTTGCCCCTGCTCTGGGAGCTGCATGATCCTGCTCAGGCCCACCAGCACCAGGACTGCCACATGGAGGCTTAGTGAGCCATGTTGGCATCCTACCTGATGACACACACTGCCTTCCGGGGCTGCAACTGGTTCCAGGAGGAGATCATAGACCTTGTCACACTGTGGGAAGAGGCTGAGGTCCTCAGCCAGTTTGCATGAAGTAGGCACTCCGGCATGCACATCTATGAGGGCCTGTCGGGCTGCATTCAGGAGCATGGGCACGACCAGTTGGTGTGCCAGTGCTGCATAAAGGTCAAGGCCTTGCAGGCATAGTGGGTCACTGTCACTGACCACAAGTCCATGCCCTTGATGTGGCAGTTGGATGACATCTTTGTGCCTTGAGCCCTGGCCAGAGCCCTGCCATGTATCTGAGCATGGGCAGCCTGCCTGAGCCTCCACTGCAGCCTAGCACCCGTGGTGATGTGTTATCAGGGGAGGGCCCCTTGGGTTGCCATGAGCCCATCCTGCCACGCTCCCCACCCCTGAACTCTTCCAGCAGCTCTGGAAGCATGGCTGCCCCTTCAGCTGTGTAGGCTCAGCCCCACCTACAAGGCAAGGCCAGCCATGGCACTACCAGACCTCAGCACCTCCAGCTCCTCCCCAGAGGAGGCCCCTGCCCAGGAAGCAGGATGCTGTGCCCCTGTGCCTAAGGACACTTCTGGGAGCTGCATGTCCTTGCTGCCAGCGTGGACTGACTTGGGCTGCCAGGCATGCCTGCCATGCCCACCTGGTAAGTCCTGCATGGGGAGGAAGGCCCTCTCTGCCCCTGCCAGCCTCTCCTCCTGGGCCACCTGTGCTCCCTCTGTCCCTCAAAGCCCCCTCCCCTACAGCTTGCAGGGAGGCAGGAGACAGTGCAAAACTTTATTGATTAGCCTGTGCTGACCCAACTAGGTAGGCATGGGTCTCTCACATGGTGAGGAACATGTCAATACTGGTGGCAGTGTCCTCCTCAGCTGTGGGGGGCAGGGACATGTGCAGCCACAGGTAGCCCTCTAGGTGGTGGAGGTGTGACCAGAGGCTGGGTGCTGGGTGCCTGACCCCCAGCTCTGTCCCCTAGGTGCCCCCATCCCATGGCCCCCCACCCCAGGAGGACGCACACAGCATGCACTGTAAATATTTTGCATGGCAAAGAGGGTGCTTTATTGATGGTGGGTGGGCAGTGGTGGAGGGGTTTTGTGATTTGGGGGAGGGGGAGTAGGGTCTGGTTTAGGGGACAGAAGGAGGGTGGGTCTGTGTTTGTGGAGGGGGGAATAAAGTGCTTTTATGAGTACTGTTTTCAGTGAACATGGTGCTGGGGTGCACAGTAGGATGGGGGTCCATGGGTAGCTATTCAGGTGGGCTACAGTGGGGAGTGCAGGAGGAGTTGGTTGGCCAGCACCTCTTGCACCCAGTATCCTGGCCTCTGCTGGGGGGTAAGCAGCAATCCTGGGGCCTTGGCGGGGGGGCAGGGGAGGACAAGGGGAGGACCGCCGCTGTTGCTGTGGTATGATGGGGACTGTCTCAAGGCTGGTCTAAATGTTGACCTGCCCACGGTTTAGGGCACTCTGCCCACCTGACTCATCTGCCACGCCTTTGATGTAACTCAGAAGTTGATGGTAGGTGGGACGCTGTGCATTTTAATACCCTGATGCCAAGGGCATAGTACACAGCTCTGTACTGTCCCTACACCATGTCCCATGCTTCACAGATGGCATCACTGTATGGCTTCAGCCTCACACTGGGCCTCACTGTATTCCAGACTGAACACCAACTGAGGCACCAACTGAAGTGTTCCTGGTGGGGTCCAGCTGGCTGGTGTAGGGCTACATAAGCCAGAGCAAGAGCAAGTAAGTGCAGTCTCCAATGAGGAGGGGTAAGACTGCCACCACACCCAGCTGAAGGTCCAGTACTCTGGTATGAAGTGCCCACAGTCCACCACAGCTGTCAGGGTAGATTTGTGTAACACACAGGTATCATGTGCCCTGCTTGCCCAGCTGGTGCTCATGTTCATTAAGGCACCACAGTGATTGACAATGGCTTGGAGCATGATGCAGTAGAAGCCCTGCTGACTATAGTAGGGACAGTCATCACAGGGTGGGCAGGTGATGGGGATGTGGGTCCTGTCTTGGGTCCTGATGCATTGGGGGAAGCCCAGGGCATGGAACCCCAACACCACCTCCAGGGGGTTGTGCATGCAGAGCATGGTGTTCCCCAACATGGCCTGGAGGGTGCTGCCACACTTCTAGGAATGGCCTCCCCAGCAGTCACCTTGCCCATGCTACACAGGTGGCACACATAGTGGAGACTGGTGGGTGTGGCCAGCCTGACCAGGGTGATGGCCAGCTAGGTGTCTGTTGGGAGGGGCTGCTGCATCGTTGTATCCTGCCACCCCAGGTGTGGACAGAGGTGCTTGAGGAGATCCAGTTCATGCAAAAGACTCAAGCCACTGCTTGTCATCCCAGGTGGTCTGGTTGATGTGCAGCCAGGTTGGCCAGGCAGGCCCACATGTGGCAGGGCTGAAGGCCCAGGAGTGCATGGATGGCCCTGGTGGTAGTGTCCAGGCGTGTGTCTTTGGTATCTCTGCTGGGGTCCGTGTGGCAACATGGATTCTGGGGGGCAGTAGCATGGGGATAGGAGGCCTGGAATGGTGCAGTGAACCAGGCCAGATGGCCACATGATGTGGGGGAGCTGCCAGGGCCAAGACTGACCTGGGCCAAGTGGTGGTCCCTGTGGTGGGTCAGCAATCTGGTGGTTGTGCCAGAGGAGAAAGCAGACCTCTTTAACCAATTCTTCACCTCCGTTTTCTTGGGCAGGGACTGGGACTTTCCCACTGTGATGCAAGATGGACTCAAGGGGAACGCCTCCAGACCTCAGGTTGGGGAGGACCGGGTTAGAGAGCTTGTGGCGGGCTGGACACGTTCAAATCAGTGGATCCAGATGCTCTTCACCCCAGGGTGTTGAGGGAGCTAGCAGGGGTTATTGCAGGGCCCTTGGCATGGCTTTATGAGTGCTTGTGGTGCTTGGGCCAGACAATTGGAAGATAGCCAACATGGTCCCCATCTTTAAAAAAGGGAGGAGGGAGGACCCAGGCAACTATAGGCCCGTCAGTCTTACCTCAATCCTAGGGAAACTCTTTGAGAAGATCATCATGGAGCATGTCTGTGATGAGCCAGCCTCAGAGATGATGCTCAAAGGCAACCAGCATGGTTTCATTAGGGGCAGGTCATGTCAGACCAACCTGATTGCCTTTTATGATCAGGTCACAAAAGCATTGGATGCAGGTGTTGCTGTGGATGTAGTCTTTCTGGACTTCAGCATGGCCTTTGACACCATCTCCCACCCCATCCTCATTAAAAAATTGGGCAACTGTGGCATTGATGCCTACACAGTCAGATGGATCGCAGATTGGCTCAAGGGTCATACTCAGAGGGTGGTGGTGGATGGGTCATATTTGACCTGAGGAGAAGTGGGCAGCGGAGTCCCCCAGGGGTCGGTCCTTGGGCCCGCACTGTTCAATTTCTTTATCAGCGATTTGGACAATGGGGTGAAAAGCAAGCTGTTAAGCTGTTTAAATTCGCTGATGATACCAAAATTTGGGGTGAGGTGAGCATGCTAGTAGGGAAGGAAAAACTGCAGCAAGACCTGGATAGGTTACAGGGGTGGGCTAACAGAAACAGGATGCGCTTCAATACTGACAAGTGACAAGTAGTAACCAGCAGCACACTTATAAGATGGGAAACTCCCTTCTTGAGAGCATGGAGGCAGAAAGGGATCTTGGAGTCATTACTGACTCCAAGATGAACATGGGCCGACAATGCGAGGTCATGGTTGGCAGGGCTAACCAGACATTGTCGTGCATCCAGAGGTGTATCTCAAGCAGGTCCAAGGGGGTGATCCTCCTCCTCTACGCGACACTGGTCAGGCCGCAGCTGGAGTACTGCATCCAGTTCTGGGCGCTGCACTTCAGGAGGAATGTGGACAACATTGAAAGGGTCCAGAGGAGGCCACTTGCATGATCCAGGGACAACAGGGCAGGCCCTATGATGAGAGGCTGCGGGACCTGAACCTGTTCAGCCTCCACAAGAGAAGGCTGAGGGGGGACCTGGTGACTGTCTATAAACTCACTTGGGGGGACCAGAAGGGTTTGGGAGAGACCTTGTTTCCCCTAGCGCCCTCTGGCGTAACAAGGAATAACGGCCGCAAGTTGTTGGCGAGTAGGTTTAGATTAGACATCCCTAAGGACTACTTCACAGTTAGGGCGGTTAGGATCTGGAACCAACTTCCAAGGGAAGTGGTGCTGGCTCCTACCCTGGGGGTCTTTAAGAGGAGGCTTGATGCCTACCTAACTTAGGATCATTTGAGCCCAGTTTTTTCTCCTGCCCAGGCAGGGGGTTGGACTTGAAGTTCTACAAGGTCCCTTCTGACCCTACTTCTATGATTCTATGAAGGCAGGTAGCCAGGGAGCAGCATGTGGGGTGCCTTTTAAAGATGGCTGCCAGCTATAGGCAGGTGTGACCCACACCTCCAGCTCCACCTGGCTGATGCAGGGCTGGAGGGGATGAGGGCCAACTTCTGCCAGGAGCAGCAAATCTGTTCCCATATCCTCACATGTGTAGACACCTGCTCGGGGTAGGTTTACTTTAGAGTAATTTACTTCAGAGTAAACCTATCCCGCAGCGCTTGCATGTGTAGACTGTACCCAGTAAGTAGATGAAAATAAACAGTGAAGATTCACTGGCTGTGTCTACATGAATAGTGGACTGCACAGTAACCAGTGTTACTGCATAGTACTGTCCCTGCATGTTTTTTTTCCTATGCTAGTGCACATTAGCAGTGAGCTACTGCACAGTAGCATCTGTGTAGATGCTCCCACTGTAAAGTTTGAATTAATTATAGCTATAACTTGCTCTGGTATCCCCGTTTTGTGAATTTCAACTGTTTCAACTCATTTTCTTATAACTATCTGAGAAGAAAAGATGTTTGGAAGAAATATTCACTAAGAAGCAAAATTTCAGTAGTGTATTCCACTTGAGGATTTACAGTTTGTGGTGGGCTAATTATATAAGTCATGTGGTTTGATTTATATTCCCTAACTGGAAAGTTTATGTTGTTCCTTATCATGGTATGAGCTAAAAATTATGACAATTAATAATTATGGTACAGTTCAAAATTTAGGCTGTGGTAGTTACATAAGTCAACTATGTGAGTTACATAAATTACAATGTAGCTTGTATGTTTAATTGTATTATTTATCATTTCAGTTACTTACAAACCAAGAATCCTTTGCTGGAGGAATTCCATGTAATGAATTTATTTGAGACTTGCACTCCGTATTGATAGACTTAAAATAAACCAAATTCATTGATGACACAACAAATTATAGATTAATTTCTGCACACTAATCCCTACTTTTCCTATTTTAGGAATTGCTATGTCTCTCTTGGCTACAGTATTTAAGTGCCTCTCTGGGCATGTTTAAACAAGACACTTTACTGTGCAGTAGAGGAAACTGCTGCATAGTAAGCATCAACATCTACCTATGCAGACCCTTACTGTGCAGTAATTTGCTCTACATGGCAATTAATTTGCTACCTGCCATGCCAATGCAGGTAGCAAATTAACTGCTGAGTACTTACTGTGCAGTAAGACATGTGTAGATGGCTGACCAGGAGCAAATTTTCTCCTGGTCAGCTGGGCAGTAGGGAGCAGAAGATTACTGCCTGCCCCTGGGAGCTGCCTACTGTTAGGGTGGGCTCTGTCACTGGAACCTGGGTGGAGACAATGTCCCCCTGCCCTGGCAGCAGGAAGCTCCTGGCCCCAGCTCCTAGGGGCAGGTTGCAATCTCCCAGCCCCCATCAGGAGACACCTGTGTCCTGGCCCCATGCTCTCTGCCAGTTTCTGGACTAGTACCAAGGGGGAGCCTAAAGCTTGCCCTGGCAGCTGCAGCAGAGCTGAGCAGGGTGGGAGCAGACCTTTCCGGGCTGTTCCCATTGGGAGCAAATATGCTTCCAAATCCGCTCCCAAATCTATGCCCTTGTAGATGCCTGCCTAGGGTGGGTTTAGTCCAGAGTAAACCCATTTAGCGGCATTTGCATATGTAGGCACATCTTCTGTGTTTAATGTGCAGTACAGAACCATACTTCTCAGAGAACTCATTTGGCATCATTTTGCCATCCATGGCTGGAAGCTGCCTTGGAAGCACTAAATATTAATGTTGGTCAGAATCACTCTGTTCCACTGAAAATCATGTGAGCCGGAGTCTACTGGGAAGAAATATCTGAGGATTTCCTGGCAGGTATTTTTTTTTTTTTTTTTGCATATTATTCTGCTTCAGATCAGTTTAGCTCCCCTGCAGAGGATGTTGGACTTGCTCCTAAACTTGGCATTTACCTGGAGATTCACATAGACTCTGACTCAGTATAACTGTTATCTCAAACTTTCGTTTCATGTTCTGATAATTATGACTTTTCAGTGCCTTCCATATGGTGCATAATCTATGTTTCTCAGAATCACTTTCATTATTAATGTTGTTGCTTAGCATTTTTTACCTCCATTTGAGGATTTGAAAGCTATTTGGAAGGACCAGTTCATTTTCATGTCTGTGTAGCTGGCAAACACGGTTATTTGTATCTTACAGATGGAGATGCAGAAAAGTTAAATGACTTGCCAGAAGTCAGAATGTCTACCAGTGGCAGAAGCAAGGACAGAAATCAAGAATCCCATTGCCCAATCCTCTCTGTTTTAGTCACTATCATAGACTATTTCCACTACTTTACTTATATAAAACTTGTCTCTAACTTACATTATCAACAATGGACCATAGCAGTTGGCTTGATCTATGCCAAGATGAAAGACATGCAATTAGATATAAGGATCAAGAAACAGAATTGGTTGAAAGGAAAACCATGCAAATCTTAGTCCAGATACTGATACATAAACCACATTTTTACTTCAGGTAGCAGATATTTCAACCTCAATCATAAATACCTCCTTATTCTGATCTCTGATCCTTGACGGTGTTATAATATGCAATGGTTTTGATGGCATGAATACTTCTGTGTTCTGCCACTGGTGTGTATTGGGTAAAGTGACTAAGTTTCTAGTTCCTTTTCTGTTCATACCGCTAAGCTCAAGTGCAGTACCTGGTTTTCATTGAAGTCCCTGTTTTAGTTTTAAGTTTTCCATCTGGGCTTGAGTTACGGGGGAAAAAGGTCAAGTGTCTTGCCTGGAAGGTCACACACTGAATCAGTGGTTAGAGCCCAATTAAATTCCTTTAATTCCCAGTCCTATGTGTGAACAAGCTGACAGCAGCCTGCAGAAGGAGTATTAATGAAAAGAGCATGAAAGCTTACACAGGTAGGTGCCAGAGTAGCCAGAACTTGCAATTTGGCATTTGTAGAGAGAAGATGGAGAGAACTGACAATCTGCACCCCAGGGTACTCAA
>NW_017728947.1:85146921-85155229 GCF_001723895.1 Crocodylus porosus | reverse complement strand
TTGGATGCTTATCTTGCTGGGATCCTATGACCCCAGCTGACTTCCTGCCCTTTGGGCAGGGGGCTGGACTCAATGATCTCCCGAGGTCCCTTCCAGCCCCAATGTCTATGAAATCTATGAAACTGAGCCTGCAGGCTGTCCTTCAGAGGCTGCTTGAACTGCCCAGCCTACTTAATTAATGTTTATAAAGGCCTTTGAATATTGGAAAGTGTCTCTAGATGCTAAGTGTAATGAAGGTTGACTGTACATCCCAGGTGTGTGCCACATGAGCAGCTGTAAAAACTAAAATGTTATTGCGAGGGAGTGACAATAGCTTTGTGTCCTTAATGCATTTACCCAAGATGCACTTGCATAGCTGTTACAGATTTAGCTTCTTTTCCCTTTGACTTTTAGATGTGGCTTAGATTTAGGGTGGTTTTTTGTGGGTTTCGTTTGCTAACTTCTAACATGGTTAAGCAAGAGTGTGAACTAGAACAGGAATAGAAATCAGGTCTTGTTAATCCTGGCCCTGATGCTTGCTGTACCTATAGCTTCAGGAAAATCTCTCCTCTGCCTCAGTCTCCCCATCTGTAAAACAGGGGACATAGTTTCCTCCTAGGACTGTTGCATGTGTTTATTCAATGTTGGTAAAGTGGCAAGAATCCTTAATGCTAATGGGAGTACAGTGAAATGTTTACACTTAGGCTAGGGATAGAAATTACACAAACTAGTTTAAGTGTTCAGAAACTGGCTTAAACTTGTAACAGAACAGATGTTCAGTACACATAAACTGGTTTGAAAATGGCTGAAACTGGTTTTAGATAAACTGGTTGAACATAATATCAGACTTAACTGATTTGTGTCAAACTGGTTTATGCAATGTCTTTCCTAGACCCCTTGCTGGTTTAAGTTGAATCAGACTCCCCCAGCATCCTGGCATGCCCTCTGGGCTCAGTGGGACTCTGCTCCACAGCAGAGTTGACCCCTCCCCTCTGCTCCCTGGCTGCAGCTCCAGCAGAGACTATGGGCTTCTTTCCCCCCCCACCCCCAAGCAGGAATTCCCCTCTGCCTTGCTGAGAGGTGTCTGTATTACCTAGCAGACCACATGTTGGCTACTGTCTATGCTGTGGCAGACTGGACAAAGGCAGAATCAACAGGTAACTGTTAATGTCCCTCTCTTGTTTTCTTAATGGGGTGATAAACACTGAGTTAGGGGTTATAAAGACAATGTTATCAATTTCCTGCTGGGCTGCTCAGAAGTGGGGGGACCCCCTCTCCCCCTCTCAGCTTAGCACTGTAGAGGGGAAGGGAGGGATGCTTTAGCACCCCCCGGCTTCTAGCCTGAGCCACTGCAGGCATGTGTCTGCATTTTTGGGATGTCTGTACAGTCATAAACTGACTTAGCTTAGCCAAGTTAGACTAACCTGCAAAGATTAAATCAATTTAGACTCAGGTTTTTTGAACGTCTGTCTCTACCCTTAGTTCAGAAGATGTTTCTGCTGGAATTTAGAGCAATTGTAACATAGCTTTTCAGTAGTAATAAGAATCTGTAACAGCATCACATCCCTGGGGCAGCTGCAAGAGGGTTTATGTGCTTCCCAAGCCCTGCCCCTTTCTGGTCAGGTGATTCCCTCAGCCTCCTGCAGGAATTTCTCATCAGGGCCCTATGTCTGATCTCCAAGGCATCTTACACGTGTTGCTCTAACAACCTTGCTGCCTGTAGTAGATTCCAGCCATATTGCACTGCTGCTGGGCAAGTAGCCTTGCAATAGGCACTCGCAGCCTTTGGCTCCAAAGGACACCTATACACAAGCAGCGAGGCTGCACAGCATGTCAGAGCAGGTTCGATTAATTGAGTCTGTTGGAATGTGGTAATTACTACACTCCAGCAGACTCCAACATCTCATGCATCAGCATCCCTGCACTTAAAAATGATGGTGTGGGGCACTTTAACTAAAGCTCATGGAACAAGCTCTAGTTAAAGTGACTCTGCTGCTATTTTTAAGTGTGGGGACACTGATGCATGAGGTGCTCCAGGAGCTTTAATTCAAGTGGCTCTGAGAGCTGCTCTAATTAAAGTGCCTTACTCACCCACTGCATTCCCAGAGCATGTGTATAAATGCCCTAACTGGCTATTCCCTGGCAGCCAGCTCATTCTGGGCAGTGTTCCCTTGACTGGCTGCTGGTGTTCCCCTTTACCTTTCTGGGCAGCTTATTGCCTAGGCAGCAGCATTTCCTTGCTGCCTCTCTTCCTATAGTAGGACCCTATTTAGCTGCTTGGCATGTTGCTGCTGTAGGCTCTCTCTAAATAACAGGAGCCCTAGGCTTCCTGTTACACCATTTCAAACTCAAACCTGTCTTCATGAATCAGTAGTGATGTGTCAGCCCCATTGTAAGTCTCTACAAAGAACTCCTGAAGGTTTTTGCAAACTCTTTTTTGGATCAGGATAATTATAATGATTTCTAGACTGATCTTTGCTGATAAACTTTGACTTCAAACCTAAGTTTTTTTTAGAAGCCACACAGGGAAAGTCAATTGCATGTTACTTTTTGGGTAGGCCACTGATTCCTTTTCTGATATCTGAGATGCATGTGAGAACTTGTATAAATGTGAAGAAATGTGCACAAGTCTTTTGAACCCATGGCTTAACTGCAAAATGGGAATTCTCAAAGCTTTTACATTTCAGGCGCACATACATGGAAACTGTCTGACAACAAAATGAGTGACCCTATTTTGAAGAAAACATAGATGGTTTTGCCTGACTTAATAAACAAATTAAGGGCCTTATTAAAATAATAATGATGCACCAATTAATAACTAATCTCTGACATGAATATATAGACTTTCAGGCAAAGTTCCTGAAGTACAAATTTTACTGGCTGAAATTACAAATAGATTGGGATTGCTTAACTAATCACTATATATAAGCAAACCTGGCAGCTGTTTAACAGCACACAGCAGAGCAACTGCTCAGTAGCTATTAGGTCAGCACAGAAAGTGAAGAATATGCTACTATAGCCAACTAAAAGTGGAGGGGGAATGGAAGGTGTAAACTAAATGCCACTTTGAAATGTGGCCAAGGTATGTGCCTATCACTTCCTCCTATTCTTTCAGAAAGCTCCTTCAGAATCTTTAATGAACATAAGCAACAAAAATTTGGTTTTATATATCACCTGAGAGATGGCATCTCTGGCAGCATAGCGTAACACAGCGGTGTGATATTGATTCATCGTTATCATTTCCTGTAGAACCTAGATTGTTTTGGCACATGAAAATCAGGAAATATCTTTTCTTCATCAAAATAACTGAAACTTCTGCATCAGATACATCAGTGATTAGTGACCAAAACAAGCTTCCTAGTACTGTGATGGATTCTCCATCATCTGAAGTATTTAAATCAGGATTTGGATGTCTTTCTGGAAGAGGTGCCTCAGCTCAATAAGAAGCTGTGAGTTTAATTAAGTTATTATGAGTTAGTTTAAATTCAGTGGCCTTTCAGTAGAGGAGGTCTGGCTAAATCAGTGATGTTCAATTCATTCAGCCCCACAGGATGGATAAATGACTTGGGGCTGGTCTGTAAGCTGGATACAGAGTGGGGGTCCAATCCATGGGCTAGATCTGGAGCATGGTGCTGGTCTGCAGACCAGATTTGGAGAGCAGAGCTGTGTCATCTGGCTCACAGGGCTGGAATTTAATGGTAACAGCATTAATTGCTGTGGCTTCCAGAGCTACAGCTGCTACCACACCACTTGGCTTCCAAATTTCCAGAAAGGTGGAGAGCTCCATGGCTTGGATCTGGCCCATGGGCCTGATCTTGATCATCCCTGGACTAGATGGTCATAATAGTTCCTTCCATCTTTAGTAACTGTGTGGCTTTGAATTATTTCCACTACTGTGATGCCTTCAGTTGGAGTTGTGAGTATCTCCCCTCTTCCTAGGTCAGGCACCCCGACTTTCCTGCCATGACTTCATGGAAATGTAATTGAAGGAGGGTGTGATGTCATTAGTGGGCGTAGTGAGTACTGTACCATCTTCTTTTACCAGGGCACCCCCCCCCCCAACTCGCTTGCCATGACTTGTTGTTACTGGGTGAAAGAAGGGGTTCAGTGACATTCCTCTTCTTGGGGGACTTAGTGACAGAGGTATTTACATTGGTGCTGCAATGTTCCTTGGGGCTCTGCCTCCCCTATACCCCATCCACTTGCCAACTGCTTGGGTGCTGCTTGTGTAGTTCCACCGTGCCCTGTGAGCCCCTTTGTAAAGGTATCAAGCATCGGCTTTGGCTCCGGTAGGTTTGCCTGCATGTTAAGGCAGCTGGAGCCCCAGACCCTGGTGCAAGAGGGCTGGGCTCCCATTGTCCGGTGTCCCTCTCTCTCCCCAGAGAGAGATGCTTTTTTATCAACTTTGAAATGTAGGTAGCTGGGGGGAGGATGGATCCTCCCCAGCCTAATGCAGGGATGCTGTTCCCTCTGCTCCAGATGCAGGCTCCCTGCCTGCAGCAACACTCTGGCCAGCCACAGGAATCACGCTACACCTGGCATGCTCCCCTGCTGGCTCTCTCTCCCTCCTTCTGTCTGCCAGATTCCAGTGGGGTTTTTAAACCTTCCTGTGGTGGCATCTCCCACCACTGCCATTGGCCTGGTGCTCCTCTGCCCTAGGAGCAGCTGTTTGAAAAGCCAGTGTAATGCCCGCTTGGGCAGCCACAGCTCCGATTTTGGCTCCAGCTGCACTCCTAAAGTTTTCCAGGGTGTGGGGGGCCTGTTTGTCCTGTGCAGGGGCTCTTGGGGTTTCCCCTAGCCCCCTCAGAGCCTGTGGGGGCTTCTTGCCACCACAGACCTCCACCCTTAAGCTGCCTTGTGGCTTCTGGACCTCTTGTAATGCCTTCCGAATAGCCTGATGTTCCTTTTCATGTGCTTGATGTGCCTCCTCAGCTGGCTCCTCTGAGCTGCAACATCTAGAGAGAAAATCTGCTATGAGATTATCCTTGCTGGGGCGGTGTATTATCATGAACTTGAAAGGTTGAAGAGCCAGTACCCAGCGGGTAATGCGGGTATTTTTGCTTTGTTTTTTGGTTAACCACTGCAGTGGGGTGTGGTCCGTTAGCACCAGGAACTGGTGGATATGTATCTGGCTTCCCCAATTCTCTTGATGAGGTGGGCAATATGAGGCATGGGTAATGCATTGAAGGTCACTAATGCATTTAACTTTTGAAAGTCAGTGCACAAGTGGAGTGATCCATCAGGTTTAGCCACTGGTATGACTAGACTGTGCCATGGGCTTCAGGACTGCTGGATAATTTCCTGCTTCCGCATCTTCTCAATCTCCTGTCATATTTCCTGTTGCCATCATTGGGCTACAGGCCTCCATCTCCCCCTGACTAGTGTGCCAGGTGTTGTCCTGACCTTGTGCTTGATTTCCTGCACTCTCCCTGGGGTTTCTTGGAACACATCCCGGAAAGCTTCTTTCACCTCCTCCAGTTCCCGTCATTGATCAGTATCCAAATCTTCCCCTACTTGCACTTGTCCCTTCAGTGTGGATCATAATCTACTGGGCCTACCTAGTGGATCACCTTAAATTGGCTTTGCCACATTGCGAGGTGTTTACTCATTGACGCTGGAAGCGATAATAATACCATGTCCCCTGGTTGGAATGTTCTGGGTTTCGTTCTTCTATTATACTGGGCCTCCTGTTGTTCTTGTGTGACTCATAGATTCTGGCAAGCGATTCACTGGGCCTTGTTGATCTGGTCTTGTAGCTCCTATTGGTACTTTTCAGGTACTATTCCGGGCCCCACCAGCCTCTCCCATTCCTCCCAGCTGATCTATGACAGACCCCTGGGACGGTGCCCATATACTAGCTGGAAAGGTGAGAATTGTGTTGACTCTTGGGGTGCATCTCTTAGGGCAAACACTAGCGGGGTCAATATGGTATCCCATCTACAGGGGTCCTCCTGTGCGCACTGCCTGAGCATCCTTTTGATGGTCCAGTTTAGCCTTTCAACTAAGCTGTTCGTCTGGAGGTGATAAATTGATGTTTTGAGGTGGGTGATGCCGAGGGTGCTACAGAGAATCTTCATCATGCCCGACATAAAATTCGTCCCCTGGTCAGTGAGTATTTCACGTGGGATTCCTACCGTAGTGATCCATTTTAGGAGTTCTTCTGCCACATAAGTAGCTGTAATAGACCTGAGTGGAACTGCATCCAGGAACCTCATGGCGTAATCCACTAGAACTAACACATATTGATATCCTTCGTGAGACTTTGGTAGGGGACCCACAATGTTGAGTGCTACGCAGGAGAATGGTGTCTCAGTTATGGGCATGGGTCACAAGGGTGCCCTCTGCGGTCTCCATTCCTGGGCTTTTTGGTACTCTGGGCAAGCTGCTCCCCATATAGCTACATCTTCCAGTAGATGTGGCCAAAAGAAGTCCTGGACTAGTCTCGCCCGGGTTTTGGTATGCCCTAAATGACCACCTAGTGGGGTGTCATGTGCCAATTTCCAAATTTGTCGGCGAAGCGAGGATGGAACCACTAGCTGCCACCTTTCTGCCATCGCTTTCTGACCCCTCTGGACCTGGTATAGCAGCCCCCCTATTACCTCAACACTGGAGTGACTGCTGGATATCCCATCTCCTGGGTCCTCTGTCCCTAGCCATTGGAGCTGTGGGTCTTCCTGTTGAGCCTGGAGGAACTGTGCAGTGCTGGCCACCTGCCCATATCAATGCAGTCCTGGACAGCTTCCCTGTGTGTGGGGGGTGGTTTCCTCAGCTCAGCCTTCCCTTCTTAGTCACTTTCTCTCCTCCTCGGTTGATAGTACATGCTCAAGTGCATGGATGACCTCTACCTGACTCAAGAGGTCTATGGGCCAACGAGAGGTAAAGAGCTGCTCAACCTGGTATTGGCTAATGGGGATGACCTAATCAGCAACCTAGTGACAGATGGGAAGCTGGGTGACAGTGACCATGAGCTGATCACCTTCACCATCCACTGTAAAGCTGGCAAGTCAGTCAGCAACATGGAAGTCCTTGGAAAGCTGAATTTGACACGGGGAGGGGAGTCCAGGAAGAGTGGTTGCTCCTCAAGGGAGCGATTCTCAATGCACAAGCTAATTCAATTCCATCTCAGAGGAAAGGCAGCAAGAGGACACAGCAGCCCCCTGGCTCTCCAGGGATCTAGCAGACCTTTTGAGGCTAAAAAGGAAGGTCTACAAAGGATGGAGGATGGGATTTACTTCCAAGGAGGAATATTCTGCATTGGTCCGGTCCTGAAGGGAGCAAACCAGGAAAGCCAAGGCTGCAACTGAACAACTAGCTTCAAGCTAGTTGTCAAGGACAATAAAAAAGTCCTTTTTCAGATATGTGGAGAGCCAGAGGAGAAGCAAGGGCAACGTTGGACCCCTGCTGAACCAGAAGGGACAGCTGACAAATGACACCCAGGAAAAAGCCAAACTATTTAATGGGTACTTTGAATCGGTCTTCCATCAGTCCCATGGGTCATCCATGCCCACCACGGGAGACAGGGAGGTCCTGGAGTGGGAGATCCCCTGCCCTCCATGAAGGAACCCCTTGAGAGGCTAAATACCTTCAAGTCAGACGGTCCTGACAATCTACACCCCAGAGTACACAAGGAGCTGGCAAGCATCAGAGCCCAGCCTCCGGCACAGATTTTTGAAAACTCCTGGCACTCTGGTGAAGCGCCCAAAGACTGGAAGAAGGCCAGTGTGGTGCCTATCTTCAAGAAAGGGAGGAAAGTGGATCCGGCTAACTATAGGCCTATTAGCCTGACTTCTATCCCGGGGAAGGCCTTAGAAAAATTTATTAAAGAGGCCATCCTTAATGGATTGGCAGATGCCAACATCCTGAAGGATAGACAGCATGGGTTTGTTGCAGGTAGGTCTTGCTTGACCAATCTCATTACCTTCTATGACCAGGTGACCTATCATCTGGACAAGGGAGAAAAGATTGATGTTATATATCTTGACTTCAAAAAAGCCTTCAATCTGGTATCCCATGATCACCTCTTGGCAAAACTGGCCAATTCTGGCCTTGGGTCCAGCACAATCTGCTGGCTAGAGAACTGGCTCTGCAGCTGGACCCAGAGGGTGGTAACTGACAGAAGTCAATTGTGATGGTGCCCTATGACCAGTGGGGTCCCCCAAGGCTCTGTCCTTGGACCCATATTGTTCAACATCTTCATTGATACCAAGCCTTGGGGCAAAGCATCCACACCAGAAGACAGGAGGGTGATCCAAGCTGACCTGGACAGGCTCAGCAAATGGGCGGATGAGAACCTGATGGTGTTTAACACTGAAAAATGCAAGGTTCTCCA
>NW_017728947.1:85141772-85146666 GCF_001723895.1 Crocodylus porosus | reverse complement strand
TAAACTACTGGAAGTCTGTTTCAGGCTGGACATAAGGAAGAATTTCTTTACTGTCCAAGCTCCCAAGGTCTGGAACAGTCTGCCATCAGAGGTGGTTCAAGCACCTACATTGAACACCTTCAAGAGCAAATTGGATGCTTATCTTGCTGGGATCCTATGAACTCAGCTGACTTTCTGCCCTTTGGGTGGGGGGCTGGACTCGATCTTCCGAGGTCCCTTCCAGCCCTAATGTCTATGAAATCTAAGTACCGTGTAAAATGGCCTCCATTCTTGGCCGAAGATCATCTCGTAGATCAGTGCTGGAGCCAAGCTGACCTGTAGTTTGCCTCTGAACTCTATTACCTTCAAAGGGAGGTAGCAGCTCTGAAAGCATATCTCGCCACCCAAGATGCAGGTCATTACTAATGGTCCAGCTTCTTTTACTCTCGTTCACAGGGCCAAGTCCGCATCCTGTGTCCAGGGTCGCCCTTACCACCCAATCCCCAATACAGGCTGTCACGACCAGGCAGTCTGAACCTCCTTCATGTGCAGTAGAACCAAGCTGCAGTTCAGGGGCTTACTTTGGTCCCCCTCCTTTGCCATTTCTCGGGGCGGGGTGGATGTAGCCAAACCGTGATTTAGTTCACTAAAGCCGAGTCCGCGTTCCCTTGCCACATGCCCGGCTCGACCACAGTGGTAGCAGACGACACCCCTCGATGTCCCCATCATAATGGATCCTCCCCAGCCTGTTCTGCCTGCTCCAGATACAGGCTTTGCACCTGCAGCAATGCTCCTGCTGCTGCAGGAATCACACCACACTTGGTGTGCTCCCCTGCTGGCTCTCTCTCCCTCCGCCTCCCTGCCGGCTTCCGGCAGGTTTTTAAATCTTCCCATGGCAGCAGCATCTCCCACCACCACTATTGGCCTGGCACTCCCCTGTCCTGGGAGCAGCTGTTTGAAGAGCTGGCATAATATTGGCTCGTGCGGCCACAGGTCCAGTTCCGGCTCCGGCCGCCCTCCTAATGGTAAGTTTTCCAGGGTGTGGGGGGCCTGTTTGTCCCGTGCAGGGGCTCTCGGGGTTTCCCACATCCCCCTCAGAGCCTGTGGGGGCTTCTCGCCACCACAGAGGTATTCAGTGGTGTTCCTGCTGTGTCCCAGAGACACTAATACTCACCAAATTAGTGCTGTTGGTCCTGGGGCTCTGCCTTCCCCAAACCCCAGTCTACTCATCAACCATGGGGGCCGTTGTGCCACTATTCCCAATTACTGGCTCTGCCCCTTATGACCTCCTGTAGGGCCTCGACCCCCTCATCCTCAGTGGGAAGTGCCGGCTTGTAGTTGCAGCCTAGCACTTGTTCGTAATCCTTGGCCCTACACCATCCCTTCACCAGGCCTGGAACTGCCATGCCCTCCATGGGTTCAAAGAGAGCTGTAACAATTAAGAGCTCCCAGGGCAATGATAGAGCCCAAAAACCCTTCTCAGGGAGCTCTGCATGGGGAGTCTTTTCTGACACCCTTACATTGCTCCTGCTCACCTCTGGCCAGGTCAGCGTCATGGGGAACCTGCGCTGTCCAGATTGCACTCTGGTGAGCTGGGCGTGTCACCTTGTTTGTTTCCCTTGCACCCGGCTTCTGCCATGGTTTTTGCAGTGGTGGTTGCATCTGATGCCATTAGCTGGCTGCTGCCCAGTCTGATTGACAGATGTTTGAAGAGCGTAGGGCTGGAGCACCTGGCTCCAGCTACGGTTCCCTTCCAGGTAAATTCTCTGTGGTGCTGGGGTCCCTGGGTCTGCCTTTGGGAGTGTTGGGGTCTGTTCCTGGTGCCCCTGACCCCTGTAAGTGGCTCCAGCTGCCACAACTACCGAAGTGGTATAAAGAAGTCCTGTTATGAATGAAAATTAGGCCCCTGATTTTTGGTGATCAAAGCTCATTGAGGTTGGTAACCTCCGCATGATAGGGTGTTAGACTAAGTCTTAGTTTGCTCTGGGTCTAATTCTACAGTTTTATTGCTCCTGAATAGTATTAACCTAGTGTGAATAATCTTCTCAAGCTTAGTGGAGCTTCACTTCAATAAGTAATACTCTATAAAAGCTAAGATCACAGAGTTGGGCCAAAGATAATTAGGTAATTCTCTACTTAGCCAGTAGGCAACAGATTGCTTTTTGTTAGGAGGTAAAACACCTAGTTATATTTGACTGCATCTGTCTGTCTGTTTTGGCATTGACCCTCACTTCTGGACTGGTGTGTTTATACAGTTTCTTAATGTGAAGTAGAGGATTTTTGTCTTCATTATGAAATTGCTGTTTAGAGTCCGTTGCTAATGGAACTGCTGCTTATTTATTTTTAAATTTGTATATAAACAACTGGCATTATTAATACACAATTACCAGAGAGTAATCATTGAACTACTGTAAACACATTATAGAAAAAAAAATACTCCAAATTAATATTCATGAATTCTTTTAAAACACCATTCAAAGCTACTGTGTAAATCCAATACTAGTTCAGCAAATGGAGCAAGTTTGCCAGTGGAGGATGGAATGATTCACAGGTTAGGAAAATAAAAGGGAAAGGTCTCTTGACTGTGGCTCCACTTCTATGTAATAGGATTATTCTCATTGTTGATGCACCTTTCATCAATGCATTATGAAATGACTAGGAGAAAAACCCCCAACCCCTAGTCCATCCTCGATGCAGAGATATTGCAGCATTTAATCAAGAATGTGCAGTTGGATATAAAAATTATTATATTTGGCATCCTGGCATGTGTGTATTTGTAAGAAGTCTAGGGTTAAGCACTGCTAAAGCAGAGTATTTGAATTCTGCTGTTAATAAACTACTATAGATTTCAGAAAAGCATGTTCATAAATCTACACTAGGATGAAAAAGCTATATTTTGTGGCTCACACATAAAATACAAAGTGTTTACTGAAAAAAAATGCATTTTACATTTTTCATAGAACCTAAGAGCCAGTTAATAGAATAATAGAATCATAGAAAATTAGTGTTGGAAGGGACCTCAGGAGGTCATCTAGTCCAACCTCCTGCTCAAAGCAGGACCATCCCCAACTAGATCAAACCAACCAAGGCTTTGTTTAGCTGGTTCTTAAAAACCTCCAAGAATGGAGATTCCACAACCTCTCTGGGGAACCTGTTCCAGTGCTTCACCACTCTCCTAGTGAGAAAGTTCTTCCTAATATCTAACCTCAACTTCCCTTGGTGCGACTTGAGACTCTTGTTCCTTGTTGTGTCATCTGCTCTACTGAGAACAGTCCAGCTCCATCCTCTTTTGAACCACTCTTCAGGTAATAGTTGAAGGCAGCTATTAATTCCACCCCTTATTTTCTCTTCTCTAGACTAAATAAGCCCAGTTCCCTCAGCCTCTCCTCAGAAGTCATTTGCCCCAGCCCCTGAACTATTTTTGTCACCTTCCACTGGACTCTTTCCAATTTGTCAACATCCTTTCTGTAGTGAGAGGCCCAACACTGAACACAGTACTTGGGCTGTGGCTTCACCAGTGCTGAATAGAGGGGCATAATCGCTTCCCTTGACCTGCTGGTGATACTCCTACCAATGTGGCACACATGGGCCATTGATCATTCTTAGTCCAAATATATCAGTCCTTAAAAAATGAATATGGTAGCCATATGTACAGAATGGGAAAGACCACAATGTAACAGTTGCTGTGGCTCATGTAAATTTTCCCTGTCAAAATGATATTGAATAATTATGCATAATTTTATATTTATATATATTCACAATTTATAATATATATAAAATGTTGCCATGTTGCCATTAGCCTTCTTGGCAACCTGGACACATTGTTGGCTCATATTTAGCTTATGGTTCACTGTAACCCCCAGTGTAGGTCCTTTTCTACAGAACTGCTGCCCAGCCAGTCAGCCCCCAGCCTGAACCAGTGCATGGGATTCTTCCATCCTAAATGGAGAACTTTGCAGTTGCCCTTGTTGAACCTCATGTGATTTCCTTTGGCCTAATCCTCTGACTTGTCTCGGTCACTTTGAATCCTAGCCCTACCCTCCAGTGTATCTATTACTCTCAAAATGATATTGAAGAATTGTGTGTAATTTTATATATATTATAAATTGTGGATATATATAAAATTATGCACACTTCTTCAATATCATTTTGACAGAGAAAATTCATATGAGCCACAGCAACTGTTACATTTTGGTCTTTTCCATTTTGTACATATGGCTACCATATTCATTTTTTAAGGACTGAAATATTTGGACTAAGAACGATCAATGGCCCATGTTGGCCATTCTATGAAATCTGATCCTTCTGAGTACAAAACAATTACGTATGATACCATGATCAGAGATGAGGCTAATTTTTTTTAAAAGGTGAAGAAGTAGTCGTGCAATTTCCTAAACCTACCCCCTAATCCCATTTCTCAACTTTCAGAGTACTGAGAGTCAGAATTTATGGATTAGGTGTGTAACTCTGCTACCAATATGTTCATATGAAATATGCTCATATAAAGATTCCCGGTCAAAATGGCATTGAATATATATATAATAAAAAATAATTCAATAAATTTTTAGTGTCAGAAGGGACCTTAGTAGATCATCAAGTTCAAGAGCGCTGGGGCCAGATGACCCCAGTTAGGTGCTTGTCTAGTCTCCTCTTAAAGATCTTCAAGGTAGGGGAGAACAATATCTCCAACAAATATCTATATATACATAACATAAATTGATGCACAATTCATAGTTTCATAGTTTCTAGGGTCAGAAGGGACCTGAGCAGATCATCTAGTCCGACACCCTGCCATGGCAGGAAAGAGTTCTGGGGTCAAATGACCCCAGCAAGGTGTTCATCTAACCTCCTCTTAAACACCCCCAGGGTAGGAGCCTGCACCACTTCTCTTGGAAGTTGGTTCCAGACCCTAGCC
>NW_017728947.1:85126657-85141761 GCF_001723895.1 Crocodylus porosus | reverse complement strand
CCTTGTACTCTAACCCAAAGCACTTCAGAGTGCCCCTCCCCTGACTCCTTGCTAATTGACGAGGATGTGTATTCCTCCTTAATATAGAGCGCCACGCCCCCACCTCTCTTTCCTATCCTGTCCCTCCTGTACAGCCTATAGCCCTTGACATTCACCGTCCAATCGTGCGTTGAGTCCCACCATGTTTCCGTAATCCCCACTATGTCTGGGCTGGTGTCAGCGAGCAGGAGGGTGAGTTCCTTCTGCTTGTTACCCATACTACGAGGCATTTGAGGCCTCCTGTGGATGTGTGCACTGACCCCCTAGTCCCAGCGTTACCCTGGCCCATACCATCTTGACAGGGAACATTCATATGAGCATATTTCAGGCTCAGTGATGCTTCTTTAAAGTACAGCCAGATGTGCTTTAGATATATATTATATTATATTATATTATATTATATTATATTTATTTATTTATTTATTCATTCATTTGTTGTCTTATCACATTGTAAAAGTCACTGGGTAGAGGACTGTTCCACACAATGCTGTCTTCTGGTGTTGTATTGAAATATAATCATGTTCTAACAGGTACTGTAGCATCAGGGAATGGGATGAGATGGCATTGTCTACAAATCCTGCAACAATTTATGGTAGCCAGAGTAGCACGTAACGTTTCTTGAGCTTGTGATAGATGGACTTCCTGACCCCACCAAAAAGACCACTTTATTTTAATTCCTATTCCTTCAACCTTTTTTTAGACCATACCCAGTCAATGAAGAAGTCCATTAAAATATATCATTGTTGCCCAATGCCTCACATACAAATTAGGCTCACATTTAAAAAAAGTTGCGGTGAGAAAATGAAGGGGAACAAATGCACCTTTTCAGTGGATATTTAAAAAGAAGCACAGTATCAGAGGTGATACCAGAAGGCAGTTCCAGATGAAAGGGGCTGCAGGGGAGAATGATACAGTAAAAGTGAAATTGTGTGGAGGATCAGAAAGGAAGTCAGAGTTAACTTTACAGTCAGGGGATAAAAATGTTTGAAACAAAGGTTATCAGAGACATCAAGGGTTATTGAGAGCAGAACAGATTCCTGGCTTATAACAACACTAATCTAAGTCATTTTTGACTTCTCATGTACTTTAGAATTTCTTTCTATAAACCCTGTGGGGATTCTACATGGTTGATGACTCATACTGTAAGATCTCACTATTTTGCATTTGTAATAATATGTTCACAGGGATTTATAATCTGTGGGTAGAGATTTCTTCCATATTAGCTACTCTATAGGTCTGAATATGGATATATAATGCTAGAGAGAAAAAGGGAGCCATCTGACAAAGTCCAGGGAGGAGCAATTATACTTCAAGTGCCATATGACTTGGAGGAGGGGCAGACAGCACCTTGAATTGATAGATGATGGATTGTTATCTTTTAGCAGTGGTGATGGATGATGGATTCTTATTTTTAGCAATGGCAGTTACTGTGAGGGATGAGGAAAATGGGTATTTACTAAAATGCTATGAAAAGCAGTCAATGAAGCTTTCCTGTACATATTCAAAAACATTGTGTTGAGGACTACAGCTATAGGCTACAACAGGCTCCTAATGAAATCAGTGACAAAACCTAGATCTGGTATTTTTTCCCTTTGTGGTTTTGGTGCGATCAATACTACAATCATTTTGGGCATCTCAGCTTGACAGAGACATTTTAAAGAGCTGTAAGAACTAATAAGAAAAAGTAGTCCCTGGAGGTATAACTAAGAAATAGGATGAAACTGAGCAAAGAAAGTGAATACCAGATTCTGATGGCCTTAGTCACATTCATTACTTCAGTCCTTGGCTAGTTCTATTGAAAAAAGATGGGAATATAATCAGAATGCATATTGCATACATAGTTCTTATAGATTTTTAAGAAAGAATATGATAGCATAGCATAAAGTGACCTGGTAAAAGAATTTGTCACCCTTGATAAAATTATTAAGTTGTGACTATATGCTATATAAAAAGTAGAGTAGTAGTAGTAGTGAGTAAAATTTCTGCCTGATTTGACATTGAGGCAGGGAAATGCTCTCCCCAGTACTTTTTGATGTGGCTATTAAAATAAGGGCTTGAGCACTGCAAAATTCTCATTTGCAGAATTGCAAATTTAAATAGGCTGCAGTAGATTTGTGGATGTGCTAAGGATTTGGCTATCATAGGACAGAGAGAAAGATAGTACAAGAATGGTTGCAAACTTGGATGAAGTGGCTAATAACATGGAACCGAAGATCAATGAAGATAAAACCAAATGAATGGCTGAAAGCTGAAAGAAAGATTTGAACAAGCTTAGATAGTAATCAGTAACCACAGAAATCAACAAGCTAGACAGTTTCAATAGCTAGTAACCTTAATTACTGCTGACATTTTGTTGAGGGAGAGACTTAAGGAATGGATATAAAACAAGAACGTCTGCTTTTTTTCTCTGTTGAGAATTTTTGATGCTGAATGACCGCTAAGAAAACCAAGATTCGGCTTAGAAGCATTGCAATGCTTACTATCTTTATTGCTGTGAGACCTGTACACTTACTAAGAAGGAAAAAAGAACTAAGTACTTTTGAAAAATTATTGAGTCAAATCTTTGAGCCATTGAGGGATGTGTGGATAGGATGATCTAATAAGGAACTGCATGAAGTCTATGGAGAACAAAGTATTATAAATGTAATGAAATCCCAGTGCCTTTAGAGGTCAGGAAATGTGACTTGCCTGCTGGAAAATACATCAGCTGAGCTTGTCTTAGAAGACCATTCTAGGGGTGTTTGATCAGGTACTAACCAAGGAGATGAAGGGATTATATAAAGCAAGGCCTAATGGCTCTTTATGTGAATTATCAGCAAAGGGGTAAAATCTACCCTTGACAGAAAGATATGAGGGCAAGTTGAGAGAGCAGGCAGGGACCTCTAGGGTCTGTGTAGCCAGGGAGCAACCAAGTCAGTAAGTAGTCCCACTGGAGCTTCTTATACATCAGCAGTAGGGGTTGTGGCCCCAAGTAAAATCATAACACTTAATGTTTGGGTCACAAGCCTGATGAAAATCCTAATGTGACTGCACCAGAAATGGTGTCATGAATCCATGGAAGTGGAGTTGCACACTCAGAAACTGGAAAGGGTATCAGAATATGGCCCAGAAAGAATATTAGGGGAAGGAGACCTTTCTATGGAGTTCATTAGACTGCAGAGTAGAGGCTGTTATGGAAATATGGAGGATTCATCACTGAGATAATTAAACTTGGACTAGACAGGAGAGTATACAGTAGGGAGCAATTCTATCCTGTCAAGGTAATGGGACAAAATGATCTAATAAGCCATCTTCAGCTCTAATTTCTATGATTCCATGACAGACCTCTGGCTCTTGGTTAAAAGGCATGAATTTATTACATCTCATTTTGAGAGAGGATTGGACTTGGCTTTGATTTCTTCCCCTTGTTCATTGCTTGCATAAAAAGTAACATCAGAAGATGGCAGCAGAGATTGCTGACTCCTTCACATTTCTTTCTAATGTCTAACAAGATACAAAAGCTCAGTGCAGGAACACAGGGCACAGTCTTCTGTAAAAACATATCGATTTCATTCCAGAAAGACAAATTCATAGACTCCAAGAGCAAATTCATCAGCTCATTTTTTTATGGATGTGATGTAGGAGTTATGAAAGAAAAATTATCCTGTAACAAAAATCACATTCACTATCCTTTCCATATGTCTTAATGGCAATGCTCACAGGAAGATAAGAGAGTCCTTGTGAAAGGCTTGTGGACACATTTCCTCCACACAGTCCTTCTGCCTTTGCAGTAACTCATCATATGTGGGTGTTGCTGTCATGTTGCATCTAAGCACACAGGAGACTGGAGAACTGCACACATACATTAGACTGAAAATGATTGAGATGCTGAAAACTTAGTGGCAAGTTGCTTATAGTTCAGCAAGTGACTATAGGGACAGGAAATAGTGCTGAAGAACAGATCTTCCCTATACTACTACTGCGTGTAACAGCAAGTGTGAGAAAAAGTACTTGCAGGTTAACTCTGCCTCTTGGTTATATACAGGGCATTTAGTTGTAAGCAAAGATCTACACGAGCTTGTGGTAACATCATCCTAGTTATGCCTTGTAGCTCATCTTTCAAGCTATGCATTTCTACCTGCCCCAGAGAGACCTAGGGTATATACTTCAGGAGAGAGACCCTGGAGTGAAATGTGGGATTTATTCCCAAAGGCAGAGGAATTCTGACTGCTGCTGGAGGAGAAGATCCTGCAGAACCAGAACTGCAGTTTCTTTCCTCTTCAGTGCCACTGCTGCCTGGCCATAATGAAGTACATTTCCTATAGTCTTGGCTTTTGCTCCTGCTGCTGGACACTGATTTTCTGTTGCACCTGCCTGTGCCCAAGGAAGTTCACTTGCAATCTGTCTCCACTTCTGCTGCAGCTGCAGGATCTTCCTGCTCTTGTTTTTCTCCCCACTGCCTCTGCTGCTTAGAGCTGAACATTAACTGCTTGTGAGCTGCACTGCCGGGGCAAAAGGAAATGAGTTAAATGGTTTGCATGAGTTAAGATGAGAAGTTCAGGTTCAGAAGGATTCAGAATTAAAGATGAAAATGGATAGCTCTGGAGCAGCCAATGCAGTATGAATATTTAACAGGCCATGAATTCTGCCTGCAGTTTTCTGTTACATACCTTAAACACTTCTACTGCCTCTATTCTCAGCTGTAACTGAACTCTTCATAACACAAGGCCAGTCTGGGGTAAAGGGAGGCTTTTAGCACTGGATTAATATTTTTAGAGCAGACTGTTTTTTTCTGTTGGGTAGCATTGTTACTTGCCAGCATCTTCTCATGGGGAGTAAATTATATCTTGTAGTCCAGCTGTTTCCTAGTGGCACAGGAATAGATCAGAATGTGGCCAATGTGTGAATCGGAGAGCAGATTTTTATAGCAAACTCAGTTCTGGCTCATAATGTGTCATTTATAGATGCCTCATTCACTTTGAGGGTAGGAATGTTGAAGGAAAGTTCCTAGATGACAGTCATAAAAAAGTATGAGGAGGTCTTCAGCCTTTCCCCAAAACCTGTGAGTGGTCCAACTTAGATCTGGCTGCTGAAAATCACAGAAGAAGAGATAAGCTAGTAGGACTTGTCACTGTTAATGATTTTAGTTGAACTGCTGTTTATGTGCAAATCTTTTGTGATTTACTGCCTGTGTTCGAGAATTAGATTTCTAGTCTTGGGAGATCCTCAAAAAGGTGTATCTTTAGGTGCAGGCTGGATGGACTTCTGTAGTAGTTGTTGAACTTTTCTGAGCATCCTCTACAATATTCAAATGATAACTGGGCTGGGAATTTTGAGAGGCTGAGTCTTTTCATGAGAATTACCATACTCCTCTCAGTTCAGTCCAAGGTCCAAAAATAGGCTTGCTTTTCTCTCCCCTGCTTGGGTAAGCTGGAAAGGGACAGGAGATACTGCACTGTAGGCTCATACCTGTGGCTTTTGTTTGGCCTATTCTCTGTGGAGTCCCCTGTTGTTTAATGTAAATAAAAGGGCATGGGGGTCAGTCATGTAAGCAGGAGGCATCAGACCCCCTAGCCTAGTTGGTCAAACTGGCCAGTGGTCTTTCAAAATTGATTAGCTTAGAGAAAAAGGCTGAAGACCTGGCTGACCCCGATTGGATATTGTGGCGATGTCATGCCAGGAGCCGGGAGAGCCAACGTGAAGAGAAACAAGAGGACCTTTGCACCGCAGAAGGACCCATGCTCACTAGCAGCTCCCTGAGATGCAGTGTGATCCAAGGAGCAGCTTACAGGACTCTCCTGCTGAGTAGGAGGTATAGGGGCACAGGCTCCCCTGAAACTAACCCTTTGGGTGAGTCCCCCATGTCTCAGCCTGCCTGGGCATGGCTGGGGTCTCCCAAGAGTCTTCCCAAAAGGGGTGCATATTAGAGACTGTACTTCGTAGTTGGTAGTGTTTTAAATCACATTTGGTGTTTCCCTTTGTTTTCCTTATCTTTGTGTCCTGTAATAAGTCTGTCCTCTGAGTTTACAGTTCTTGAGAGGAGGGGCTTTTGTTTATGTGGGACATTTCAGCCAAATTCAATGATCTCAGTTTTCGGGGTGGGAGCTCAAGCCACAGTGAAAACTTATTGGGTACCCCAAAATTTGAATTGAGCCCTTGTTGCTGCTGACTGGTGCCTGGAAGAAGACTTGCACTAGTTTGAAAGTTGATCTCAGATATGGAAACCAATTTAAAAATCATCCTAAATGGTCCTGTTCAACTTGTGCATGGAGGTTTTCTTTAGTATAATAGCTAAATGTATAGTCACCGTGGCAAAAGAAAGGGATTTCTTCCCCTATTATAGCCATGTACATAATGTTCTTTCAAGAGTAGCATCTGATCAGGTGCCATGCTATGTTCAACTTTTAGATCCATAGAAAAAAAAATCGATAGAGCCTTTTTATACACTACACATAAAAGGTCTTATCCCATTTTGCTTACGTTATCTCTTCTCTCCACTTCTGCCTTTAGGGTCATTGAAAAGACTTTAAATGAGGTTCTTGTTCATCAAGTCATTGATTGGAATTCATTGGAAGTCATTATTGGAATTCTGTATTCTATTTTTTTCCAAAGGGCAAGGATTTCATAGGGTAATATCTTTTATTGGACCAACTGTGGAGTTGGGATAGTTAGACAAGCTTTTGAATGCAAGACATTCTTCATTAGTATTCCCAAAGCAAACTTGCTAGTGTTTGACTAGTCCAACTTGTTTTGGGAAACCTGAAATAAGCTTGGTGAAAGAAACTAGGATTTTTTAAAGTATTAAGTACATCATAAGCTACTTACACTTTAGGGTTAATTTTATAAACTGTTTAGTTTCAGCAGAAAACAGTAATTTAGACATATAGGGGCTGTCCACAACACTTTTGGGCCATGTCCAGAAGCATGGCTATGAAACACCTTTTGTCACTCAATCCCTCTCTGTGCCTGCCATATTGAAGAAATGAGGCAATATGGTCCCCGTACAGTGCAGTTGGCTATGTAGTGGTAACCACATCTGTGACAGACAGGCTAGGAGCAGAGCTGGGACATTCACAATGTTTCATTTTTGAGAGTTGGTGTCCAAAGAGTAGGAGTTGTGGGCTGGATATGCTTCACAGTGGTGCTTCTGGGCACAGCTGGAGACAACGTAGAAATGCCCGTAGTTTTTCTTAAATTAATGGTACTATCCATGCATGGCACTGCTCTCTAGTGGGAGGGAAGAGACTCACTGTCAGGCCTATAGCAGGAGGCAGCATACAATA
Source organism: Crocodylus porosus (assembly GCF_001723895.1). Taxonomy (NCBI): domain Eukaryota; kingdom Metazoa; phylum Chordata; order Crocodylia; family Crocodylidae; genus Crocodylus; species Crocodylus porosus. The sequence goes on along the minus strand of NW_017728947.1, from coordinate 85,134,460 downwards.
AGCTCTCATGTCTTTCTCCAAAGATCCTAAAGGAGTTGACAGTATTCACAAATGCAAAAGGATCACCCATGGCTGAAATGGGTAGAATGTAATGTTAGAAAGTGAGAGAGTTTCCTCTGTCAGAAACAAGCTCAGTGTGTGCTCCTTATATCACCTAATAGCTCAGTTTTCATTTTACCATGCTTAATTGGTGGACACTTGGAGAAGGCTCTTGGTGACCAGGTGAATAACTGAGCACAAGTCACATTACAGGAGAAACTAACCATCACCACCTCCCTGGCCAAGTCATTCAGGCACCTTCCTTAGTTTTGCTTCTTAGCTCTTTCTAATGCTGTATTTCCTTTAAGGTATGAAAAGTTACAAGCTACCTAGCAAAAAGGCTTCAGTAAGCAGTGACAAACATATTAGTATTTCACATTTCTGCCTACTCATGTAAGAAATGAATCTTACTGGTGACCACTTTTGTAGGGTTACTGATCTGCATGGGTCCCAGTTCATTAAAAGAGCTGGCTTTTTCAGTTAATTTATATGCAGTGCATGGATTTAAACCATACATTAAGTTTCAAAGGTTTATCTATCACTTTGAGCAATAAAAACTTACATCAGACTGGATTTCATTGCCTCAAATGGGGAAAAATAGTACTTCACTAGAAATGTCTTCTAGCTGTAAGGCCAAGTCCTAGAGGTTCCATCAATATATAGTGCTACGGCTTTCAGTTTTTAATGATCAGTGTCAGCTCTGATAAAGATGCGCTTGCTTTTATGAAAAGACAATTTTCTCTCCCTTTTTTTTTTACTGAGTACCTTCAGCCTGTTGCTGACAGTGTTGCCTACTCAATGCATCTGAGGCATATTTCCTTCATTTTTTAACTATGAATTTAAAACTTTCCAGGGCTGAAGTCAAACTTCTTTTAGTAAGTCTTCTCCTGGATGTGAGGTAAAGCAAATATCAAATATACTCCTGCTAAGTAGGGCTGCTCTTGAATAGACTTAGGGTATATCTGAAACCCTATATTTAGACACCCTTCCAAGTTGGGGAAGTTTAGGCTATGATCCAGTCTTTCTGAGTGGGGCTCATCTTTCATCTTGACATGCACTTAGTTTTATATCAGCCACTCCATTCTGTCTCACAGCACAAAGCACATAGTATATTTAAACATGTAGAAAACTCAACTGATTAACCTTTAAATACATTATGAGGTAGTGTATGTTATGCTGCTATCCCCATTTTTCAGATATGGAAACAGAGGAACAGAAATGTTAAGTGACTTACCAACCTGAATGTCAAAGCTGAGACTAGAGTTCCTTGCTGCAAGCTTGCCTGTACGCAGTCCCTTAAATTACTCTGCCTCATTGAGATGCCTTTATCAAGCTTCTGTCCCATTTTGAATGTCCTAAAGACAGATGGCTGTTCTGGGCACAGAAGTCTGACATTTTATCCTGCCATTTGCAGTGAAAAGAATATTAAAGAGTGATTCTTTTTTATGACTTCTGTAACTCCTTTGAGTTCTAAGTTCTTTTAAACTATCTTGCAGTATTCACGAAGAGTTTTAAATTGACAGCACAGGAGGCTGGATGCAGAGTGGATACAGCATGCACAACTCTTCCTTGCATTGCTTGCCCCAGACTGGAAGAGCCATTTTAAATGATTTAATGAAGTTTTTTTTGTAAGAGATGGTAACTGGTTAATAAATCCCATGGTCCACTCCAGAAACTGCCTCATTTCAGTGATGATGAGCAGCATGGTTCCTATACAGGCACAGATTCTATGCATGGAATTTGTGCACTGATTTAAATCCAGAGTTACTCCAGTGAAGTCAGTAGAGTTACTTCAGAGTTTCATTGACACAACCCAAAATTTGACCCTTAGTGTATTTGGAGTCTTGATCCTTTGGGCTGGGAGATACAAACCCTTATTACAATTTCTGAGTAGGAAAGATGGTAGGTTTAATCATGAAGGAGAAAAGCCATCGAGTAGAAGCATGGAGGGAAACAATAGTTTTTCCATGACTAAGGAATCCTTGAATACAGATATATGTGTTTTCACTGTGCAGTGCCATGCAGATTATTATTGTTTCCATAAATGTTAGCAACAGGGTGGTATTTAAATATTCCCATTGCCATCTCAAAAGAAAAGATCAGCCATTCCAGTGCCTTCTGTTTTCATTCATTTTGCCATGATATTTAATCTCTGAAAGAAGTAACACAATACAGCCTTGTTTCCATACAGTGGTGTTCGAACACTTAAATTCCTTATGATAAAGAGGGTTTGGATGAATGATGTAGATACACCATGACTTTTCAGTTAGCCTAGAGTCTTGATCAGAGAAAAATAATATTTCTTTGTAGAAGTCTGACCATGGAGCTGGGAACTGTGCATTCATTAATTCTGTTTCTAGCTTTGGTTTTCAGCCAAAGATAGGCTTGTGGTTAATTCACTGAACTGGAACTGGATTTGAGGTTCAGATCCTGGTGCTGCCATAATGTCTTATATGACTCTGATGAAATAATTGAATCTCTCTGGATAAGTAGGGAAGTTCAAAAAGCCCCTGGCAGAAGTGCTTTAACTAATAGCACTTTTAAGTAAAGTGCTACAAGTTAGAGTGGGAGTGAACCCAACAGACATTCACTGTTCAGTGGTGGGAGGCTTAGGTGGGTGGGAGGGTGAGGGGAAGAAGCCTCTGTGCCATGCAGACCTGACCCCCACAAAGTCCTGATCCAGCAATTGCAAAGGGAGTAGGGAGGGTCCCCTCTGCCCACAGCGGCCCTGGCTCCTGGACATGAGGCTGCCTGCCTCGGGGCGGGCTGCAGGGGAAAGGGGTCTGGGCTCTATGTCCCTGCAGCAGTCCTGGCCCTGAGCCACTCATGTATCAGTGCCCCTGCTGCCAGTTTGAAGTGCAGAAATGCTGATACATGAGACATAGTGGCTGACTAGAGCACAGTAATTACCACGCTTCAGCAGACTCAGTTAATTGAGTCTCCTCTGATGCTCTGTAATTACAGTGGATTGAAGCAGCCTCCATGCTTGTGTACAGGCACGCAAAAAAGTTAAGTGGTTTGCCCAGTATCAGTATCAGGATGATAAACAAGCCCAGACTCCTAGAAGCCAGTCAAAACCAGTGCACTTCAGTAGATATAGCTAGTAATTCAGATAGCAGAGGTTGTTTTGGGAACAAGGCCTTCTTCAGGCTGTAGGTAGAAAGAAGAGAAAAATATTCAGTGTATTAAAGAAACTGGAGCCAAAACTGAAACAAAGTGGTGATAAAAGTAGGGTAGGCAGAATTTCTCAGGACAGGGATAGAGATTAAACCATTATTATGTGGATGAAAGGTTAATGGAAAGCCTTTATTAGAATAAATGGCTGATTATTCAATGAGCAAGGTAAAGATTAGACTGAAGAATTATATAATAAAACATAGGATTGGAAAGAGGAACCTGAAAAAATTATGCTGGGCTTAAATCTCCTGTCAGTAGTAGGTATGAATTCATTTGTACAGTAAACATGGGCTAGTAGACAGGACAGAGGAATGACATGAAGATCTCCTGTGCTTTCTGCCTAGTTCACAAACTGGGTCTTGCTCTCTGCCTTTGAGTAGAACTTGAGGTGCACGGATATGTTGGTCCCATATCAGATTGGTACTGATATAAGGAAAATTGACAGTGTCAGTAATTGTGCTTTTTTAGCTGATGTGGCTGATAAATGCCCCATGCATATGTGCAGTTGCAGTGCAGCGCACAGGTGGCCAGGAGCACCGGCTGGCAGCACTGGGCAGGTAAGTCTGTTGTGGGGGAAGGGGCAGGGGCAGGGAAGGAACGTCACAGGGGGCAGGTGGAGGCCCCCACAGTGAGAGAGGCAGTGGGGCTGAGGCCAGGGCAGGTGCTGCACAGTTGGGGTGGGGCGCAGATTTCAGCCATGATCAGCAAGTCTGGAGGATGTTGGGGGGGGGGGGGGTTGGCTTCCACCACTGTGCGCACCCTGGGAAGGAATGGCAGCCATCCCTTGCCCCACAACAGACTTACCAGCCCAACACTGGTCTCCAGGCTGCTTGACTGCATATTGGTAACTGGATTGGTATCTGCTGATGTGGCTTGTCAAAAATGTGCGATTGGTATCGGCCCCAAAAATCTCTACTGGTGCACCCCTAAGTAGAACATTAGTCTCTCTGGGTTCTTCCATGGCTGTGGGGCACACTGACTGTAGTGCAGTTGATATGATTTCACTAAATGGGTTTAGATGGAGATAGAAACTGAAGACCTATATGCAGGGGAGAGGTAGGGGTGAGGAGGAGGATATTTTTGCTGTGAAGGAGCTTGGGGTAGTTATGTGTAGCCTCAGACTCAGTCTGCTGCTGTTCAATCCTTGAGGAGGAGAGGACTGAACTCACAAACTTGCCAGATTTCCCTTTTTGCTAAACCTTTTTAGGTTTGAGAGAGATTCACCTTCTGGTTGTGTCCAGATGAGCATGGATATTTGGTTCCCTGGGGAGAACAAGGTGTGCCACTGCTACTTGTCCCCCAGGAACACCTGTGCCATGCACCCTTTAATACACAGCAAGTTACCTTGGGTGGGGAGGGGAAGGCTGTGACTAGCAACTGTGTTCACCCAGCAGCCTTACTTGGGGTTCTGGGGGCTCTGGTGTGCCAGGCTCCAGTTTTAGGTGGCACAGGCTGTAGTCACAGGCACTGCCCCACTTTTTTTCTGTGTGGGATTTTTTGAGGTAGTGTCAGAATCCCGTCACCTCCCCCCGCCCCGGCACTGCAAGGTAGCAGTGTGGGGAATGCCTGAATGTGCGGTGTGTGGTGCCACAGATGGATCTGCAGTGCCACATACTGCATGGCCATGCTCATCTGGATGCAGCCCCTGTGTCTGGGTTTAAAATGTGTTACCTTGTGAAACTTAACTTAATATTCTTATCATTATACCCTGAATGTAACACAGGAAGAGACATAACCCCATACATTCCACCTCTCCTGAAGGAAGGATACTTACCGTTTTAATTTCTTTTTTCCTTTTTTAAATTTAGGAGCTCAGTCTTATTCAATGGCATCACCCTGCAGGGTAGGGAATGCCCCCTCAGCCCCAAATACAAATTATTTAGATGGCTGACAATATGTGAGAACTCTGAGTTATTCTTGAAACTGTTTTGCAATCTACATATAGCAGTTACTCAGAGAGAGTTGCTATAATAAATTTGGTGAGCGGTGTTGGTCTATGGTAGATGATCAGGACTCCTTGATAGAAAGTGCAGTCAGAAAGGTCATACGAGTCATGACTATGTGGAATGCATTGGAACTGGGCAATGAGCCCTTGTTTTTGAAAGGAGAAGTAAGTGGGAATCAGATTTTTTTTAACTGCTTCTTCCTACACTATTAAAAAAACTACATAGCCACCTCTGTCCTGTCTAGCTAGTTATATTTTTACTGATTCAGAGAACAATTATTAGAACATAAATACGTGTCTGTCTGTGTGTCTGTCTGTGCTTTGGCATTCTCAACATCTAGAAAGTAGCTCAATGGCTTCTAAGTGTTTGCAGAGGGTGCATGAGCTGAATAAGCTGAGGAGATAAATGCTATTTCTTCTGTTCATGTGAATGCCACTATGATTGATTTCAGAAAAAGAAAATTGTTTCCCTTGAGAAGTATATTACCATTTGCTTGAATTCCTTGATGCTTTCCTCACTGCATGTGAAGAACAGGGAGGTCTCTTCCTGGGGAGAGGCGAGATACAGACTATAATACTTAAAAACTAAAAGGCACCTCTGGATAAAATGCTCTGTGACCTATAAGATTTGAAATGGGTCAGATAGATTATACTTAGGCTGACATTTAGAAATGATGCTATCTACTGGCTGCTACCATAGTGCATCAAGAAAGCAGAAATATATGGGTAGGACTTTAAACCTTTTCCTGCCGCATAAACTTTATCAAGGGGATGTTACACTCTGAAGCAACCACAGAATGTTTAGTTGGTTGGATTAGACTTATTAATATGATGAGAAGTTTTTATTTAAAGGGAAACTGTCAGCTTGGTTTAGGCCTAAGAGAGTTTGGTTTTCCACAAGTGGTGAGAGATTTGCTAACTTGAGACACATAAATGTTTTCATTAGATATGAGTAAAAGAAATCACTATTTATAAAGAAACATTTTCATGCAGTGTCATGAATTCAAATACAACTGAATGATGTTGGAATGTGAGCAAAGAGAATGAAATGAAAATTACTAGTTTAGCTCGACTGAGATGAGTAAAATAGAAAAGATAAAGGAACTATGGCATTGTTGAAAAGTAGAGATAGACTCACGCTACAGTGGATAATTGTGGATCATAAATCCAGACATGACCAAAGCTTGGTTCAGTCCAGTTGAGAGAGGTGTAACATGCAAAGCTGCATTCTGTATTGGAACTTTCTCAAAGTCCTAATCCAGTTTGGGTAGATCATTCATGCAAAATGAAAGTGACAATTTACACAGTCTTTTTTTTTAAATAACCAAAAGTATGATTAGTCACATGACTAAGGCAAATTAGTTTCATATTGAATTTATATCCTGAAAATATCTCCTTTTCACATGAAACACAGTGGGGACAGAGCAGATATGTGAGAGGTAGAACAGAGGTATGTAAAAATTTCAAATAAGCAACAAGAAACAAAAAAGAAAATAACCTTCCTTTCCTTTGCCCCTCCCTCCTGAAAAAAGCAAAACTTTTTGGTAGCTAACATTTGTGGAGTTTTCCTTTTGATAGAGGTGCACCAATACACTGATCCATATCATTGGTTCACTGATGCAAGGAAAATTGACATTATCGGCCATCAGCTTTTTTTGGCTAATGTGGCCAATAATGTCACTGATAAATGCTGGGTGCATGAACACAGTCACAGTATGCATGCAGCCAGAAGTGAAGCCTGGCAGCTTGGAAAGCAGCATTTAGCCAGTAAGTCTATGGAGGGGGAAGGGACAGGGAGTGGGAAGGGAAGGGGTATGGTAGGGGGGGATAAATTGAGGCCCCCATAATGAGGGAGGGAGTGGGACTAGGGCTGGGGCAGGGGCAGGCGCTGCTCAGCTGGAGCAGGCTGGAGAATGGGGTGGAGCAGCAGCTCATCTAAGGGGCTTGAGGGAGGATAGTGGGGCAACTCCCACCTCTGTACACACCCCTGGGGAAGGCATGAGAGGCATTTGCACCATGGATCTGTGCACAGGGCAAGGACTGGCTGCCTGCTGCATGCTCAGGGCTGGAGGTTGTGGTGGATTCTTCCTAGTGGGGACTGGGCTTGGGATGTGCTCAGGATGGGCAACAGCAGTGCTGGGAGTGAGGGCTATGAGGGGGGCTATGGCAAATTTTGAGGTGGCCATAGCCCACCACATAGCTCCATTCCCAGAACTGCCACCACCCACCCTGACCACAGCTTGGGCCCAGCCCCTGCCGGGAAGAGCCTGACACAGCCTGCAGCCCCAAGTGCACAGCAGGCAGCCAGCCCTCACCCTGTGGGGACATGCTTCCTATGGCTCCCCTGGGGATGTGCACAGCAGCTGGAGCTGCCTCCCTCCCTCCCCACTCCTTGCCCCACTGTGGACCCCAAATAAGCCGCAGCTCTGTTCCGCACTTTGCCCCAGCCTGGCTAGGCAGTGGCTACGCCTGCCCAAGCCCCGCTCCCTCCCTCACCATGGGGGCCTCAATCTCCCCCTCAACCCTCTTCCCTCCCCCCCCGCCCATTTGCCCTGACAAACTTACTACCTGGACACTGCTCTCCAAGCTGTCAGGGTGCATATTGGCAAATTGATCAATATTGGCTGACATGGCTGGTTAAT
>NW_017728947.1:85121167-85124387 GCF_001723895.1 Crocodylus porosus | reverse complement strand
GCCCCAAAGTTTGGTGACATCAGCGAACTTGCCAGTCTGCTTCTGACTCCAATGTCCACATCATTAATGAAGATGTTGAACAATATGAGTCCAAGGACAGAGCCTTGGGGGACCCCACTGGTCACAGGGCACCATGACGATTGACTTCCGTCAATTACCACTCTGTGTCCAACCACGGAAACAAGCCAGTGGATCGTGGTGGACCTGAGGCCACAATTGGCCAGCTTTGCCAAGAGGTAATCACGGGATACCAGATCGAAGGCTTTTTAGAAGTCAGGATATATGACATCAATCTCTTCTCCCTTGTCCAGGTAATAGGTCACCTGGTCATAAGGAAATAAGATTGGTCAAGCAAGACCTACCTGCAACAAAGCCGTGCTGGCTATGCCTCAGGATGTTGGCGTCAGCCAGTCCATTAAAGATGGCCTCTTTAATAAACTTTTCTAAGATCTTCCCTGGGATAGAAGTCAGGCTGATGGGCCTATAGTTAGCTGGATCCACTTTCCTCCCTTTCTTGAAGATAGGCACCACATTGGCCTTCTTCCAGTCTTTGGACACTTCACCGGAGCGCCAAGAGTTTTCAAAGATCCGTGCCAGGGGCTGGGCTCTGATGCTTGCCAGCTTCTTGAGTACACTGGGGTGTAGACTGTCAGGGCCAGCCAACTTGAAGGTATCCAACCTCTCAAGGTGTTCCTTCATGAGGTCAGGATTGATGGAGGGCAGGGGATCTCCCTCACCCGGACCTCCCTGTCCTGTAGTGGGCACGAGCATTGGGACTGATGAAAGACCGATGCAAAGTACCCATTAAATAGGTTGGCTTTTTCCTGGACATTATTTGTCAGCTGTCCCATCTGGTTCGGCAGGGGTCCAATGTTGCCGTTGCTTTTGCTCTGGCTCCCCACACATTTGAAAAAGGACTTTTTATTGTCCTTGATGCTCGAAGCTAGTTGGAATTCAGTTGCAGCCTTGGCTTTCCTGGTTTGCTCCCTGCAGGACCGGACCAGTGCAGAATATTCCTCCTTGGAGGTGAATCCTGTCCTCCATCCTTTGTAGGCCTTTCTTTTTAGCCTCAGGAGGTCTGCTAGATCCCTGGAAAACCAGGGAGGCTGCTGTCCCCTCTTGCTGCTTTCCCTCCAAGATGGAATAGAATTAGCTTGTGAATTGAGGATCGCTGCCTTGAGGAGCAACCACTCTTCCTGAACAACTCTTCCCCTGGGGTAGTGGTCCCTTAAGGTCTCACTGACAAGCCTCCTGAGCTTGTCAAAGTTGGCTTTCCTGAAGTCAAGGACTTCCATGTTGCTGACTGACTTGCCAGCTTTATGGCGGATGGTGAAGGTGATCAGCTTGTAGTCGCTGTCACCCAGCTTCCCATCGACCACTAGGTCGTCGATTAGGTCATCTCCAGTTGCCAGTACCAGGTTGAGCAGCACTTTACCTCTCATTCGCCTGTAGACTTCTTGAGTCAGGCAGAGGTTATCCATGCATGACAGGAAGTTTTGTGACCATTCGGATTTTGCTGAGTGATCCTCCCATGAGATGTCTGGGTAGCTGAAGTCACTCATGACAACCATGGTCCCGGAGCATGTGGCCTCATCCAGTTCCTGTGCGAACTCCTGGTCAAGCTTTAGAGTTTGGGTGGGAGGTCTGTAGTAGACTCCCACCGTTGTGTCGCTTGTGCCATGTTCCCTATGGATTTTAAGCCAATATCAACTTTCAGGGATGTGTAGCTTTCCTTAACATAGAGAGCTACACCTCTCTGCCCCTTTTATCTACTTGATCTCTCCTGTACAGGGTACAGCTGTCTATACCTGTGCTCCGGTAATGGTTGGAGTCCCACCAGGTCTCTGCTATCCCTATGACATCGTAATTATTTGTGTTAAGCAGAAGGACAAGTTTTACTGTTTCATGAGGATGTTGATTTCACTGCAGAAACCAAAGACAGTTTTTTTTTTTTTTCCGTAGGCAGGTCCCTGGATTACAGGCAACACTAAGTTCAGGTTACCATTAAGTTAGAATGATATGATCTTCACATGATATGAACATAGTTGAAAAAGGACAACATCAGGAGTGAGTTGATTTTGGAGCAACTATAAGGATTTTTCAAAGCAGTGCCAGAAATGTGATGGCACCTGCACATCCAAGGAGGGAAGCAATGAAACCACTACCACAATGACTGCTTCAGGTTAGTGTGAAGGAGGAATAGGACGTATTCAAAGAAAATGTTTCCATAACAGCTGTAGAATCAACATAATTAGCAGTCCCAGGGAAATGAACTTAGTACTAATCTCTAATCTGTAGCTGGTGCAATAGTGCTAAGTACATTTTAAAAGTTTCCAACTCTAATCGCTCAATAGAACTGATTTTTGGTGAGGTCTCAGGTAGAGTTGGTCAAAAAATGCTTGATGAATTTTTTTACCCTACAAAATGTTTCAGTGCTGCTGAAATGCTTCATGGAAACAGTGATTTTGACAAAAACCATTGTCAAAACATTTTCATAGGTCAAGGCTAGCACTTTAAGAAAGAGAATGTGCAATGCATACAGAGTACTGGCCTAACCAATGAGTCACAGGGTCAAGCCTAATGCATATTAAATTATTTAAAATCAAATGAATATTTAATCGTTTATACAAAATGAAACAGCTAAAAGAGAAGAGATTGAATCAGATAGAGGAAGAACCTGAGGCTGGTACTACCATCTCCTAAGACAGAGCCCTAGCTACTGTTATAGAGTCTTTCTTGCTTATTTCTTTTATGAAAAAAATTCAAAGGTCTTGTGTATGTTCTACACGGTGATGCAAGTCAATTCAAAACCATGCTTTTCTGTGAAGAAAAGTTGTTGTGTTTTAGCTAGCTCTAGCATTAGAAGTATTAGAAGCTTGTTGCCTAGAAAGAATGACTTGTATATGAGAATGGAAGTGTACTGAGGAATACAATCAATTTGATGTTGAAGAGGCAGACTCACCCTTTGAACCCCTTTAAGAGGCTCTGGTGAGAGAAAAGCTGGTGCTAAAATTGGGAGCATACATGAGAGCTAAGATTATTAGGAAAAAAGACACACATGTAGAAAATGGGGGAAAGGTTAAAACTACAGCTGCAGGATTTGTCAGGACACTGCATGTGGTTCTCACTGGTGCAGCTGGCTGAAAGGCAGATTTATGATTTACAGGAAATTTCATTTTTCTAACTTTTGCTTTCTGCTCAAATTCATAGTTTCATAGTT
>NW_017728947.1:85116981-85120932 GCF_001723895.1 Crocodylus porosus | reverse complement strand
CCTTCTGACTAGTTTGTAACAGGCCACTAGATTCCCCCTCAGCCTTCTCTTGTGGAGGCTGAACAGGTTCAGATCCCATAGCCTCTCCTCATAGGGCCTGCCCTGCTGTCCCCTGATCATGCGAGTGGCCTCCTCTGGACCCCCTCCATGTTGTCCACATCCCTCTTGAAGTGCGGTGCCAAGAACTGGATGCAGTACCCCAGCTGTGGCCTGACCAGTGCCGCATAGAGGGGGAGGATCACCTCCTTGGACCTGCTTGAGACGCATCTGTGGATGCATGACAAGGTGCTCTTGGCCTTCCTGACTGCATCCCCACACTGCCGGCCCATGTTCATCTTGGCATCAGTGGTGACTCCAAGATCCTTTTCTGCCTCTTCACTGATGAGAAGGGAGTTCCCCAGCCTGTAGGTATGCTGCTGCTTCTTCCTCCCCAGGTGCATCACCTTGCACTTGTCAGTGTTGAATCTCATCCTATTCTCCTCTGCCCACTCCTGTAACTTGTCTAGGTCCAATTGTAGCCTATTCCTTCCTTCTAGCATGCCCACATCCCCCCACATTGTAGTGTCATCAGCAAATTTGAACAGGGTGCTTTTTACCCCCCTGTCCAAGCCCTGGGCACCCCACTGCCCACCTCCCTCCAGGTCGAAAATGACCCATCCACCACCACTTTCCGGGTGTGGTCCTCCAGCCAGTTGGCTACCCATTTGACTGTGTAGGTGTTGATACCACAGTCCCCCAGTTTTTTAATGAGAACGGGGTGAGAGACGGTGTCGAAGGCCTTCTGAAAGTCCAGAAAGACTATGTACTCAATTGGAGGAAAACAATTGGAGCAAAACAAAAAACAAGTTCAAAATTTCCAGAAAAGCTAAAGCTCCTTGGACTTTGCAGCTGCTCAGTTAAGCTGTTTCAAGATTATGAAAACTGTTTTAGTGGAAGATTTAAGAATGGCTCCAGTTATCATAGGCTGGAAGGTAAAAAGAGAGCATCATATCTATACAATTTCAAAGAAGTTGGGAAAGGCAGGGAAGGGTTCTGAAAACCTGTAACAAAGAGGCAGTCCTGATAACTGTGTGGGAGGTGTGGAGGTGAGCATATGTACAAAGATTTTCCAGTGTTTGGGCAGAAGTACAGTGAAAGCATATAGCACTGATGGGAAGTCACTGTATGTTCAAGTGTAAGTATCATAAGTCCTGGCAGATGGAGAGTTGATCATGACTGCAAGTAAGCTCTAAGATCAAATATTTCTGTGGGACACTACGACATCTGAGCTTTCCATGTGCATAATACAGCTCTGGAGAGATTTAAAAAAATGTTCTGTCAATCTGCAGTTCAACTAACAATATTATTATGCTAATTTATACTACTGTAGTGTCTAAAGGCCCTGACTGATATTAGAAGGGGCCATTGTGCTGGTAGATGTACAAACACACTGGAAAAGACAGAGCCTGCCCTGAAGAATGTATTGTCTTTATAGACAATATCAACAAATGCTGAGAAGGGAAGCACAAGTATATTGACTAGACCTGACTGGGAATCTTTTAACAATTTTGGGTCAAATCTGGTCATTTATCAAAACCAAAAAATGTATATGAAAGGGTTTAAATAAAGAGTTCAATATTAAAACAAAATGTTTCAAGACCTTTTTTTTTAATGAAACATTGATTGATTAAACATTTCATTCAGATTTTCAATTTTGTTTTGTTTTTTTTTTATTTCCAAATGTTTTGGAAAAAAACCATTCAAAATCTTGAACATTTTTCCATGAACAAGCTTTCACCCAGCTCTATTAGTACAATATTGCTTAGCCCAAAGCCACACATCAGTGAACAGGGGCAGCAAGCAGGGACACTTGTAAGCAGTTCACTGGGAGCAAGAGGAAGAAGAGGAAGAGGATCCAGGTAGCAGGCAGCAGATCCTGCTCCAGGAAATTAAGTTATCCAGGGTTATCTGTGTGTTTGGCTTGCTGAGTGTTTGTTTGGTGGGCTGTGTTTGAACATGTGCTCTGGGCAGCTGGGAGTGCTTTTAGCTGGGAGAAGACATTTGGCTTGGCATACTCACTTCAGGGTGGATGGCAGGGGAGCAGCAATTGGCCCAGTCCTTGTTGTGGCTGTGTAGCCCCAGCCCTTTCCCTAATGTTTGCCCCGAGTTGCATGTACAGCTACTGCTGGCAACAAGCTGGGCCGGGGCTCCAAGGATCCCAGTGCAGATGTTTTCAGCCTTCCTGCCACCTGCTGTGAGCAGTCTGGGCTCTGCTGTGGGCATCAGGGACCTGGCCAGAGCCTGGGCTGGCTGTGGCAGGCAGCTGGGAGGCTGCAAGCAGCTGCACCAGGGTCTGCGGAGCCCTGGCCCAGCTTGTTGCCAGCAGTGGGTACACATGCACCTTGGGGTGGACAACAAGGTTGGCACCCTTTCACTTTGGCACCCAGGGCAGTCGCCTTGCTCGGCCCCTTCTTGCTAGGACACTGGTAACAAGAAAGGTTTCTACAAGTATGTCAGTAACAAGAGAAAGATCAGGGAAAGTGTGGGTCCCTTATTGAATGGGGGAGGCAACCTAGGGGCAGAAGATGCAGAAAAGGCTGAAGTGCTCAATGCCCTTTTTACCTCAGTCTTCACAGGCAGGGTCAGCTCCCAGACTATTGCACCAGGCAGCACAGTTTGGAGAGCAGCTGAGAAGCCAACAGTGGTGCAAGAACAGATTAGGGACTACTCAGAAAAGCTAGACATATACAAGTCCATGGAGCTGGATGAGATGCAGCTGAGGGTGCTGAGGGAGTTGGCTGATGCGATTGCAGAGCCACTGGCCACTATCTTGGAAAATTCATGTTGATTGAGAGAGGTGCTGGATGATTGGAAAAGGGCAAATATAGTGCCCATCTATAAGAAAGGGGAGAAGGAGGGTCTTGCGATCTACAGACCAGTCAGCCTCATCTCAGGTCCTGGAAAAATCATGAAGCAGGTCTTCAAAGAATCAATTTTTAAGCACTTGGAGGAGAGGAAGGTGATTAGGAACAGTCAGCATGGATTCACCAAGGGTAAGTTATGCCTGACCAACCTGATTGCCTTCTATGACAAGATGACTGGCTCTGTGGATGCAGGGAGAACAGTAGGTGTACTATACCTTTATGTTAGCAAGGCTTTTTATATGATCTCCCACAACACTTTCCCAAACAAGCTAAGGTAGTATGGGTTGAATGAATGGACGTAAGGTAGACAGAAAACTGACTGGGTGGTTGGGTTCAGATGATAGTACAAGAATTAATTACTTGATGTCATGTTGGCAGCCGGTATCACGTGGAGTGCCCCAGGAGTCAGTGCTGGAACCAGTTTTTTCCCTATTTTCAACAGCAACTTGGAGGATGGGATGCAGTGCACCCTCAGGAAGTATTCAGATGACCCCAAAATGAGGGGAGTAGTACATACACTGGAGGGTAGGGCTAGGATTCAGAGACGAGAAATTGGAATGACCAAAATAAATCTCAAGATGTTTGTTGCAGGGCACTGAGGTGCCTGCTCCTCTTAGAGCAGAGACTGCCTGGGGAGAGAGCCCAGAGAGCCAGACAGGAGCCCAGGTGCAGGTTACCATGGCAAGTGGCTAATGAGGAAATTAGCCTGCACTTGCACCTGGGCAGCTGGCTGGAGGAAGCAGGGCCCTGGGCCCATATAAACCCTAAATGTTTATAGCAGCTGAAGGGGAAGGAGCCTCCAGGAAGGAATGGCCCCAAGACGTGGCAGCCACCAGATATGCTGCCCTTGGGGCTAATGGGGTTCCCGGAGCTCACAAGGTACCCTTGCCTATGAGGTACTTAGTACCAGGGAAGAAGTTTACTCTTTTAAAAAGGGGCGGAGCACACCCTGGACTTTGGTTTCATAGTTTCTAGGGTCGGAAGGGACCTGAGCAGATCATCTAGTCCGACCCCCTGCCATGGCAGGAAAGAGTACTGGGGTCAAATG
>NW_017728947.1:85082462-85116970 GCF_001723895.1 Crocodylus porosus | reverse complement strand
TCCCATCCCAGCATGTCTCTCATCATGATGTACCGGTCGTGGCTGAGGAAGCCAAAGCCCTCCTCGAAGCCCCATTCCTGTAGCTGCCAGCTGGTCTCCGCGATGCACGTTTTATGCCGTCTGTCTCATCCACTCACTGGCAGGATAGAAGAGAAAACCACCTGTGTGCCCATCTCCTTCAGCACGCACCCCAGAGCATGGTAGTCCTCCATCAAGTGATCAGGGCTCCTCCTGGCCTCATCGTTAGTGCCCACATGGACTAGGACCATGGGGTAATAATTGGTGGGCTGGATTACGGTCTGGAGCATCTGGAGCATCTGGTGTTCTGTTATAGCCCAGAGGCTCATGTTTTGTTTGCTGTTTTATAACATCAATAGTTTGGGTGAGGCTATTGGGGAAGGAGGAGGCCTCATTAGGGGCCCACTACAGTGTGGGGACCCCAGCACCAGTATGGGTGCAGTATTTGGGGTGCCCAGGCCTTGGCACCAGAGGGCACAGTGACAAGGGGGAGATTAGAGCCCGGCACCCTAACTAAATCCCTAAGGATTTAAGGTGCAGTAAGGTGCAGAGACAGGGCTGCAGAGAGCCCAGGGAGGACAAGAGGGCTGAAGTACAGCAAGGCCTAGGCAAGACAAGCTCAGTACCATCTGCAAGGCTTGTAATGTGGTAAAGAGGTGGTTTGGAGCCACGCATCTAGCCCAGAAGGCTAAGAGTGTCTCAGGAGACATCCACCGTGAAGCAGGACGCCAAGGGGTCTATGAAGCCCAGGGTTCAGTAGGATCCAGCAAGACCGTGTCCAAACATAAAAGATCAAGGGCAGCCTCCTTATATTAATCGTACCAGCAAGACTTGGCGGGCGAGATAGAGGGTGCCTGTTGGTCAAGATTGGCATGGTTAAGGAGGCCTAGGGGTAACACGGCCATCCCTAGGGACTCCACCCTATTACAAGGTTAAATAAGGAGAAGTGCATAGTTCTGTACTTAGGAATGAAAAATCCCATGAACTGGAATAGACTGGGCACTGTGCAGGCTGGGGACTGACCAGCTAAGCAGCAGTTCTGTAGATAAGGACCTGGGGATTACAGTGAACAGTAAGCATGATATGAGCCAACAGCGTGCCCTTGTTGAGAAGAGGGCTTACGGGCTAGTGGGTTTCTGCACTGCCAGCAGATTGAGGGAAGTGATTCTTTCCCGCTATTCAGCACTGGTGAGGCCATATTTGGAGTACTGTGTCCTGCTTTGGGGCCCCCACTACAGAAAGGATGTGGATAAATTGGAGAGAGTCCAGTGGAGGGCAACAACAATGTTTAGAGGACTGGGAGACATAACTTCTGAGGAGAGGCTGAGGGAACTCGGCTTATTTAGTCTTGAGAAGAGAAGACTGAGGAGGGATTTAATGACAGCCTTCAACTACCTGAAGAGGGTTCCAAAGAGGATGGAGCTAGACTGTTCTCAGTGGTGACAGATGACAGAACAAGGAGCAATCGTCTGAAGCTTCAGTAAGGGAAGCTGAGGTTAAATATTAGGAAAAACTTTCTCACTAATTGGGTAGTAAAGCATGGGAACAAGGTACCCAGAGAGTATGAATCCCTATTTTTGAAGAGTATGAATCCCTATTTTTGGAGGTTTTTAAGACCCAGCTAGGCAAAGCCTTGGCTGGGATGATGTAGTTGGGGATGGTCCCACTCTGTGCAGGGAGTTGGATTAGATGACCTTCTGAGATCACTTCCATCCCTAAGTTTCTGTGATTCTGGGGTCTTGGTGGGAGAGTCAAGGCCAGAGCGGAGATCTCCTCAGTCCTAGTCCAGAACCCTAAGCTCTAGGCCACTACTTGATCCTCTTGCTGCTTAGAAATCCTTTTTGGAAAATACATGGAGACCATCTGGATCATCATAATATTTGTCTTACATGACCCCTATTTTTGATAGAGCTATTCTATTCAACAAGACCTGCAAGTTGGGATGAAAGCAATTTTATTTTCCTTCAGCTTTCTCTTCCCATCAGTTTGAGTGGTGCAATGGCCTAGGTACCACAGTACCAGACATGGACTTGTTTGTGGCTAAGGCTAAAATGTAAACTTCAAAATGATTGGCAACCAGCAATGATAAAAAAATAGATATAGAAAAGAACCCCAAGTGGGCTATGGGACATGGGCCAGCTATGACATAGCTTACTCTCATAGGCTGGAGAATGGAAGAAGTTGTGTAGTATGTAGTATGGAAGAGAGCCTTGCACTTGTCTGCACGACTCATTTTGCATTCTAATGGCAGTGTACTGTTTTGGCTTTCTTTCCCACTGTCAGACTTTGGTATTTCTGCACAGCTGGCTATGCCTATGCAGATCAGAAAGGGAACAAAAAGCAAAGCCTGAGAGGTGTGTTAAGCAGAGTTTTAAGCCCTCCACCACCAATTTCCTTTTGGAGAATGATATATGAGGCCTAGCAATTTAGACAATGCTGTTGCTGCTGCTAGCAATGGAGCTCAAAGGATTTTGCAAGGACAAAAACCAGAAAGCACTATAATTGCTAAAAAAAAAATTTCAAATCCTCTTATTCCATGAAGTTCAGGCAAGGGGAGTTTTGATTTTTCGGGAATGTCATACCAACCATGCTAGAAAATTTTCCTTGCACAGATCCTATTGAGAGAGGTGAAAAAGTTTGATGGTTGAATACAGAGGGAATAACTTAAGATCTTGTGCTCTCCAAAGTTTGGAGCAAATATTTAAACAGCCGTATCAAACATGATTGGGGTACAGAGAAACCCAAATTGAAAGAGACATTTTTGTATCTGTTTACAAATTTAGCGATTAGGGCTTTTCTATTTTTCAGCAACGCTAGTGTATCTAGTTTCCACTTGGATCACTGTTTCATAACACACTGTATTGTGTTGAATGAATACTATTTACCACTGCCTTGTAATGGATGGAAGAAGTCAGACTTACCATGTGTAACTAAAAGACCACTGCAGCTATTAGAGCTACTACTTTGACCTTATCTTATATGCAGTTTCTCTGTGAACTCCTCCAGCAGTTAAGGTTTGAATCCCATATTAAAGGTTTTTTTTTTTTATTAACTTTGGTATTAGCCCAGTCCCATGTAGGACTTTCTCCCTTCTCTCACTCCAGTCACAACTGAAATCTTGTCTCCCTCTGAAGAATGCTTGTCTGTCTATGTATCTATCCATCAATCTATTGAGCACATGGAGAGAGAGACTGTTGTTGAAGAGCATTTACAAGGAATTTTTCCTGTATAATTTTTTTTTTCTTTAAGGCAAAATAAAATGTCAATAATTATGGTTTAAAAAATCATTTTTTCTCTTTCTCTCTCTTTCCAGTGTAGATCCTTTTGGATGTATTATCTATTATATAATTTCCTGTAATTGCAGGGGACTGGTTATTTCCTTCCTGTTCCATCATATATTCCTATGAATACTGAGGATTCTTCTTGCTTTATACATTTTTTTCGCTTTTTTCCCCCTTTCCAATGTGAAAAAAAATGTAAGAGCATGAAATGGCTTTTTTCACCATTTGTAGCAAATATTATACAAAACTTGGTGAGATTGTATTAAAAAATGTCATTGCTGTTATAAGCTCAGCTTTTGCTGCAATAGTTTAAGGAAAAAATTAGGGCTGTCAAATGATTGAAAATTTGATTGTGATTAGTAGTGCACTTAAATAATAAGTTGCAATTAATTGCGATTTTAATCGCACAACTAAAAACTCAAAATGATGCAGGTACTTTGTATGGTTGGGAGATGGGTGTGGGGTGTGTGGGAGGGGGATTTGTGAAGGTGTGGAGGGCTGTGGGTGTGTGTATTGGGTTTGGAGCCTGGGATGTGGGGTTCCTGTAGGGAGGTCTGGAGCCTGGGGAGGAGGGACCCTTGCATACCTTGGCAGGATGCTGTGACTCAGGAGTGTGGGGCAGCAACAGGGCTGGGCGGATGTGGTTTGGGAGAGAGGGGTAGTGGCAGGGCATATCACTGCCTCCCCCCACAATCGTATTACACTCCCACCCCCCCACAGGTGTCCTCTTTTTTGTAACAGGAAATATGGTAGCCTTACAGAAATATAGGCCCATGGCATGTAGAGCAACAGGTAAGTCTGTGGAGGGGGAGGGGAAGAGGGTGGGGTGGGGTCACTGATTGAGGTCCCATGGTGACGGAGGGACTCACACAGAGACTGGGGTGAATGGGAGCCCGCAGCTGGGGAAGGTCATGGGATGGAGCTGTGAGCGGCTCTTCTGGAGTGCT
This sequence comes from Crocodylus porosus, assembly GCF_001723895.1. Lineage (NCBI taxonomy): Eukaryota > Metazoa > Chordata > Crocodylia > Crocodylidae > Crocodylus > Crocodylus porosus. Next base: position 85,112,724 of record NW_017728947.1, on the reverse strand, counting down.
AGGGGGGTGGGTGACAGCTCCCTGCCACTGCATGCACCCCCATACTGTGGGGGCCTCAATCTAGCCCCCCTGCCCCTTCCCTCTACCCCCACTCGTTCTCCTCCTCATCCACAGACTTGCCTGCTGGGCAGTGCTCGACATGTCACCAGGCTGCATTCCTGGCCACACCACATGCATGCTGTGGCTGTGTGCTGCATGTGTATGTGTGTGTGGTTGATTCTCCACCCCTCCATGCCTTCCTGTTGTAGCCTCCCAGAGCCCGTGCCCAGGCCGCCCTGTGGCCTGCCCTGTGTGCACTGCTACTACTGCCCATCTGGGTGGCCCAGAGGCAGTGGTGATGGCAGTGGAGAGAAGCTCTGGTGTGGGCTCTGAAACCATACATGTGATTAACACATTAAAAAAAATAATTCATTAACTGTTTTTTGTACTAATTGCACATGTTACCGGTGATTAATTAACAGCCATAGAAAAAATATAGAAACTTGCCAACAAGTTTATTATAGTGGTTCTCTTGGGTCACTTTGTCTACCCAGAGCTGTCTTGAAAAGTTCATTCTTGCTCCTGGCCTAATCATCTGATGTGATACCACTTTTTTGTTTCTGGTTCCTGGCTAAAAGAAGAGTTAGAAATTGGTAGTAGGATAGAGGTGAAGACTCAGGGAGGAAGAAGGTTCCCAGAAGTCCAAAGTATCTTTCTTCCTATACTACCTTCTTAGTGACTGCACAGTGCCTCCCACAGTTTCCCTCATATCCTGCAGTTAGGCAGTTCCTTCCATGTCAATAATAAATCTATCCATATTTGGTTACTCCTATGACAAGCTAGTCATTAACAAATGAGTGTTGAGGGCATTACCAAGGGGTTAGGAATTGGGAAATATAAATATCTCTGCTACTGACTAGCTGTGTGACCTTAGACCTTGGACAGAACTTTTTTTTCTCTGCTTCAGTTTCCATATTCTGTATCAGAATAAAAGAGGTAACAATACTTCAGAGAGATAATGGTAGCCTTATTATTAATAGTGGTAAGGTTGTGTGAAATCTTCATAAGAAAAAGACTATAGTGCTCTTAATAACAACAGTACATTTATTATTAAGAGCATATACAATTACAGTCCCCCATTTCCCCCCCAAAAGAAAACCAAACAAAAAATAACATGTAGAGAACAACATTTTGACATGTTCAGGAAGAAGTAGCCCTAGCTGCTGAACAGCTCTGTTGGCTGTGCATCTTTGATTTTATATCATCAACATTTTCAGCATCAGGGGGACATTTAAATGGGTACAGTCAATTTGAAACAGATGCCATTAGTCACTTGAAAGTAAATTAAATAAAAGTAATTTCAGATGCTTCACATGTCACTGAGTTCCACAGATAGCTTTTAATGGTTGTGCAACCAGACTTTCCTATGAAAAGAAAGACTTACACAAACAAAAGGAGAAACTAATTAGCTATGAATTATACAGGGGGGAATAATGGTGTTGGCTTTACACAAGTACCAACATGTGCACAACTACTCTTTTAATCATAATCATGTGAAAGGATTACCTGCTAGCATAGTAAGGAAAGCATTTTAGATGGATACATTAATTCTTAATGGAATTAATCCTTTGCATTTATGTAACTTATCCATCAATCCATCTACACCATGGATGGCAGTATAGTGTAGAGATGCCTGAGCTAAGGCTTAAATGAGCTAGCCCAGAAGTAATTTGGATGTGGCAGCTTTTGCCTCACCAGGAAGATGTGGTACTGGCTTTCAGAAAACTAGTGTGAGGCTATGAGAATTCCCATTTTACAGTTGACAACTGGCCTAAAAGAGTGACATAACCTTCTCATGATCATTAGTGGAGATGCAACTAAAATCTAGCCATTCTGACCCTGAATCTAGTCCGAGACCATTTGACAGGATTCCAGAATGAAGTCATACCTACATTCCTATTCTAGTAAAACCTCATTATAAATAACAGACCTCCATGGGACTGGGAGAAAAGTTTCATTAAAAGAGGATATTTGCTCTGATAGCTCAGTCAATTAGTTGTAATATAATAACAAAATCAGTTCCTGCTGTTGGGATTCTTAAAAAAGTATGATTTTTTGCAGTGAATGAGATTTAATTGTAATAAGGTTTTACTGTTTTATACAATGAAGCATTTGCTCGTGATCAACTTGGTTTTAGAGGAGAGCTGTTCAACTGGTGGCCTGTGGGTGGCATGTAGACTCTGAAGGGTTAACTTGCAGCTCCTGGGTTCCTGGACCATACACTTTTTCCCCACTTACTTTAGCAGCTGCAGGAGTCTTCAGGCTCCCTTCCCCCCCCTCCGGCCCCCCCATTTCTCTGGCTTCCACTGCCCGCCCTTGCCCCTGAGGGCAGAGACGAGGGAGCCTGCGGCTGGTTAGCTCAGGGGACCCCAGGAATCCTGTGTGGCCCAGTGCAAGGGGTGGTGCAGTACAGCAGGGGAGGGCCACCTGCAGCACGGTGTGGTGGGGGTGAATCATATGGTGTGGCAGTTAGGGAATGAGGGCTCTGGGACTGTACAGCAGGGGCACAGCCATGGCATGTGTGGGTGGGTGGTGTGTGTACGACACAATACAGCATGGGGTTGGGAGGGTCTGTGTGCTGTGCAGTGTATGGTCAGAGTGGGTGGGGGTGTCTTTGGCACCTGCCCACTCAGAAGTTCGACAGCCCTGCTCTAGAGCATTGTTTCTCTTGGTCTGCAGACCAGTCTACTGCATGTCACAACGACTTTCTTTCTTTTTTGGTCAAAATGAGCTAACACAGTTCCCAGAATGTTTTTTCCATTGCACCATAGAGCTACAGAATGGAGTCACTTTACTCCAAGTTGAAGGAAGGGAAAGATGTCCTACCTCTCAGTTTGGAATGCCACTATTTAGAAAATAGGTGTTGGGACTAAAACATAAATGGAAATTTTTATGAGTGAGAATCCTCTGCTAGAAACCTAGGCAGCTGCTGATTATCGGAGCTGATCTACAGTTCATATGACTGGCATAGTGACATAAACTGGGGAGAAGAGGAACCTGACAAATGAAAAAGGCCTGAATGACTCTTTCTGTCTGTTTATCTAGCATGTCCAAGGCTACAGCATCATTTATTCACTGAGATAAAAATTGTGCCTGGTTCAGTTCCAAAGTCTTTTTAGCAAAGATATATTTCTGGCAGAATAACTAAGTAACCTGACCAAATGTGTAAAGCCCTGGAGAAATAACACATCCCTCATGAAAAAGTCTTACCACAAATCTAAGAAATGTCGCCCTACTACATTAAGCTGGGAACACAATCAACCTGAGAGTTAGATAACATGGAAGCCTTTATGCACTTTGTATTAACCTTTAATGTCTGTGAAGGACAGATGATAAGCCCTTTACCCCACTGCCAAGCCAGAAAGGGATTCAATCTCTCTGCTGGTTCCACTCTAATTAAATGTGGATATTATATAAACCACAACCCAGACTTTTTATGAATTCAGAAAATGCTGGCTTCATTATTCTTGTCAGGCTGCAAAACTAGACCATGACAGATGAGTTTCTGAGCATTTGCTGATCATTCATCTACAAAACATAATAGTTTGATTCTTTCACTTAGGGCTATTTACAGAAACAGAAGTTGATTAATGGAAGTACCGGTGCTCAGTGAATTCTCTTTCCCCCCTTTAACCAGATTTTAGCATATCCTTAGAAAATCTTCTTTAATAACATGACACAAATGGGACATCAGATATCATTTCTTAATGAAAAGAACACATTATTTCCATATCCTTAATATAAGAGTAGCAATTTTGACTGTACATATCCACACAAATATATTGTAAAAGAGATAAAGAAAGCAATAAAATATTTAGGTGCTATTTATGCAATACCTAAATAATTCATATTAGTCAAATCCTCTAGAATCAAATGGAGCAGTCATAGCTTTAGGAAGTTAGTGTAAAATTAAATTTGTGTTAATCTGCCTTAGAGAAGGGAAGCACAAATATAATTTTAGCATCAATTGCCTGTTCTAGAATTTATTTCTCTCCCGCTCTTTCTTTCTTTCTCTTTTTCTTTCACAAACACACATACACATATACACACACATTCTAAATAGCTATGTCTGTAAAGTTTTTGTGATTTTTTTTAAATGAGTACAGGGATTTTGTTTTAATTTAAACATTCCTTTATAGTTGTGTGCAAGAAAATCAGAATCAGAAAAGGAAATAGACTAAACAAAATATAACTAATCACTAAGTAGAGTTAGCATAAACAATGTACCTTGAATTTTTAAAAATTATTTTCTTTAATAAAATAGGGTATAACTAGTAAGTCAGCTAATTTTTGGAAAAAACCACACAGGATCAAATTCTTTCCTACAATATCGTTGCATTAGTAATTTCAGATCACATTTTGAATGGATTTAGGGATGTTAGATGTTAATTAATTAATTAGATTTTAGGTACCCAACAATACTACCTCAGTCAAATAATTTCTCACTACAATATTAATCTTACATTTATGGTTAAGGCACGCATAGTGTTACTGAGCATTTAGAAATACAAGGAATCATACATTAAAGCCAACTTTTCAATTATGGTGAAATTTACTGACAATCATGTTAAAATATTTTTCAAGTGAACAAAGCTGGAATTGTCTTTTATGTTAAGGTTAAATTATGACATTATTAATAGATTGGAATTTAGTGGGTGTACACCATTTCTTAGAGCCATGGAAAGACCAGAAGTTTACAGTCTAACTTTGACAAGAAAGATGCACACTGGAGAAGCAGCTCTGTGGGCTTTCTAAGGTGTCAGTGGAGGCAGTGATTAACTGCTCGATATTTCCAAGCTACCAGCTAGCTGTCATTGCTGCTGACACAGAATCTTGCACATTCTCATTGACATGCCTGTGAAAGCAGCAGAGTTCATGTTAGAAAAGCCAGCTGTGTGTAATATCTTTCACAGTAGAAAACAGACTGGTTTTGGTTATAATCGATATAAAGGCTGGTGGCAGTTATGGACTTCAGAGAGCCAGGAATGAGAAGGCCTAACTAAACACAGAAGAAAGGCTAGTGGAAAGTCAGGGTCTGGCCTAGAGTAAGTAGCCGTGGAACAGAATACTTAGTGTGCTATACTGTACACTCCTCACACCTCCAACTACTGTCTCTTTCCCCTCTCTCATTCTTTGCTGCCTGGGGAAGGACACTACCCCAAGATCATTTCCCTGCCTCAAACACTACTTTGCTACAGGCAGTGATGTGAGCAGTGCTCTCTGTAGATTGCTGCTGGGCTAACAAATTGGTCAGCAAGCAATAAAATCCTCTCCCAAGCATTTGAAACTCTTTTTTTATCCTGATGAGGGTCAGCCTGGCTACATTTGCTAAGGTGCTAGCAGGTGCTTTGGTCCCTAGGCCCCTGAATTGTAGATAACAATCTCTCTCTCTTTGTGTTTCAGGGAAGAATATGAAGTTATAATTTGGTGTGCATGAATCCTTTCTGGGTGCATCTTCACAAGATGTTTACTGTAGAGTTACCTAACTAGTTCCCCAGTAAACATCTCAAGTGTCTGCATGTGCAGTGCTATTAGGGTGAAGTAAACTAATTAACTCCACTGTAGGTTAGTACTTGTAAACATAGTCCTATCTTACAGTGCAATTTTTACTCCATAACAACGCACGTGTAGATGCACAAATGTAGGCTGGGCACAAGTTTATGTCCCAGAGTTTATTGCTGTGCATTAATAGCACATGTAGGTGCACCCTCTGTGTAGGAGTTTTGTTTAACAATTTTGGACGGGACCTTGAGAAAGTTCTTTTTCCTGCCCAGATGCATTTTCCTACTGTGGAAGATAATGCTCCTGACCCAAGGGAAAATAACTGCTGACTGTGACCTTTGCCTCAGAGCTCATAGCAATCTTTTAAATACCACAGGCCAAGATCTTTGAGGGCTTGAATGAGATGGGAAGCCAGCACAGAAAGGCGGTGGTTGGGGGAGTGCCTGGTTTCTTTCTGGGAATCCATGTTTCAGAAAAGCCCGCTGCAGTGTTCTGTACTAGTTGTAGTTTCCTGGGAATGAACAAAGGCCATGATCACATATTGCTACAATTTATACAAGCGGTGAGGAAAATATAGCCAAAGCTGGATCATACCTACCAGGACTGGAGGGAGTCTCCTCACCAGCTTCAAATGTAAAATGTGTTTTTTAAGGTCCCCTTTGCACATTACCGTTATTATGCAATTAACTGAGACCAGCTACACATGCACAGTATACCTATCATGCCATTAAAAAGTCCAACCAGATATAAAGTTGGACCTTGAAAATATGTACTAACTTTATAGCTGGTTGATATCCAGCTTACATTTATACTTGTAGCAAGGTTTGCATCTGTGGCTGGGAACCCTGTCAGCTGACGAGGCTCCCAGCTGCAGAAGTGTAATGTGCATAGCCAGGGCTGGGAGTTCTGCACCAGAAGTATCCTGCAATGCTGGGAATCAGAGAGTGTTAGTGGACGGATCTGTATCATCTTGGTGGGAGGTGGCCAGTGGTGTCCTGCAACATTCAATTCTTGGCCCCGTGCTGTTTGACATCTTTATCAATGATTTAGATGAGGATGTGGAAAGCATGCTGGCCAAGTTTGCGGATGATACTAAGTTATGGGGAAAAGTGGTCATGCTAGGGGACAGTATGTGGATTCAAGTGGACCTGGACGAGCTGGAAAGGTGGGCAGAGCAGAACCAAATGCAGTTCAGTAAGGATAAATACAGAGTGGTTCATTTGGGGAGAAGTAACCAATGGCATGAATATAGGTTAGGAGGAGATGTTGTCCTGGCTAGCACAATGGCTGAAAGGCACATCTGAGTTATGGTTGATCACAGGATGAACATGAGCCCCCAGTGTGGTGCTGCAGTCAACAGAACTAATGGCATAGCGGGATACATTAGCTGATGCACCACGAGCAGGGCTAAGGAAGTGATACTTCCTCTCTACTTGGTGCTGGTGAGATCCCAGCTGGAGCGCTATGTCCGGTTCTGGGTACCGCACTTCAAAAACGAAGTGGAGGATCTTGGAAGGGTCCAGAGAAGGGCCCCAAGAATGACTAAGGTCCTGGAGGACAAACCTTATGAGGAAAGACTAAGGGATCTGGGACTGTTCAGTCAGGGGAAAAGAAGACTGAGGGAGCACTTGGTGGCCATCTATAAGTATGTAAGAGGTGAATATTGGGAGCTGGGAGAAGAACTGTTCAAGAGGGGCCCCAGGGAAGGACAAGGAGTAGTGTCCAAAAACTGTAAGAGGATGGTGTCAGGTTGGATGTAAGGAAGAACTTCTTTATGGGAAGGGTGATCACAATCTGGAGTAGACTTCCCAAGGAGGTGGTGCAGTCCCCAACCTTGGAAGTGTTTAAGAGGAGGCTGGGCAGCTACCTTGCTGGGATCATTTGATTTCAGCAGTATTCCTGCCCAGAGCAGCAGGGTTGGACTCAATGATCTTTTGAGGTCCCTTCCAGCCCTTAATTTCTATGATTCTATGAGCCAGTGTCCATAGCTACAGATGTTGGGTCCCAGTAGCACCCTGCAGTAACTGGGAGACCCCTGTGGTGCATCCATAGGGTTGAGAGATCACAGCTGCTCCCTCTACACCATCAAGAAGTGAAGTCTCATGTCTGGGAGCCCCCTCAGCTAATGGGGAGTGAGGAGGCACATGGCATCAGGGCTGGGGAGTGGAACACTTCCCTAGAGCCAGCAGAGCCTGTGCCAGCCCCAGCCTCCATCCCTGCCTTACCTCACCTCAGGGAGGAGCTGCTGCCTGCCCCTACTGAGGCTTTGCCGGCTCCAGGGAAGTGCTCCACTCATCAGCCCTGATGCCACGTGCCTCCTTGCTCCCTGAGGAGATGCGGGGGAGTGGAGCAGTTCTCCAGAGACCCCACACGAGCTTGTTTCTTGACAGTGCAGGGGAAGCCCAAGATTAGGCTTGCCCTGCACTGTCAATAAGGAATGATGGGAGCTAATGTGTGATCCCACATTCACACCGCCAGTCAGAGACGAGAACCTTGTTGTTCTAAGCGCTGTACAGATGTGGATTAAAGAGATCCTAAAGGTTTACATTGTAAACAATTCGTGGCTACAGACAGATGAGGTTATCTAAGGAAATAGTATAGCAATATTGGTCACCATGACAGGCAGAGCCTTAGTATTTTTTGCCAAGTAGAGTTTTAGAGATTTACAATGAAAGAATGAAGGACAATGAAATGGTTTTCCGATTATTTATGGGGATCTCCTTCCAATTAAGACTGGCAGCAGGGGGAATGAAAAGAAGTGGACCTTATGGTGGGGTTTTGTGTTTTTGGTTGTTTATTTTTTTGCAAATTGAACCTGTGGGCAGTAAATGCTGGCATTGTGGGCTGAATGGAGGCAAGGGATGAGAGAGAAATAGGGAGGCTATAAACTGTGAAGGGTCCTGATGCAGAAGACAAGTTGTTTATTTTTTGATGTACTAGAAAAGAGGGAGCCAACAGAGAGATACAGAGAAAAAGGCAGCATGGGCAAGTGATAGAAGGAAATCCTTTGTTGCAGCGGTCTGGATGGGACAGAGTGGGGCAGATTGCATTTCACAAGCCCACAGAAAAAGATGTGGCAGTACTCAAGTTGTGAGATGATGAAAACCTAAGCAAGAGTTTTAGATGTGTGGATGGGTAGAGAAGGCCATATATACCAGATGCTATACAGAAAGAACATACATTTTAGACATTGCCTGGACATGAGTACCTAAAAAGATGTCTGAGCCAAAGACAACATCCTGGATACAGGGTTCATCTGTTTCCATGTGCAGCTTAGTATGAAAATTGCTATCACACAACTGTGGTTTTCAGTTTAATAGCCATAGATATAAATAAATAAATCCACAAGACAGGGTCCCAATCCATGAGTGTGGTACTTATGCTTGAACCCATTTGCTTTTGCTTGAGTGATCAGTTCAGGGTGAAGAACTTTATGTGTGTTTTATGTATTCTTTTTGGCATATTCAGTTATTAACAGTGATGAAGATGCAGTGTTTTAAGAAGGAAAGGCTCTTGGCCTCAGCAGTTGTCTCATCACCAAATACATTGCAGAGTATACAGTCAGATCTTCAGGCATTGGACTGAGTTTTCTAGACATACATGAGCTAGATGCTCAACTGCTTTACACTGATGTAGTGCCAGTGGTGCTGATTTACAGCAGCAGCAGATTTGGCCCTTATTTCTTATAGCTTTGTTGATTTTTTCTGTTTTGGTTTAAGTGTACTCAGAGGATAAGCACTGAGCCGTAGTTCATAAGAGCTACAATCTCTTAAAATATAAAATAAATAACTGGCTTTGGGATACACATTTTATTCCTGCCAGCTACGTAGGTGCTTGGACTTGAGCCTGCTGTTATCAGTCAGAAAAGTTTTATCTTGAAAAAAAATGTCCTTGCTGGCTGGCTCTGAACATCAACACAGCAAGATTCTGAAAGTGTCGAATCATCTGAGAGAGGCAAAGTAAAAGGCAGCAAAGATTCAAACTTTCCCCTAAGGCTTGGGCTAAGGAAAGGCAGGCTTTTCAGAATCAGCTCCTGCATATCTGCAACTAGAATGGGCTAATCTGAGCCATTCAAACAGCTGAGGCAATGCTGTATGCTGTTTCCAGCTCCACTGGTAATGTTGCAAATCTGTAAGAGCACAGATCATTTGGGATTTTCTCTGTTATCATTAGAATCCTCATTATGGGAGCAGAAGTGACCGCTGTTGATAAGGAGGCAGAGCTGGTTCTATTCTAACACTCTGAATTCAGTTGTTCATAATTCTCTGAAAGTTTGTAGCTTTGGGACCGAATTTTTTGTATGCTTGGTCACCATCTGAAATAATGTTTCTTTTAACTTGTTAGTGAGCAAAAGAGATTTTTTTTTTTAATATGAATGAAAATAATGCATTTATTCCATTCTAAGAGGTTCTTGCAATGATTTTATGGAATGGGTCTATATCTGAAATGACTGGGAAAAGGCCCTTGTCATTTCAAAGGGAAAGAACCCTTGCAGGTGTGGCGGACTTACCTGCTCGAGCCCCAGCACGTCCTGGGCTTGAAAATTCTCATTGCCTATGGGTGGAGCCCATCCACCAACTGGGGGAAAAGCAGGGAGGAGCTGGCACCATCTCTTTACCAAAGGGAGGGGGTGAGGAGCTTCCTGGACTGAGTTTGAACCTGCAAGCTTCAGGTCTGCTGGACTTCAGTGGGTGGAGCCCCTGAAGGTATAAAAGGAGTGGCATGAATCACACAGGGGGGTGTGGTGAAGGATACTGGAGAGGGAAGAGCTCAAACAGGGCCTTCACCTGCAACCCTTCTTTGCCCCAGCAGTGTACAGATTGGTGCATAGTGCTCAGGCTCTGGGAGCTGCACTGAGGGAGCTCGAGCCTGTATCCCCAGCAGGGGGTTGGATGGAGCCATGTCCAGACTGGCACACGGAGAACTGGCCCTAGGAGCAGCTTAAGGCTGTTTGGGCCCCACATGGTATGCAGGCTGGCACACAGTGAGTTGGCCCTGGGAGCAGCTCAAGGCTGCTCAGGTTAGCCCTGGTGTAGGTCAGATAGCCAGAGCCCGGCAGTGTGGCTTAGCCAAGGAACTAAAAGAGCCCCAGAGCCTAAAGCAGTGCCCGGGAAAGGGAAGGCCCTGGCATAAGGTACACAAGAGAGGGGTTAAGGTACATGAGGGGTACTACCTTCTTGCTATGGAGTTGTATAGGAAGGATGCCTTTTTGGCCCGAAGAGTCAGTGTTTGGAGCCCTGCAGGGTTATTTCCATTACGGCTAAGTACAGACAGTCAAAAAGCCCAGGGCTGAATTGATTCAATCATTGCAGGTTAGTCTAAGCTGCAAAGATTGAACCAATAAAGAAATGAATTTACATTTACTTTTGATTCAGGAAATGCAGTCACATACCTGCAGTGGTTCAGGTCAGAAGCTGGGGGGCACTTTGGCTAGGGGGAATGGCTCTCTGGCATAGCCAGCATGGGCTGTGTGTTGGCTTCCTCTTCCTGCTGCCCCTGAGGTCTCTGGTATTTGCAGACTCACAACAGCAGGACTCTACAAGGTTGCTCATCATTCTCTCTTCCTGCTCCCAGGTGCCTCTGGGATTTGTAGTCCACAGTCACAGCCAGCAGTAAGTAAGCAGGGAAGGGCAGCTCTGTACTCAGGAGAGGGGAAGTTTAACTCCCCCTCCCTAGCCCCAGACCCTGGCAAGAGTTTGCCTGAGGTATGGAGTGAGCCAGTCCTTGCTGTTCCAGCTAGGTAACGGGGGCAGTGCCAGCCTTGCTCTTTAGAGGAGACAGCCCAGCCCAGGACTGCAAAATGCTGGGGGACTCTGATATAACTTAGAGGGGTCTGAGACAGAAATTTCATAAACCAGTTTGACCTAAATCAGTTAAGTCTGATACTACATCCAACCAGGTTTATCTTAAACCAGTTTCAGCCATTTTGAAACTGGTTTATATACACTGAATTTCTATTCACTTATAGGTTTAAACCAGTTTCTGATCACTTTATGTGTAACTTCTGTCCCTATGGTAAGAGGACAAATTGGTGACTGAGATATTTGCCGCAATCCTGTCTGGTTGTAAGGAGTACATGTGTACCCCTCCCCACCCTGTGCCATGTTTTTTTGAATATTGTAAAGATGAGCAACAGCTGGCAATTTCATCTTGCACAATTTCCAAGCCTTCAGCAGTTTCTTTTCCCCAAAGAGCTCTGTTCTGCAACTCCTGCTTAGAGTCATTCTTACGGCTGTCTCTCACTGTCTTCTAACTTCTTCGTGGGTTTCTTTCTCTTACACACACAACTGCAAATCTGACCTCTAGGACTTTCTTTCCAAAGAAACCCCTCAGATTACAGTTTAACTGATGCTGCCCTGGAACAGGGTAGTTGAATCCTGTCTAACCAATCTCAAGTCAGGTAGTGTTCATTGATTGCAAAATTTCTCCTTGCAAAAAAATATCCAGAGAATAAGCTGGCTTTGCAGTCTTATTCTTCCTGGACAGAGAAGAAAGGACACTTTTCAGGTAAATGGTACCAATTTATGACAAGTAGATCGATCCTCTCCTTTTTATTGGTCTTCTGCTGTGATTCATCTGAGCAACCATTTAATTATACGGGCTCTCAGTCACTGAATCAGACAAATCAAATGGGGATTTGGCAAATGCATTCACATTGGAAAAAGCACATTAAGAAGGACAAATAAAACAAGGCCAGCTGAGGACCATGGTGCTCAGTTTATTTACAATATTGTCAATGAAATGCCTCCTGTCATGGGAAAAAGAAAGAAAAATAATGGAGTCCAGATTCCTTTAAGGATTTTTGCTATTTTTCACACTTCTCACTCTTTAAAGCCATAACTAGTTATTTTAGTAATGTGGCTTGTGATTTAAATTAAGTTTCCTAATTATGCATTTAAATGGAAAAAGGTGGTAATTTACATCCCACTGATTGCTAACTAGATATGTAATGAGGAGTAACTGGAGTTCCAATATATAGATTATGCAGGTGTTACACAGTTTAAATCAGTGAGGCATGGTGCTCCAAACATCCTATTTAGATAGCTACCCAAAAGCTCTAACCATAACTCGCCGTTGGAGCCATCTTAAAAATTTGGGATTAAAAATCTGTTTTAGGCATCTTGTACAGGCAGGTATTCCAGTCCTTACTTTTGATTTTGTTCTGATCTATATAATTTCTTACATTGCTATTATCTCCATAATATGGGAGCAACCTTGGAAATCAGAAATGGGGAATACCTGCTATGTAAGGCTGTAAATGCAAGTAGTATCTTGCTGCTGAATAAAAAACGCTGCAGCAACACACATGTAGACACTGCCTCATCTGGCTGGGGCACAAGGGTGCTTCAGTGTGGGGGATGCCTGCTGGCTAGCCTCGCGCTGAAGCACCCTCATGCCCCACGAAGCCGGCCTTCCCCACAGCACATTGAGCAGAGGGGAGCAGCCCTGGGCTGGCAGGCTGACCCCCTTGGCCCCTGCCAGCAGGGCTGCTCTGACCTGGCTCCATGTACTGCACTCCCAGGCATACGTTCACATGGCAATAAACTCTGGAATTTATTGCTTCTGGGCACACATTCAAATGGCACTCCCAGGAGCAATAAAGTCCGGAGAGTATTGCTTTGCATACAGCATTGAGGACAGCGCTAAAGTACACCACTTATAATGGCCTCAAAGCATTTGTTAGCTGCAAATTACCAGTTTAGAGTAAGCTAGCTACATCCCTACCCAGCTGTAGACTCTCCTATGCTAAAAGAGTCAGCTTTCCAATTAGAGCAACTTTTTTAAGCAGCACTGAGAGAGACAACATGGGCCAGGATCTAGCTGTGGGGGTGTATCTGGAAGTGTTGGGGTATTATCCTCAAGCTAGGTCATAGAGAAGACTGAACTGAGGAAGGTTCAAATATAAACATATATAAACAAGTCTCAACATTATCTCTTTTAAACCATTAGCATTTTTTCCATTGCGTGCGATACAGCCCCATCTAAAGTGGCACAGAACTAACACAAATTACATCACATCATCTTGATTTATTTTTCATATTTTCTAACTCTTTTTAGTTTATTATTTCTAGTATCAGCTTGGGCCCTGGGAAGGAAATTTCTGGCTTCTTTTGCTTTGCTTGTTTCCATTAGTTACTAGAGGGAAAAGACTCCATAAATCTGCAGGCTCTGCTTTGCTTATTGCACTCTTTGTGCATCAGCAGCATATGTGCAAACAGTTCTTGAGATACTGTTTAAGCGCTTACCATATCAAAATGTAAGAACTGCTTTTCCATCCAGTACCCTGAAGGGGAGGGTGAAAAAGACATGTCCAGAATTTCCATCCTTCTGCTCTTCTCTTTTCACCTTCCAGCACTCAGAAGTACAGTAGCTTTTTTTTTTTTTTTTTAAAGGACTATCCAGAGAGCTCTGCCAGGCAGGGCATAGCTAGTTGAGAAGTCCTTTAGGCCAAATATGAATCCTCAACTAGTTAGTGCTGTTCTTTCAATTTATTTGAGGGCAGGTCCAGATTAACCCTTTAGTGGGCCCTAGGCAAACAAACTATGCACCTAGTTGCTTTGTAGGGAGCAGCAGCAGCCACTGCTAGGGCTTGGAGCTTCAGCGTGCAGCTGTAGAAGGGAAAAGGAACCGGGTGGCATTACAGCAGTGCAGTAGCAGCACTGCTGCAGCAAAATAAACACAACTGGGGCCCTTCTTCACTTAGGGCCCTAGGCATGTGCCTAGTTTGCCTGTCTGTTAATCTGACCCTGTTTGTAGGAGTGTGCTACCAAGCCAATATGGAGCAGAACCCTTTTTCCCAATAACACCATTTGTCTTTCAAACCTGCTTCCCTTTTTTGCCCCTCAAAAGTAACTTAAATCTTTTAAAACAATCAATAGAATTGATTTGTTTAATGGCTTCTATGAACAATGGCGTCAGCTGGAAGATAAGTGATCTTTGTCTAGGAGGTAAAGGGTCACTTGTGATCTGTGAGGCTGACCTTGCTTAAATGTCAGCATAAAAACAAGTTGGGACACATTTAAACATATATCTTGAGAACTATTCAGCAATGCTGGCCTACCAGAAAAGGGCAAAATAATAGAGGAAAGACTACACAGGAATCAGTATCCTAACTTGAAGAGCAAATCCTTTTAAACACTCTCTTCACTTCAAATGCTTATCCAATTTTTGTTGTGGAAGACATCAAGTACCATTCTTGGAACATTTGTCTTAGTAATTAGTCCCTGGTGTATGCTTAATAATGGGGAAAGAAAATCTTAATGCTTACATTGGCAGAATTTGACATCCAGCGCACAGAATAATGCCAGTGCTTTGAAATGTGTGGAAAACGAGTAAGGTAATAAATACAGTAGTAAGTTAGTCAGGAAAGATGTGATGGGGATAACTAACATGATGGAATGCTCAATGTGTATACTTTTGCATTGAAGAAACATCGAAAGCTCAAAATCTAGCCCATTAAAGAAGAGTTTGAAAGTCATTTCAGAAACAGCCTTTGCCTCTGAATACACTGAAACAATTTGGGTTTTGCAATCACATTTTTCCATTGATCAGAGGTTTTTCTTTGCCATGTAGCCATGAGGAAAGGTTGAGGAAAACTGCCTATGACCTCATATCATGGCTGCCAAAGTACAGGTGACTTGCTATTGCAGCGTGGGGCCTTGCTAAAAACATACAAGGAAAAAGTGAAATGCAGAATGCACAAAAACATTCTAATCGGCTTACTTTTAAAAACAGGAGATAAACATTTGCTGATAGAACTGCACTTTTTTAGCTGCTTTATGAGCCTTTGTCCATTTTAATTATAACTATGCTGAGAATTAAAGGGTCCAAAACCGCTCTTCAGCTTTTCCACTAGCATTAAATCTTCCCGCTCACTGTAGCATGTCTTACATATTTGTTTGTGATTTGAATAAGCATTTAGAAGCTAATTAATATGCCTGACCTTTCAAGGTGTCACATACCCTCTGTTTCCATACCCTTGATATTTTATAGGATTGGGACCTCTATGATGATGTAGAAGAAATACGTTTTTGAACACCTATGTGTGTATAATCTTTTTTTTTTTTAAGTAGATAAATTGGACCCGTAAGGCTTATTGTGATTAAAAGCCTCACTGCTTATGGTGAAATTCTAGAGCTACCCATATTGCTGTTATTAGCATATAAATGCTAATCTCTGTCATAGTTGGACATAATCATGAAATATGCTATCATTCCAGGACGAAGCTTGGAGCTGTCTAGGGTCCCATAACATTATGGTGACGCAGCAGCAACACTATTGTTATGGTTGAAAAGACATGTTCATTATCAGCTCCTCTTTCCTGAAGCTTGTAATTTTGCAAAATTTACCCTTTTTATAAGGTTTCTCAGACTTATTTGAATGTCAAAGGTGATGTTTTGGGGAGGGGGACTTTAATTACATTTTCTTTGGCCAATTTTTTCAGTAAAGGCAGAGCTATGGGTAATGGGGAAAAAAGTGTTTTCCCTGCTTAAGTATTCCAGATTCTCATTTGCACTTGGTTAATTTACTAATTGCTTCTTTATAATTAAAATGCCATAGACTTAGTCCTCATTTTGAGGCAAACACCTCTGAAATGTTTCAAGACATAAGGTGTAGAAACATTAAATTTAAGTGGCCGGTTCTTCTGAAGTACTCTGTGTTCAGCAGGTCCTCTTAGGATGTTTCTTCTCCATATGCCCCTCTTGAAATCTGCCCTAACTACTGGTGCCCAGGAATCTTTCTTAAGGGGGCTCTGTTTAGGGTATCCCATAAGATTTAGTTTGTTTTCACTTGGAGGGAGAAGATGAGATAGTTTAATAGCTTCCTTGCCCTGTGCCTTGATGTGTAGATAAGAAATTTTATTGGAACCCTGGTGGAGTCTTCTTAAAGGTCAACCATGCTGCAAAAGCAACCATCCTCCCTTCCACATATACCCACTTGCCACTTGCTTTGTATGTGAAAAAACTGGGGTTTAATATGGAATATGACTTCTACATTGTTGAAATGCTTGAATAACATTTTCAGTAAGCATGTTTTAGATAGCAAAAAAAGCAGAAAGTGCCATGAAAAATACCATTTTCCCGGGATATGCATGCCAAAAAAGGACAGTAGTGGGAATTTAAGGAGAGAACCTGATCCCACAATATTTGTAGGTTAATTTGCTGAGTAGCAGATAACATTAGCCCTATTATGGATAAACATCCTATCTTTGACTCCTAAAATGAGGTTCTTTTGAGGTTCTCTTTTCATCACTCCTAAGAGGTTCAAACATCATCCATTACATGAATCCCCAGTCCCAAATCAATCAATGTCAAGCCTGGATTTATTTTCAACAATTTGTGGAGGATCCCTTGATAACATACATCCTGTTAATTATTTTTGACACATGCTATTGAGATTGACTCCATACGTTTACTAATTCCACCAAAAATCTGTCTAAAACCTAGTGGGCAATTTATGAACTCTGAATAAATTGTGGAAACCTTTTTGTAATAAAATACAATATGGAGTTATTCTGAAAAAAATTTGCTCACTTATCTTCATAATCATAAATTATTTCATACCTAATTACAAACAGACAGTCTGAATAATTGTCTTCATTGAGAGCTGTTTGACACTGAGAATATACTACCTTATTTTATAAACCTTTTAATGTTCAGCCCATAAATATGTCACAGCTAAGGAGTACTGCATCTTTAAGTATATTAAATGCAGTCTTGTGTAACCAAACATAATAGGATTTTTAAATGAATTATAACTGAAGTACTTAACAAACAACTTTTTAAACTTTCTACATGTGTAAAGCTGTTTGAAACTGCCTGATCAAATTAAATATATAAAAGTAAACTTTGTATTTGTCAGCATTGCAACAAATTAATATGATCTGGAAGCTCTTGTCTGATGCACATTTAAGAGCAATAAAACGGTTTCAGGGGAAATAGTTTAATTAATTTTTTGAAAAACACCTGTTAATGGGATTTCGGAGCAAGTACTGAAACCAAAGTAAGGTGAGAAACAAGCTTGCCCACACATTGTCAAACTGAAGGTTGAATTGACATCTTTCCAGCACCCTGAGGTTAGAACCTAATGTACACTGATATGGAACAGCTTGCATTAGCCTTCATTTTTAATGGGGAGGTATGGTACTGAGAAACAGCTGTCCCTACTGCAATGTTCCATATTGAGCTGAGCTGCAGTTATTTATGACGCAGTCTCAAAATGAAGGTTTGCCTGCTAGGTTTCATAGGATTTGAGAATCAAACTTTTCCTATAAAATATATGGGTGACCATGGATCGTTTTGTCGGATTTTGCTTCAGTGAAAAAATAAATTGTTTCCATTTGTCCAAAGTCAAATAATTTTTCCTATTATTTTGCTTTGTGTACCAAACCCAGAAATCCATTATTCACCCAGATCTACATACTGTATTATAGCAGTCCTGCCCTAAACATGGAGTGAAACTTCAGTGACTTAAGGTTTCAGAGCAGGCACCATGACCAAGATTTGCAAAAGTTGGCACCTAAAGTTACTTCTTTTAAATCCATATTTAGATAACTAAAGAAATGGTTTTCAATAACCCATTCAAGTATCATGTGTGCATAAATATGGATTTAGGCAGCCACTATCAAAAATCTGGGCTCATATTTTTCATTTGTATGGTGTGGAACCTATGGGATACTGCAAAGTAAAGAACAACTGATTTAAAGGAATAGCTACTTTTTATCTTTCAAATCTGCTTTTGAAAGAAATGGGGTTACTGCAAGGTAGATTTTCTTTTTCAGCCAACAATCTCTTCTTTTATTTGCATCACAATATGACATGTAGAGAAAGTTTTGTCCAGTAAGATTTCATATTTTGTGAACCTCTCATTTAGGAATGTAGCAGATGAGAGAACAAGGGTACATCTTTGTATACAGAGCCAGGACCAAATTGCCTTGAGAAAGGCTAGGGCTGATTAACTAGTTAATGAATTTCTAATGCAGTTGTGATTCTGAATTCTTTATGCCTGGATAAGGCTTAGAGAAAATGGAGCTGACTAATGCCCAATGCCAAATGGCCTTCTGCCTATTTCTTTCAAGCTAGAGCTCAGATGTTAGACCACACACTAAAATGAGCTTTCTGGTTATGCTCTGTTTGAGGTCTTGTGACATTTTCTCAACATGTGTCCATCAATATGTTTTGCTTAACTTGCTTGATGATTTTTTTTTCCTGTGTTCCCATAGGGGCTGGATCCAGTGAGGTGTTGAGGGCATGAAGTTAGGGAAGCGAGGTTACTCAAAACTTCTGCAAAGGCCCTCCATGCTGTGCAAGCCATGCGCTCCTGTATCACTTTTCAGCATCAAGTGTCTGTTGCAAAACTTTCCTTTGGAAATATTTTATGAACTGGAAAGGACAGAGGTAAAGTTTGTGGCTCTTCACAACATAAATTAATCAGAGTGAAGGTAAAGAACCAGCAGCTCTGTTGGTGGTCTACCTGGAAGTGATTAGCAGATTGGTCGTGGTAATTGGGAGGTAATGAGGCGTATACCAAGTTCCCCTTCTCTGCTGAAGTGTTGTGGCGCTTTGCCAAACCATCTTCCCAAGTTGTTCCTCTCTGTCGGCTTGCCTCCTTTGAAGTATTATGTCATCATGACAGCAAAGAAAATTAGGAGTGCATTGTTTTCACAGTGCCCTTTACAGAAGTTTCTCCCATCCTGTGTTTTGTTTGTATGATGGACTCAGGACTCCCCAAACAGTTTTATACCAGACACTAATTCTACAAGGCTATAATATTCTGGTCCCTGCTCCCTGTACTGTTTGGTCATTTTATCTAATGCCTGTTAAAGAGAAAATATGTAGACAATGTTACAAATAGGGCCAGAACCCAGGTCTCCCCACTCTAGACCCCAAATGAACAGAAACTGCTGCCTGCAGCCCTGAGTCCAGCTTTGGCTCGAGAAAGGGGTGGGGTTTAAGACATGTACGTGTCTTAACTTTTGCTTTTCCTTATCTTAAGATTGCTCCCTTTCAGTGGGTAGGTTAGATGCCTTACTCTACTGATAAACTAAATAGGGAGCCCAAGCATAGGGTTCCAGATTCCAGTGTTTGGATTAGGCACCTACAATTTCAGGCATGTAATGCCTACATCCTTTAGTGGATGTAGCTCCAAAGGATAAATCCATGGGGTTTTGGCATTACCAGTAGTGTCACAATTAAACCCAGTAACAAGGGTAGGGAGCTGGTAGATATAGATAAGCAATATTTATGAAGATGCTAAAGCTACTTTTACTTGTTCACATGAAGGTCCATAAATTAACATCCATATATTATATATGTACATACATTCTTGTTGCTTTCTAAGATCTTCTCAGTCAGAAACCAACTTAAGTCATTGAGAGTTTAATGGAGGGGAAAATCAAAATGTATTGATTTAACCTTATGCTGCTTGAAAGAAACATCCCTGCATGTTCTTATTGCTTTTAAGTATAAGGTACCTCAGGTTTTGATGTTACTTCTAGTACATTAAAATAATGTGGGTGCTGCATAATTATGTCTGGTATAAATTCCTTGCAAACTACCATATTTTCCCAGAAACAGGAGAAGGAGCACTTCTGTTTTGTGCTTTAGCTTCTTAGTATTGCTTAATGGTTTAAGAACAGAAGGCAGGAATTTGCCTGCTGAACTGATAAATGGTCGAGGTACATCCAGAGAATGCACCTTCAGAACTGCTGATTATTGTGGCTATCTCAGTAGAATTTACCAGACTAACTGTTGGATATTTCAAAGAGACTAAGGTGGGATAAATATACTGAATGGCTGGACAGCCCAGGTACAGTCAAGTGGAATGGGTCTGTTGGACTGCTGAGGATTTCAGGTATGCCCAGGCAGAAGGTCTCTTAATTTGGTGGACATTTCAAATAATATAAATGGAAAGCATCTGCTGTGCTGAAGATGGATTTGCTATGTTCAGGCAAAACACCTTACTTGATGAATGTGCCAGATACATCCATGCACAATGCACCACCTATGCAACTGAAAGTGCCAACAACCTATTAATGATGTAATTGATTTAAATGGAATATTAATACATGCTGGTAGCTCAGGAGGTGCTGGGAAAGAGGAACAACTTTGTTAGTAGAACATAGGTATATTTCTAGAACACTAAGCAGAGGGGCTGAGTAATCTGCCTTTTTTATATAGCAAGATAAAACATTTCTATTTGTTCTTAGTTTCGTTTGGAAACTTGGGAGAATCAGAAGCAATAGAAACAGAAATGCTTCACTAATAAGAGATGCAATTAAATTACTTTGTGACTTGATTCCTAAATTTGGGAAATGTTTTCAGATTGGTCTTGTTGTTTTCTGACTGATCATTGTAAAGCATGCCATGCTGAGAACCAAATAACTCATTAAGGGGAATTTGATGAGATAATTAAAGTGCTTGTCAAGTCTTCAATGAGTGTGGTTGATGACTAATAGTTTTGATCAAAGCTGATTTACTTTCTTTGGACCAGGGCAACAACTCCTTTAAGAAACTTGATTAGAACAATTAGGATATAGTCTCTGGAGAAAACTACTGCTATAGACAAATGCTGAAATACAGGAGAGGGTATTATGTTTTAATGTATAATGAGAGTGAAACAAATGTATATGCAGGAGAACAGTTTTGTCTTTGCTGGGAGTCTGGTAAAGACCATAACTGAGACACTTAACGCTTCACATTAGGTGTGGGCCAACTGTCCCCATGAATTGAACAGGAACCTAGATACCTAACTCTGGATTCTGGATTTCATGGTGTGTGAGCTAAGTCCTAAAAGCTGGGATTTGTGCTGCTTAAGTCTTTTTATTGGATCCAAGTCAAGACTCTATAGTGGAAATTGTCTAGAGGTGATGCATATGCAACCTGCAATATTTATTTGAAATCAAAGGTAATTTCATTTATCTAACATCCTACTTACTTACAGTCAGCTGCTGTGTGTAATCATGGCGCGTTCCTTCTGTTGTCAAACATAAATCTCTCTGAAGCACTATCCAAGAAAAATGCTCAATTTCAGAATTCTGCCAGTCTTTCAGTAATCATCTCTAAGCAAAGGTAGATCTTCTTCCACCTTGCTTCAACAAAGTGCCACAGTAGGCCTCTCCACCTTGCAGCCATCTGTCAATCAGCAAACAGCTAACCTTGTTACAACATACACAACTGAACTCTGCTGTACCTAACACAGCATAATCATCTGTCAGCTGTATTTGTGGGACTGTCAGAATGCTTGATTCTGTATTAGTGCAATCTGGGAAATTGCCATTGTGCCAAGGCAACATAAAGGGTTCCCAGGAAACATCCATCAAGAAAAACAAGAATGACGCACAAAACAATGAACTTAGATATCATACTGGAAGAGAGCTTCCAAAAAGGCAGACTGGCTGAGCTAGCTTCACAGTGTGGTCTATGGTTTTGCCTACAAAACCAGAAAGCTACTATGTGCTGTAAATCATTGATCCAGAAAGGTGACTATATTACAGGCTATGCTGCTAGCAATAATGTATTCAGTTAGCTGCTAAGTTTGGAGACATATTCATAGTGTGTACAGATAAAAACATGTGAGACTCAACCATGCTACTTTTCTGAACCACTGGAAATGATAGTGTGGACAGGATCTGTGGTAAAAAGTGTCTAGCGATACCTGCGTGATCAATTTTGGCTATAATCATTATGGCCAGCCACTTCATCTGGGCTCTGTCTCGCCTGCATATCAGAAATCTACATACATTCAGCCTTTCAGATGAAACACTAGCAGGCCTGGAGCAGGAAGAGCAGATACATCTCCGGTGGTTTGCTTCAGCCCAGTTCCTTCATAAATTAATGATAAAATCAAGCATACAGTTCAGTGTGTACTCCTGGAATATTAGAAGATTCCTCTGTTGTTTCTGCTCATTCACACGTAGGATTTTATTAGAATATTTATTGTTCTGAAAAATTAAGAAAAAAACTTATTAAATGAAGCTGTGTAAAAAATAAGAGAAACAACACATGCAGAAAAAGAGGAATTGCTCTATGTGCAGCCACTCAGCTATAATGATCTTTACAGAAATTATTGTAATGCTTCAGACTTAGCATTATGATTTCCCCACAGAACAGAAACCACAAAATGAGCCAGAGAAAAAAGAACCCAGTTTTTATAGGAATATCTTGGGTCCAATTCTGCCCCTGTTGAAACCAGTGGGACCAGAACATGTCTCTTGAAATATAATTAGCCAAACATGGCAAGTGGTATTATGGGAACAGGGGAATGGATTTATGATTGGTCTGTTAGCACAAATATTTCCCCAGCATGAAAGCTTCTTTAAACACAGCCACAGTACAAAGTGCAGAAGTGAGTGTTACTCTCCCATGTTACTGCTCTGTGGGATTCATGGTACATTTCTGTGATCAGGGAAAATGCAGTCCAAGGTCTAACCCATTGGGAAATGTCACAGTGAATGCTTTTCACAAAAAGCAAGGACTGGTCTATTAAGATCGCATTAAATGGCTCACAAATTTCCCATTTTCACAAAAATTGACAAAGCTTCCCTGTTGATTTATTATTCATATACGGAGAGATGCTTCTTTGAGAAGATCATAAATACAATTTCTCCAGCCTAATCAGCGTCTCAAGTTTTCTGATGAAGTGATAAGCACAATAGCATTCAGAAGGATTAAAGGATGAGGTGGAAAATGAAAGCTGAGTTATGTTTCTGTAAGTTGTCTTGCGTGAAGCAGCCTGAGAGAGATAAGGAGAGCCAAATAATATGAAAATATCTGCATAAACCCCTTTCTAATAGAAAACTGGGACTCCATCAAAACTCTGCTTCTAGAGCAGATGACTCACACTCTCAGTAACAGTTAGGTTAATCCTGTTATGAGAAATTCTTCCATTTGTAGGTATTTGGAGGATATGGTCACTGCCTGCATGCTGGACAGAATACTGGAATCTTTTCCAGATTAAGATGTTTTTAGACTGGAAATGATAGTGAAATGTTTCTGAAATGTTTGGTGCTTCAGGTTTCAACGTTATTAACTCTCCACTGTTAATATTCATCTCAAGAAGATTTTAAAAGGCCTCTTGAATGTCTAGCTTGTAGTTGAGAGCATGGGACAAGGGTCCAGAGGACTTGCTTCTGTTCCTGGCTCTGTTGCTTACTCACTTTGCTTTATTCCTTTGCTTAATCTGGGTCACAGTGTGACTTTGGACATGTCACTGATGTAAGTCTCTGTTTATCAAACTGTTAAGTGGGTATAATACTCACAATACCTTATACGGGTTTGTGAGACTAATTTAAATATATTAATTCATGATATTCAGATGAAAGCATAACTGTGACATTTTAGACTGAATTTGCAATGACATAGTAAGTTTGGATCATAATTGACCCTGGATAAAATTGTAGGCATTATTCTGGGAAGGCTGTGATATATTATTATTTCCTCTAATAAAGCTGTCAGCAAAATCTGCAAAGTGTTGTCTGCTACATATCCTGAGAGATGAGACCATACAGAATGGCATCTACCTTAAGTGCTATACCAAGAATGTACATTGTTTTTCCTCAGTTCACAACTAGAAAAGTAAAAGATTTTGGAGAACTGCTGTTTTAAGTTCTGCAATGTCTCTGCTCCTGGTGCAGTCCAAAGACCTCCAAGTTACCTCCTACACCTACAGCATGAACCACAGTGGTCTTCATACACCACAATACACTATTATTCAAGGTCCTATAATTGCTTTGTATTGAAGTTGGAGGAATACGGAAGTATATCAGTTGTGTTACAATATGTGTATAACTGGATAAAGGCAGGCAAGATTCCTTGGGTAGATGTGATATCTTTTATTAGGCGAACTGAGTAATTGGAAAAAAGTTCTCTGCAAGCTTTCAGGCATAATCACCCTTCTTCAGGCATATGAAGTCTCTGCTGTTCTGACACTCCAAGGAATGAAAGAAGCTAAAAGTGTGACAGTATGCCAGTGAGAATATAAATAGGTAGAAATTAGGAAAACAAAAGGTAGAGCAGGAAAGGGAAGGGGTAAAATGAGGGGGAAGGGGGAAAGCCAAAGGTGAGTAAGGGAGACTCTGCAGTAGTAGATATTCAAGGTAGAAAAAAGGCTGTCTGTGAACAAGTAAATAGCTGGAATTTAAGAAGACAAAGAACAGGAAGGAAGGGGATGAAAGGGGAGGAAGGGAGGAAAAGAAATATAAGAGGTTAGGTCTGGCAGGTACCTGATGAATCAGATGTCAGGCAAGTTGTAATATGTCATAAATCCAATATCTATTTTGAGTCCATGATTTTTTGTATCAATAGATTTATGAAGTGAAGTACATAGGCTTGTCTATGAAAGGTGTTTTATAAATTCCCTTTGAGGATTCGACCTGAGAGATCAGAGAGGGGGTGGCTGTCTTGTGAGAAGTGGGCATCCACAGGTAGTTGGGTATTCTTGTCTTTGAGATATTTTCGGTGCGTGTTCATTCTGGTGCACAGTTGTTGTTTGGTTTCTCCTACATATTTTCCATCATTTTCTATTTGGTGCACTGGATGAGATATGTTGCATCTTCTACCTTAAATATCTCCCTTACTCACCTTTGGCTCCCCCCCTCCTTTCCTGCTCTACTGTTTGTTCTCCTAATTTCTATCTATTTACAGTCTCACTGACGTCCTGTCACACTTCTAGCTTCTTTCATTCCTTGGAGTCTCAGAACAGCAGAGATTTCCTGTGCCTGAAGAAGGGTGATTACACATGAAAGCTTGCACAAAACTTTTTTCCAACTACTCAGTTGGTTTAATAAAAGATATTACATCTACCCAAAGAACCTTGCCTGCCTATGTCATTAGGCCAACATGGCTACAACCAAAAACACAGTAACTGGACAGAGAAATGTGGAGGAGCCACCCAGAAGTCAGCCTTCATGTACATGGATAAAATAATACTTGCAGTTGCAGATTCTTTGTAATTAGCTCTCTCAGTAACCTGAAAGAAGTTTTAGAAACCTGAAGTTTTGTTTTGTTGTTGTACCCAGTGGGTGTGGCTACACATGTGCATTTACTGTGCGGTAACTGAAATTACTGTGCAGTATGAGCATGCATTTACATATCCATGCCCATACTGTGCAGTAAATATGGTGACTTGCACGGACTTGGGCATAAATTTGATACCTGCATCATGCAGCTATCGAATTTATGCCTGGTTATTTACTGTGCAGTAATACATATGTAGATGCCTTACTGTGCAATAACACTGTGTGTGAACTGACTCGGGACTAACTTTAGTCCCAAGTCAGACCCCACACAGCATTAATGTGCTTTGACAACTGCAGGTGTAGACTCTGGCCTATTCCCTCAGTAAATTTAAGCTGGTAAATTTAAGCTGGCATAAATGCATTTGTAGACAAGTCCAGTATGTGGTACATGCACGATTAGCTATTACAGTAGTGGTTAATAATCACTGACTGTACTCTCTCTGTGCTGAGGAGTGCCAAGAGCCCTTAAAACCCCCAGAAATCAGTAGCAATTCAAGCTGCCCAGAATGACACGAGCCTAATTTGAAAGGCAATCACCTCTTTGTTCTGATGATGATCCTGAGGGTTTGGAAGTTTCTTAGTTTTGAATTCATCTTAGTCAATCATGCCCTGCATATAAAAACGCATCTAAGACCTTTTTTTGCCAAAGGTGGATGCGCTGACAGGACGACTCAGCAGAAATTCACAGCGGCTTTCGTTGAAGGCTGTTCAGCACGAGAGGCCTTTCTAATCATAAATCAAAGCAAAGTAACAGAAGCTAAAGAGTTATAAACCAAAGCACTTTCTTAGCCTGGGGAATCAGCCTCCCCTTAGACTCTCTGATTAGTACAGCGCTTGATTTCCTTGCTAGGCATTCTCCCTGTAACAGCCTTTCCCCCATCCACAAAGGCAGAAAAGAGTGAAGCTGAAGTTTACCCCTTATATACAGAAGCTCATGAAGTGCTCCTCATTTTATTGCTTGGTGTCTGGATCTTTTTAACTCATTTGGCCCCGCCTGTTACTTTTCCCTTCCACCCCTCCTAATTTGAAAACCTTCATTTGAAGTTGGTACTTCTATGTGATGTCTTTAATCCGATCACATGCAATGTCCTGAGCTTCTTTCAAGCGATAGACAGAAGTTGTGTTACCAAACCTGGCCGTTGTTTTGTTGCTGTTGTTGAAGAGCTTTGTTATTATTGCCATTTTTCAGATTAGGAAAATGTGGCACAAAAGGCATAAGTAACATAATCTGTTCTTAAACTCTGCTTCTCCCAGGGGGAGGCTGCTTCCTTCTTGGTTTGGGCCATAATTGTACTTTAGTCCAGGATTCCCTGACCTCCCCTTTAACCACTAAGCTATCACATCTTTTTTTTTCACTTTGTGCTCTGTATTAGTGTTTCTTGTGTTAGTGATCAGTATTACAAAGAAAACACTTTGGAATTTAACACTGTTATGAATTTAACACCTCTACTTAGACACCTTTGTTTCAAATCATCATGTCTTGGTGTCTAGGAATGTATGTAGATCAAATGGGGGCCCTAAATTGTGGGTTTTAAAAAATACCACTTCAGTTTAGGGCTGATTGAACCCCTGCATCATGCACACACCCCGCTGACTTACCTGCCTGTCTGGCAGGGAGAGGAGGGTGAGCTGCTGGTGGGCAGAGCAGTCCTTGGGCTGCGGAGGAGTGGGGGGTGCTTCCCTCTGTGGCAGTGGCAGTCCCCCTAGATGACACCCACCTGCAGCCACGGAGGGAAGCACCGGACCCCTGTGTAGCTCAGGCAGGCAGGCTCTGGCCTGGGGGGTGGGGATCAGGCTCACTGCTTTTCTTGGGCGGAGCCTGCTTTCCCAGGGTTTTAGTTTGCTGCGACCCAAGTAATTTAAAGTGCATCACACCACTGAATTTCCTACAGTGGCTGGAATTAATGCACAATACACTGCTGAGGCATGCAAGCACCGACAGCAAAGTGGTGCAAAAGCATTTAGCCCACATTAAAGTTTCATGCACACGTGCCTCTGGTAGGATTCTAGATAGTGAAGGAGAAGACTTCACTTGCACTGAGGGCTAGTCAGAGATGTACCTGTTAGAAAACAGAAAAAGCATGGGTGGTGGAAGTAGGTGTATATCTGAACTCTGAGCTTAGGCATCTTATTCAGAGTGGCCAAAGAGGTTCTTCCATTATTTCAAGATCCAGAATGTCCAAAGAGAGGCAACTTGCCTAACTGACAGCATCATTAAGGTTGGTATAAAGCTTAGCACCTGTTATTCAACCATAAGCAAGTTTGGTGATGGTGCCCATCTTTTGCCCAATAGCTTCAGACTTAGAGCACTCACCGAGGAATTGGGAGGCTTGGGGTTTAGTAACCCTGAGAGGACTTAAACTTATATTTGTCATTTCCCAGAAGAGTACCTTATTAGCCAGGCTGGACTGCTTGTGGTCCCTTGTGGAAGCTGCCAATGGGCAGCCAAGAATACAAAATTCATACTGAATCATAGAAAGTTAGGATGGGAAGTGACATCAGGAAGTCATCTAGTTCAAGCCCCT
Source organism: Crocodylus porosus (assembly GCF_001723895.1). Classification (NCBI taxonomy): domain Eukaryota; kingdom Metazoa; phylum Chordata; order Crocodylia; family Crocodylidae; genus Crocodylus; species Crocodylus porosus. Next base: position 85,084,641 of record NW_017728947.1, on the reverse strand, counting down.
GCTCAAAGCAGGACTGTCCCCAACTATATCATCCCAGCCAAGGCTTTATCTAGCCAGGTCTTACAAACTTTCAAGGATGGAGATATGTCCAGAGTCAGAGCAAGCAAGAGAGAAATTCCAAGTTGTGGTTTCTGCTGCTAGGTTTATTTCTGTATTTCAGTGACTGACTGCCTAGTGGAAAATGGCAGCTGGACCTGGAATATAGGACTCCCCTTTCTCAGTCAGTTGCCCAAACTGTGGTTCATGACTTTTTGCTTGTTTCCTGGACTGCTTATGCTTTTTGTATTAGACAGCCACTGATTAAAAACTGAAATAACCCTGGCAATGGGGACAAGAACCTAGGACTTCCCCTTCATGGAGGGTGCTTATCTCACTAGGCCAAACTTCCTCTTGCTTGCTGTCTTTCTGGTTGCATGAAACTTGTGCTCTCAGTTGCTCAATGGCCCAGTTTAAATAAGACAGGCAGCAAGGGACACCCACCTAGGCTAGCCCAGTCCATAGCCTTGAGAACATTGAAGAACCTGTGGCTTTCACTTCTTGGGAAAGTGTTTTAACCACTGGACTGTTAGGCAAAAGATGTATCACCACCTCCAACATTTTTGGCTTGGAGTGAGATGCAAATACTCTCTCAGCATCAAATGGATACTAAATTGCATTGTCCTTACCCAAGAAATCAGATTAGGGGGATTTTAGGTTCACCACAGAGCCTAGGTTGGAGTTCAGTGACTGATTGTTTCTGAGCATGTATAGAAGCTCAGGTCTAGAGACCTAGGGACCTTTACAAGCCAAAATGGTGGAGATAATTGAATGGAGGCAGTTTTATAGCTGCTGGAGTGGGGACAATCTAGGTCACTTTTTGTGACTCAGTATCTTGTAGGTCTAGAACCTGAATAAAGACTTTTGCATTTGGCCTGAGAAGAAATAATAGAAAATTACAAGGGCATTTTCAATTTTAAAGAGGCAGGAATCCTGAGAGGGGAAAGTCAAAGTGGCAGCTCTCTTACCTGCCACTCAGACAAATGAAAATGATCATTAACTCTTTTTTCATCTTCAATACATCAACTACTTTAGCTGTTCTGTAGTATGCAACCACTTTGCAAAAGAGAATGACTAACTTTAGTGCATGCCAGGCTATTACTTTCCTTATGTGAATGAAGAGTTTAAGAGATGTCCAAGACATCTTAATAAGAGCCTGCTCAATGATGTAAAACATTTGTTGAAAAGTACATCGATATCACTGCAACTAAGTTGAAAGAGAACTCAATGTAGGCTGGGGACTGTGTTCAAGAAAAGCAACATTTCTACAGCTTATAAGCAGAGGTGTTTAAATAGGTGGTGTCAATTCCTCCTTTCTCCCACCACTTGTTTTTTTTTACCTTTTAGTGTTTGTAAAACTTTCCTGAAGGCTCAGAAATAGCAATGGGCAAGCTTCAAAATGTGCAGGTTCAAACCCAAGGGCCCCTCTGAATGTCAGCCTTTTTATGCCCAGACTATCCTTTCATGCTTTATCCACACTCACTCCACATGTGTCTGGTATCTGATAAGTATATATTTGTTTAACTTAGTGACTCCTTTGTGGGCTAGTAGTTGGTGGTCAATGAAAGGTATCTGTTCATATTATGCCTGTTTTCTTTCTTCTTTCTAGCTGCTAAATCACATTTTTAAAAGGGAAAAAAAGAATAACACATTTTTTTAAAATGACTTTTTCCATGCCAGAGACTGGTAGTCTTTCTGTGGTAATGTTATTCAGTAGCCAGTGGGGGAAAGGAGGTGATGAAGAACTACTTCACAGTTAGGGCGGCTAGGTTCTGGAACCAACTTCCAAGGGAAGTGGTGCTGGCTCCTAACCTGGGGGTCTTTAAGAGGAGGTTTGATGCCTACCTAGCTGGGATCATTTGAGCCCAGTTTTTTCTCCTGCCCAGACAGGGGTCAGACTTGAAGATCTACAAGGTCCCTTCTGACCCTACTTCTATGATTCTATGATTCTGTGTGTCAAATCATGAATAGGGTGGGAAGGATGGTGTCCCTGCATGAGCTTTTATAATAAGACAACAGGCTCTGGAGTGGTGAGAGACGCGCGGGTGAAGCCCGCTGCACCCCGGCTCCCCCAAAGCCCCCCAGACACCCCCTCAACAGCTGCAGAGCCCCCTGCCGACCCCCAGCACAGCCGGAGGTAAGC
>NW_017728947.1:85078769-85082451 GCF_001723895.1 Crocodylus porosus | reverse complement strand
ATCTTGCTGGGATCCTAAGACCCCAGCTGACTTCCTGCCCTTTGGGCAGGGGGCTGGACTCGATGATCCCCTGAGGTCCCTTCCAGCCCTAATGTCTATGAAATCTATGAAATCTATATTGTGAAAAGAAATTGAGAATCCCTGGTTCAACCAAGATAATACTAGCTAGACCTTTAGTGTTATGATGCCAGTTGTTATCTCCTTTTAATATTCTGATATATAATTCAGCAACAAAGGAGGTGTATACACATTTCCCATATGAGCGTTATAATTAATGTTCTATAGGTGCAGGGACAGATCCCCAAACCTGGATGCCAGTTTATTGACTGATATTTCTTGCAAGGGGGCGGGGGGAGAAGTCCTTTCATCATATTTTGGAGATGATGAGCTAATAATTTTCATCTCATTCCTGTTAAAGACAAGGTGCTGCAAAAACTCTTGGAATGGGACAAGTAAAGGGCAGAACCCCCGTAGCAATGTTTTCAAAGCTTGAAAACTCATTCAGTGTGGTCTGGGAAGAGTTTGGATGGTTCCTGTTTTATCAGACATGATTAGTTCCAGTTCAGAAGGTTTCAAATTTCTCTGTATGCTGGATTTTTAGGAAAAATGAATGTTAAGGCCCTTACTCTCTTCTCACTTTTAGTCATGTAAATCAATGGTAGTATCACTGAAATCAGTGGAGGTATGTCACTGCAGCACTGGTGTGTAAGGAAAAACAAATCCGTATGAGATATCAATAGCTTTAAGATGACACACGTAAGGCTTAATACTTGGCAATGTCCCTTTAAGCAACTTAAATTTAATAGACAGGGAAAATTCAATAAGTAAAGCTGAAACCTCTGTCAAAACAGCCATCACTATTGGATGATATCTAAATGCCAAGAAATCTCCCTGGCAGCAAAGGGGGAAGGTTTACCAGTCTCTTCTACATGAATGACATGGGCTCCCAGGAGTGATCAATGCAGACTGTAGTTGTCATTGATCTCCCTGCAATTTACACTCAACTGATCTGCTGTGTTTTGTTCCTGACTGACAGTTTTTCATATGAGTCTTGGGTTTTATAGGATGGACAGCTCTTCTCACAAGGTCTAGTTTGCAAACAAGATTGTAACCTGCTCTCTTGATTTAGATTTTATTGCTTGACAGGGACAAAATGTCAATAGTTTTTTATTGTCAGTGGGATTTTGAAACTGTGCTGTTCCTACTTGGCTTTGACATTTTCCTTACATAGATACCAGAAACTCTCTTTTAGGGTTAATCAGAAAGTCTCATGATGATAAATCCTGATTTAAAAAGAAAATAGTCTTGGGATGTTTTGCACTTTGCATATTGAAATGTAACTTCCCACTTGCCTCCAGATTTCAGGCTTGAAATTTTGTGGGTGCAATTATTAACAGATGCAGTATATTCAAATAAATGGATTTATTTACAATTTAAATACAAAGGACACAATAACTGGATAATTAGTTAAACACACAATTCAGACAAGAATAAAGAACCAGAAGTCTGCCATAATAAAGCAAAATAACTTACTGGTTGATAAATCAAAGTAAGAATTTATACTGTATCCTATGAATCTTAGAAGCATTTTAGTTGATCTCCCAAAGCCCTATTAAAAGGGTAATTCCTCCTAACCAAAGTTTTTTAGTAATCCTGGATATGCATATACTGGATTCCTGGAGATATATAGAAGCATCTAATATGATGAACAGATAGCTATGGAAATGTATAAATGATAAAATTAGTATGGAAGAATCAATAATTGTTTGTTTTCTGTATGGGCGAGATGTTAGATATGCTTTCAGGAATAAATTGCTTGTTCCCTGGACTATTATGGCTAAGACAGCACTCGGAAAATCCTATCATTTGTACCTGTGTTTATTGGCCCTTGCAAGATTGGATATTATTTCTCAAAATAAAACCCTTTAAAAATGTTTTGATAAATTGCAGGTTTTAACACATAAATGATGTGTTTTATTAGGTGGTATTGTACTGATAAAACTAACTTCTGTGGTGGTACAGCACCTAGCACAGTGATATCCTTGTCCATAATTGAGAGTCCTAGGTATTATGACAGAAAAAAATACCGTATTTACTCAAATCTTAGGTGATTCCCACTAATTAGATTCTATATATGGAAAAAATGATAAATTGCTTATAATTTTCCAGGTATAGACTCTAATTACTGGAGGTTTGCCTTGAATCTGTCCTCCTTCCACTGTTATTGCAGAGAAAACCAATTGGGCAGAGGGGGGAGGAGGTGTCAGGTGGCCCCCTGCTCTCTCCTCCCAGAACTTCTTCCCCTGGAACTCTTACCCCTCCTCTCCTGCCCCCGCTGACTGTCAGACTCTGCTTTCCCTGAGGAGAGGGAAATGAGAGAAAACGTGAAAACACTGACTTTGAGAGAAACATGCCTGCAGTAGTTTGCATAAAGGCAAATTGCTACTTGTACCCATAGACTTAGTTTATCCAGAATAAACACGTTTTACCTTTTTTGAAACTTCTGTGCAAGTTTTAGCATAAGTACTCCATAAACACACTTTTAAGCAGCATTTTTATACCCACTTATATATAATTCCCACTTATATATAATTCAAACTATGCATGATATTAGTCCAAAGCCAAAAGTCTCATGATTTACCATATAGTTCATTGGGTGGACCCCAGCAGTTAACAGTGTTTAAACCATAGGGCACATCTACACGTGCACTTTAATATGCATTAAAACATCACTAAAAAAAAGTACTATTTAGTTAATGTGCATTAAAATAGGCTATTGTGCATTAAACATCATTTTAAAACTGTGCTGTTTACTTAATGCACGTTAAGACAGGCCAACACACATTTTTCTACTACCTCACAAAGGAGGTACTATATTTCATGCGCATTAATACACATGTAGGCATGCCCTTAATGACCCCATAGCTCAGTATTGCTCAGTATATCTATGGACACCAGATTCCCGCAACAAAAAAATCTATGTGCTAATTAGCTTTCAACTCATGGCTGGAACTGGGTATTCTTGTCAGGAGCCCTGGGATAATCCAAAAATTTATATGCAGATGATGTGCAGGGCAGCCTGGTCTGTCTCCACAACATGGGGGATGAGGCCTGCGAACACCCCTAGGTAGACAGTCCCAGCCGTAGCCAGCCTATCAGAGGCATGATATGGATGGGCACGCGCTGCACACCTTGGGTCTCCTCGGGCTCGGCGGCCCCCCCATTGGGCACCTCAGAGACGGCCACCCAGACGGAGCCCCTGGCTCTTGGCTGCGGGGGCTGCCTCTCCCTACTGGGGTCTCTGGTGCACCAGCTGGAGGAGCTCCAGGCCACAGTCCAGAGACTGCATGCCATCAGGGACTGCGAGCAAGAGATAGACGCCTACTGCCAGGCCCATCTCCCCTGGGAGCCACAGGGTAGAGCACCATCTCCCTCCACAACTAAGGAGGACTCTGGGACCTCCCGCTCTGCCCAGTCAGGGGCATGGATCAAGGTGGTCAAGGGCCCTAAGGCCCACCGCACCAAGGCCCCTCCCTCACCGGAGCTTAGCAACAGGTTCACACCTCTTGCAGCCCCAGCAGAGCCTGCTCAGTTGCCAGCTCCCGCAGGCAACCCAGGCTCAACCACAGCTACTGCCCCTGCTCTCCCAAAGACAAAACAAAAGGTGTTTGTTGTGGGAGAC
>NW_017728947.1:85068754-85078758 GCF_001723895.1 Crocodylus porosus | reverse complement strand
GGGCAACAGAGGAATTTGGGGTGAACTGTTTGGAGTCTCATTTGGTGATGTTTGCCAGACACTTAAGGCTGGTGAAGAAACAAGAATGACTGAAAATGGGAAAGAAAGGTTCATCTTGGCTGCGGGAGTAAGGAGGAAGTTGAAATGCATTCAATGTAGTGGCTCACTATGACTTGAAAAAGAGATGGCACTGAGGGAACTAAGAGTAATGGGCATTACTGTATATCTTATTTAGTTGGCTTGCACTGACCTATCGTTGTGTAGGTAGTCATGACTTATCAGCATTTTTGGTACTAGGGCAGGATGTCAAAACTTGCCCTGGCCTCTCTGAGTGCCAGCCTGGTATTGTAGCACCCCCAGGCCCAGTGCTCATTCCATCCTGGTGGAGCAACTGCCTGTTTTTTTAGGACACACACACACACACACACACACACACACACACACACACACACACACACACACACTCACTCTTCCCATTAGTATATTTGCCCAGTATGGTCTATGGGTTTCACTGTCATGCTCAGTGTTGGCTGTATTAAATCAACTTCATAGCTGGTTTCCATTACTGAGCATGTACTGTTTTTGGTAGCAATTTAATGATAGACAGTGTATTTAATGAGGTTTCCTTGTGATGAAATGTAAGATGAGGGGTTTACCCCCATGCTGATGGCAGGGGGAAGAACTTGTCTTATTTGAGTAAATACAGTAATAAAAAATAAATATTCATGGTAAGTGGATGATATATATTTTACAGGTTTGTACTATTGGCTAGCACCGCAGTGCATTAAAGTCCTTCACCATAATTGCAAACATGACATCTTATAGTAAAGAACAAAAGTCAGTGTCCAAGAATTTTGAAAAGCAGTGCTTAAACCTAGCCTCTTATTTACTGTATTTAGGGTACTAAATAAGTACTAAATAAGTGGCCTTATTTTCAAAACCACCATACACTTGAAAACTCCCACTGAAGCTGAAGGCTAAAACTTTTAACAAACAAGTCACTTATTTATATTTCTAACCTCACCTCAGAATCTATTTTTTTCAATCTTGCTGTATGCATCAAAACTGTATAAGGTGTGTATATATTGTATAATACTTGGTTATATTTTTTAATTACAAATGTTCTCAGTCTACCTTCTTGTACTTTTTTGGTTGTAGATGCAATCCTCTACATGTGTTTCTTTAACAGAACTTTTGATGAAAAATTCAAGGCTAGTGAGAGCAGTCCCTTTGAGTACCAAGGAGTTTCACTCTTTTAACACTAGAGGTGTATTTGACACAGTGGTTTAAAGGTACACTTGGAAACTGAAAACTGCAGTAGCTTTATCTTTCATTTCTCTTGTCTTTAAATTCTGTTTTGGATTTCTGAAAATAATGCAGTTAAAATTCCTCACTCAAGTAAACTATCAACAACCCGATGCCTATGTCAGAATAATCCAACAAGTATACCCCAAGAATGGTCTAGGATCAATACATCATCATAACACTTCATAAAACAAGCCAATGTTACTGCCTTTATTTATGGAAGTACATAAGCCCCATTCAGAGATTGGGATCCTATTGTGCTAAGCCCTGTGTACAAGCAAAACAAAGTACAGACAGTCCTCAACTTACAACATTTGGAGTTACAATATTTCCCACTTACAACTTTTATAAATTGACATCCTGTTTCAACTTTCTGAAGTCAGTTTCAACTTTACAGCTTGATCTGATGCAACGCCACGCCATGCCAGTGAATAAGTTCACTGCATAGCCCATCCCCCTGGAGAACATCTGTTCCAACTTCCTTGGACATTTTCTTTAAGAAAGCAGACAAGACTCCACAAACACCTGCATCCAAGACTCCTGAGAAGACTCCAGCCAAGAGTCCTTCAAAAAGTCCAGCAAAGCCACCTCAAAGAAGTCCTTCCAAATTAATATGATCGCTATTTACAGTATAAATACATTAATATAGCTATATTACTCATCTATAATTAATTGAGTACAAAATTCTTGGTTATTTTTGGTGAAATAGGGTATTGGATCTTGGTTCAGGAACCAAGCTCCCATTGAGAACATTGTTTCCTATGGGAAAATCAGTTCTAAGTTACAACGTTTTGACTTAAGTCATGGTTTTCAGGAACAAATTGTCTTGTAAGTATGAGGACTGACTGTGAAACAAAAAGAAACAAAACAGACTAGCTCCATATACTGACACCATGGACATATAAGTGTGCAAGGCGACAACAGAACAATTACAATTATTATTATACATAGAAATCGCAATACATGGGCTTATCTTGTAAAGAGAGGCTACATTTTAGTAAGAAGCCTCAATGGACTGAGTATGAGGAGTATATACACATAATTATTTTACACTCACAGAGCCTGTGTATATTTGCTCTTATATGGTGTGGACTTTTATTTTACAAATCATGTGTAGGTGTTCATGTATATGTGAATATGTATTAGTAGGCAGCTCTGTATCTGAAATTTTGAAAACTACTTTAGAATGTTTTTCTTGTAAAAGTTTTCCAGAGGGAAAGATTCCAGTATGATGTAGGCAGTGAAATGCCCCATGGATTTTTCAGATTCTGTAGCACAAAATTTTATAGTTTATGATTCATACAGCAAATATCTGTCTAATAAAGACATATTAAAATGCCACCTGATGATTGCAGGTTTTACATTTCCATATACTGCTATTATAAGCTCAATTTAAAAGGATGGATCTAAGTTCTGCACTGATTTATATCTGGCATAGCCTTATTGAAGCTAATCTGCCCAATCATCCACTGAAGTCAATGTTGTTTCACAAGGGCTGAATTGGATACACTGGGGACATATGATCAAGCTTATCTGATCATTGAAAATAAATGCCAACATGTGCATTACATTATCGTTTTAAAACAAATCAGGGCCTAATTCTTTAGCCAAGGTTTTGTGAGGGGACTACTCCTTTGAGCAGAGAAGCAGGATCCAGGTTTTGATTATAATTATTTTTCTTGCTGTACACTTGAAATAATGAAGAACAGGGGTTTGATGCACTCTGGTCTCTCTAACCCTTTCTTCTTGCCAAGGATGTCAAATTATGGTCCCATTGATTTCAGTGGTAAAGGTATTTGGTCCTAAAACAGACAACCAGTTTAAGACTGCTTACAATAATTTTTATAATATAAATATCCATACCTAGAAACCTTTGGATATTTTTTCCAAATTCAAAATTTAATTGATACTAAGTAGGAGAAAGAACTGATTTCCATTTTATAATTTTCCTTCTACAGTTTTTATGCTATTTTCTTTTGATTTCAGTAAGGCTGGATTTCCATTTTTAGAAGGTTACTAGCTTGATGCAAATCACTGTTTGGACCTTGCTATGTAACGGCTCTGTTTTGTTTCTTGTTTCACTGTCTCTCATTTTTCCCCATGTGTATGTGCCTCCTGAATCCTTACTATCCTGTTTTTAAAAAGTCTCTGTGCTGAGTTCAGATTACTTGATATCTTCATTTTTTACTTTATGGTCTCTTTGACACGGTTCTTTCAAGGTGTTTTCTAAAGTCTAGATGCCACCATGCCAATCATTGGCACTAATGGTTCTCTCAAGAATGTTGCACGATTCTCATGATGTGGTCACGATTCCCATCTAGCCCAACTATAGTTACTTCTTTCCGGCAGTAGTATTGTGATGGATTAAAAAACTTAAGTCTCCTCTCATGTACCTTAGCACTAGCTGGTTCAAGAAGCAGTTGTTTATAATGTCAAATGTCCTGTTTCTGTTTTTACAATTGAAGTCTTCCATTAATATTATTTTAAAAGATTTCACTAAGTCATTGTCTTTATTCAACTCTCTCAGTATCATTTTGCTGACTAAGAAGATACTAACATAATTCTACTAATACCGATATAATGAATATTTTTTTCCTTGTGATTTGCGTTTTATGTCCAAACAGATTATAGTTCATGAACCATCCATAAGGAGCTTTATTTCTTTAGCTTAGATAGACTGTTTTACACATGATTTTAGTTTTCCAATCTGTTCTTTCCTTCCTGTATAGTTGAATCTGAAAGTATTGTATGGTACACAAAACATTGAACCAAGATGTAGTAAAGCCACAAGAGGAAAATCCTTTCTTTTAGTTCAACAACTTTCCTCATCTTGGGGCCTGGACCTAAATGAAAGTAATCAGATGATCCTTACTGATTTGGAATATGCATGAAACATGCCAGTGATTTTTGTCAGGGCACAGCTTGTCTCTTTGCACAGAAAAGGAAAAGTAGCCCTTTGATGTGTTTGTCTGACGCTCCTGGTTCTTATGGCATGTACAGTTTGAATGTGGCAATTCCGATATAATAAGCTGTGGTGAGATGAAATGAAATGTAGAAGGAACCTCAGTGTTGTATTCTGGGAGGGAGAGGGGTGGGTTAGGACTACCACTGCCATGGGCAATTGGTGCCTCCTGAGTCAGGGGGGGCACTTGCCCCCCCCCCCCCAGTGGCCAGTAAGTAACCCGGGGGGGGGGTGTCTCCCCACGGCCAATTCCAGCTGCACTCTGCTCGCACTTCTAAGTCTGCATGATCACCATGGGGCAACCCCCCTCTGCCTGGTTAGCGCGATTGGCTGCGGGGGGACTGTGGGGATCGCTTCTCCTGGTGTCCCTAATCCCTGGCTGGTACACTCGGGGGGGGCAGGGGGGACACCAGCACTCTTGCCGTCCCCCCTGCCTGTTGCCTAGGCAGGGAATGCTGGCTGTCAGGGGGTACACCAGCACTCTCAGGGGGGTGAACATGCACCCCTGTGCACCCCTACGCATTGCCACTGACCACTGTTGCACATCATGTCAAAAAGTTAGTTTCACATAGTGCTCAGAGTCAGAGAGGAAAATGACAGTATGTATATACCATAATGTCAAGGTCCCAGGACTATGGAAAGAGAAGGCAGCAGCATGCTCATCTACTGATCATTCTCTAGAGCTCTTCCCCCTTGCCCTTTGCCTTGATGGTCTGGGAGGAGTTTTGCTAGAGCAGTTTGAAGGGCTAATTGTCATCATTTATGACCTTTTAGAGGGGAGTGAAAGAGAAAAAATGTGGAGGGACCATCAAGAGCTGGGTAGATGTGAAGGGTCCCCAGAGGTTTAGGGAAAGATAAAGGTATTTCCTGAAAATAATTCATTTTGTATTTAATTAGGATTTGTTTTATTTTTAGTGCACCAAAGTGTAGTAAATTCATATTACCTTCACAAGTGGTGTTATCAATATTCACAACTAATAAAGGTTTGGCCTGTTTGGTTCTTGGATAGGCAATTTCTGTGGCAATTCAGTAGATGGAATTATGGAGCCTCTAGTGCTGGAAATGTCCTTTCTTAGATGAGTTGAACTGATGACTTTTACTCATTCAAGATGCATTGGCATTTTTATTCTGTCATTATCCTGCTAGCATCTAGATCAAATTTCAACTCGGAAAAATCCATCTTTCTTCCACATCTTTCCCATCTGATTTTAACTAGAGGAAGTATTCTTCATTCTCTTGCTAAACTACTAAGTAGCCTTGTTGCAAACTATTAAACAGCTGTCATTTCACACCACAAATATGATTGCATTTCAGTGGGTACATCTACATGTTAATTAATGCACCTTAATTACTGCACATTTAGTTTAGTACTTGTTTAAGAAGTACTAACTAAATGTGCAGTAACTAGTGTTACTGCACAATAGCACTGGGGCACAGTTATTTTGTGATGCTTTCTGCATATTAGCTTAATACTGCACAGTAGGCTATTAACATAGTTTTTAACTGCCATGCTACTGCACAGTGTTATTAAGCTAATGCTCAGTAAGAGTCTCATGTAGATGCACCCAGTAATTAGCGAAGTCATTTATATATGAAGTTCAGAGCTGGCACCACCCTTCATTATTTAGACCTGATCCACATCTTAATCCTTCTAAATTTCAAAGGGTTTTCTTAGATCAGATCTAAGATTTTTCATCTAGAATATTTAAGAAATATAGGCTAGTTATAAAAATCAGGTGTAGACCTGGCTTAGAACCCCAAATCTTGGTATGTGGGGGCGGGGGGTTGTAGTTGTCTCTTTTGCAGTCATAGATCAATAATTCCCAATGTGGACCTATTACATACATGTAATGCCCAGTGCCTTTCTTTAGGGTATATATTAAATAGAAGTGATCCCATAGTTCAGAAAGAAAGATGATAATACCACCTGGATCTTCTTTAACTCTTTTCATCCAGAGCTCTCAAAATTATCTACAAAGAAGATCAGTATTCCTTTTTTACAGCTGGGAAAACTGAAGCTCTACTGAGTGCTCTACCTCCAAGGCCACATTTTCTCAAACTGTAAGGTATTACCTTTATCTCTAAATGTCAGACAACGTGCTAACATTGGTTGTGCTAGTGTTTCTACAAGCCATGTGCAAACACACCAAACAAAATTTCTGGGCCTGTCATCTATGGTAAGTGATAACAGCACCATCCATTCATCAGCCCACACTGTAAACATTGTCAGGAGAAGAGGATGAGCTGCCTATTGAACCTCACAAATTTGTTGCTTTTCAGGCTACTGCTTAATTGTGAGGGTCTGTTCACTCTGGGAAGAATTAGTTCAACTCTGCATACTGCAGAAAGAAACAAGAGGAATGGTTTATGGGTGTTTCCCCAATTGACCATCTCACTGTGAGCCATTCTATTCTAAGTGTCATTGACTGGCTGCCAATAGGATGTGGGAGTCAGTGTTAATAAAATTTATACTTTTGCATTTACTCAGCAAGAACAGGAAAAGACTGAAAGGCTTTTTGTGAGACGCCAGATACCACGGTGATGAGCATGGTACAGGAATCTGAATGCTAGCATTGGTATAACAAACTCCTTTTCCTCACTGATCTGTTTAGATAGATTAGGATGAATGTGTGTCTCCTTTTAGAGTACAGCAAGATATAATTTTCTCACAGAAATCACTAAGATAACTTGGCTAATACTTTCTCGCTTTCTTTTATTTGATATATGAAATGGCCAGTGGCCCTACTATCTAACAGTTTTATTGAGAAAAGAAAGTTTAGAAAAAAGTTAGAAGAAGCATCTTTTGGGGGTCCTCTTTAAAAAAAAAAAAAAAAGCATTAAGATTCCATTTCCTTCAAGATTTCTTAAGCCCCTCCACCAAAATACTTGGTGGTACTTTTGTTTACCCAACTAAATGAGCATTTCTACACTGGCATTTGGATGTATGGTTTCTCAGATGTAGTTGTGAAGGTGGGGTTTTTTACCTTCATCCTATTTCTTCGGGAATATTTGGAAAGATTTATTGAAAAACTGCTCATCACAATTCAATAAAAAATCTTTTCCTCCCTGCATGGATGTTTATACATAGGAAGAAAGTGTAGAAAACTTTGTTCCCAGCTTCCTTAATCTATCAGTCAAAAATACTTATTCTGCCAGGTGGACATGCAGTGACTCACAGTACTGAGTCTTACTCCATCCTGGAACTTAATGTGCCTGATCATCCTTATAAAGATGGAAATCTTGTTCCTGGCCAACATCTTCTATCCTGAGGTGTGCAGACAGGATGCTGCTTGGAATCACTGAGGCTGATATTGTCACTGTTTGCTTCACTCCACAGAATACAGTTCCATATAGTAAGGGTAGGATTTTATGATAAGCCAATGTTAAAAAAAAAGAGAGGATTCCACTGTGAATCTTTCCTCAGAGTGAAATGAATAAGAGTTCTGCATGTCAGGAAACAGCTTTACTCTCCTGCAAGAAGGTACTAGAACAGGCATTCCCATTTCTGTGTTAATACAACAGATTTAAGTGCGGCGGGCTTGCTGGTGGCAGCCCAGTGCACCAGCTTCAAGGAGCCTCAAAGTGATTGGTGGGGCATTTCCCCTTACCCACCAATCAGGTGATGGCAGGAGAGAGGCTTACCCCACCCCTACCCAAGGGCAAGGTGAAGAGCTGGACCACAGAGGGGACTAACCTCCCTCTCTCTCTGATTGGCCCATTTCTAATCCAGGGGCAGAACCTCCAAAGAAGATAAAAAGGCAGCATGTCTGGCACACAGGTGGCTTCAACAAGGCATGGTGAAGAGGGCTAAGAAGAGCTAGCTGAGCTGACTAGCAGGACAGAGCAGTTGCCCCAGAAGTATCCAGAAGATACCTTGCCAGATGGGGAGCAGCAAATGGCTGTGTCCCCAGCCCCACTGTGAGGGAGGGTGGCGAAAGTGCAGAAATCGGTGTACGGAGTGTCCAAGAGTGGACTGAAACCCTGGAGCTGGACACAACAGTACAGGTCTCCAGCCCCGGCATGAGGTTGGGCACACAGTGTACAGGTTGATACACAGAGGGTCTGGGAGTGGACTGACACCCTGTAGTTGCATGCGGCAGCCCGCATCTCCAACTGGAGCACAAGGCCAGACACACGGTGCACAGTCAGCGCATGAAAGATTTGGGAATGGACCAAGATCCCGGGTGCCAGGCCAGGTGGTACAGGTCTTCAACCCTTTCCCCCACCCTTGCATGAGGGAGGGGCTAGCAATGCACAGGATGGTGCACAGGGCAAGAGAGGGCCAAAGGATGGGAGAACCTTGAGCAGCTGAGGACCCCCCCACCACTGAGGAAGGAGATCCCTCACCTGGGGAAATGAATGGAGCCTCATCAAGCCCCAGGAAGTCATGCTTTTTTAGGGAAAGGGATTCTCACAGGGAAGGAGGGCTCTCCTACTCAGTGGCAAACAGCTGGGCAGAGCCTCGCTAAGGGAAACAGGGGCCCTGGGTTGAAGCCTAGCTAGCTGCGTTATTTGACTGAGCCAAAGGGTGCATCTAGGGCATCAGGGCTTCCATTACCCTCATCGGGGCAGTCCTTCCCCAGGGTATCAATGTTGGTTCAGCTCAGTTTACTGTTTATCCATCTCCCATCACCTTTGTGCCTCATATTTTGTGAACTCTGTATTATATGCTTTGTACAACTTGGTGCCCAAGTTAGTGTAAGACTGCATAACCATGAATGAGATCCCCCCCGTTTTGATGACCTGATCCTTCACCTGTGTATAGAGTGTTCATATAGACATATGCCATACATTGCCTATAGTTCATGTAATCTATGTATTTATATATGTAAATATTATAACATTTATGTCTTATTAAATTTGTACATAGTTACATTTATCATGTGTCGTGGCCTGCTCTATAGGGAGAGGAAGGAAGCTGTACAGCAGGCAATTTTGCCTTCTACAGTGCATTGGCACTGGCTATCATCCCTTTATTCAAAGAGGGGATACTAATATGAGTACCACCTGAGTTATTGTGACAGGGCAAACTTCCAAGGAGAGTGGTTGCTCCTTAAGGAGACGATCCTCCAAGCCCAAAGGGAGGTAATCCCAACATGGATCAAAGGGAGCAGGAGGGCACATAAGCCTCCATGGCTCACCAAAAGTGTCTGGGAATGTCTCCTAGCAAAAAGGGAGGCGTACACCCAATGGAAGGGAGGGGCCATTACCAGGGAGGACTTATACCACAGTTGCTCGGGAATGCAGGGGGGGCAGTCAGGAAGACCAAGGCAGAGATGGAACTGGGACTAGCTTCCTGGATCAAGGACAACAAAGAAGTTCTTTTTTAAATACATAGGGGGCAAAAAGAAGGTTCTGGGTAATGTGGGGCCCCTGCAGGACACATTAGGAAATTTGGTTGTCACACCAGATGACACATTTAACCATTTCTTTGCCTCCATTTTCCTAAGCAGGGACTGGAACAGTCACCCCCCCCCCCTTAGATCCCAGGGGAGATGCACCTAGGCCAAGGGTTAGTGAGGAACTAGTTAGGGAACTTCTGGAAGACTGGATGTATTCAAATCAGCCCATCAGCTAGTCCAGATGATCTCCACCCTAGAGTACTGAGGGAATTGGCTGAGGCCATTGCGGGACCCCTGGCATGACTTTACAAGCACTCGTGGTGCTCTGGTGTGGTGCCAGAGGACTGGAAGAGGGCCAATGCGGTTCCCATCTTCAAAAAGGGGAGGAAGGAGGG
>NW_017728947.1:85063172-85067749 GCF_001723895.1 Crocodylus porosus | reverse complement strand
TCCCTGTTCCTCCGAGCACCGCCAGGAGTGACCAGGAATAACGGTCACAAGCTGGCAGAGGGTAGATTTAGGTTAGATATCAGGATGTGCTACTTCACGGTCAGGGTGGCTAGGATCTGGAACCAACTTCCAAGAGAAATGGTGCTGGCTCCTACCCTGGGGGTCTTTAAGAAGAGGCTAGATGTACAGCATGCTGGGGTCGTTTGACCCCAGTATTCTTTCCTCCCATGGCAGCAGGTTGGACTCAGTGACCTACTCAGGTCCCTTCCGACCCTAGAAACTATGAAACTATGTCCAGTATGTGCACCAGCCTGCCTCCTGTCTATGAGCCAGCCACCCACCTCACTCGCCTGACATGCCTTGATGTAACAGTATTGAGATGTTAATTAGGTGGGAGGGTGCCCATTTTGAACCCTGATATTTAGGGGAATATCCACAGCTCTGATCCACTCCTACACTGTGGCTCAAGCCTCACAGATGGCATCCCAGGCAGCAAAACTCAGCTGTCCCCTTCACCCCCTTAGTCAGGACCTTTGGCTCCCCTTTAGGCCCTGGCCCCATCTTGGGCCAGTCAGGATCCCTCACGCTGTGCCACCTTAGCCCTTAAAATGTCCCCTTTGTGTCCTGACCACAGCACAGACCAGTCAAGGGTCCTTCAGGACAAGTCTAAGCCGCTTGCCTCCTCACAGGGTTTTGCGTCCCCCATTTCCAGCTCAGGTGCTTCTCAAGCCATGCCTGGCCCTGTGGGGTCACTCACCCCAGCAGGCTCAGATGCTTCAAGAAGCTTACCTGGCCTTTCCTGCATTATATAACCCACCCAAAGTTTGGGGGCTGAGGTTAAGGCGCCTCAACCTCCCTTACACCAGGGAGGTGCTCACTCATGGCATTTACATAGGGACTGTCGTGCCACCAGCAGCCCCAACAGGCCTTTCTGCCCCAGCAGTGTGCAGTTTTAGGTCATGCTCAGGACCACTAAGTCCTCCTTCTACCTCATAGCCTCACCCTTTACCTCTGAGGTGTTCCTGGTAGAGCTCAGCAGAGAAGTGTTTCTCGTCTGCTGGCTGATCATGAACTGCCCTCGGTTCAGGGAGCTGGGCCTTAAAATGGCCGCTCTCATCAGGCACCTGCCCCTACCTGGCCCAGTCCTTAAAGTGGCAGGCACTACCAGTGCCCTGCCATAGTTATATAAGTAATCCCTTTAGTGTAGAAAATCCCTCTCTGACTTTGTTCATGAATATAGACCCTGTGAGGGACCTGTGTTATGCTAAATGCTTTTTTCCAAATTTATATTACATAATGGGAAAATGAACAATCCGGCTGATTCTGATTGGTAGGAAAATGATACATAAAGGCATAGATCATTTAGTAAAAGTAAAATGAAGATGCAAAGCTGATTGGCAGGAGGGGAGAAGATATTTGCACATGAGGGACAGACTGATTTTCAGCCATAAAAAAACCCAACCCTTTTTAGTTTTCACACACTTTAGGAGCTTTGGATTTGCACTGACTTTTCTTTCCCAAGCACTAAAGTGCCAGTTGAGAGAATGTTCTTGGTAATGAATGACACTGAACTGATGACAAAGCAGAATGTGAGTACAGTAAGGGAAGAAAATAAAAAAGCTAGACAATCATTAAGATAAAACACCCGCTGTGAGCGCTGTGAAAGGCTGTTGGGGAACAGGCATCTTCTGAACAAATCACTTCCAGAGAGAAGCAAAGAAACACCCCTTCCTTTTCCTATGTGTTATTGTTTTCACATGGATGCTTTTATTCTCAAATTGCATTACAAGCTGCTAGTTCAACAATGACTGGCCATTGAGGGGAGTTTTTTCAGTTCAAAAGTTTTCAAGTCTCTCCTATTTGAGATTTCACCACTTCCATGTGCCACCAGATTACAAGCAACCAGGTTGCTTCTGCATGTGCCACTGAAAATGACAGCAAACTTTTTTCAGCAAAACTCTAAGAAATTCTATACAAGCCGCTAGAAGGTCTAAACAGACCAACTGCTCTACATCAGCTTGTAGGTGTCAGGAAATCTTTCCTTGTATGCTATTTTGTCTTGGATGTTTCTGTTTTATGTTCTATTTATTTTTGCCTGGTCAGGTTTTTTTTTCCTGGCAAGTAATAAAGCTGTAGTAATTATCAGCTGATATAGAGCTACACATTGATATCGATTATAGAGATTATAGTTATGAATATACATTTTAATCTGAATAAAATACCTTGAATTTGAAAGCCCCAGAATATTGTGAAAGTTTAGTTATAGATTCAAATCCAAGCCTAAATTGGCTGCTGCAGAACCATGAATCTAATCAGCCTCAAACTTCAGGAACATTCAGACCCTTGTTTATGTAGCTCTGTGCCCAGTTCCTTTGATATGTATAGTATGATACCTTTGCACCTATATTAAATGCAAAAAGTAGCTTAGCTTTAACTGTGGTGTCCTGAACAGCACCTCCACAACAGTCTAAGTCACACAGGTCTGGATCCTGCAACACTAGGCTTAATGAGAGGGTTTCCCCTGCAACTGAACTAGATAGAAGCAGTGTCAAGCTCTAGTAACTGGAAATTATTTGAGGAAGTGGTGATTCCTTGGCAAAAGATGGCACTTGGTGTATTTTGCAACATGCCCCTTTTAAGTCTTATCCATGGTTGACACAGACAGTTACAAATGGCATAACTTTCTAAATGGGCCTATTACCAATCTAACAGATGGGTATGAATATTTGCATACAGGGAAACCAGCATGTGCTTCAACTTTGAGTATTTCAGGCACTCATCTCACAAAGGAGCATCTGAACAGCAATCTGCACAGAATATCAGTGGTGAAGATGAAAAGTGTGTGCTATTCCATATACTCCAGTTGTGATCTGGATTAACTTTGACAGGCTTAGAATTGCTTCTGATATAATGTAAGGCACATTTTTGGGGCCTGTTGAATCAGACCGGTATTTTGTGCACAGAGGAGAGAGGTAGCATTAAAGAACTCTTTGTCTTCATAAGAGGCGCCCATAGAACATGGCAAAAATGATGGCTGAGTTTTCTGAATAGCTTCTCCCAGTAAATATGGTACATTTCTTTGATGTTTGAAAGCCTTGGTACTCTCTGTAATATCTTTAAATTGGATCACAGTTTTACATCAGTTAATATTCTGTAGGTAAATTCACCAGCTAAATTACCATGTTGCTGGGGTTTTGATTATAGCCATGTTGGTCTAAGAACATAAGCAAGCCAGGTTTTTTGAGTAGATGTGATATCTTTTATTAGACCAACTGAGTAGTTGGAAAAAAGTTCTTGGTAAGCTTTTGAGTGCAGTCACCCTTCTTCTGCTGTTCAGAGATTCCACATGCCTGAAGAAGGGTGACTGCTCTCGAAAGCTTGCCAAGAACTTTTTTCCAACTACTCAGTTGGTCTAATAAAAGATAACACATCTACTCAAAGAACCTTCCCAGCTAAATTACAACACTTTGGTCTTGGTGCACATTCATTTAATGGCATAGTAAGATCTGTTCCTTGATCCCAACAGTTGCACTTCCTGCCATACTACATGTACATGGAGAGAGGCATGATTTTGGGATTATGTCAATTGGATCATGATCAAGGTGTCATAATGATCCCAGGCTCCCACCACACAGACAAGCTGAAATCCAAGCATTTTTAGATGTGTGTACAATGCAGTGCTGGAAGCTTTTGAAAGTGCCTGCTGCTGCGTCGCATGCATGTGTGTAAATGGCAAAATGCGTGTCAGAGCTGAGAAAATGGTGGTGGCGTGCTTTGAACTAAAACACATCAAAGGTATTTTAGTTCAAAAAGTGCACTGCCACCATTTTCCCAGCACTGACACGCATTTTGCCATTTATACAAATGCATGTGATACAGCGCTGGGTGCATCAGCTCGTGTGCAGAGCAGACTCAGTTAAATCTGCTCTGATGTGCTGGATCTCTGGTGCCTCATAGCACAAAAAGGTATGTGTATAAATGCCTACAGCCAGGTACCTGCAGCCTAGTGTGAGCCTTGAGGTCCTGGGGGCAATGATAAGCTCATTGTCAGTTAACCCAGAGCCACTTTGCGTATATGGTTTTTTCTGACACCCCCAGCACTTGAGAAGCCTGGGATCAGGAAACCTCTTCCCAGTCCCAGGGTTTCCTGGCTTGGATGCGTCAAGTGCCTTCCTCTGCAGCCACCTAGAAGCCACAGGGAAAGGCAAGCACCATACAAGGTCACGGGGGCCTCATTAAGCTGATGAACCCCTTTCCACTCAGCACCCTAAAAACAGTAGTGTGCAGCCCCTTACAGGGCTGCACCACATGGTCGTCAGCCTGCTGATCTGGGAGAGCTGTCAACCAATCCTGGACACGAAGCCAGGATCAAGCTGAACGGCATTGCTACCCAGCCACATGTTCGATTTAAGGCATGATGGAAACCTTACCTGTACATGGGGCTGGGTTTTTCATAGATTTCATAGACATTAGGGCTGGAAGGGATCTCGGGAGATCATTGAGTCCAGCCCCCTGCCCAAAGGGCAGGAAGTCAGCTGGGGTCATAGGATCCCAGCAAGATAAGCATCCAATTTGCT
>NW_017728947.1:85043858-85063161 GCF_001723895.1 Crocodylus porosus | reverse complement strand
TGCTGAGGGGGTGTCTGGGGGGCTTCAGGGGAGCGGGGGCGCAGCGGGCTTCACCCGCGCGTCTCTCACCACTCCGGAGCCTACCTGAGTGTGTACTATTTATGTCACGATTAATAAGTTAATTGAATTTTAAGTGTAACATCTTCCAGGGGCCTTTTTGTCCTGTGCTATGTGACAGTAGTTTGTGCTTAGGCAGAAAGCTTGGTAACTATTATTTGTTTATTGAAATTTCTTTTAAAATTTGGAATAAAAAACTCCAAGGACAATATGGTTCTAATCTTGGTCAGGTTTCTCAGGAAGCCTCATAACAAAAACAACATAATTAAAAATGACAATTAGGATTTTCAAATGATCTGAAGGGAATTGGGTGCCCAAATTTGAATCAAATACCTTTGGCTCCTTTGAAAATCCAAGACAGTCTTTTAAATACCTTTAAAGCCGAGGCAGCTCCAGCCAATGTGGTAGGAATGGGCTTTTCATTGACTAGACTTGTATCTTTGGGTGCCCATAGATGTGCGAGTTCACGGTGTAATTACAACACATTGGAGCAGACTCAATTAACCGAGTTTGCTGCACGTTTCAATCAGAACTTTCCAGCGTCGCCTCACTGCCATGTGTATCAAGCCCTGCACATTGAAAATGGCAGAGGGGGCACTTTATCTAGACCTCATCAAATGAGCTTGTTGCAGCCATTTTGAAACATGCAGGGGCTTAATAAACTTGACCATGAGACATTTTAATTAGAGCAGCTGTCTGGGAACCACTTTAATTAAAATGCTGTCTGTCCCCCACACTTCACTCCCAAGCATGTGAGTAGTAAGTTCTTCATCTACATCAGCTACTGCAACAAGAAACTGAATGGAGTTGGGCTTTCTAACAGAGTAGACCCAAAAGGCAATTTCCATAAATACTCATCAGTTACTCGTATGAATTGATCCACTGTCTCTATTAGGACTATTTATGTAAGGGAATTGCTTAAGTATTACAAAATTATTCCACTTTTAATTCTTCAGGGTATATGTACACTTATTAGTAGAAAGGACTTTTAACCATATTTCCTACTAAAGAGGGTCAAATTCATCCTTTGTGTAATTGTAATGACTTCTGTGAAATTACATCATGGATGAATTTGGCCTAAAACCTACCTTTTTGTTGCAGTCATTCTCAGCTCTTCATGCAAGAAAGTTGGTTTCATTGTCTCTTGCCTGTTTACAAGAGATGAGCAAGAACATTATTTCTGCTTTTCTGTGAACTAAAATTTATCGAGCATTTTCTGTTCTGAAAAAGTTTTAGTTTCATTCTGCTCAGATTGACTGCACTATTTTAACCTGCCACCTGAGGTCATTTTAATTATA
The DNA here is from genome assembly GCF_001723895.1 of Crocodylus porosus. Classification (NCBI taxonomy): domain Eukaryota; kingdom Metazoa; phylum Chordata; order Crocodylia; family Crocodylidae; genus Crocodylus; species Crocodylus porosus. The sequence continues at coordinate 85,061,806 of NW_017728947.1, read as the reverse complement.
TCTGACAAATGAGTTATAGTAACCAAATGAATTAGATTTCTTTTTAATAAGTAATTACAATGCAAATTTTAAGTGTTATACCCAGATTCCTGGAAATGAATTGGGCAGAGTTCTCCCCCTTTCTCTCCCTCTCTTCCTCTCTCTCTCTCTCTCTTTTTCTTAAAATACTTCCCTTGCAGGAAATATGTAAATGATTGTATAGAAAGCAGAAGTCAATCATTAGCAGAAAGTTAAGTTTGAAAAGTAAATTCCATTTCTTGCAGCTCTAAACATTAATGGTAATATGCATGTTCCCAGCAATCTGAGAAAGAAAAATATCAAGAAAAAAATTCTTTTAAGGTTTCTGTCTGTTAAATTTGTAGTTCTGGTATGGTTCAGATAAGTACTTACAAGTACACCTGAACCTGGTCAAAGCCATTTAAAAAACTGGTCTGAACAATCTCATATTTTGATATATTTGTACTTCTACTACCCATTCTGACCTGTTCCAGTGTACAGCTGAGCTGAAATGAAATATAAGGGGAATAGGAAGAAATGGGTGAATTTTGTTAATTCCCAAAGTCTCCTGAAATACAGTGTATCTGGAGAGACAGTGTCCTTAGTGTACCCTCTTGGAATAATAGCTTAGCAGGAGCTCAGGGTGAAGAGTACTACCTACTAAATTACTGGTACATTTAGTAGATGGCACTTAATATTTTTTTGGAAAGTCCTTCATTCAAGTTACGATCATACTGTAATGCACCATAATCATAGCCCATGGTGGTTTGACTGCAGTATTAATGCCATTCATGCATGTTTCATTGGGCCCCAACAATCTGATATTTAAGATGTTGGCAGATAATGTTCATCTCTAGTTCAGATGTGAGGTCATTGCTCATAGTATCTTTAATACTTAATGTCAAAGAGTGCATTATTTAAATTCTTTTGTGCAAGTCCTTCTTTAGTTTTACTGCTCCAATGCTATGAGGAGGAAAGGCTAAGAAAAACAGAGGCAAAAACTGAACATCTTATTGAAGCAAAATAGTAGTTTGCTCTGCATGTAGCTCCATGGGATACATGTGTACCAGAAAAGTAAGAAGAACTTGTGGAGTAAGATGCTCCTGAAGAACAAAAACCTGGACCTCAAAAAACAAATTCTGTCTTTCCTTTGTATTATGGGTCTCAATTGTATTTGTAGCTCCTTCTCATGATTCACAGATGCAATGTAACCTTTCTTAGTAGCAGTAAAGTATTTCTGAATTTTGAGATTGAAGGAGAAGGGATTAGATGAAATTCTGTCCTGGGAAGTTTAGAACCCAAAGCAAATATTGTGCTTATGGATGAAGAGTGCATGGTGAGGGAGCCAGAGCCATAAAAAATTATAGCCATAGTGCACACTAATACATAGATCTATCCTTCCATGTGTTTCTAAACAGCTGGGAAGTGCTTGGACAGGTTAGTGTAATGAGTCTAGGCCCAGCTGGATGCAGTTCCATGTCCCAGCTGGGGGTGACAGCCTGTGGGTGCTGCTGAGGTTGGATGCAGAGGGGCAGGCCTAGGCTGGGCCTTGGGGGCTGGGCCCTTCCCAGAATCTCAAGCTGGGGCCATGGGCGCGCATGGCCATATTGCTCCCAGCTCCCTACACCTTGGTCAGGCAGGGCTGTCATGTCCCAGTGGCTGTGGCTCTGTGACAGCCTGGCCCAGGCTGCACGGGTGCGGGCTGGCTGGGTAGGGCTGCTGGGCTTGGAGGTGCTGGAGGGCCCCAAGCCTGGCAACTGCCCACTGCAGCCACCCCCCTTCCTGTGCATCACCCGGTATAGCCCCATCACAAGCTGTGGGCTGGCTGGGGCTGGAGCTGGTATTCTATCCCATTTGCCTCCAGCTGCCCTGGTTCTGGCTGTTGCTGCTGCTGCACTCTGCTCATTACACTGCGTGGCTGGAGCATGTAGAAGGCAGCTGGAGCCAGAGCTTCATATGCTAGGGTGAACCTGCAGGGCTGAAGCTCTCCCCACACTGAGTGGTGCTGTGCAGCATGGCAGGAGCCACGGCTGGAGATGAGGGGAGAAGAACAGCCCTGCTAAGTCAGCTTCCCCTGGCTAAAGCTCCATTCACCCCCACCACCTGGAGCAGCGCAGCAGGGGAAGGAGTAGGAGTAGCCACTGGAGGCAAGGGGAAGCTAGCTTGGCCCAGCAGGGCTGTTTTTCTCCCCTCACCTCCAGCTGCAGCTCCTGATGCCCTGTGCAGTGCTGCTCATGATAGGGGAAGCTTTAGCCCTGCTGCTTCAGCACAACACATGGAGCTCTGGCTCCAGCTCTGGCTGCCTTTTACACACTCCTTCTGCCTGGCATGATGAGCAGAGCAGTGCAATGTGGTGCACCAGAGGCAGGGGTGGCAGAAGCTGCAGCAGCTGGAGGCAGTGGGAACAGAATAGCACCCCTGGCCCTGGCCAGCCCACAGCTTGTGATATGGCTGTAGCTGCTGGGTGCTGCACAGAGCATGGGGTATAGCTGCGGTGGGTGGCTGCTGGACTTGGGGCCTGTCTGCACCTCCAAGCTGGCCTGAGCAACCCTACCCAGCCAGCCCCTGCCTGTGCTGCTGGGCTGGGCTCACAGAGCCTCAGCCACGGGGACATAACAGCCTCACCCAGCCTGGACGCAGGGAGCTGGGAGCAAACTGGCCACTCAGCTCTTGTGGCCCCAGCCTGAGCTGCTGGGGAGGACCCAGTCCCCACAGCCCAGCCTGGCTTGGCCCCTCCATGTCTGCCCTTGGCAGCACCCATAGAGTGACTTGGCTCAGCCCCACAGCCCCAGCCCCAGCCCCAGCCTCAACCGCTGACAAGGTAGGTAGACGGTGGAATCATGCTGGCCGGCTCTGGCTACTCCCTCCCCTGCTGCTGGAGTGTGGAAGGGGGAATGGCTGACAGACTGCTTGGCCCCTCCATGCAGATCCCAGCTGCCAGTGGAGCAGAGGATGGAGGGGGAAATTAAATCCCCCTCCATCTCCCTGTTTGTTTCAGGGGCTGCTGGATCCCGGGTGTGGTTCCTGAGCTAGGGAGCAGAGGGGTAGGGCCAGCAATACTCTCTGGAGAAGACAGCACAGCCTAGCTTAGGGCTGAAAAGCATGCTTGGATGCTGGAGGACTCTGGTTTAACTTAAACCTGGAAGGGGTCTGGGACAGAAGTTGCATAAACTGGTTTAACCCAAATCAGCTACGGCTGACGCTACATTCAACCAGGTTTATCTTAAACCAGTTTTGGCCATTTTGAAACTGGTTCATGTGCACTGAACTTACATTCTGTTACAGGTTTAGACCAGTTTCTGATCACTTAAACTGGTTTATATGTAACTTCTGTCCCTAGCCTATGATTTTAGGGAAGATAGTATAGTTGCCTGAGCAATAGAGGGCCTCGCTGTATCTCCAGGACCGCTTGGACCCCCTGCTAACATGCTTGCCTGCTTGCTCCTATCTAGATCCCACCTGAACCTTGTCTAGCCTAACTATTACCTTGATCCTTGTATAACCCAGGTATACCCAAGGGTGTGCCCTTTTCTCAGTTGAATGGGATGGGTAGACAGGAGGGGGTGCTGTGAGAGGGATGCCAGAATTTGAAGCAGATGCTTCTTTCCTCTATAGAGTTAGCCCAAGCCCAAAGTTCTTAACTATATACAATTTATTAAGTTATAATATACATGAACATAAAACTAAATATCATATACATATATTTACACAGTGAACACTAACCAATAACCAAGGTCAAACCCTAAATAACACTATTTACAACATCACAATACAACATTTCAATTACAAAATATAAGGCACAAACAGGGACAATCTTAATAACATTTATCCCTTAATATAATCCCTGACCCATGGCAAGGGATAGTCCTCCTTCCAATGGGGTCCCTTGGGGGTGTCCAGGAAGCACCAAGGGCCCCTCCCTTTAGGGCCTTGACTAGGCGGGGGGTTGCTCACCCAGCCCCTTCTCTGAGTTTGCCAGCCCCAAACGTCTTTCCCCTGTGGGACCCAAGGGGCCAATGACTCAAGTCCTCTCAGGTGGTGATGGTCAGGGCACAGCTCAGTGGGGTCTCCTGTGCTGGAGTGCCTCTCCAGGCCTCTCTCGTGCTGCTGGGTTTCTCCCCACCCTGTGCCCTGCTCTGGGCACTGAGGGCTCAGCTCCTCTCAGATTCTGGCTCCTGGGCCTCACGCCACAGCACTGCCATTTTCCTGTGTCCTGGCTTGGCACTGAGGGCTCTCTTAGCACAGCCTGGGCCCGTCAGGCTCTGGCTAGCCATCTTCATGTTGGGCGGTTAACCCAAGCAGCCTCCACTGCTCCCTGGCTCCCAAGTCTTGGGTCCATGTGCTGCCCTGCGCACCATGGGACCTGGCCGCTTGTCAGGAGATGGGGCCTGAGCTGCCTCACTGTGGCCTCCAGTGTCTTGCTGGGGTTGCAAGCTCAAGGCGCCGCTTGCGGCTCCAAAAACCTGGGCTGCATGCACTGAACCATGCACTGTGGTGGGCCTGAGCAGTCTCACACTGCTCCCAGGGCTGGGTCTCTGTGCACCATCCCTGTGCACCGTCAACAGCCCAAGCAGTCTTGCACCACTCCCAAGGCTGCTCCTCCAGTGGCAGCTTCAGGAGCCTTGGGCCTATTGCCTGCTGAGGGAGAGCTCCCTAACTTTTTTTGGCTCTGCTCTTCTTGAGTCCCTCACTGCATTTGACCCTCATGTTGGGCACACAGCTCCTTTTACACACTCCAGAGCTCGGCCCCTGAAGTCTTCCAGACCTGACAGTTTACAGTCTTCAATCAGGTCTGGGGGAGCTCTTCTCCCCCTTCCAAACTCTGAAAGGTGAACCTGCTACATTTGCTTACATTTTTGTTTGCTCCATTGCCTGGTCTAAACCTGTGCCTTGCTTTTGCTTAGTCCTGCCTACAGCTTGCCTAGTCTGGACTTGTACTTCACTCCTGCCTGGATTCTTGCTGACTACCTGCCTGCAGGGGCAGTGTGTAGGAGGTGCCCTGAGCGTGGTAGTGCACCTCCTACAAAAACGCACCACTGACACTGTTGGTGGTGTCTGCGGGCAGTCGCCACTCACCACCCTGCCGCCAACACTGCTGCCGGTGTCTGTGGGCGGTCCACAGTTGCTGCTGGCCGCCACTGCCATTGCCGGCGGCATCTGCAGGTGGTTGCTGACCCTTGGTCAGCACTCACCCCCCCCCCCCCCCCTGAGCATGGCAGTGCACCCCCTACAAAAAGGTGCTGCCAGCAGAGTCTGCAGGTGGTCTCCTCACCCCACTGCTGACAGTGCCGGTGGCATCTGTGGGAACTCCCACTTACCACTGCCATGCTCCCACCACCACCGTGTCCTCCCCCCAGCTACTGGTGGCATGCGTTGTTCATGCCTGCCTGTATCTGCTTCCACTGCTGTGCCTGGTTATTCCTGCCCTTGATTATCCTAAGTACTCCTGTCCTTAGCTTGGCTCTCCCCATACACCCAATGGCTTTCCTTGACCCTGTTTTCATTGCAAGCCACAGCTCAATACCTCGAACTAGGCCTGTTATTTGGCTTGACATCGGTGCTGTCTAGGGTAACCCCCACTTTCTTTGGACTAATGAACTGTGCTTCTGTCCACCCTAACAGTTAGGAAGTACTGATAATAGAGTTATTCTGTAGCTTGGCACAGGGGACTCTTTCTCCCCACTCCTCCCATGTAGATCAGCAGATCCCAGCCAGTTACTGAGGCTGTGAGCTGATTTGTTTGAGCACTACCTAATAGATCCCATTGTAATTCAAACGAATTATTTTCCTGATGCATCTTGAAGAGTTATGCTGATAAGTGGAATCCCTATGCTTATCTTTAAATCCATCCATCAATTTATTTGGCGAGAAATCCTTCTAGATGTCACTTCCTCACTGCTGCATGACATAAGCTTTAGTTATGAATTTAACAAGTTAACTTAAACCTTTAATTACATTGTATGAGAGGGCTTGGGAAGAATCACACCTCCTCCCACCTACACACACACTCACACAGCCGTCTCTCCCCCCACCACACACACATGCAAGAGAGAAATACAGGATGCACTCAAGTTGTTTTAGCTCATACCATATTACTTGGACTGCAAATAACATGGGGACCACTCTGAAAATGTTGGGCTCTTGCTGGACTTCTGCTAATTCTCTGAAATCCATATAGAGCTTCAGTCTCCTTCCATCATCCAAAAGAAGAAATAGGAAGAAATCATAATTTGATGGAGAGCACCTGCCCTGCAGCTGTATTCTACAAATTTTCCCGCAGGAGGCATGATCAGGCTTTCTGAGTTCAATCAGATGTCACTTCATTAGGCAGCCCTTAGGGAGTCTACATATGCTCTAGGGGTTGGGGTTGAGGGGCTTTAATTAGAGCGGCTGTCCGAGGGGCACACTCCAGCAGCTTCTGTATCTCATGTATTCGGAGTCCTGCACTTCAAAATGGAGGTGGGGATGGTTTAACTACAGCTCATTCAATGAGCTTTAGTTAAAGCACTCCTGCCACCATTTTGAAGCATGGGGACCCTGAATACATGAGATGCAGAGGCTGCTGGAGCATGCTATCTAGTACACTCCAGCAGACTCAATTAATCAAGTAATAACAATGCATCAGAGCAGTGCCCCCACATGCATACAAGCATCCTTTATTTTAAAGGTTGATTTGACTGAACACAAGAGTACAGGATTTGGCTTGTAAAATAGATTTGCCATACTGGGTTTCTGAAAAGTAAAACCAAAACTAGTCTTAATGAAAGGAGAAGCCTTTTTGATGCTTCTGGCCTGCTTTAAACAAACAACTAGTTGTAGCAAACATTTTGGCTTCTTTGGACCAATTGCTGTGGCTTTACAACACATAAATGTACCTGACAAATTTTGTTGGGAGGAAAAATCCTTCATAATAAGGATACTAAAAATCCTTCATGCTAATTACCAATATAATTTGATCTAATTATCTAATTTTGCTGAGTCTGAGGAAAATATCTGAGTCTGAGGCCTACTCTACATGTCACAGGTATTGCCCAGCAGTGATCCTTCAGCCCTGGGGACATGTGAGGCACTTCTGTGGCTGGCAGTTCCTCACCTGGGGTGCATGGAGTTTCCAGCCACAGGATTTTGCTGATTGGGCCCTCCTTGCACTGGCAATAAGGTGCAATGGGGTCTAATGCACAATCCCATCACATCTCCTGCCATGCACATGCGGCATGGCAGGAGGCAGGATTGTGTGAATTGTACATTAGATCTCATCATACCTTTAGATTCATGTGTAGGGGGGCCTGAAGCACAGTGTCAATCTCTATTTATAGCAGTCTATGGGAAAACAAAGAGCATAAGGTGAATGAGAGATGCAAAGTTTTGTCTGGGGTTATTGGTGTCATTGTTGCTTTGTGTGAGAAGCATAAATTAATCAATGCTCCAGTGAGGCCTACACAAAGAATTACATACACCCATCTCTCCACCCATATCAGAAAGCCACTGGCATCTGAAAGACAAGTCTGAGTGACTACTAATTTTTTGTCATAGAAATTGGACAATTACCTGCAGCTAGGGATTAGATGCTAATTAACCCCATTCTTGTTCTCATGTGCTTAAATTGATTATCTTTATCTGAGGGCAGGATAAAGAATCATTTCCCAGTGCATATTGACTTGAACTTGGGGAGTTTTTCTGCCTTCTGCTATGGCAAAGAGCTATTATAAATGACAACCATTGGAAAAGTTATTAAACTGAAGTGTTTCTTACTTACCTCTGGTGTTTGTTCAGATGGAAGTTATAGATACTCATGGCAATTTTCAGAAACAAAAACAGAGACTATCATCTCCTAATTCTGATGTCCCATACAGGGAACTTGAATACAGTCTTTGCTTTTTTACTCTGTCATTAGTTTTACTTTCTAACTCCTTACCTGAAAACATGTGGGCATGTGGAAGTTGTTCTGTACATTGTAGAAGAGGATAGAACATATATATGTTTGCCTTATTTTGATGGATATCACTCATTTTAGATGCAAAGTTGCTTACCTTTCACAAAATGTTACACCTGCTAAGGTTTATTTTTGAAAATTATTAACCTCTGAAGTAAAAAATCTTGAAAATGAGATTGTGAAGAATTATTTACTTTGAACCTATAAATGCATATTTTCCTAATTGTTTTTGTCTCTCTCCTTTTGGGCTTTTTGTCATACATTATGTCCCATGCATTGCTCTTAGGAAGTTGAGAATTTATCCCTGGTGCTCAAGTTTGTTAATTACTGCTTGCACCCCTTTCACTTACACTGTGAAGGCAAACACAATGAGTTATTTTATTTTCTAAAAGGTATAATCCCCAAGTATTCCAGGTGCATTTTACCAGCCAAAACTTTTCTATCACTACTTCAATCTCGGATGTATTTTTCTCAGAACTGTTATACTTGGTCAGTGGGGAGACAATTGGCATGTGTTTCATAATCTGTAGTTATCACTGGCTGGCTGGGCACTGTGAGTGTATCAGCCGTTAGACTGCTGGGTTCAGAATTGAGGAGGCAAGTCGGGAGTGAAGTAAAGGCAAATTTACTTATAGCTTAGTATACAACAGTTAACAGAAAGGTTAATGCGACAAACAAATAGTACAATAATAAAGAGCTAATAGTAATAATAACAACAGATAGACAAAATGACAAAGAGTTCCCACATGGGGTTGGCAACTTATCAGCAGTCCCACAATGCCAGGTGCGTGCCAAGTAGTTCCAGCGAAGTCAGGCGTCCCTGATCAGTGCTGTCTGAGGGGTCACTGGAAGGGTCCCAGGTCGGGATCTGGTCCTTGCTCACACTGGGAGTGCAGGGTCTAGGCTTGGTACAGTGATGGTCCTTCTGTCCCGTCCTTCAAACTAAATACTTGACATGCGCGTTCCTTTATGCCTTATCTTATGCTAATCTGTTGGCTTTAGAGCCACTCACAATCTTGCCCTATAGCTGTTACCCTATGGGATTAAAAGGTATTAGAAATTATCATGAAAGGTTACTGCCCGAACTGTGGTTTACCTAATAAGCAAATTACACTACAGTACTTTGAGGTTTGAAATTAGCATTTCTCTGCCCAAGCTCAACCCCTTGGTTTCTTATTCCTTGGATTCCTTGGAATGTGCTAATTATATTAGGTGGTCAGATCTTCTTATGTCTGACCTTTAAAAAAAACCTGTTAGATCAGCTAATCTTGTAGTTTTGCTTATTTTTGGGGCCCAGTCAGTACCATGATCAGTGCAAACAGTTAGATTCAACACTTTGGTTAAATTATGACAGAAAAATTCCACTTGTGGGTTGCAAACTTGCAAGCTTTGCATTAGCTAATCTTAACAGCTAGACAATTTCCTGGATGTCTCCAAGAACATATATTTATTGCTCATGATAGTAACCCCTCTGGTTCTGGCCACCACAGCAGTAGACCATACTGATGGTTCTGCGAAGTAGCATGTACAGAGAGCACACCTGGAGATGTAACTTAGTTTCAAGTTATCTCTGCGGGACAAAATTGAATAAAGAAAAAGTGTTTTGACCAGCGGCATAATCTATTCAGAGTTTGCAATCCATCAGCCGTAGTCTAATAACGTTCCCCATTGCTTTGTGTCTCAGATCACATGGACCATGTCTAGATGATATGAGAGGTGTATGTGCATGACACTTTAAAGTGGGCTAAATGGTTTTGAACTGCTTTAGTGGTGTTGGTGTTTGCACACCTTGGTGGCATATTGCACATTAATTCCAGCTGGTGTAGGAAATTCAGTGGCGTAATGCACCTTAAATGACTTGGGGTGCAGCAAACTAAAACTCCTTTGAGGAGTTTCTGCCCCTATAGCCATGGAGTGAAGCACCCAGCTCCATGCAGCTCCATGGCTCTGCAGGAAGCCCTGCAGGCAGCCTGACAGCAGCCCGGGAAAGCAGGCTCTGCCCAAGAAAAGCAGTGAGCCTGATCTTTTTTTTTTTCCCCCTTGGAGCCTGCCTGTTTACCTGTACTGCTTCCCTTCACGGCAGAGGTGCCCCCTGGGACTGACTGAGGTGGGTGCCTGGGTGTGGGTGCCACCTGTGGGGGGGCTGCTGCCACCATGGAGGGAAGCACCAGTCCCCCACTTCCCAGCCTAGGGGCCACTTGGCCCGCTGGCAGCTCATCCTCCTCACCCCATCAGAGAGACAGGAAAGTCAGCAGAGTGTGTGCATGACATGGGAGTTTAATCAACCCTAAATTGAAGCAGTGTTTTTTAAAACCCACTGCTTCAATTTAGGGCCCCCTCAGTAATTTAGTCACAACACTTCTCTGAGGTAGGAAAATTACTGTGATCTCCATTTTAAGGATTAAGAACTGAGGTAAAGTAAAACTAAATCACTCATCCAACATCACTTAGGAAGTTGTCAGATTGAAAGTCTGAATTCAGGTCTTCCAAATCCCAGTTTACAGTCTGAACCACTGGATAATTTCTCAGGTCTGTTACAATACAGTTTAATCACATGAACTTACCCTTAGGTAGTTAAGTACAAGCCTATTCAACCTGGCTTGTACCTGAAAATTTGTCAACAAAGAAGTTAGGTGGGTCCTTTTTCTTTTTGCTGATTTTTGTGACCTAGCCTTTCCAGCCTATTACAGAAGTAAATACACTAACGGTTTTTGTTGGTGTGAGTGGGATCAAATAGTTGGTTATCTAAGTACATAAAAGGTAAAATAGGATATAGCCCTAAATGTCTAATGTGTCTTTTCAATACAGAATCCCCAAGTAAAATCAGGATATTTTCCTTAACATTTTTCCTGAGAAATCTCATTCTTCCTGAGAAATCAGGGCAATCAGCTAGGTACCCTAGGCTCCAATACATGAATGCACGGAGCCTGGGAAAAAAGCAGGAAAAATCGGAAGTCCTTGTACAGTCACAGAACTATGACATGATTGGAATAACAGAGACTTGGTGTGAGCTCACATGCCTGGAGTACTGTTATGGATGGTGCAAACTGTTCAGAAAGGATAGGCAGGGGAGAATAGGAAGAGGAGTTGCACTATATGTAAAAGAGCCATATGGTTGCTCAGAGCTCCAGTATGAAACTGGAGATAGGCCCATTGAAAGTCTCTGGGTTAGAGTCAGAGGAGATAGCAACAAGGGTGACATTGTGATGGGGGTCTGCTATAGACCACCAGACTAGGAGGAAGTGGTGGATGAAGATTTTTCAAACAGCTGGCAGAAGTTTCCTGATCACAGGCCCTGGTTCTCATGGGGGACTTCAATCACCCTGGCATCTGCTGGGAGGGCAATACAGCAGTGCACAGGCAATCCAAGAAGTTTTTGGAGAGCGTTGGGGACAAATTCCTAGTGCAAGTGCCGGAGTGGCCAACTAGGGGTTGTGCTCGTCTTGACCTGCTGCTCACAAACAGGGAAGAATTGGTGGGGAATGTACTAGTAGATGGCACTTGGGCAGCAGCAACCATGAGATGATTGAATTCAGGATCCTGAGGAAGGGAAGGATAGAGAGCAGCAGAAAAGGATTTCAGAAAAGGAGACTTTGACTTGCTCAGGGAACTCATGGGCAGGATCCCCTGGGAAGCCAGACTAATGGTGAGAGGAGTCCAGGAGAGCTGGCTGTATTTAAAGAAGCCTCACTGAGAGTGCAGGAGCAAACTATCCCAATGTGCAGGAAGACTAGCAAGTATGGCAGAAGAGCAGTTTAGCTTAGCAGGGAACTCTTCAGTGAGATAAATCACAAAAAGGAAGCTTGTAAGAAGTGGAAACTTGGACAAACAACCAGGGAGGAAAATAAAAGTATTGCTCGGGCATGCAGGGACAAAGTCTGGAAAGCCAAAGTGTAATTGGAGTTGCAGCTAGCAAGGGATGTGAAGGGTAACAAGAAGGTTTTCTACAAGTATGTCAGCACCAAGAGGAAGATCATGGAAAATGTGAGTCTTTTACTGAGTGGGGAGGCAGCTTCGTGACAGAGGATGCAGAAAAGGCTGAAGTACTCAGTGCCCTTTTCACCTCAGCCTTCACAGGCAGGGTCAACTCCAAGACTACTGTATCAGGTAGCACAGTTTAGGGAGTAAGTTGGCAGCCAGCAGTGGTGAAAGAACAGGTTAGGGACTATTTAGAAAAGATGGACATATACAAATATCTGGGGCCGGACAGAATACACCCGAGCACGATGAGGGAGTTGGCTGATGTGATTGCAGAGTCACTGGCCATCATCTTTGAAAACTGATGGCAATCAGGAGAGGTCCCGGGTGGCTGGGAAAGGGAAAATATAGTGCCCATATGTAAGAGATGGAAAAAGGAGGATCCCAGGAACTATAGAGCAGTCAGCTTCACCTCAGCCAGCTGGAAAAATCATGGAGCAGGTTCTCAAGAGATTAGAAGCAGTCAGCATGGATTCACCAAGGGTAAGTCATGCCTGACCAACCTGATTGACTTCTATGATGACATGACTGGCTTTGTGGATGTGGGGAGAGCAGCAGGTGTGGTGCACCTTGATTTTAGCAAGGCTTTTGATATGGTCTCCCACAACATTCTTGCAGGCAAGCTTAAGAAGTATGGGTTGGATGAACAGACTGTAAGGTGGATAGAAAAATAGCTGGATCATTGGGCTTAGAAGGTAGTAGTCAATGGCTCAATGTCTAGTTGGCAGCTGGTATCAGGTGGAGTGCCCCAGGAGTCAGACCTGGGGCCGCTATTGTTCAGTATCTTCATCAGTGATTAGCAAGTTTGAGGATGACAACAATTTGGGGGGAGTAGTAGATAGGCTGGAGGGTAGGGTTAGGAGTCAGAGAGACCTAGACAAATTGGAGGATTGAATCAAAGGAAATCTTATGAGGTTCAATAAGGACAAGTTCAAAGGTCTGCACTTAGGACGGAAGAGTACCATGCTCCAATACAGGTTGGGGCTGACTGGTTAGGCAGCAGCCCTGCAGAAAAGCACTTGGGGGTTACAGCTGACAATAAGCTGAATATGAACCAACAGCGTGCCCTGGTTGCCAAGAATGCCAACTGGGCTGCATCAGTAAGAATGCTACCAGCAGATGAAGGGAAGTGATTATTCTCCCTCTACTCAGCACTGGTGAGGCCACATCTGGAGTACTATGTCAAGTTTTTGGCCCCACTACTACAGAAAGGATGTGGCCAAATTGGAGACTCCAGCGGAGGGCAATGAAAGTGGCTAGGGGACTGGGGCACATGACTTCTGAGGGGGATGCTTAGGGAACTGGGTTTATTGAGTCTGGAGAAGAGAAGACTGAGAAAGGATTTAATAGCAGCCTTCAGCTACCTGGAGCGTGGTTCCAGAGAGGATGGAGCTAGACTGTTCTCAGTGGTGGCAGACGACAGAACAAGGAGCAATGGTCTCAAGTTGCAGCAAGGGAGCTTTAGGTTTGATATTCAAAGAAACTTTCTCACTAGGAGGGTAGTAAAGCACTGGAGCAGGCTACCCAGAGAGGTTGTGGAATCTCCATCCTTGAAGGTTTTTAACCCCAGGCTAGCCTTGGTTAGGATGATCTTAGTTGGTGATGGTCTTGCTTTGAGAAGGGAGTTGGACCAGATGTGACCTCCTGAGGTACCTTCCAACCCTTTCTATGAGTCTATGATTTTTATTGGATATGAATATGAATCAAAACTCATGATCCAAAAATGAAATATTGTGCTCAGGACAGATATTTGAAAGCTATGTCCTTTCCTTTGTAACCAAATCACCCGATCTAGATATTAAGGGTTGAAGATCCTTAGCTAGTATAAACTGTCATAGTTTCATTGGTGTGCTGTTTAAGATCTTGATCAGGATTTATATTTTCATTGAAGTTATTTCCCTCCAGCCATTCTTTCTGCCTTCCTTTTATAAAAACAATTGAACAAACAATGAAAAATCTTGTCTATATGTATATGTATCTGAGTGAAGGACTTTAGGCTTTCAGAATAAAACTCCTTCAACTCTGTGATATGTAAAAGAAAAACAAACCAAAACACTCATCTTCTCCTTAATTCCAACAGATGACATTATGGAAAGTTCATTTAATAAACTAAGTGAGAGCCCTTTTATGAAGCTGGTTCTCTATCAAGCTCCAGTATTTTATTAGCTTCATTCTGAATAGCAGATGATAACTTGGTTTCAGAATTTATTTTCTTATTATACATGCATTGCAAAGTATAATATCAGAAGTATTCTCAGCAGAAAGTTTGCTTTGCATTTTTCTGGAAGGGACAGCTGGAAAATGTTTTCTGCAGTAGCAAGTGCTGCATATGGAGTTACATTTAGAAATGAGAGAAACCCACCGTTCAGCAACAGAAGATTTTAAAGTTTACATGCAATTGCTGGTCCCCTTATTTGTTATGTACTGCAGTGTTCTTAAAGAAAAATAAACAAAAACAACCCCCCCCCATCAAAAAACAAAACTGAAGAGATACCATTTTAACTAAACTAGCATTTGAACATTTAATTACCATATGAACAACTCTGCCTTCCACACTTTGCTTTGTATCAGTTGATCACAATTTACTTTTTGCCATTCTCAGAGCCTATCTTGCTAAGGCCTGTGACAACATTTTACTCTTCAGTGCTCTTAACATTCAGCTTTCACTTCCTGGATGACATCCAAAAACACAAAGTGACAGTTGTTTTCCAAGTTATAAACACAGCATTGAATCCATTAAAGACTCTTCTGCTGTTTCTTCTGTGACTTCAGCTGTTATGTCACTGAAAGAGCCAGTCAAAGTTCCTTCGCTTCTCAAGAATGTAATACTTCATGGCTCATTTGAAATAGCATCTCCACAAAGAAAAGTTTTACAACAGAAGCTAAATGTAGCATCTTTGGTTCACATCTGGCAGTTTGTGATATAAAGCAAATAAGGATGGAGACTGTTATTCCCCAGATCATTTATGCAAAGGAACACAGCCTAAGCAACAGTGACTTGAAGTACTGTAGTTTTCATGCTAGAAGGTGTTGGCTTTAAATTCTGTGTTTCTGTTGCCAAGTTCCTAAAATGGATAATGATCTTTTCATTCTCTTCTTTTGATTCCACTTAGTTCATGATCAAACTTCCATAAATTTGGAGAAATCAGCAGTGACAAAGAGTATGCATGTATTCAGACAATCTGTGGTTTAGTTAGAAAGACTGAACAAACAGAAGGAGATCTGGTCTTCAGGAAGCAGCATCACTGCATCCCTTTATTTTTCCTCACCTGCTTGAAGATCATTCGCCATGAGTTCTTTACAGTCAGAAAAGGACAGTCCAGTATGCCAGTCATGTAGATCAAACAGAATCCATCGGCTGCAATGCAATGAATGCCAGTGGCATGTACTACATGGAACTGACTAATATGAATATTTGGGCAAATGAACTTTATACCCATACAAATAATGGCCCTAACACTACTCAGATGCTCTTAGTGGGCATATCTACATATGTATTTACTCGCGCATAAACTTAATGCGCTCTTGCTTAAGGGTCATTAAAGCAATTTAGGTGTGTGTGTGTGTACACGTGGATGTGCTAATGCGCATTAAGTGACATTAAATTTAGACACAAATAGCTACATTGCATTAGTGCACATGCAGATACACTAATGTGCATTAATGTGGTGTTTATCCATTGATGCACACCATGTAAATGCACATTAGCATATTTACATGTGTGCTAATGCAACTTAGCTATTCAGGCCTATGTTTGACATCTGCTTTATGCAGGTAGCAAATTTAGCCTCACATAACCTTAAAGCACCATATTGAAGGCACATTAAGGGTGCATGAGTATAGACAAATGGCACTTTTAGGCGAAGCCTGCTTAAAAGGCAAGTGTAGACGCACCCAGTATCTTTTCCCTTTTACTCTTAAAAATGTTCTCTTGCTTTCTGAAATGATGAGATGGAAATCTGATCACACAGGTCCCTAAAAATAGAAGATACAAACCAAAGTGAATATATAATAGAGAAGCATTCTAAACTGACTGAGGAAAGAACACATCTGCTTGATAGATCCAGTCTACTATGAAACGTGGTATTAAGATCACTAGGACTTGGTTTGAGGAACAGTTCCTGAATTAAGAATAAATTGTTTGCTTGTAAGAATCAGAAAGGAGATAGCTAAGGACAAGGTATGTTACCTTTTACTTCTATTGGTCTATTTCAGTGATGCTCAACCTTTTGGCCCCACAGGCCAGGTGAGAAACACAAGTCCAATCTGTGGACTCAACTGGGACATGGGGCCACACACTGCCCCCTCCTACATTTTGTGTGCTGAGAGTGGGCCCCCAAGGACCAGTAATGCCCCCTCCCAGCTCCCCACTCTTAGATTGGGCCCTGGGGACCAGAGTTGCCCCTGCCTGGCCCTGTGCACTGGGATCAGACTAGGATCCAGCATGCTGGACTTAGGGCTTCCTATGGATCTGAAGATTTGGCAGTAGGGGAGCAGTGATACTGCTGCCCTACCACCCCACTGCCAAATATCCAGACCTATGGGGAGTCCCACAGGTTGGTTGACATGGCACCATGGGACAATCTGGTCCATGGGCTGGATGTTGAGTGCTGCTGGTCTATTCTAAGGCGTTCTAAAACTGATTCTAGAGGTTTTACAATAGCTGCCACAATAAATCATATAACTGAAATGGTTTTATCTCATTGTATTAGGAGAAATATATATATATAGTATCTGGTCTTCTTCTCCCTAGGTTGTCTTCTCCTTAGTGGTTAGGAGAAAATGTAGGTGGCAAACATCCAAGCTACTTCATCATTATACAAGTTAGCACTTTATGTGAATAAACAACAGAAGACTTGTGTTCCACTAAAGGCCCATCACCTCCTCAAAATACAGTTTAAATAAGAATTTAGGGTGTCTGGCCTTTCTCTGGCATCTTTTTCTGGAGTGAATTTTCCCTTACTGAAATCACATAGCATTTATTTCAGTGATGCAAGTCATATATCTAAATCTACAAGGTAGGGTTAATAAAAAATGAGCTCAACAGGTAAAGAGCAAATAGCTCCTGCTAGGTAAATGAACAATTTCCAGCCTAGAAGATTAAAACAAGAAAGCAAGTAATACCTTTCCTTCCAGTTGAAGTGCAATAATTTTCCTGAATCATAGTACTTGTTCTTTGTCAATGTGATATTGCTACAGAAATAAAACTATTTCTCTGGAAATTATTGCAATCCCACCTATACATCTGTAATTCCTTCTTGGTATTATAGCTAGGAGGTAACATCAATGGCGTAAGGTCTCCATTAGATCTTCTTCATAATAGCACACTGCTAAGATGGAAAGAGTGATTATCCAAGATGCCATTACATGCACATTAGCTGGTTCTAGAGATACAGATTCTGTTTCTCCAATACAAAAGATAATGCCTTTAAAACAAGGGTAAATCTTGCAGTCTGACATTCTAGGACTAGGTCTGCCAGTAGGTGAGTACTGACCCATTTATCAATGAAACTAAAGTGAAATAAGTGTTGATTTGGGGTTTTTTTTATTGGAGTACACATGTCCAAAGGAAAATATAATAGTGCAGAAAGTTCAGGAGTTAAATAGATTGTTGCTCATCCAGCTCAAAAAAGAAAGCTGAAGAAAAACTTAAACGGAGATGTGTGACTGGGAATCTTGGCACCCTGTGGGTAAAGGAATTCTGAATGGGGAGAATATTACCAGGGATTAAAAAAGATGTTGGAGGCTGCTGTTGCACAGGGTCCCCATACACCTGTGCTTTAGGGTTATGCGAAGCTTCAGTCCCTGATTCAATTTGGCAGATTCAGCCCGATTTGGTGGCTGAATCTCTGAATCTGAAATGAATCAGAGGACCCTTTAGTCTCTCCAAATCCAATTGGAACCCTTTGAATCAATTTGGCAAGATTTGAAAAGATTTGGTGATTCAGACATAGACACAGCTTTAAATGTTTTTTCTACATACTTCTAGGTGCCAGGTGGCTCATGAATACTGAGATGTTGGGGTGCATGGAGTGTCCCA
>NW_017728947.1:84996964-85043373 GCF_001723895.1 Crocodylus porosus | reverse complement strand
TTTTTTCTCCCAAGGTGGAGAACCTTGCATTTTTTGGGGTTAAACACCATCAGGTTCTCATCCGTCCATTTGCTGAGCCTGTCCAGGTCAGCCTAGATCAGCTGCCTGTCTTCTAGTGTGGATGCTTTGCCCCAAGGTTTGGTGTTATCGGCGAACTTGGCCTGTCCGCTTATGACTCCAATGTCCGCATCATTAATGAAGATGTTGAACAATATGGGTCCAAGGACAGAGCCTTGGGGGACCCCAATGGTTACAGGACACCATGATGAGTGACTTCCATCAATTACTACCCTCTGGGTCTGACCACAGAGCCAGTTTCCCAGCCAGTGGATTGTGATGGACCCAAGGCTACAATTGGCCAGTTTCTCCAAGAGGTATCATGGGATACCAGATTGAAGGCTTTTTAGAAGGCAAGATATATGACATCTCTTCTCCCTTGTCCAGGTGATAGGTCACCTGGTCATAAAAGGAAATGAGATTGGTCAAGCAAGACCTACCTGCAACAAAACTGTGCTGGCTATCCCTTAGGAAAATTGGCATCGGCCAGTCCATTAAGGATGGCCTCTTTAACTTTTCTAAGATCTTCCCTGGGATAGAAGTCAGGCTGATGGGCCTATAGTTAGCTGGATCCACTTTCCTCCCTTTCTTGAAGATAGGCACCACATTGGCCTTCTTCCAGTCTTTGGACACTTCACCGGAGTGCCAGGAGTTCTCAAAGATCCATGCCAGAGGCTGGGCTATGCTGCTTGCCAGCTCCTTGAGTACCCTAGATTGTCAGGGCCAGCCAACTTGAAGGTATTCAGCCTCTCAAGGTGTTCCTTCATGAGGTCAGCATTGATGGAGGGCAGGGGATCTCCCTCACCCAGACTTCCCTGTCCCATAGCAGGCATGAGCGTCCCATTGGACTAATGAAAGACCGACGCAAAATATCCATTTAATAGGTTAGCTTTTCATGGGTGTCAGTTGTCAGTTGCCCTATCGGTTTAGCAGGGGTCCAACGTTGCCCTTGCTTTTCCTTTGGCTCCCCACATATCTGAAAAAGGACTTTTTGTTGTCCTTGATGCTTGAAGTTAGTTGGAGTTCAGTTGCAGCCTTGGCTTTTCTGGTTTGCTCCATGCAGGACTGGACCAGTGCAGAATAAATCTCTTTGGAGGTGAATTCCATCCTCCATCCTTTGTTGGCCTTTATTTTTAGCCTCAGGAGGTCTGCTAGATCCCTGGAGACCTGGGGGGCTGCTGTGCCCTCTTGCTGCCTTTCCTCTGAGGTGGAATAGAATTAGCTTGTACATTGAGAATCACTCCCTTGAGGAGCAACCACTCTTACTGAATTCCCTCTCCCTGGGGTAGTGGTCCCTTAGGGTCTCAGTGACAAGCCTCCTGAGCTTGTCAAAGTCGGCTTTCCTGAAGTCAATATTTCTGAGCTGCTGACTAACTTGCCAGCTTTATGGTGAATGGTGAAGGTGATTAGCTCATGGTTGCTGTCACCCAGCTTCCCATCGATCACCAGGTTGCCGATTAGGTCATGCCCAGTAGCCAGTACCAGGTCGAGCAGCACTTTACCTCTTGTTGGCCTGTAGACTTCTTGAGTCAGGTAGAAGCCATCCATGCACGAGAGAAAGCTTTGCAACTTTTAGGATTTTGCTGAGTGGTCCTCCCACGAGATGTCCGGGTAATTGAAGTCACCCATGACAGCCATGGTCCTGGAGTATGCGGCCTCAGCTAGTTCCCGGGTGAACTGCTGGTCAAGCTCTTGCTTTGAGTGGGAGGTTTGTAGTAGACTCCCACTGTTGTGTCCCCTGTGCTGTGTTCCCATGGATTTTAACCCGGAGGGTCTCTAATCATCCACCTTGGTCACCAATATCAGCTTTCAGGGATGCGTAGCTTTCCTTAACATAGAAAGCTACACCCCCGCCCCTTTTTTCTACATTATCCCTCCTGTACAGGGTATAGCCATCTATACCCATGGCCCTGTCATGGGTGGAGTCCCACCAGGTCTCTGTTTTCCCTATGACATCATAATTATTTGCATTAAGTAGGAGGACAAGCTCCTCCTGCTTATATCCCAAGCTCCTGGCATTTGTGTACAGGCAGGTAAGTGTCCCCTTGGGGGCTCTTGCCTTGCCCACAGATTCTACCAGGGCTTGGGCAGGGGTGGGGTGCCTTAAGTGCCTTGCCCTGCTGGCTTTGCAAGGGTTGCTCAGCTGGCCAGCAGTGGTGGTAGTCCTCCCGTCCCCCAGCTGACTTAGTTTAAAGCCCAGTGGAGCAGGTCAGCCAGTCTGGCTGAGAAGAGCCTCCTCCTCAGGGGAGAGAGGTGGAGGCCATCTCTTCCCAGCAGCTCGCTGCCTCTCTCGCCAAAGAGTGGGCTGTGGTCATGGAAGCAAAAGCCTTCCCTATGATACCAGCGCCACAGTGTTTGGTTAACTACGTGGATCCTCCTCTCCCTCCTCAGCCCATAGCCCGAGACTGGGAGGATCAAAGAGAACATCACCTGTGCCCCCAAACCCTTTAGCCCCGCTCCTAAATCCCTGTAGCACCTCATGACCCAGCTGGGATCGCTCCAAGCCATGTCGTTGGTGCCCATGTGAATAAGGAGCATGGGATAGTGGTTTGTGGGCTGAAGGAGCTTAAGGATCCTCTCTGCAATGTCCTGGATGTGGACCCCCTGGAAGCAGCAGACTTCCCGGGCTAAGGGGTTGGGGCAGCAGATTACCCCCTCAGGATGGAGTCTCCCACAACAAACACCTTACATTTTATCTTGGGGAGAGCAGAGATGGTAGCTGCAGTTGAGCCTGTGTTGCCTGTGGGATTGGCAACTCATCAGACTCTGCTGGAGCAGCAAAAGGTGCGTACCTGTTGCTAAGCTCCAGCGGGGCAGGGGCCTTGGTGTGGCGGGCCTTAGGGCCATTGACCATCTTGGTCCATGTCTCTGACTGGACAGTGGGAGGTCCCGGAGTCCTCTTTTGTCCTGGAGGGAGACGATGGTCTACCCTCCAGCTCCTGGGGGAGAAGGGCCTGGCAGTAGGAATCTATCTCCTTCTCACAGTCCCTGATGGCACTCAGTCTCTGGACTGTGGCCTGGAGCTCCTCCAGCTGGTGTGCCAGAGACCCCAAAAGGGAGCAGACCCCACAAGGGGAGGTGGCCATGCTCCCGGGCCCCAGAGCCTGAAAAAGGGACAGGCAGCCCCCACAGCCAAAAGCCAGAAGCTCCATCTGCATGGAGCCTGGAACCATGGGCTCCGTCTGGGTGGCCGTCTCTGAGGTGCCAGAGGGGGGTGCTGCAGAGCCCGAGGGGACCCTCAGGTTGTGGTGTGTGCCCATCCGTGGCATGCCTCTGGTAGGTGGGCTGGGCCTGAGTCTGTCTACCCTAGGGGGCTCACAGGCAGGGTCTTGGGTCCTCCCGCACACCCTCCTGCACGAACTCCGTGCTAACTCACATGCTGGCAGACTAGTGTGCCTGTTTGTGTAGCCTGTTCACGCAGCTTCGGTCATGTGGCTCCCTGGGGGGGATGGGTGAAGTAGGGGCCTGTGCAGGGTGAGACCTGGCCCAGCTCCACTCATCCATCTCCTCCCACTCACTAAGGGTTTAACCCCCTCCCACCTTGGGCCCCGCTTACCTCCGGCTGTGCTGGGGGGTCAGCTGGGGGCTCTGCAGCTGTTGGGGGGTCTCTGGGGGGCTTTGGGGGAGCAGGGGCACAGCGGGCTTTCACCCACATGTCTCTCGCTGCTCCGGAGCCTAACTGGGGCTTTTTTGCTTTTGGCGGGCCCTTTTAAACTGTGTGATCATAGGAAAGAAGGATGGAGGGGACCTCACAAGGCCTTCTAGTCCAGCCTCTTACTGAAGACAAGGATCATCCCTGACTAAACTTTCTCACCCAAATGTCTGTTTACCCTGCTTTTAAAATTTTTGAGGGATTCCAGGGATTCTACAGCCTCTTGAGGCAGAGGCAGAGGCAGAGCAGCGCAGCTCTGTTCCTGGGGCAGCCATGTGGCACCTAGGGTAGTGCCGGCTTTTGCTGTGCTGAATGCAGAGGTGTCATTAGCCACCGGCAATGGTTGCTTCCCCTCTCCCACCCCTGCAACAAAATTGGAGCCTGGGGCTGCTGCCGCAATTGCTCTCCTTCAGTTGTGCTACTGTCTCTGGGTAGCCCATTCTGATGGTTAACTATTCTCATAGTCAGAAAGTTCTTCTTAATCTCAAAACTAAATTTCCAGTGTCCTAAATTTTATAGCTGGAGACCATTGTTCCTAGTCTTGTCCCTTGCAACTACAAAGAAAAGCCCATCTCTGTCCTGTCTATAATCGCCCTTCAGGTATTTGAAAGGTGTTACCAAATCCAGTGATGTAGCTACGAGGGGTGAAAGGGGCAACCACCCCAGGTGTCAACTTGGTGAGGGAAGAGCAGCAAAAAAAAAAAAGTAGCTGCTGCTGGCAGATGTGGATTTGTAATTGCAACAATCACAAGTGCCACTTACACTTTGCCCCAGGCACCCAGGCACATCCTTAAACTGCTGATCAAATTCTTCCCTAGTCTTCTCTTCTCCAGACTAAATAACTCTAGTTCTTTCAGCTTTTCTTTATAAGTCATGATTCTCAGACCTCTTATCATTTTGTTGCTCTCTGCTGGAGTCTTATCAATCTGTTCACAACTTTCTTGAAGCGTGGACCAAAAACAGAACATAGCACTTTAGGTGAGGCCCCATTAGTGCTGAATAGAGAAGAACCACTTCCCAAGTTTTGAAAGTGACAATCCTGGTAATACAACTGTATATAAATACAACTGTATATAATTTATTCCTAGTTTTACACAAATGCAGGGCATATCTAAATGTACTATTAGTACATTGTAAGCTTAGTGCACAACAAAATACTACGCAGTAAACTTTTCTTAGGAGTGAATCTACATGTGTTGGGAGCAAATTTGCTTGCGACGGGAGGAGTTCAGTGCAGGGCTGCTCCTGCCCTGCTCTGTCCCCCTACAGCAGCCAGAGGGAGCTCCAGGCTTCCCCAGCTGCCAGCCCCAGGGTGGCAGGGGGCGGGTCAGGCCTCAGGTCCAGGGGGCAGTGGGAGCTGCCCCCTCTCTGGGGTAACTGCCTCCCAGCCCTGTGTCCCAATTAGAAGATTAGGGCACAGGGCTGGGAAACTATCTCCTCCCCGGCAGCTGTTTACCAGTCCCATGCCCCCATCAACAGATTGGGGAGCAAGTCTGAGAAACTGCCCCCTCCTATAGCGTCTGTTTTGTAGCCCTGTGCCCTCAATGGCAGATCTACTGATGGAGGCAGGGGCTTGGGAGGAAGTTGCCCAGGAGAGGGGGCAGTTCCCCTGCCCCCTGCTGCCTGGGCTGACCGTGAGCTATTTGCTCTTTGTCAGCTGTCTACACATGTGCTACTGTGCAGTTGCTAATGTGCAGTTAATCTACTACCTGTATTTACAGGTAGCGGAAAACCATGCATTAGCCTAATTTACTGTGCAGTAGCTGCTGTGCAGTTACATGGTGACACCTTACAGCACAGTAGATTAGTCTACTGTGCAGTAAGGTTTCTTGTATAGATGCACCCACAGAGAAGTGTATTCATAGGCTGGCTCTGCAACATGTATGAGAGGCTGTCTCTGATTGTCTTTCTTGTGGTTTCCCTGTCCCCATCTTTAAAATTTTAATCCTTTTAAATCATTTTTTGTTTCACCTGCCTGGGGGGGGGGGCACAAACCATTTGGCTGATGGGAAATCTTATAATAGAGTTTTATATTCTTTCCATACATTTTTTTCTGGACTATACCCTAGAATTTTTAGAGAATTATATCCTGGCTATAAAATCTGCTACTAAAGAAAACCAAACACACCAAAACAAAACAAGCAAACAACAAACTTGAGCAAACTGGATGACATGTCTAAACTACCTTTCATATTAGAAGGAATGAGGAGGTATGTGACACAGTTAACCTTCTACATTTTAGTATACATGAAAAGGTGCTTTCTCAAAATTGAAACCTTCTTTAAAAACTTTAACAGTTTAAAAGTATTTATCCTGAAAGTGGAATAGTCTGTTGTGTATTCATATTACAGTCAGTTACAGTTGTATGATATTATTTTTAGAGCCTTCTTAAATAAACTAGGTTGGCTAATGAATGGGAAATAAATAGATGAGATCCCCATCTTCTACTGTCGATTGTAATTACATTTGGGGATGAGCTTCAAAATTTGGATCCCAAAGACCTCAGTCTGTACATGTCTGAGGAAAGAATCCCCTTAGTTATCTTATCCAATCACAACCATTATAGGCAAAAGGATCTCTGGTGGGAACAAAGCCCACAATCTTTGGATGTCTATTACTGCCTTACTAGTAGGCCAATGCATTATACGTTGTGCCATCAAAACCATCCTTTCACTGAGGTGCATAACAAAGAAATGGTCAGCTTTTGCATCTGGATTTGGATTTTTTTTTAAATCTAGACATTTGGATAGTCACATCAGGGTTTGGAATTTGTTGCATCACTAGCTGCCATCAAAATGGGAAGCCACAATTATTCATTGTAACCGATTCTCTGCATGAAATAAGTATGAATTATTAATACAGCTGTCAACTATTGTGTTATAGTGGGTATCTCATAAACCAAGAAAATCAGCCATTTATTGCTTACATTAAATATTTTGTTTACCTTGTATCAGTAAGCAAACCTGTTTCTATTGAGATATAATAGTAGCGTTAAAAAAGGCAGTTGTCTTTTCCTACAGAGATAGTGAACTGCCATGAAATATATTCCTGCATTTTCAGAACTCAAGCAACAGTTGTAAATTACGGTTACTTACAGAAATCTGTCTAGTGACAGAAATCACGAAATTGTCATCAACCAGCTGTAGTTTCGATATTAAAAAGTAACATATTTTTCAATCTTTAGAAAAGAGAACAAAGGCTCCATATCCTAAAATCTGAATATGTAATACAAAGATTTCAGAAAGGCTAAAAACTACAGAATGATTTGTCAGCTTAATGGCCAGATAAGCTGACAAGCACACTCTTGTGATCAGTGATCTCTTTGTTATTGTCAGAGGCATATATTGTGCTGCTAGCTGAATCACTGGATACCCCACTGGGTGGCAATAGTGTTCTTGGATCTACAGTTTTGGTTTGGACCTTAGAAAAAATTGCTAAGATGCTCATACCTACAGGTCTCTGAACTCCTCAGAAAGTATAGTTAAAACCTAATTAACAAAGGAGAAAAAGGGTAAACATAATCCAATAAACAGAAGAAGTAATTCAGCAAAAGCACATTGAAGTGTTGTTGACAGAGCAAATGAACAAGACCTACAAGTGTTATACAATACTGAAAACAAGAAAAAACCCAAACAAATCCAAAACTTGTAACTGCAAGATGGGAATTGCTCAGTACAGTGATCAAATCTCTGGTAATTTGCATGGATAGAGAAGAGCTGGTCATCTAAGGACCCAGTACCTTCATTGTTGGTAAGTACCATCCTGGACATGAACATTGTCTTTGAAAAGTGGTACATTTTGTTCACATCTACAAAACCGCTGCCTATTTCTGTGCCTATGCATTTCATTAAATGATAATATCCATTTCTAAATTTAAAATGAGAGTGGACAGACAGAGTTTAGCATCTGCAATACTTTGCTACCCATTAAGTTTAGCTTGCAGCAGAGGGTCATATATCTAATATGCATTGCAGGGGATCCTGCATGCCAGTTTAAGGAACGAAAGGATTTAAGAGGTCCTTAAATAATTAACTATTATTGGATCTCAAATCAATTTGGTCTCACATTCAATCCCAGTACCTTTTAAGGAAAAAGCCAAACTACTTCTAAGCCAAGATTTCAACTTTCTTCAGAGAAGAACAAAAGTATTCTCATGTGGATTGAACCAACAGCTCATACAGTCCGATGTCTTATCTCTAGCAGTAGTTAATCCCAGATGATTCAGCAAAGGGTTTAAACACCCCACACTATGGATAACTCTGTAATAGTCTATAATAAATGTTTCTTCCTCATCTCCATCGGTTATAAAGAAGTAGCACTTTTTGTAATAGGGATCCATGTCAACAGTAGTAGTGGATTGTTCATTGCTTGCCTGTTATCCACAGTTGTGTGAATGATAGGTTTATTGGTTCACTAAAATTACAGAAAACACAGAAATTTCATTTTGTGATGACTTGACCAAATTTTATTTAGTATTTTTAGTGATCTGAAAAGAAAAAAATGTCCTTGGCTGACAGAAATGTTTCTTTCAGACTTAAATGAAAATGTCAATTGGATTTGACCTTTTCATGGTATAGTTTTTAATTTGCAGTTCAAATGATAAAATAAGAACATTTGATTTAAAAAATATCAAATAAAAATGGTTTTTGTCTTCAACATGAACGAATTGGGAAAAATGACACTAATTTACAACGCGGTTTGGCATTTCCTAATCTGTATGTTTCTCAAGGAAAAATAATCAGTGAAAAAATTTCTCCCAGGAACATTGTTGTTTCTCTATTTTACTTAGGAGGCTATGCCTTTAATTAGTGTGTGTCATTTATTTAGTGTGTGTCAATACCTTCCCTTTATTAGATGCTTTAGTTAATGCAACAGTGATTTGCTGTTAATGTTGGTTTTTGTCTGACTTTGCTTCCAGTACATGAAGTGGACCCTTGGGCAGTGGACTGTGTACAGTATGTGTGGGAGGAAGGCAGAGATAAAGATGCTCTTTAGGAAATCAGAAAGTACATTAAATTACTACTTGCCTCACCTGAGTTGTTCTCCTTCCCTAGCTCCTTGCTTTGGTTGCCAAAGCCAAGTGGGGAGGAAAAGGGAGGAAAAGCTAAGCGTTTATGAATATTATTACCTATTAATAGTTCCATTTAAATAATATGTGGGAACTGCTGCCAAAGCTAGAAACTTAGAGGCTCAAGGAAAAAAAATAGCAGCAGTAGTGGCAGCAGCTCATGGCAAACTTTGAAATGCCTAATAAGTAGCTGTCAAAGCAGAAAGTCAAGGCAAGCATGCGCTCCTGCACAATAATGGGCTAATCTGCATAAGAGAAGAGGTTTAGCGTGGGTGTATATGAAAAAA
Source organism: Crocodylus porosus (assembly GCF_001723895.1). Lineage (NCBI taxonomy): Eukaryota > Metazoa > Chordata > Crocodylia > Crocodylidae > Crocodylus > Crocodylus porosus. Next base: position 85,034,309 of record NW_017728947.1, on the reverse strand, counting down.
GAACTGACGAGAAAATACTCCTTTGAAAAAGAGGAGGATTTGCCACTATTAAAGGCGATAAGAGAAAGATTTATTAGAAACATCCCTTACCTTCACTTCTCCCCTCACTCCACTGTAAAACAGCACGTGTGTATAAAGGAGACAGGGTATGTTCAAAAGGCTGTTATGTGATCTAGATCAGGGGTGGCAAACCTGCAGCATGAGTGCCACAAGTGACTCTGGCAATCTCTGTTTGGCATGTGGCAGATCAGGGAGGGGAGAGGCAGCACAGCAGTAGATAGGGAAGAGGAAGGGGAGCAAAGTGCAGTTGAGAAGGATGTGTGACTAATATGTGGCATGCCTGCCAAAATGGTTGCCCCCCACTGGAGCTTAGTAAATTTTCAGAATGATTTCTTATTCATGCCCAAAGGCATGTGCAGACATTCCTGGGACCCAATGTACAATCATGTGGCTTGTTTTAAGCCATGTGATTGTAGATTAGGTCTTGCTGGTGTGGAAGCGATCTAAGTAAGTTGGGATGGAGAGAGGGGCAGGTGGGATCAGGGGATCTAGCAGGTCTGGGGGGGGGACGGGACCCAGGGTCTATAATAGACCATAAGCAGAATATGAGCCAACAGTGTGCTTACTGCAAGGAAAGCCAACAGCATACTGGGTTGTATTAACAGGAGTGTCACTTGCAAATCAAGGGATGTGATTCTTCTGTTTTATTCAGCACTGGAGAAGCCTCACCTGCAGTACTGTGTCCAGGTTTGGGCCCTGCACTTCAAGAAGGATGTGGACAGTTTGGAAAGAGTCCAGTGCAGAGCAACAAAGGTGATTAGCAACCTGGAAGGCAAGACTTATGAGGAAAGGCTGAATGAATTTGGGTTATTTAGTTTGGAGAAAAGAAGACTGAGGAGTGGGGATTTGATAACAGTCTTCATATAACCAAAGGGTCATTATAAAGCAGATGGAGATGGACTTTTCTCTGTGGCTGTAGGTGTCAGGACTAGGAGCAGTGGTCTCAAGCTGCAGAAGAGGAAATTTAGGTTGGAGATTAGGAGGAACTTTCTGACTATGAGGGTGGTCTAGCATTGGAACAGGCTGCCTACAGAAATTGTGACATCTTTGTCCCTGGAATTTTTCAAGAGCAGATTGGACAGACATGGGATGATTTAGTCAGGAACGATCCTGCCTTAAACAGGGAGCTGGAATAGATGACCTTGTGCGGCCCCATCCAGCCCTACTTTCCAATGATCCCATGAACAGTATATATGAGAAAAAGTTGTGTCTACAGCTGGGGTTGATTCAGAATTCACTTCACGTATTGGAAGAGATGCTGAATGAAATTTCTTGTAACTATAGGACCATGTAGGTGTGTAGTGCTGCTTTTATATTCTTTCTGTATTATTTTTGTATCCAACATTATTCTAAGCATGTACAATTATTTCACATCAATTTAAGAAAAAGACAAATGAATCAGATTATTCCATGCAACTTCCAGGAAAAATTACTTGTTACTCATTAGTATTCTTCAGAGAGTACGAACAAACTAATCATCATTACTGTTGTGGACTATTGAATTACATGTAGATTAGGAGTGCATAGGAATTTAGAATTAATCTATTTCATCTCTTAAATCTATCAACCCTGATTAGATAGTGTGGATTAGATATCAAAAGAAAAGTTGTTTTTTTGGGGGGGTGGGGTGCGGGGGACGGAGCAGGATTGTTTTTTATTTTTGTTTTTTTTAATGATGTGAGAACCCCATTGTCATGTTATTACCTAACTGCATTAATCCCTGGAGGGATACTGACCAAAGCATAGTATGATTCTCATAAAGAAATATGGGCTTCTTAAAGAAACTGGTTAAAACTTTGCCACTAAACTAGAGAAGGATTTGAGAGATTTCTGTGCCTCAGCCCGCCTCTGCATATGAAGATAAAGGTGTAATATGATCTAGTGTGTGATTCACTCAATCACAGCTCCTGCCTGCCACACAGACATGACAGGAGGTGCGATGGTGGGATTGTACGTTAGATCCTATCATGCTTTATTGCCAGTGCATGGGGTGCTTCATGCACTCCTGAGGCAGGGAGATTGCAACAACTATTCTCTCCCAGCCCAGGGGAGTGGGCAGGCAACAAGTTTCATGTTTCTGTGAGGCTGGGAGATTATGGCAGCAGTGCTCTCCCAGCCTTGAGGGCTTTATGCACCCATGAGACTGGATGATCGTGTCAGCAGCAGTCTCCTGGGGCTGGGAGATGATAGCTATACTGCACTAGGTCCCAGCACTGGGAGGCATGCTGTGGGGACCCAGCACCCACAGCTGTGGTACTCTGGGTCCTGGCAGCTACAGGGTGCTGCTGGGATCCACAGTCGGCAGCTTCTGAGGCTGAGAGTCCCCTCACTGGCAGGACTCCCAGCACCAGCTGTGTATGGTTCACCCCTATCATGGGGTTCCTAGCCACAGGGGATACCTTGTGACACATGCAGTTTAAAGCTTGAATAGCAACCAGCTATAAAACTAATACACCTTTTCAAGGTCTAACTTTAGAGCTGGTTGGAGTTTCTTATGGCTTGATAGGTACTTTGTACTTGTAGCTGGTCTCAAGGTAATTATGCAATTAGCCAGTTTAATTGCACAATACTTGTAACATGTAGATGGGCTTATAAAGAAGAATTTTATTACCTTTGGAATGGACCAGACAGCAACCAATGGTAAGTATTTTCAGATTTTTTAAAGTGGATTTCTTTAGATCCACCCAACATGTCTCTCCCTGTATTTCTCCCCACCCCCCATTGCACAGAGAGATTGTTTTTTTACTTGTCTAAAGTGGACAAATTATATTTTTCAGGAACTTTAAGAAGTACAAGGAGCTCATTACTTTTGCAAACTAGATCACTGTGTTTGATTTCTTAAACACGGAACTGAGCCTGTGCCATATATTGCTGTTTATCAGGTTTCTGAGAATTTAGGTTCTTGTGTCTCCTTTCCCTCTTTATATTTTTGAGTCATCTGCATAGATTGCAGCTTACTCAGGGCTGACAGAGGCTCTGTAATATGCCTCTCCTATTGCTGCTTTCTGCAAGTAAAGGGTAAGAACAAGCCTGTAGTGAATTTCAGGCAGGTGTATGCATCTGCTCTGATATGCTTCCAATCAAACTAGACACATTATATTATTTTTATAATAGTGATTATTAATATACTTTGACAAACAACCAGAGAATGGAAAAAATGTGCATTTTTTCACAGCTATAATTTATTTGGCTTGTAATCCTGAAAACAGGGAAATTTAATTTTAAAATATATTTCTATATTAGCCCACTGTGAATATTTTGGATTCAAATATTGGCACCATACAGACACTTAGTTTCTCCCACGAGAATTGCTTCTCCTCAGGCTTTTTCTCCCAGAGTAAAAATAGGTGCTTTGGGAGAAAAATAACTTAGGAACAGCAGGTTTCTCCTAGGAGAGCAAACCCTCTACATGTTATGGCTTCTCTCAGAAGAGAACATAGTCATAGCATCTCCCCTGCCCAGGGAGACAGTAGCTAGGTACAGACATTACACTTGTTGTGTGATAAGTGTGCAAAAAGTGCTCTACAGTCATAACCAAAAAGACAGTAATGGCATACAGAGTGCTTTTAAAAGGGCAGATTTCACTTGAAGTTAACCCCGGATGCATGAATGGTGTGTGCCTCCAGCGGCTGGGTGAGGGGGGCATCGCTTTGCTGGCAGCGGCAGGAGTACAGTGGTGGCGGTAGGAGCATGGTGGTGGTGAGTGGTGAGCTCCCTCAGATGCTTCTGGCACTATTAGTCGGGGGGGGAGGGGTGGTGAGTGCTGACCAGGAGTTGGTGACAACTCGCAGGCACCACTGGCACTGGTGGTGGCCAGGCGCGATCATGGACCACCCACAGATGCCACTGGCTGTACCAGTGGCAGGGTAGTGAGTGGTGACTGCCCACAGGCACCGCAGACAGTGTTGGTGGCACGTTTTTGCAGGGGGTGCACATGCACCCACGTGCACCCCCTACGCGTCACCTCTGCCTGGATGGACGTGGTATTGGACTAAAGTATTTTAGTTTAAAGCACTTTATTGAACACCTGTGCCAAGTCCCATTGTAAGTCAAGGTAGGTCTCATTCTCCTGGCTTCCCTGGGGCCTTTACGGCACCCCACTCACCCCCCTCACAAGGCATCACAGTAGCCTTGGCCAGAGGTTGTGTGTTCTGCCCCAGTGGTGGGCTGGCTCCACCCCTGGGCTGTCACTGACAAGGGTCAGTGAAGCCTCTGTCCCGAGGCCCATGTCCTCTCTCCAGCCAGCTGTAAGCTGCAACCAGGCTGGGGTGGGGGGAAAGGGTCCATGTCTGTGCACCAGCCTTGGCACCAAGGCACCCATGTCCTTAGGCGCTTCATGGATTAACTCTATGACATGGCACTGGCATATCCTCCCTGGTAGCTCCAGAGCCAAGCAACCTGCCAACTGGACCTCATTATGACATTCACCCCTGCCCCCACCCAGCAGGACCTGGTGTGGGTGGCCTCTGCTGGACTGGGGCAGCAGGGGCCAGAAGATCAGGACTGGGTCTGCACAAAGGCAATCCTGTGTCTTCCATGACTCAGGCACTGCTGGCAGAAACTCAACCCATGAGCACCTGGTGTGCTGCCATCTTTTTTTGGCCTGCAGCTATGTGAAGAGCATAGTCAGAATCATAAGGTGTCTTCTGGAAGCCCCTGGAAAGTTCAAGGTTGTGGGGTGGGCTGACCAGTGGAGCCCTGGTCACTCTGGAGCAGGGACCACACCCAGGAGAAGTGAGAGTGAGAAGCATATACTGGGACCTGCACCTTCACATGTCCTCCACTTCTTTCAGCCATTCACACTTCCAAGCATCCCACTACCCTCAAGCCTTCCATAAACTACCTTGCGGCCAGATCCTCACCCATCCATGGATCCTGAGACCCCACAGGTACTTCTGTGGACCATGGATAACCCACTCCATCCTCCACCACCAGTCTGGCACACTCCTCTGACACCTTACAGCCCCCCTTCCAGAGGTACAGAGCATGAGCCATTTCCCACGCTACAAGAACATCAGCCACTGCACCATCATGACTCACATGAGCCATGGCCAGTCCTCCCCCCATTTCTCTTCCAGTCCCAGATCATCCACCGACCAGCCATGGGGCCCAGGGGGGAACTCTTCCACTACCTACTCTTTCACTCCTGGCTTGGGGCCTGCTGCAAGGGAATGGAGAAGCCTTGGAGGGGATAGGCACCCCCAGGCTTGGGCCAGCTGCTTGACTTGAGCTCCAGGCATGTGCAAGGGCTGCAGATCTCAAAGGAATTCTTGAAGGGGGAGACTTGGCTTTGGGGAAATGGGCTGAGGGGCCAGGGGTCTCATTTGGGAAGTCCAGGAGTCCATAGTGTCCACTGTGGTGATGCCTCCCACCCTGCAGCTTCCTTCCCACCCAGGCAAGCAGCTGCCTCCCACCCCACAGGTCTGACAGACAGTGGGTCCAGGATCACACACCTGTCTAGCTCCTATCTGATCTTCACTTCCAACCTCTGAAAGTAGGGTGCCAAGTCCAGCTCCTACCTGGACTTCACTCCCAACTTCTGAAAGTAGGGTGCCAAGTCAAAAACCCCCTAACCTGTGGCTCCCCTCCAAGGTTTTGCATTTGTTGAGTTTAGCCCCTGCAGCATTCCTTCTGACCCCACCCTTCTCTCCACCTTCCCATCCTAACTACCCCTTCCAGGTGCTTTCTCGCCCTTCTCAACCCCCCCCCCCCCGGCCGCTTGCTGGTTTACATTAATTAGGAGGAGGGTCCAAACTGAGACACAGGCAATGTTCAACAGGTTTTCTTAATTAAACACATGAAAAGTTGGGCAGCTGCAACATTTTATTAAACCAAGTCACATTTCTTCCTTGCACCACATTTCCTGCACCCTGGTATGTGCTCTGTTGGGGGGTGGGGAGGATGGTGGGGAGCGGGAGAGGGAGATGGGAAGAGGGGGGGTGTCTGGGCAGCCTCAATTGTGTGCAATGCTGCCTGTGATGCAGAGCAGAGGATCCTGGGCAGGAACCCATGGCCTGGTGCCAGGGCATGGGAACTCAAAACCCTTTGGCACTTCTCATGAAGGGAGGGTTCCTGGTCCACAAGGGTGATGAGGTAGTCATCCAGGGTTCCAGTTCCAGACAGCCTTCAGATGTGTGGTGGGGCCTCCAACACTGATGGGGGCTTGCCTTCTCCCTATCCCTGTGCCACATGTACTCATGCTGCCAGGCCCAGTCTGTGCACCTTGCCTCCTCAGACCAGTTTTCATGGAAGACCACTCCCAGTCTTGCAGATGTTGTGGAGGACACACATGGTAACAATTAATTGTGTCAGTTTTGCCTTCTCCACCTCAAGGCATGGGCTGAGGTCCATCAGCGTGCCTTGAGGCAGCCAAAGGCATGCTCCACTGTCATGCAACATCTATTCAGGCAGTAGTTGAAATGTTTCTTCCAGTGGTCCAGCTACCCCCCATAGAGCTTCATCAACCAGTGCCAGAGGGGTTAGGCTGGGTCCCCAATGAGGGTAGGGACAACAATATTGCTATTAGTACCTGGGAATCCCAGGACTGGAGCACCCACTCTCTATCAGATTGGGAGGCAGGGAGCTGAAGAAGATGCAGGCATGGTGGGCACTGCCCACTCGGCCAGTGGAGGTGTGTGTGAAATGACCCTGGTAGTTGACAACACCCTGCAGAAAAATGGAGAATAAGACTTTGTGGTTGATAAATGCCTGGGCAGCCTGAGCTGGGCAGTGGATGGGGATGTGGGTGCTATCCACAGCCCCCATGCATTCGGAGAAGCCCATGCAGTGGAAGCCAGTGACCCCCTCCTGTGGGTTGAAAATGTGGATGAAGTAGTCGGCTAGGATATCTTGGATGACCAGGCACACCTCCTAGATGGCCTCTCCAATGCTAAACTGGTTGGCAATGCAGTGGTAACCGTTGGGGGTGACCAGTATGACAGCAGTTGACACCTGCAGCCCCAGAATGAGGGGTGTCTGCATGCCAACATCCTGGCATGTGATATGGGTATCAGCTGGGTGGTGATACCCATGAAGGTAGCCCATCAGAAGGTCTGGACCCACCATTTGTTCTCCCAAGTGTCCAGGATGATCCGCTCCCTCCAGTTGGTTCTGGTGCACAGGCCCAGAACTTGTGCTTAGTGGTGTGAAGGTGGTGCCAGAGCACCCCAGCATCCATGACATCCTGGATGGCCTTGTCTTCATTGCCTATGTGAAAGTCAGTGGCTCAATCCTGGATGCTTGGCTGGCTTAGGGTGCAGTGGGTGGGCATGTGCAGGATGGCCGGCTGCTGGCTCATGGACATGAGGGTGTATGCCATGGTGAGCTGCTTCTGGATCACTTCTAGATGGGCATCTGTGATGTCTTATATCCTCTGGTGAGAACTGAGCAGGGCAGCCAGCAGGACCTGCCACAGCTGTTCAGTTTCCCTGCTCAGGTGTAGGTGGCAGGACAGAATGATGGGGTGCAGGCAGGCTGGGACGTGGAGGCATGTGAAAATCACAATGGCAGGCACTCATGCTTGCTCTGGGGCTCTTCTGGAAGCCCAGAGATGGGCAAGTGGGAGGGTCTGCAGTGATGCAGCCCTGACCACCAGTCAGTCAGGGGTGGATCACCCATTGGGCTCCACTCAGGAATCTTTGGCATCCTAGTGCCAAAGGCATGCTCCACTGTCATGCAACATCTATTCAGGCAGTAGTTGAAATGTGTCTTCCAGTGGTCTAGCTACGGGAGCTAGGGAGCTTGTTGCCCACCCAGCTCCATTAGCATGGAGCTGGGAGGGAAAGGCTAGAGCTTGTTCCCTGCCTGACTCCACAAGTGCAGACTGGAGGGGGAACAAGCTCCCCAGCCCATTCCCCCCAACAGCTCTGTGCTCATAGAGCTGAGTGGGGAACAAGCTCTGCAGCCCCCACTCCGTTATCATAATTGAAATTATGAAGCAGGGGCTGGCAGCTTCCTGCATGGGGACAGTTCCCCACCCAACCTGGAGTTGTGTGGGGAACCATGTTCAGCCTGGAGATGATTGGGGACTGTCCTGAACATGCAGATTTCCCTGCACAGCCCAAGGCTGGCCAGGAACTGCCACTGTCAGAGGCAGGTCCCAGCCCCATGCCCTGACTGATTGAGGCATGGGGCTTAGGAACAGCTGCAGGGGTGGGGCAGGCCCCAGCCCCCTGCTCCAATCTGCTGATGGGGCAGCTGCTAGTGGTCCCATTGGCAGATCAGGGCAGGGGGCTGGGACCTGCCCCTCCCCTGCAGCTGTTTCTAAGCATTGTGCCTCTGATCGGGGAGCCAGGGCCAGGAGCTTCCTGCTGTCAGGGCAGGCAGACATTGTCCTTGCCCGAGCAGCAGGCAGGTCTCCAGGGCCAGGAGAGAGCTGTCTCCTGACCCTGTGCTCCTTGCCAGCCTCTGGTTTAGCACCCAGGGAGAGTCTGAAGCTCCCCTTAGTGTTGACAGGGGCACATTGCAGGGCTGCAGGGAACTGGGAGTAAATCTTCTCCCTCATCTCTGCACCTACACAAAAATCCTTACTGTGTAGTATTTTACTGCACAGTAAATCTAGGCTGGAGTAAATCCATGTGTAGATGCGCTGGGTAATGCACAAGTGTAAATTTTATTAATTGTAAAACCAACCTGAAGAAATGTATATAATTTAAAAATCACACAGTTATATTTTCAATGGTGTTTTCTCCTTAATTTATTTTACTGAGTAATGTTTCTTGCCCTCCTGTTAACAGCAGTACCCCAATCCACTCTCAAACTTGCTGGACTGCATTTCTTAGGCCTGGCATGTCAAACATCCAGGCTAGTATGAATAAAGGCTCAGGGAAGTAGCATATAAAACTATGATGGCTGCAAAATAGAGCAATCAGGAAACTGTGCTGAAATTCCTATCACTATTTGCTGGCTACCTGAATTATTTCTGAAGTAGTAGGGTTCTGGGTAACATTAAAGTTGCTGTTTTTCCTGTTCTTCATATGAACTCTTGAAACTTACCATGAAATTTCATAAATTACCACTCTCTTCCCCACAAAAAATATCAAAAGCAGAAATATAATTTGTGCCGGATATGAAAGGAATTTATTGACTTCCCCTCATTTAAGTTCCTGAGCCATTGGAGCTTCTGAATCTGAAGGTCTGATCAGCTTCAAAAAATTAAAAAATAACTTTTCCATGATAAAAATGTCTTGCTGAGAAAAAAAAGCATCATTCTCTATGTCTGCTGTCTCTGTGGGAGTAGAAAAGCAGCTAGAGTGAGTTATTAAGGTTGTTCATCAGAAAATCTGTCTCTGGCTCCAGGGGTTTCACAAGGGATTCTCTTTAGGAGGAATTAATTTGGGATGCCATGAGCTCTAACAAGTCTTCCAAACTAGACCCAATGCAACCTAAGGTTTAAATTTTTTGCCCTATGTACTCCCCAACCCACAATGATCAAATTCAATTCTCTGATGCTTGTTTAAAACTCTCAAGACCTATTGAAGATGTGCCATGTTCTGTTGCCTGCCAGTTCAGAGCTCTGCATTTTATTGCTGGTTTTACCCTCAAGTTAACCTGTATGAGTCAAGTTTGACACAATGCAGGCTGGATTCTGTGGGAGCAACTCCCATCAACATTTTTGGATTGAGTCACTGATGTAAAGTGGGCTAGAGAACTAGTGTAAATAGAAATGTAGGATAACCTACTTCAGTGTAGTGTTTAATTTAAAATGAATGTAACTGATATGACAAGATTGCAGAAGAAAACTGGTGCATAAAAAGGAAGATGTTAAACAAAGATGCCCCACATCTATGGACATGAACTTATCTTACACCATTTACCAAGTTCAGCTGTGATATATGCAAATATAACTCCCGAGAATTGCCTTAGCTTACACAAGGCTGATTTTGATTTCCAGCAAATAAAAAGTGGCTGCTGGTTGCACTTGTTTTTCCACACCTAGAAAATATTAAATCAGGGGAAATTATATTACTTAGCATCTTGCACCTATTTGCTGATATACTATTTTCCAGACCATCTTGATGGTGTAATTTACTCTTTGAGCCTCAGCTTTCTCATCTATCACAGGAGCTAATTATACTTACCTACTGTACCTCACAGGGTGTACTGATTTATTCATTAATATTTATAAAGAGTTCTGAGACCCTCAGATAAATGTGCTCTACAGTGACAAAGTTATTGTTAGAAGGCTATGAGTCTAATTATACTTATTCATGCTAACTGAGAGCTGTTGAGTTAAACTTTAAAAGCTTCTATTATGCCAATGGGGGACACATCATTGAGAGCTCAATACAGTATCGTCTTTCATGCAATGATCTTTACTTTCATATTTAAATCTAGTTGTCTTTAATTTAAATTTTGCTGAAAACAGCCATATTGCTACAAGCATAAATTAAGGTAGATGAACATTAATGATGTCAGCTCACAGCTGTTCTTAACTTAAATAATTATCACTTACTGTCTGTGATCAACATTCTAAATGCCTATACTATTCAATTAGGAGCACAAAGCACTTTCTTCCATTATTATTAGTATTATTATTAAAATCAGGCTTTAGCTGAACTAACTTAGACATTCATGTTATATAGAAATATGATTGAGGCTGATGATTTATTAACATAATTGGTTTATGTTTGATAGCAATTTCAAAACTTTATCTCTGCACATTTGTTAAATTAAAAAAAATGATTGAAATTAATGCTACATTAATTACTGGTGCTATGAACCCTTAAGCATATGTTGGTATTAATTGTGTCTATTATCACAAAATAAACATCTCTTTATAAGAACTAATGATGCTTCATCTTAATATTCCTGATTTTGATACCCTCCTTTGCAGCTGTTGCTTCTGTTTTAGTATTTTTGCTATAAAAGAGCCATCTGTTATAATAGTTATTTGGGCTGTTTTTATCCTGGAGGGAAACAAAAATAACCTGAAAAGAAAAAACAAAATAAAACAACCCCCCTAACCAAACCAAACCAAACCAAACCAAACAAAAAAGCCACAACAAAAAAACTCCCCTAAACAAATTTTGATACATTTAAAAAAAAAAGTTTGCATGATTAAATTCTTTGTTTCTTTTTTACATAGTTTTTCCTCCTTTTGTTTGATTGTGGTTCAGGGCAAAGTGTAACCCAACATAATGGAAACAATAACATGTTGGGCACATTTCTTTCTAACATGGGTCACTAGCCACCAGTTTTATTGCAGTTGTAGAGCAAATTGGCAATCAATTCCAATAACTTGTTCTGAATATTTGCAGAGTGAATATTAACATTTGCAATCATGAAAGTACTTAGACAGCTTGTCAGGAAGTTGTTTTTTTCAGGTAAGAAGGGTGGTTGTGTAATGGAGACAAATACACCAAACTTAGTTCACATGAGCTGGGGCTACAAAGAAAATAAATTTGTATTAGTTTTAGCTTTGACCTTTAGAATGATTGTCACTTAAATCTTAAATGCGCCATTTCTTAACCAGACATTTCTACCACAGAAGTCCTTCATTGGGTGAAACAGCCTGTCCTTTAAAGTGTCAGCCTATTCTGAAAAGTGACTCAGTATAAACTGTGTCATAATGATGCATTTATTGTGTTTCAGATTTATTGTCCCGCAGCTTGAGTTTTCTCAATTGCAAGCTGAAAGTTTCTTTCTGGGCTCCCATAGACATGCAGGGAGCTGGTTCTGACGTGCTGGAAATCCCATGCTTTGGAGCAGATTCAATTAATTGAGTCTGCTAGAGCACAGAAATAAACACACTCCAGCAGACTGTGACATCATGCGTATCAGTGTCTCCACACCAAAAAATGGCAGTGGGGCACTTGAAACTAAAGCTTGTTTAATGAGCTTTAGTTCCAAGTGCACTGCCACCATTTTTCAGCATAGGGGACGCTGATACACATGACGCTTGGATGCTTTTAATTAGTGCAACTCACTAATTAAGTGCCCCCCTGCGCCTCCCGGAGCACATGTAAAAAATGCCCTCTTTTACTTCTCTTTGAAAATTTCCATCGCTGCATCATAAGCTCGGGATGTGAACTTTCAGCTGTTTTCTTTCTGCCCTTTCATTCATCATCAATAGCAAAGATTCGCCTGGCCAAAACCTGACCGTATTTAGTCCTGGGTTAACCTGTGTCTCCGAACAGGTGAAGCAGATGTAACTAAGGGCAGAATTTAACCCTGCACTGGGAAGTTAGGCAAGGTACATAAGTTACACTTATTGCTCAGCAAGAACTCAGAAAGTGCTCTACAGCTGTAACGGAACAGGCGGTCGCGGCACATAGAACACTGTAAAAGCGGCAGATCCTGCTCTAAGATAACTCGGGATGGATATGGTATCAGACTTGAGTGCTGTAGGTCAGAGCATTGTAATGATCATCTGTACCAGATGCTATCACGACTTACGTTAGGTCACATTCCGCCAACATCCCCTGGAGCATTGTGGTATCCCATTCACGGCTCCCCACTGCCCCATGCCTAGGCCAGAGCTCATATCCTCTAGCCAAGCATGGGGCCAGCCCCACCCCCAGGCTCTCACTGACCCAAGGGAGCAAAGCCCCTGTTTCCAACCCCACCCGCACCACTTGTTTTCTCTGGTCAGCTGAGAGCCGCATTCTGGTTTGGGCAGGGGGTGGGGGTCTGTGTTCCAGCACCACCATGGCGATGGGACATCTGTCTTCCCCACCCCCCGTCTCATCCTGAAGCACCCTACAGACTTTATGCTGAGAGCAGGAAAACCCATTGCATGCAGGCAGAGTCCCACCTGAGCTGGGCTCTGGCACTGGCGCATCCTCCCAGGCAACCCATTGGGCCAGGCACCCTGCTAGTTGGACCCCAGTGTGGCCTTCTAGCTCTCAGAAGGACCTGGTATGGGTGGCTTGCCTTTGCTAGCTCAGAATGGGGTAAGAAGTTCAGGCCTGGGCTTGCATGGAGATGACCCTGTGGTCTCCGTTGTTCAGGCCAGGCAGGTACCCGGCCCATGGTCATTTGGTGTGTCGCAAGGCTTTTTTTGGCCTGCAGCTCCAGGATCCCACTAACTCTTTCATTTGGCATCAGATTTCAACTTCCAAATCTGAGAGCCACTGTCTGATGTTATTGCTCAGTGTACTGATTCCATTTATTCCATCTGGGCATTTGTAAAAATTGCAGTTTTTGATATTTCTGCCACCCTTACATTAAAAGGAGAACTCAAATGCAAAGAACTCCACTTGCCTACAGATGGAGAAATTGAAATCTGACCAACCCTAACCGCCCCGATCAGCCACAGCAGCTTTGTCAAACATAAGATTTTAATCTCAAGAGAAATATAGTTATCCATGTTACTCTGAAATCAGGAAGAAGGCAGGGTAGATTTGCACCTTGTAGATCAACTAAACCAGAGATATATAGCATGAATTTTTGTGAGCCAAAGCTCATTTAATCAGATGCTGTGGAAAGGCAAATGCAGAACAGTGTATCATATAGAAAAAGTTATTACAGTACAAAAGACAGAGAAGGCAGGGAGAGACAAAAGAGGAGAGAGGGAGGGCAAGGGAAAGTAATGGGAAAGGTAAACAAGTAATAAAGACATGTACATGTACTGGCCTGGAGTCTGTCAGGAGGCAGGCTGGCACTTGAAAACAGCTTCAGGTTGGGTAGCATCCAGGCCAGGCTTCCTCAGCAGAGTCTCCCAGTGGTGGTGATACATGTTTTGGGGTGACCCAGAAAGGATTTTCACCCATAATTCCAGCTGAAATTGCTTCTTGTTTTGGGCAATCTTCTTCTTTTTGTGTGTCTACAGCACATTCGACCATTTTGTTATACATACTTGTTCTCATTTACTGTACTTGGCGAGGTCTTTCATTGTATATGTGTCTTCAAGCAGCAGGCATTGCAGCAGGTGTTGCATAGTCTGGGGCTCTGTGCTGTAGTCACAGGTGGTTTAACCAATGGTATGGCCTCACTTCATTAGTTCCTTGGACTGTCCAACTCTGGTATGTAGGTAGCTGAGACATTGCCATCTTTGCCATGGTTTGTCAGCCTCTGGTGGTAAAGACTCGTCCAAACCATGATTTTATCCCTACAAATTTCAGTCAATGAACAGAGCACACAGGCCTGGAGTCTGTCAGGAGGCAGGCTGGTGTGCAATCTCTCTGAATTTCAGTAAATTACTGAAATAGTTCTTTGAGCAAGGATCATGAACCAGGACTCCCTTCAGAGTCACACAGTTATGTTCCCTCTTGTTCCCTTTCTCTGGCCCAGTGAATTTTTTTTTTTCTTTGCACACTTGCACAGCTTCAACAGGCAGAGTGCACAGTGTCACCCCCAAAATAGCTTATAGCTTTCGGGCACACTCTCTTGGAAGGGGTGGGGGAAAATACGGTTTTAAACTAACTCAGGCTGAGGAAGGCATTGAATCTAAGTTTCTCACATTCCATTTGAACCACTAACCATTAAGCTGTAGTTTGAAAGATGTTGTTCTCTTGGGCATAATACCCCAAATCACAACCAAATTCCATGTTTTTTGGATCTAAGCCTCTGTCAGTAAAATCATCATATTTACCTTGGAATATGCAAAGAGAAGTGGTTGGGTTTTTTTAGAATAATTCATGTATTTGTATTCTAATGAAATTTTGGGAGTGGTGCCACCTTAGAGTGGTCCTGTTCCCTCAGCCTCTCTTGGTCAATACATTTTACTTTTACTTTAATTTTGGTATCATTCACTTGGAATAATACTGACAAAAGCACTCTTTTTCCCATTACATGGGTTGGTATTTCTAAACTATGCTCCTTGGGATGCTCCAAGCCAAGTGAGAAGCATTTCATTCCAAATAAGATTCTGAACTGATGGCAACTTCATGACCCTTAAATATTGCATGTCAACTAATTTGAAATAAATATGGGCCTGTCATGGATACATTTTTCTTGACTTAAAAATATGTATTTGGTACATATGTGGGAAGATAAGAAAACAAAGGGTACCCAGATTATGAAATATTATGGGAAACATCACACTCTGCCCATATTCAAATACCAAGAATATAGTTGTTTTGGTTAATTCTAGCATATATCACTAGAAGTAAACTCAGTGGAAAAATCTACATGAGATGTTTACTGAGGAACTAACTAATTAGCTCTTCTCCATGGACTGCCACTTTGATGCGGTGGAGAGGCTTGCAGGTTATGTTAACCTGGAGTAAAATAAGTTATGTATCAGTAGGGAAATCCACCACATCATCAGTGTTAAACTCAAAAAAGCCGGCAGGACAGTTCTGGACTACATGGCTTCTCATGAGCTGGATGACACACCTTTAGACTCAGCCTTCAGGACTTCTTGCCATGGCTGCCAGAGTCACTGTGTCACTGCCGCCAAATTGCAGGGATTAACATTGCTGATGCTTGGCCTTGTGCCACAGATTTGAAAGCCAGATGGCAATCACAACCTGGAATTTCTAAGTGTGTGAGGGGCAATGTTAACCCCATAGGCGCTGGGTGCATTGGGAAGGCTATGGTGTTAACCAGCATCATGGGCTAGTTCAAGAGGTGAGTCCTCCAGTCAGGGAGTCATTTGGATGTATTTTGATACCCCTGCAGTAGATGAAACAATGTTTTCTTGTTCCGTAATGTATCATATTTTGTGATTCAAGTCTCTCTTGTACTAAGCTGACTAATTTAATCAGGAACGGTTACCATTATGTGTTACTGCACGTATCAAATATACCTTTTTAATTTAGGCCTAATAAATTGTTCTGTTGCATTATTAAATACAAATTGGTTGCTATGAGAAACAGTAAGTGAAAGTTAACCATCAGAGTAGATGGCAAACCTAGCTGTTATGTAATTAACTCAAAATTATAGAGCAGTAAATGTATAGGTGTTTTGCTGTTATTCAACATATTTTACTTTAATGAATAAACATAGCAATTCAATCAGAAATCAATTTCCTAAGATAATATGATGCTGCTCTCTAAATATATTAATTGACATCTGACTTGATACATCTAACTTGTTATATTCTAATTAAATGGCTTCAGACTGTCTTCTAGTGGAACAAAATTAATAGTGGAGTAGGCATTGAATTACTGTGCTGCTACATTTGTTAGCTTTTTACATTATCTGTACGAACATCATCTTTAAAATGGTATTACTTGGAGTGGGGCTGCACTTTTTGATCCTGATATACTGAATGTTCAATGATCAGTACTAGAAAGTCCACTGTTAACCTACATAACCAGGTGCTGGACTTCAGCTAGCATAGATCTTTTATATTCTAAATGTAGGCAAAAATGATAGTGGGAGCATTATTCAGGCTGGAGATAATGTCTGGGAAGTAGGTTCTATTCCATTTGTGGATTTTGTTACAGAAGAGCTATGTTTGAAATTATTTCACTGAGCTTTGTCTGGCAGTGACCAAGGACAGCTAGCCATGTACCTCTTGACAGTCTTGCCATATTGTGTTAGCATCTTATGTATCTTGACTGCTGTGGTGAGCCCTCCAGTGCAGAACTGTCTTCATCTTTGATGAACATTGCAAGCTGCTTGTCTCACTTTACAAACAAATGTATTGAAAAGATTTTTTAGTACTATTACTGTTGCATGTGTCAATTTTACCTCCTAATTCACCCTTCTTTAATTCCCAACAGGGACTATATTCCCTGCTGCCACCAATTGGTTTTCATATCTTTGCATTTTATTTGGGCATTTTCCATTACATTTTAGCAATTCTTTTTTTGTTTTAAAATGTCAGAGCATTGAATGCCCCAGAAGGTTAGTTGGGAGTCATTATGCTTCAATTTTTCTTTCTGTGGTCATACATGAACATGCATGGATTGTAGATTGGAGTCCTTATTTTGATAATCAAAATTTAAATAGACTATTTCACGCAGAAATATACTTTTTTATACACTGTGTTAGGACTTGTCTTTTGTAGTGTGCAGCTTCTAGGGCTCTTAACACCTGGATTTGTTTTCTCATTAACACCTGAAGCTAGTTTTAAGCATTTAGTACCTGGCTCAAAGTTATACCACTCCAGGGCAGGATTATCTCTGATCCATGTTACCCAGCTCAGGTTATACTAATGTGGCAAGCTTACTGATACAGCCTGGCATGTCTGGGCTCAGAGAATCCTCTTCATGATTGGTGGAGCCTGTCCATCAACCAGGTAACTGTTGGGAAGGGCTTTGCCCTGCCCCTGCTCAGGGCAAAGGGAGAGCGAGAATAAAAAAAAGAAGGCTCATCCCTGGTTCGAGACTGCACCCTGCCGGTTCGGCAGAACTTTGCGGGTGGAGCCCCTGAAGAGAATAAAAGGATCTGCGCCCAGCACGCGGTGAATCCATCAGGGACGGAGAAGAGAGAGAGAGGGGCTAAGAAGAGCTGGGGAAGAGCTGGCCAGCTGGGCAGATGCTGTTGCCTTGAAGAGCCCGAAGATCCCCTTGGCAGGACAAGAGTGGCAGATGGCCGCAACCTCCATTCAGTGCATGAGTGATACACAGTGGTGAGACCCTGAGAGCTGCATGAGTTGGGTCGGGTCTCCAGCCCCCCACTCGGTGCAGACAGTACTGCACAGAGGCTCCCAGTAGGACTGAGACCCTGGGAGCTGCTCGAGGTGGCTTGGGACCCTAACCCTGGCATGAGGCTGGGAACTCAGTGCAGGAAGCACTGCACGGCGTGTCCTTGAGGGACCCAGTCCCTGGGAGTCACTTGAGGGGGCTCAGGTCTCCAGCCCCTAGCACACAACCAGGGCTCGGTGCAGGCTTTACTGCACAGCGGGTCCAAGCTGGACCAGGGCCTGGGGACTGTGCAAGGTGGCCTAGGCCCCGAACCCTGAGCAGAAGGAGCATGCGATGGTGCTCGGGGCTACTAGCAGACAGGTGGCCCGGACAGAGCCAGATGCGTGGAAGGCCCCTGGAGCAAGGAGCAACTCGGCTGAGGGGATGCTGACCACCCACATGGCCCTTAAGTCATGAGTTACAGGGGAAAGGTGCTCCCACAGAGGAGGGAACACCCTGGCCAGGCCTTTCGGGTGAGCTATTTTGGGAAGCATCCATGCTAGGGCCCCTCAAGGGCTGGGAGCACTGGAAATCCTTTCTCCCCTCTGAAGCATTGTTGGGGTCCAGATATCTAGGGTGTTCTGGGGTGCCCCACCCCTAAGCATGAGGTATTAAATGGTGTCTATGTGCCTTATATTGTATAAACAGCACCTCCTATTGTATTCTTTTGAGTACCTTGATTTGTGAGCTGGTTCATTGCTAAAGTGTTGTTATTAAATGATCCCCCTACTGAGACCCTGGTTGGAACCTTCCACTACTACTTTCCTGTGACTTACCTGTAATATCATATCATTATATGAGTGTGTGTGTGTATATATATATATGTTTGTACATATGTTATATTCATGGTTCTTTTCTTTGTGATAAGTTAATATAAATACATTTGTATATAGTTAAGTTCCCTGCCTGGTTCTATAGGGATGGAGGGAAACTGAGCAGTCTGCAGTTCCCCACACAGCACACCTGCCAGCTAACAATCCCCTTCAGTTGGAGAAGCAGAGTACACCTGGGCTACACTAACATGTAGCTCCTCTACACTACACGTTAGTGGAACACCCTACCTGCCCCCGCCACCCACTGTACTGGCCCAGATCAGGCGCACTGCCCCCTGCCAGCAGCCCAGATCTCCACTCACTGCCCACTCCCCCTTAGTTGTGGTTGTTCATGTGATTTGTTTTGGAGAGCAGGCAGGAGAGGGTGGCCTGCCCAGCTGCCACTGTTGCTGCTCTGCTCTCCAGCTCAGGCCCAGCCCAGAGAAGAGTAGCAGCCTGGCAGCAGCAGCTGGGCAAACAGGTTAACTGTTCCCTGTCTGCTGCCCTGGGGAAGACAGCATAGGCAGTCACAAGTACGGGGATCCCAAAGGGGCAGGGGAGGAGCCCTAGGGGTGGGAGAGGAACTACGGGAGCCCTGGGGAGCAGGGGGGAAACCAGAAATGGGAAGGGTGGGGGAGGGGATTCTTACCTTTCATTCCTCTAGGCCCCTTCTGGCCTGAAGTGTGACTGCTTCAAACTCAAGCTAGCACTAATACTGATGAACATGTGTATGGTTTAGTGTTAGGTGTAACGATGCCCTAAAAATGTTCTCCTTGTGCTATGGCTTACTGTCTGGGGCTCAGGAAAATTAGACTATTACATACATACATAAGATTACTGTTGGAGGAGCTGCATGTCTCTGAAAGAACCACTTCCAAAATTTGGGAATAAAGGGTTTAAGAGTATGAAGGACCACCATGCCATCTACCTGAACTTCTGTGTGCCACAAGCATCAGGTCTTACTCAAATACTGTATGTCAAGCCCAAGGATTTGAGCTAGATGAAATAACTTTAGGACTGTGTTCTGAAGGGCTGTCTTGCTGTGTTCCACCAGCAAGAGCATTGGTGCTACCAAGGCCTGAGGCTCCTGCAGTGTTAGGAACACAGTCGGTGAGATAAACCCTATGCTAGGAGAGATGGTGAAAGACCTTAAAGTCCCCAAATTCCTTGGGAGAAAATTCCTAATGTCAAATCATGCTAATCATTAGGACCATGAGCTTGTAAGCAAGATATACCAGCCTGCCATCAAAGGAAGGGGATTCTCAGTACTATTTGTGACCATTGGTCCATGAGGTATCTGTGGTAGTCCCTGATGCTTCAGAGGAAGGAAAAACAACAGCTAAAAGTAAGAAAAACACTGCAGTATACATTTACCCAATCATGCATCTGGAAAAATCCTTCCTATTTCTGTAGGTGACCAACTGAAATCGCGGGTTATCAAAGCATAATATTTTATTATAAATGGGTGTGTCTACATGTTTATTAATGCACCATAGTTATGGCTTATTAAGTTTAGTACTTGTATAATCAAGTATTAAATCAGTGCACAGTTACCAGTGTTACTAAGCAGTAGCATGGGCACATGCCTTTTTAGTGACGCTACTGCTCTGTAGCCTAATAATACTGTACAGTAGTATATTAGCACTGTTTGTGCTGTGATGCACTACTGCACAGTATTATTAGCCTACTGCACACTTAGTGTCTCAAGTAGATGTGTTCATTGTTACTTTAATTCTGTGTTATGAAAGCATTATGAGGCAATGCAAGTAATCCTGTTCATATCCTTCTTAAATGGTGTTTGGGAGAACAGGGAGGTTTAGGTTGCTGGGCCAGAAAGGACTATTACAATATTACAAGATTCACACTGATCTTCTCCCTTGCCCTGCCCTTCGGACGCATTGACTGAGAAATGTGTGGGTTGGTCTGTGTGGTGCAGTACTGGGGGTTCATGTGGTGTGGTGAGAGGCCCGGGGTGTGTGCAGCCTCTCTTCAACCATCAAAACAAGCATGACAACAGATTTCTTCTCTTCTTTGTTCATCACTTGTATTACAAATGCTAGGCTAGGGGCTGTATAAACAAGCAACAAGTTGAAGCTGATGGTTTCTGCACCAATGAGCTTACAGCCTGCAGGGAACTCACTGTAGTCCTAGGAAAGAGTTAATTTCATGACAGTAGTTCCCCAGTAGCTGCCTAATCTGGATCATGGGGGCAGGGTTGAAATGCACTAAACCATCAGGGGAGCTCTAACTGCATCCACACTGATAAAATGGGTGGAGCGCTGGGGGAGTATTGCTGTCCAAAGCCAGTGAGAGCAGTGGGAATACATTCGTCTCTCCACTGTCTTTTAGATTAACCAGCAGTGGTGTACAGAGGGGGTGCACTGTTAGTAATGTTGCTGAATGGATACCTAATTATCCAATTAGTTATTAACAGCACTCTACTGACCCCTCAGTATTCAGCTATGTGCATAAGCAAGCACACATCACTATCTTATCCCAGCATATGAGTGTACGCCTTCGGGTCAGTATCCTCTTCTATTTTTTCACGTTTGGAAACAAAACACTTCTACCTATTCATCCTTTCATCCTTTTATCTACAGTGTGGCATGGTCCCAACACTTTTATTCAGGTAAAGCTGCTTTTAAGTTTACTGAGTGTCTTCCTTCATCAGGATTAAGTACGGACCTCAGAACTAGAACCATATTTGCTAAGCACACTTGGGATGGAAAGATACTGCATAATTGTAGGGTATAGTTTAATTATCTAGGCAATAATATTACAATTGGAGCATGATGGCAAATTTGTTGTTCATTCTACAATTACTGTTAGAAATAACAAAATGACCACAGACTCATCTTTTCTCTCTGCTGTTTTATTTATGCCCTCAAAATTTACCACTTAGAAACATGAACATTGTCTTTGTATATACTACTGTACAGAGCAGAGATGCAAAGACTTAATTTTAAAAAGAATCACCACTTGGAAACCATGAAGGACTCCACATTGTTGCAGAGCTTACATTTTACTCATCATTTTCACAGTGCCTGAGAAACTAAGGTTTCATAAAATGTAATGAACTCAACATTGATTTTTTTCCCCTTAAATGAAGGATTGTGGCTTGTCAACTGAATGATTTTTTTTACATTGGCCTTCTATTTTCATAGCTATTCTAAATCTCCATTAGTGTCATCTGCAGCAGTTTTTAGACTTCCTAAATGAAGTCAAGCATACTCAATCCACCTTACAACTGACCTTTCCATTTTTACCATGGAAACAGGATTGAGTTACTACTTGATGAAGTGGTACCAAACTTGAAAGAACAGTGAAAAATATTCAGTATTCAGCAAGTCATAATTAAATGCAACCGTTCATGTTCTTAATTTCTTTACCCCAACCAGAAAAAAATATTGGTTTAGTCAGATGCAAAATTTAATTGCATTTTGCTGCTATTCTGACTTTATTTGCTCTTTGAAGCACAGAAATATAGGAACACCTAGAGTGAAACAGACCAATGGACCGTCTAATGCAGTGCCTTCTCTGAAAGAGGCCAATGGCATGATTCTGAGGAAGATTTAAACTCTGCATACTACACCTATTTTGCAACACTGTTCCAGTATGTGTGTAATCGTTTTTGACCCTAGGAGATAATCAGCTTCTGACCTGAAGCTTGATGACTGATAGAACTCTTTTAACTTTATCCTACTTTAAAACTGCAGTTGTTACTCCTATGGATTACAATCTTAATGAAGAGAAAATCATTTTGGGTACTACTTTTGCTTCCAAGGCACCTTCTTCATCCCATTTTCTATTAGATTCAATCATACTAATATCTTGCATTTTTGTAACTTCTTTCAGAGAAGACTCTCCGCCCCCTGTTATTAAGGGTGAATTAGTACTCCCCACCCCCCAGCCCTTTGATGGAAGGAATGAAACATTCCTTTTTCCATTTAATAAGTTACGTAAGTGACTTGGTTTAAGTAACAATGCAGAAAACTTGACTACATTTTAAAAAACGTTATTTGGGGATGCTGAACTTCTGGGTATTTCACCTCAAAGGGGCCTTGACTTTAAGAAAAGGCATTAAGTACACTTGTCTGGTATGTCAACTGAGCACATACAATCATTGGTCAGTTTTGAGTAATTAGGTATCTAAATTGCTTTGTTACTGTCTATTTTACTTTAAAATATCTCTAAAAGGAATATTATTCAGTTTTTCTTTCCCTAATGCCAGTCCCTTCTCCATCATTAAGCCCTCTTTTCCTTAGCTTCTAAACTGATTCTACACACATTTGCTTCCTGCTTCAAGCCTTCTTGGTCTCATAGCTGCCAGTCCCTGTGTCCTGAAGTTGCTATTTTTCTTCTTTCCCTCTTTGGTCCCATGTTCTGGCTATGCTCAGCTGTTCTATCTCCTTCCTGCACCCCAATGTCAAATTAAAAATATTAATTTCACATGCAAAGAAACAGTGCTATAGATAATAATAGCCTCATTTCTATGTTTGTGGAGCACGAGAGGTTCATAGATATCAAATTGTGCTCTCTGCTCCATGCAGTATTTGGCTGGTTTGTATAAATTCAGTAGCTGTGTTCTATAAATGTGGAAATATGGCAAGTATCATTATTCATTCTTTATCTTTTTTTTCAAATATTAAAGCATGACTGCCATTTATTTCTTATTCCCATTTGTAGGAAAGAAAAGGAAACATCTGTCTCTTCTCCTGTTGATGAATCCTTTAAAGATACCTCCTGCAGGCTTTTCTCAATCTAGACTTAAGTAAGTCTATACTGTGTAGGAGGTGGTTTAATTAGTTCACCATTATATTTGCTTATTGGTTTAAAAGACTGTCATTTATTAAGGTTGCTGTTGTCTCATTAATTATACATTCACAATGTAAGTTATATTAGCAAATCCACTACATAATTATTATTTTAATTAACTAAGTTAATATATGTTGATGGAAAGAATAAGTTTGGGAATAAAATATATTATATCTAGAGAAATAATGTCAGATTGCAGAATTGTAAGGGAAAATGAATATTAGTGTAGTTTATGCCTACTGTACATCACAGTGAGATTTTCTGTCTAAAAGAGCCTACATCTAGACTTGCAGAATTTGGACACTTGGCACATTTACAGACATGCTCTGGGAGGCAGCGGGTAGGGGCGTGTCTCTTTAATTAGTGCAGCTCCGAGAGCTGCACTAATTAAAAGTGCCTGTAGCATCATGTGTATCAGCATCCCTGAACTGAAAAAGGTGGCAGGGCACTTCAAACTAAAGCTCTTTGAACAAACTTTAGTTTAAAGCACTCTGCTGCCATTTTTTAGTGCAGGAATGCTGATACACATGATGCTGGTGTCTGCTGGAGCACGGTAATTACCATGCTCCAGCAGACTCAATTAACTGAGTCTGCTCCAATGCACTGTAGTTACAGCACATTGAAACAGCCTCCCTGCATGTGTATAGGAGTCAATACAGACTGAAGAGCAGATAATTGCAGATAAGGTCAGGTTAGTGAAAACAGCTCTGCCCTGAGGTGCACTGATGGTCAGCATCTCTCTTCTATAGGCAGTTAATTCCTTTGCAAATTTAGGAACCTGTTCTTAAAACTGTGGAATAGTTTCAGTACTAAGCTCACGTATACAGTGCAAATGAAGCATGAAACTCCCAGACATTTGCTTCTCAAGAGAAATTCTCTTAGGAGTTATTTAACCCTTGTTGTTCCTAGGTTATTTTTGCCCTGGAGCGGCTGTTTTTACTCTGGGAGAAAAAGCCTGAACATCTGTGCACTCATGGTTTCTCCTGGGATAGCAGCAATTCTCAGGAGAAAATGAATGTCTGTATGAGGCCTGTGTCTCCTTTATGGCTGGCGGGATCTCTGTGGATGATCTCCTCATGGACACTTTTTGTTAAAAGTATGAATAGATCGTGGATGTGAATGAGTGGGATGAATGTATTTATGCATGAGGCTATGTCCTGTGAATTCTTGACTGCACTTGGGAACTATTCGTAAGCATTAACAATCTCAATATGTCACCTTTCTGGAGGACTGGGACAGATACGGACAAAAGTTTCTCCATGCTTATCCTGCAGATTATGAATTTTCTAACTTCTCCAAAGTACTGGGTAGCATTTGGTTAATAATAATGCCTTACATTTACATAATCTTGTGTCCAAATACCCGTGGCAGCAGCAGTGGCCATTTTCAATCTGTCTAGTGTTTGTTTTCTAAAATAAATAATTCTGTAGCTTGATTCTTTCATTTCTACATCTGCTGTTCCCCACTCACCAGTATTCAGGACTCCTTGTTATGAACTAGGGTGAAAATATGAAAGGGTATAAGGAAAAAATAGAGGATTAATGTCTCTTCTTTGTTAACTGAAGCTATGTCTCACAGAAGTAGTGCAGTGTAGTATGATCATGTAAAGATATGTGAGCTAACATTAAATGAACAAGCTAGGGGAACAAAAGCAGCCTAGCTGAGAATTGTCCTGCACTGAGCTTTGTCTACTATGGCTAGACTGCTCCTTGGACCTGAGCTAGATCAGACACAGCTTACTTTGGTACCTCAGCATGACACTGCAGTTTGCAGTGTAGACAAACCCTAAAGCTGAGTCTGTCTGGCAGGAGCTGCAGGCCAGAACAAGGCCAAACATGAACAACCTATTCAAGTCCATTGATGAACTCCAGACCCAGGATTTTGCCAGTGAGGCTGTTCTGTGCCCCCCACCTCCCTCTGCAGCTGTGTTTAGAGAGTGCCTGCTGACTTGGATATGTGGACCACATTTGACTCTGTCCTTGCTGGGACACACCATCATAGTGGTAGAAATGAGCCCCGGGTGGCCCAAGCAATTCTAAGCTTTGATTTTTTTCTATCAAGGGCTATATTGTGTATTACACTGAGCACCATCTCATGGATTCTGACAATTTTCCTGTGTTCCATTAAAGGGAGTGGGTTTTGAAAGTAGTCAGCACACTGTCAGAATCTGTCTGTCCATGTTTATTACTTAAGTATTACTGTAGTACACTTTGAGATTTAGAAGCAAAACTGCATTGGCACTATAGTATCAGTGTAAAATTATGAAGGGTGATTAGTTACTTTCACATGTAAATTTAGAGTCCTATTGGCATCTACTATGAAAATACAAAGACTGTGAAATGATATGGCAGTATACAGAGGAAGCAACAAACTGGCTTGATGGGTATGTCTAAAAGCAGACTAAAGGCGCCATTTAAAAGTGAAGGGCAAAATTTTCAGAAGTTGTCAGATTTTTAGATGATAACAGATGTCTAACTTCAGGTGAAATGAATGGCAACTAGACGCCTAAGTGCTTTTGAAAATCCTGATAAATACCTAATCCTATTTAGCACCTATTCTGTGTCTTTAGATACCTCTATCTTTGCATATGTGGTCTTAAGTGATTTAGGAGCATGGTACCAATTAAAAGAATGATTTTAGTTACTTGGGATTCTGATTTTCTCCTGCCCCTCCTTCTCTCTACCGATTCCCCCGTATTGAGAAAATAGGTCTAAATAGAGATAGCTCTATTGACTTTAGTGAAACAGTGCTGATTTATGCAAACTGAAGTTGTGACCATGATATATAACACAATGTAGATGGTTTAGTACTCTATCCCTTGGAGGAGCTGTTCCAAAATAGTAACAGAGATACATGCATTTAGAAAACAAGGTATGAATAAAAAGTATTTTCTAGGAATCATCAGTATGATCCTATTGGGACAGGACTTCTGGAAAGAGAGATTCTGTTTTATTACCTTCATCCATCCCACCAGTCAAAGAAGGAGAAACTTCCAACAGGGTAAGTCAAGAAGATTGATTCATATTTTTATATTAGCAAAATGTATGTTCACTATGGTTTAAACGTTTCCCCAGAGATTGTGTACATACTCAGTAGGAACATTCTGAATGCATATTGTCTTAGGTGCTGTGCAATGTCTATTGAATTTGATTTATAGCTGTTTAAAACACCAACCTAAGACAGCTTCAAATGGAAGTCTTGGGTGCAGGTTTGGAACGGATGTGCTAAGATTACTTTGCAGTGTGAGTGTGCTCTCTCTGGACAGGCAAGTCGGTGTTGGTAGTTGACAAAAGTTATTTCAGTAATGCATGAACAGGATGAAAAAGAAAGCAACCTTGCTGTATTGGGTCCAAAGAGCTTGGAGACTGTATCATTCAGTACATCAGATATGAAAGTACAATTACTGCATAATAATTCATGGAAAAGGGTTATGCTCAATTATGCTTTCGAAAAGTAGATTCATTCATAGGGCTAGTCCATCAAGTAAAATGCATCTTTTGTATTAAGCAAGCACCCTACAGCTTCATTGTCTATTATGCATGCTTGATAGTGAGTGATCACGCAAAGCACAAAATGAAAATAATCACAGTTTGAGGAAAGATTCAAATAATTATGTTTGCATAGATGATGACATAGGCACTTGGTTAGGTGGTTGAATTCCTATACAATTCAATGATGATTTTCAATGGCACTGAAATTTAATTGTACTGATTACATCATGCTTTGTAAAATCTTAAGAAGTCATCTTTTTTTTTAAATGAAATAAATATAGCTTGGGTATAAAAAGAAGCAGCAGAGAACACAACAAATTACATGCAAGTATTCAAAATATGTAAATGCCAAGGAGAGGAATATTTAGGGTCAAACATTGGCTGCAACTAGGGTCCAGGGGGTGAAATTTGAGCAGAAAAGTTAAGGTAGGATGTTGGGACATTGATTTCTTACTGTGGAGCATTTCTAAAGGCAGTGGTAGAAACCTCTTTATTTAAAACTTGGCTGGCTTTAGCACTGAAAAATACACTGCAGAGAACAAATCTGAACAATGCTGTTGGCAGAGGGGGATTATGGTCATAGATGGAGGGAGAAAATTTTATTTGGTGGGGGGCTGAGTGCATGCATTAGCATGAGAACTACAACTCCCATCATGTTCTGCACCATACAATGCATATGTTCTTCCTCAACTGTGAGGAACTGAGCACACATGGGGTGCTGGCCTGGCTGCATGCCAAGTGGTGCCATGGTGCTGCTGCTGTCACTGGCCACCACAAAATTTGTTTTTGTGGTGGCCAGTGACAGCAGTTCCACTGAGTGCCACTCAGTGTTCACTCAGTGGAACTTCCCTGACCCTCTTCAGCAGCACCTCCATCCATTGATTCAGGCTTTGGCTGCTGCATGCACTGCCCTTCACCCTCGGGTCACACATGTCAGCCAGCACATGGACCATACTGAACTGCAAGGTATCAGGGGATCACATGCTTCCCTTCACCCTCAGGTCGCACATGCCTGTCAGCTTGTGGACCGTACTGGACCACAAGGGATCCAGCCATCTGCTGCTTCCCTCCTTCAGCCCTCTCACCAGTGCCTGCACATATGGTGATGGCGGCTTGCCCCAGCCAGGAATACTGATCCCTTGGAAGCTCTCCATTTGGCTCTGAAGTTTCCTCAGTACAGGGACCACCTGGCTAAGGAGGGCATCGCCAGTGCTGAGGGTCCCGGTGGCCTTGAGGAAGGCTTGAGGACCACTAAGATCTGGGAGATGGTATCCCACTCAGCTCTGTTAAGGGGGCTGCTGATCCCAATCTCCCCAAGCACGGCCATCTCACGGATGGCCTTCTGTTGCTCCACCAGCCTCTTGAGCATCAGGTGAGATGCTCACACCCCCTACATACACCCCTTTACCACCCACATACCATATACAGTAGGGCTGTATCTTGAGCTATTATGCAATCACCTCTAGATACACTTCAAACACATAAATCAGAACAAAATATTTTTAAATAAAATTAAAATAAGTTATAGTAAAGGTTTTATTTTTTTGTATATGATTTGGGTTTTTTTCCAGTTTCAAGATTGCAGCACCCTCCCTCCCAAAAGGAGTACTTCCGGGGCAAGGGGAGAGACTTCTGGTGACAAAGATCAGGGGTTGGGGCATGACTTCTGATCCCAATATGGCAACTGGGGGGCAGGGCAACTTTCAAGCAGTGAGTCTACCCGTGGAGCTTTGACAGCCCACCCAAACTCAGTTTTGTCTGCCCCTTTTATTGAACATGCATCCAATGTGCTTGTATTGAAATACGTGGTAATTGCCAAGGGTGTTAGAACAGTAATTCTACAAAAGTTAAAAATCCAGATATTGTT
Source organism: Crocodylus porosus (assembly GCF_001723895.1). Taxonomy (NCBI): domain Eukaryota; kingdom Metazoa; phylum Chordata; order Crocodylia; family Crocodylidae; genus Crocodylus; species Crocodylus porosus. The sequence goes on along the minus strand of NW_017728947.1, from coordinate 85,005,745 downwards.
ATCAAAGCACAGGCTGACTTCTGCTAGTGTTGGGACCTGACCTGCCACTGTCAGGGGACTCAAAAGCAATCCAGATGCCCAGGGAAAGTATATTCACACCATTGCCTGTGGATGGCTGCACCATCATTTGGACCTCTGTGACTGGCCATGTTCATGCAAGTGTTTTGTTATATATAACACCATGCCTAAGGAAAAACACTATATCTGGATAAAGATAGATACTTTTAAATCATCAGGTCCCAAGAACTTAATTCCAAGAGTTTTAAAAGAAATGCATTAACCCGGTCTGTAAACCATTCTGGTTTTCAGAATTCTTAGAATACTGTTGAAATTCCAGAGGAAGAAAGATAATGTGGATAAATATAGACCTGCCAGCCTGATACGAACTTTAGATAATAATGGAAATAATGGAATGGTTAATATGTGGTTTAATTAAGAATGAAAGAACATTAATATCAGTTAATATGGGATTCTGTAAAATAGATCTAGTCATCATCTGATGGCATTACAAATTTGGTTAATAAAGGTAATAGTGTGCCTGTAGTGATTAGAGTTCTTTAAAGGTTTAACTTTGTTCCTTATTACATTTTTTTCCATTAAGACTATAGAGCAGTACAAAACCAACATGACAAAGAAATATTAAATAGATTAAAAACAGCATATTCCAAAATGTATTGGGGCATTGTCAAGGATAATGTTTATTGCTGGCTGGGTGTAGTTCTTGCCTCTATGCCTGGAGGTTGACAACCTATAGCCTGCATTCTGGAGCTGGGTCTTAGAAATATTGATTGTGGTCAATCCAGTCTTCATTTTACCTGTGGTGTACTGAAACCCTCTTGAAGCCTAGCTATCAGATCTAGCTTAGATTCTACACTCCACTAAGGGCTGGCTAGTCCTTTTGCTACAGGTTCCTGCAGAAGGCCCTGTGCAATCCCAACTCCAGCTCTGCCCTCACTCTATGCAGAGGGCTGCTGTCTTCCTCCACACTTCAGCCTCTGCTCACTGACTTAGTTCCTCTGCAAGACATGGTGAAAAGCAATCTAGAGGAGGCTGTGGGGATGGGGTGAGAGGTGGACAAGAAATCGACCCTTCTATAAATAGTAGGAACAACTGGAGTACAGTGGGGGATGTGTGGTTTACAGCACTAGGCAGGTCACAAAATCAGGCCCACAGTGAGTAAAATGTTGCTAACCCCTGCTCTATGTAGACCCAGCTAGGAGGATTTATCATCAAGCCCCAGCTGGAAGTAGTTAGGGACTCTAGGAAGAGGTTCCTGCCCACAAAGTCCCTTTTTTCAAACCAGAGAAGAGAGTGGCAAGTTGTCTGAGCAAAGGCTGCCATGCACGCTTCTTACTTGCCTGGAACTCCTTGCTCAAAACTGATTGGTTCTTGACCTCAGCTCCAGATTCTGGTTCCTTGATCTTCTAGTTCCTGAATCTTGCCCCTGGTTCTGGTTCCCCAATAGTGACCTTGGTTCCACAATCCCGACTTTGGCTTTTGACTCCAGCTCCACAATCTTGGCACCAGCTCTTAACTTCAGTTCTGCAACCCTGACTCGAGGCCCAGAGTCCAACTTCCCAAGTCTTGTCTTCTGAACCCTGTCCTCATCACCTAGGTGATGTGTCTTGACCACCCATATCCTGGTCTCTTAAATACATTATTTAATATTTTTATCTATGTCTTGGAAGAAAAAGTAATGTTCCTGATAATATGTATAGATGCCACAGATTGGGAGACTGATATATGGTGAAGGAGATAGGTCACTGATAGATTGCAATAGGGTTCATGCTAAACATGAGCTCCCAGTGTGACACTCTTACCAAAAAAGTGAATGTGGTTCTTAGAGTAGAGAGGATCTGTATCTCTGGATTAGGTACTGGTATGATTGCTGCTACAATGCAGCAATCCAGTTTTTATGTCCAGTTTTTATGTCCAAAATTCCACAAGAGTGTTGGTACATAGGAGTGGTTCCAGAAAACAACCATGAGAATGATTTTAAAAATTGGAAAATGAAAGACCCGTGTTATTTGATTACAGTCATTAAGTGCCTAGATCTTACCTTTCTTGGTCCTCTGGCCCACAATACAAATGGATGGCTTCTCCAAAATGTCAGTGTTTGTACACTCTTTTGGTTCTTTGAGGTTGGTCCTGTTTCTTTAACTCATTGGAAAAATGTTATTGCTTTTCTAAAGCCTCTTCTCTAGTATTTTTAAGTTTAATGCTTGCTTTTGGATTTTGCCTGTTTCCATTCTTGTATACACTGCACAATGACAATTGCATCTTCTTTAGTATCTTGCTTGTTTATATCTATCCTGGTCTTTCATTCATTCCCAGATATGTAACCTTGTCTGTCAATTTTACTATTGTTCATTAGAGACACAGACACCAGGATTATACCTATACAGAAAAATGCAAAGCAAGCACACCACTGGGGATGATTATCCCAGGTGCACATTTTTGCTATAACTGTTGTTCACCAGCACTTATATTATCTGCTCCTTATATTTTATGTTCCACGGGTCAGAACAAAGGTATGTCTACACAAGACATTTACTGCAGAGTTGACTAACTAGTTGCACAGTAAAAGTCTTGGCACCTACATGTGCACACCTATGAGTTTGGAGTAAACTAATAAACTGCAGTTGGGTAGTGCTTGTAGACGCTGACGTAGCTGGCTAGGGCAAAAGGGTACTTCAGTGTAGGGGCTGCCTGTCAGCTAGCCCTGCAATTAAGCACACTCATGCCCCAGCCAGCCCCTCCACAGCCCATTGAGCTGGGTAGGAGCAGCCCTAGGTTAGCAGGCTGATCCCAGTGACACCCTGCCAGCTGGGGCTCCTCTGACCTGGCTTAATGTACTCCTGTCCTGCATGTTCTAATGGCACTCCCAGGAACAATAAACTCCAGAGTTTATTGCTTCATATTAATTGCAGTTGTAGACATGACCTCAGATTGGTACTTAAGTAGGCTTGAGGCAAAATGTAGTCACAAAAAGCAATCTAGATAAGCTTGCACTACTGGCCACAAGACCACTTACACAGAGATCTATTCGGCACCTACTTTTTGAACTAAAAAGTTCCCTAACATAAACATAGACTTCAACGCATGTACAGATGCACTCCAGTTTGAGCAGTTTGGCACCTAACTCTGCTCAGTTTGGCTCCTATCTCTGAACCAGTTCTGGATAAGCTTTAGGTGTAGCAGACAGCACAGCAGCCATAATCACCTTTACTCAAAAGCATAGCCAGATTTTAGTCCCTTATCCCAGGGTTATTTATGTTTTTGTCCAATGATTGCCCAATGTAAAATGCATAAAGCATCCTGGGATCATGGTCTAGAACCCAAACCTATCCCAGGGGAGTGCCTCATCATTGGGCTGTAGAATCATGTTCTCTGGATTCAGGGCTTTTGAGTTCTTGTTTGTATGGTGGCCCAGCTTCAACAGGAGGTGTGAATAATGCCTTATCCCACACAACTCTATAGTCTAAATTCCACAGAGGGGTGGAAGTTCAGAGACATACTCACGGCAACTCATAGTCAGACATATGCTTGGCATCTGGACTCTGAACCATTCTTTGTACTATAAAGATTTGCACTGTAAATTTGCTCTTTACTGGGCATGTCTACATGTTCATTAAGACACCTTAGATACTGCACATTTAGTTTAGAACTTCCTTAAAGCACTAACGAAATGCATAGTACCTAGAGGTACTTCACAGTGACACTGGTGCATGGTTACTTAGTGATGTTTACCACCCATTAGTCTGTACAGCAGACTATTAGCATGGTTTTTGCCATGACATACTACTGCACAATGTTATTAGGCTAAAGTGCAGTAAGTGTCTCATGTAGATGAGCCCACTGAGTTGTAAAGAGCAATGGCAATGTGTAGGGGGTGCCTGTGCGCCCCCTGAGAGTGCTGGTGTACCCCTTGTCAGGCCAAGCTCCCTACCTAGGCGGTGGGTGGGGGCCAGGCAGGAGCACTGGTGCCCCTCCTGTGAGTGCTGTCTGGAATGAAGCTGTGGATGAAGTGGCTGCAGCTGCTTCTGGAAGGTCCATGGCCACTTTTAGGTGAGTGTGATCAGCGCCTCCCCCCACTCAGTTGGCAAGATTGGCTGTGGGCCCCCCGGTCACTGACTGGTCACTGGGGGCATGTGTCCCCCTGACTCAGATGGCACCAGTCGCCCATGGTAAAGAGTAACAGTGGGAAGCCCAGGAAGGCTACCCCACCCAACATCTCTGGGAGATCATGAAAAGAGCTCTGCAGCTCAGAACTGTTTGACATTGGAGAGGGCAATGCTCAGCAGCATGAGAATGAAGTGGAGTGACACAACTGGCTTAATTACAAAAAAAGAAGGGCCTTTCTGCTTTGGTGCTTTGTTAGGCCAGGAGGATTTTTTTCTTCTATTGCTGCAGGTGACCAGTTTTTTTTTTTCCTTCATCTTCCTCTAAAGCATTAGGTTCTGGCTACAGCCAAAGCTAAGGATTTTTTGGGGGCTATGCCAGTACTCCTGCTGGGACTAAACCCCAGAGGTTCTTGGTTAAAGAACCTTGCCCCTTCTCTCAGGATCAGCTTGACTGCCACATTTGGGAATTTAAACCAGCCACCTGCTGATCCTAACTTGAGTAAGGGGGTTGGACTAGATGGCCAAGCATTCTTCCATCCCTATATTTTTATGACTCTATGATTTGTAGGTGTGTAATTTTTTTTCTTGACTGTATGGGAACCTGAGGTGCCTATTCCTATTTCTTTGTATCCTTTGTGGGGGCAGGCACCAAACCTTTAGGTGTTGCAGTGACTAAAAATTAGGTTGAACTGGAAATAGTTGAGGGAAAAATTTGGATTTTGCCTTAATTCTATTTTGACTCCTACATCAGCTCCATTAGTGTTTTTGTTCATTTCTGCCTGTATGCCATTCAAGTTTCCACTTATCAGTCCAAGGAATTTCATAGCTTTTGCCTTCCAGTGCCTGTCCCATGGAGTCAGGCAATAGGCAGTTTGAAAATAAGGCAATAGCATACATCCTTGATTGACAGCATCTTAAACTACTGTGTAGTTTTTTAGGCAACTTTTATATAGCATTCACTGTCTTCATAAAGGTTTGTTATTACTCTGTCTCTTGTGATGTTCTGTATCTAGCCATTACCTTTCGTAAGCTTTCTCTGTCAAGACTATCAAACCCTTTTTCAAGATCAATGCAGTTAATGATGATTGACACTTTGTACTCCAACACATTCAAAGATTCTTCACAACACAAACACTTGTTCAGTGCATGATCTATCTCTACCTTAAGCTTGTTTGTTCTTTTCTCAGGTTCTTTATCTGAATTCTTTCACCATAGTATCATTTTGCTATAAATGTTTTCTGGTACGTACTGTAAGAATTGCTACAGCATGGTTTTACCATCTGCCAGAACTCCTCTAGTCAGCAGTGTGACCGGTAAGCCCCTTTTCCTGGTCACTTGCTACTTTTTCATCTCTTCCTGAACTACTGCCAATCTTGAATAACCAGCACATCTTTTCTGAAAATGCTTCCTTTATTAATTTATGTAACAGAGAACCCCTGCCCCTATTACCTACTAGGAAGGTGGGAAAAAGCAGGAAATTTGGGGGGGGGGGGTGGAGAGTGGCAGCAGGTAGTAGCTGCACAGATAAATTTAGCCAGGAACTAGATACATCCAGGTTGTTAATAACAATGAGTTAGCAGCACATGGCCTCTGGGTGCTTGAGGCCAAGTCACATGACTGGAAGGAGGCTGGACTTGAATCTCAATCCCTGATCATGTAAGGGGCAGTCTGGCCCTGGTTGCTGTAGGGTCTGAAACTCCTAGGAGAGCACTGGCTGCACTGAAAAACCAAGCCAGCCCAAGAGAGGTACCTGGTGGACTGGAGTTGGGCAAGCCAGTCAGCCTGAGAAGCTGGTCTTGAGCATATGAGTCTGAGAGGAGTTTATGTTTCAGTTAGGACTGGTTAGGTCACTGTTTTGTGTTTTGAGTTTTTCTACCGGAGGACTGGAGTGTGGCTCAAGGGGGGGAGTAGACCATGGGTGGGGTGCCCGCTGTCAGTGATTGGAGACTAACTTTAGCCTGAGAGGGCTGCTGCTGGAGAGAGCAACAGGAGCCCAGGAGGGGATTCAGCCAAGTCAGGGCTAAGGCCCAGGATGTGAGGTCCAAGTGAACCAGAGCAAAGGGCTCAGCAAGAGAAAAAGGAGGCCAAGCCCAGGACAGCTGAAGCCTTGACAAGTGCTTGGAAGCCTGAAGGGTTGCTCCCTTAAAGGGGAAACACTCCAAGGAAAATGAAGACCCCAGTGCATGAGTGTGGTCAGGACAGAACCAGCAGCTAAGAGAATCAGAGGTGCTACTCCCCTGCCCAGGGACTGCCTCCCCAATAGATGAACCATAACATCAAAGGTTTGGCAGGTGAGAGACTGGCAGTGAGGTGGGACCAGAGAAGGTGGGCAGACAGCTCAGACCCAAGCAGGCACCAGGTGTCAGGGTAGTAGATGATCTGTTACAGTTTTTTTTATAAAAGTTGTTGTGGCGGAGCACCTTTGGGGTGCTCGCCACATGACAGGGGCTGCTGTAGGCTGGGGCAGAGCCCAGCAGGGAAAGCAGCCAAGTGAAGCCCCCCGCAGATCTCATTCCAAGGGGGGAGGTGGGTGGCGGCGCACCTTTAGGGATGCTCGCTGCTTGAGAGCTCTCAGAGGCTCCGAGGAGAACCTGCTTTGGAGGAGCAGCAGGGGAAACCTCCCTGGTTACCATTTTAGGGGGGAGGTGTGTGGCAGGGCACGGTTAGTGCCTGCCACTTTAAGACCTAAGCCAAGCAACTGGCAGGTGCCTGATTGCGGTGGCCATTTTAGATCTCTGGCCACCCACATAAACAGGGCAGTTTGCTGCTGGCAGAGGAGGCATCAACATTGCCTGGCTGCAAGGCTGCTTGTATCATCCTGGAGGTAAGGGCAGGAGCTGTAGGGGATGGTTAGGAGGCTCCTGGTCCTGGGCATGACCTAAAACTGCACCCTGCTGGGAGTGGGTGGCTTGGTGGGGCTCTCAGTGGTGTGGGAGTCCCCAGGAAATGCCAGGCCAGTTATCACTCTGGTGAAAGGCAGATAGGGGCACCTTAACCCCAGCCTTCACCTTTGGGTGGGTTTGCATAACACTGGAGGCAGTTGGGGCCAGGCACGGCTGAGAGACCCTGAGGAGAGAGGGTTGGGGGCCAGGTACATCTGCAGCCACCTGAGCCCTGTGCGGTGCAAGACCTTGAAAGACCCCAAGGAGGGAGAGTGGAGTCCAGGCACGGCTGTGGCCATCTGAGCCCTGTGTGGGATGTAAGATCCTGAGGAGGGAGAATGGGGGCCAGGCATGGCTGTGGCTACCTGAGCCCACCAGGGAGGGAAGCCCCATGGCCCTGTGTGGAGGGGGTGATGTGGAGTCCTGGGTGAAAGAGGCAAAGTTGAGTAGCCCGAGTGAAGTGGGGAAGAACATAGCACATTGACATACTGCTCCACGTGGGGGAGTAAGAGTCCCCTGTGAGACCCTGGAGCATGGGTTGTGGCGCTGGATAAGAATGCCCTGGTGAGGGGTAGCCCCAGTGAGGGGACGGGGATGAGGACACCAGTGTGGGGAAGAAGAACCAGAGGGCAGAGTGCCCAGTGTGTTTGCATGTATTGAGTTGCCCCCGGAAGGGCCAGAGTAAGCTTAAACCCAGTCAGGTAATTGGCTGGCCACTACCCCGGTGAGGGTCATGGTAGAGTCCCAAAAGATGGTACATCTGCCACCCAAGGGATGAACTAGCTAAGCCTATGGCCTAAGGAGCCCACTTCAAGAGGGAGCAAGGCAGAATGACTCGTGGATGTATGAAAGAGACCCTGTGAGAGAGGGTGGAGTGAGAAGAGGGCGGTATGAAGTTGTGTGTGACTGGCCTGATGGTGCAGCCTAAGCTTGGTCCAGCGATAGGCCAGGAGCACTGTAATATCTGAATGCCATCTGTGAGGCATGGGCTGCAGTGTAGGGGAGGTACGGAGCCGCAGATAGTGCCCCCTGGCACCGGGGCACTAAATGGGCAGCCTTCCGCCTAATTAAGATCATTAATCAATTAATAACAAGGTGAGTTAATTAATTAATTAATTAATTAATTGCAGGTGAGTCAGGTGGGGAGTGTGCCCAAAGACAAGAAGGGAACCTAGCACTGTGGCTAGGTGGGGAGCCCCAGCTTGCCACAGTTGTCTACAGCAAGAGATTTCCTGTTCATTAGTCCTTTAGCTTAATTTCCCATAAAACAAATTGTTCTGTCCTTGATGTTTAATGTTTGACGGGATTGTTGTGAGTTCCTCAATGTTTTTAGTTGTACAACTACATTATGGTGTATTAAGAATCTCTTGAATGTCCTCCTCCCAACTTAGTTTTTCATCCTTGCTTGTTAGCATATCTCTACTCTTTCTTGACTGATAATGATTGGTTGCCTGTCAGATTTTTCATGATTTAGCCAATTGTTTTGGTGTATATTCATTCTTGCTTATCTTGCATGGTTTTGCTTCCTTCCTTGCCTTTTCAGTTGTAACTACTTGTGATACTTTCCCTAGTCCTTTCTTTTTCTTTTTCTGCTATTTTCACTTTGACTCTTGACTCATTAAGATCTGTTTGCTTAAGCCTTTCTTTTTTGCAAATCCTAGATCACCTAGGGGTGATCTGATGGCCACCTATAAGTTTATCGGGGGTGACCACCAGGATCTGGGGGAACGTTGGTTCACCAGAGCGCCCCAAGGGATGATGAGGTCGAACGGTCA